>NC_053025.1:252608940-253208940 GCF_003073215.2 Triticum urartu
ACTCTTGAATCATTTCGACCCATCGAGTTTGCCTTAGGTTGAGATTAGGCTGAGTGAAGATGTACTTGAGACTCTTGTGATCAGTGAAAATGTCCACTTTTCTTCCCAATAGAAGATGTCTCCAAGTCAAAAGAGCATGCACAACTGCCGCCAACTCGAGATCATGAGTGGGGTAGTTCTTCTCATTAGGCTTCAACTGGCGAGATGTATAAGCAAGAACTTTCTTCTCTTGCATCAATACTGCGCCAAGACCTTGGAGAGAGGCATCACAAAAGACCTCGTACGGCTTGGATTCATCAGGCGGAGTCAGAACTGGAGCAGTGATCAACTTCTCTTTCAAAGTGTTGAAAGCAATATCACACTCCGGAGACCAAACATACTTGACGTGCTTCTGAAGAAGATTTGAGAGAGGCTTCGCGATCTTGGAAAAGTTTTCAACGAATCTTCGACAATAGCTTGCGAGACCGAGAAAACTGCGGAGTTGCTTCACATTCTGAGGAGGTTCCCAATTCACAATTGCGGATACCTTCTCGAGATTCACGGAAATGCCCTTGGCAGAGATGATATGACCAAGATAAAGAACCTCATCGAGCCAAAATTCACACTTGGAGAACTTGGCGTAGAACTGATGTTCCCTGAGCTTATCGAGAACCAAACGCAAATGCTTGGCATGATCTTCCTTGTTCTTCGAGAAAACCAGAATGTCATCGAGATAGACCAAAACGAAGTCATTGGTGTAGGCGTTGAAGATGAAGTTCATCATGCGAGAGAACGTCGGAGGAGCGTTGGCGAGGCCAAAAGACATGACAGTGTATTCATATGAACCAAAGGTTGTTCTGAATGCTGTCTTGGGAATATCTTCTTCACGAATGCGAATCTGGTGATAACCCATACGGAGATCAAGCTTGGAGAATACTTGAGCACCTTTGAGTTGTTCAAACAGCTCATTGATGTTGGGAAGTGGGTATTTGTTCTTGATGGTCTTCTTGTTCACTGGACGGTAATCAACACAAAGTCGGTCCGTTCCATCCTTCTTCTTCACAAAAAGAACACCACAACCCCACGGAGAAGTACTAGGCCGGATGAGACCCATTCTTTCTTGCTCATCGAGTTGCTTCTTCAGCTCCTTCAACTCTTCAGGTCCGAGCTTGTAAGGAAGTTTGCACACTGGTTCCGTGCCAGGCACAAGTTAAATAACGAATTCAACTGGCCGGTGCGGAGGCATTCCTGGGAGCTCTTCTGGAAAGACGTCTTGATATTCGCAAACAACTGGAATTTGAGTGATAGCATCCAATTCACCCTTCTCATTGAGAGAAAACAGACGGATAGTATTATCCCGAGCGGAAAAGACAATTACATCCTCAGACGAATGAGTCAATTGAATCTGCCTGGCTGCACAATCAAGATGTGCCTTGTGCTTAGAAAGCCAATCCATTCCGAGAATAAGATCAATATCCAAGTTGCCAAGAACCACCGGAGAAGAGAGAAATTTTTAATCCCCCAATGTGATAGAAACATCTGGGGCAAACGCGCTTGCATTCATAAATTTACCCGGAGAAACCACAGATAACTGTCTAGGCAAATCTTGCAAAGGCAACTCATGCTTAGAAACAAATGGCCTCGAGATGAAACAATGCGATGCACCCGTGTCAAAAAGAACTTTTGCAGGAATATCATTAACAGGAAGGTTACCCATGATCACATCTGACGAGTCCTCTGCCTGAGCTGCATTCATCAAATTGACCTTGGCGGACTTGGGGTTATGCTTGACCACGGCTGTACTTGCCGATCTGACAGGAGGAGGAGGAGGAAGACGCCTCTGGTTGAAACACTTGTTGGCATAGTGACCCTTCTGTTGGCACTTGTTGCACGTGACCTCTGAAAGCGGACGGTGATACGGAGCACTCGATCTTGGAGCTTGAGACGAAGCCTTGTTCTGAAAGCCAGGGTTGGGTGGGTGGGAAGAACCACTACCACCTTTGCTCTTCTGCTGATATGGCTGACGGAACGGAGGAGGAGGAAGCCAAAACTTCTGCTGCTTGGCCACTTGAGTAGAGGAAGAAGGAGTAACATCTCTGACTCGCTTCCTGGAAGCATCACACCTCAACTGAGCAGCCTCTTGCTTCAGTGCCATGTTGTAAAACTCATCGTACCTCAAGGGCTCAAAGAGAACAAGAGCGAGCTGAATATCTTCTCTGAGACCACCCCTGAACTGATATATCATGCTCTTCTCATCAGGCACGTCCTGCTTGGCAAAGCGGGCAAGCTTCTGGAACAATTTGTTGTAGTCATAGACAGACAAAGAACCTTGCTTCAGATTGCGGAATTCCTCACGCTTGCTTTCAACCACGCTCTGCGGAATGTGATGAGCTTGGAAATCTCGACGGAAATCATCCCAAGTGATAACACGTCCACCTCTGGAGTCCTTGTACTGCTGGAACCATTCTGCAGCTTGATCTTTGAGTTGGAAGGAAGCGAACTTCACAAAGTCCTCAAGCCTGACGTTACTGCACTCGAAATGCTTACACAGATCCACAAGCCAATCGTCAGCATCGGTTGCCTCAACACAATTACTGAAAGTCTTTGGCCCGTTAGCAAGGAACTGGTTGAGTGTAGCAAAGTGACTCTGGTTGCTGCCTTGATTCCCTTGACTGCCTTGATTGCGCTCTTGAAGAATTTGCATGATCAGCTGAGTGTTTGCATTGGTTGCGGCCATCACAGCTTGCCATGCCTCTGGAGGAGGTGGAGGCGGTGGCGGATCTTGATTCTGGTTCTGACTGGTGCTCTTAGCGGGAGCCATCCTGAAGAGGTTGACCACCATTAGCACATAGACAGACAAATATTGAAGCTGAATCCAACGGAATGAAAAATTGCAACATATAGTCTTCACATCCGAACAAAATGAACGAATGCATTCCTCTTCAAATGGTCACATATCCATAAATTGAGAAGCCACGTAGAATTAAGGTAGAGAAACAAATCAACAAGGTACGGATCAAGAACGAATAATCAGTAAGAAATCCCAATCTCAAACCAATATCCGTGGAAGAAGAACTAGAGCTACTAGAATTTCCACCTATGAAACTCCCGAACCTTTCCGGTTATGCAATCAGGTGTTGGGGATACAGGGGAAGCATAATATCTCACCCAAACTAGCAAATCCTACATCCAGCTGTATCCATCCTTCAACACATAACCAAGAAAACTTCGGAAACCATCTACCTCAACCTTCGAAAAGCATCCGTTATACAAGTTATGCCGATACTCCCGAACTCCCGCCCCAGTACTGGGTGGCGTCGAGGTTATCTCACCAACGAACTGCATAAAAGAGATTTTCGATGTCGGCGAACATATCTCAAGTATTCCAGAATTGCAACGATAAAATTATGATGACAACACCTCAGAGCTCAACTCCCCGGGACACTTCCACTAAACCCCTGACAGGAGGCACCAAGACAGTGTTCTCATCATAAGCCATCGGAACAAATCCAAGATACTCGCGTGATCCTAAAATTTTTTTAGTGAAATTTGAGAAGAGAAGAGTCAAAACTCTACGTCAGGATGCCTTACCAGAGCGATGAGGAGACTGGGAAGTAAAAAGAATTCCTAAACTCTCCGATATATAATTCCTAAGGACTCAAAACATTTTTCTAGACACAACTCGGCTGCTAAGACGATCAAGCAATGGGGCTCCTAAGGTTGGGGAAGGCTCTGATTACCAACTTGTAACGCCCTCGATGCGGCTATAGCTCCCACGTGTCGAGGCACGACTTAGAGACATAACCGCATTGAAATCAATGTCGCAAGTCAGGCAACCATTACAACATCCCATGTAATAAGTAATAAAAGGGGGAGATACATAGTTGGCTTACACTCGCCACGTCACATCAGAGTACAGAAATAACATCCATCAAACAATCACTCATGGCCCGACTACGGCGCCAAAATAGAAAAGAACCCAACATGCGACAAGGCCCTGAATCAAACCCCAACTAGGCACCACTACTGATCATCGGGAAAGGAAACATAATAACGCTGAGAGTCCTCGTCGAACTCCCACTTGAGCTCGTACTCGTCACCTGGAGCGAAATCACCTGGTCCTGCATCTGGAATTATAGTATTTGTGAGCCACAGGGACTCAGCAATCTCGCACCCTCGTGATCAAAACTATTTAAGCTTATAGGAATGGATGAGACAAATATATGTGGAGCTGCAGCAAGCGACTAGCATATATGGTGGCTATCTTATACGCAAAAGAGAGCGAGAAGAGGAGGCAAAGCGCGATCGAGAATCTAGAAGAGCAACCTGCGCAAGCATTACTCCAACACCGTGTCCACTTCCCGGACTCCGCCGAGAAGAGGCCATCACGGTAACACACACAGTTGATTCATTTTAATTAATTAAGGTTTAAGTTATCTACAACCGGACATTAACAAATTCCCATCTGCCCATAACCGCGGGCACGGCTTTCGAAAGTTCAATCCCTGCAGGGGAGTCCCAACTTAGCCCATGACAAGCTCTCACGGTCAACGAAGGAATAGACCTCCACCCGAGACACACCGATCAGACTCGGCAACCCAGTACAACAAGACAATTCGACAGGTTAAAACAAGACCAGCAACACCGCCCGAATGTGCCAACAAATCCCGATAGGAGCCGCACATATCTCTTTCTCAGGGCACACTCAGATGAGCCAGACGTCGGGTAAGCCAGCCCAGAGTTGCCCCTGGTAGCCACGGACATCGCTCAGTGGGACCAACACTTAGAGGAGCACTGGCCCGGGGGGGTTAAAATAAGATGACCCTTGATTCTGCAGAACCCAAGGGAAAGAAAAGGCTAGGTGGCAAATGGTAAAACCAAGGTTGGGCATTGCTGGAAAAGCTTTAATCAAGGCGAAATATCAAGGGGTTCCCATTATAACCCAACCGCGTAAGGAACGCAAAATCCGGGAACATAACATCGATATGACGGAAACTAGGGCGGTAAGAGTGGAACAAAACACTAGGCGAGAGGCCGAGCCTTCCACCCTTCACCAAGTATATAGATGCATTAAGATAACATAGCAATATAATGATATCCCCAACAAGAAAAATAAATGATGTTCCAACAAGGAACGGCCTCCAAACTTCACCTGCAACTAGCAACGCTATAAGAGGGGCTGAGCAAAGCGGTAACATAGCCAATCAATGGTTTGCTAGGACAAGGTGGGTTAGAGGTTGACATGGCAATTAGGAGGCTGACAAGCAAAAGGTAGGCATCGGAGCATTGGCATAGCAAGAGCGAGCAAACTAGCATAGCAAAGATAGTAGTGATTTCGAGGGTATGATCATCTTGCCTGCACAGTTGTCAGAGTTGACTGGATCCTCACAAGCAAACTCAACGGGCTCCTCGGTAGCGAACTCGTCTCCCGGCTCTACCCAAACAAGACAAACAAGCAACAAGGATACAATCAACCACGTGCAAGACCAAGCAATATGATGAAATGATGATATGCTATGCGGGATGCGATGCGGGATGCAAAATGCAAGATATGACAGGAAATGCATGAACCTGGCCTCAACTTGGAATTCCAAAGGTGCCACTGGATAGAGGGGATGAAATTGCTTGAAAACGATATAAAGATCATTGGAATCGGAGTTACGGTTTGGAAATGGCAAGCGTTTTAAGATATGACACCGGTCTGCGATTTACAGCAAGTAGGCATCTAAATGCAACGAAATGAACATGCTACAGCCACCAAACATGACAAAAAAATACATGGCAGGGATGCCCACAAGATGCTTAACAAAAGACTAGCACTGAGCCACGGCCAATTCCTACATTAGAAGGTTCAAACAAGCATGGCAAAAACGCAAATGTAAAACAGATTCCAAACAAGCATGGAGCTACTCAACAAGCTTAACAAAAGACCCAAAGTGACCTGGGGCCAAAAGGGTTCACAAAATATATTAACGGGCACACGAACATAGCTAAAACACAATCAATTTTCAGACTTAGTGAAAACTGAGACATGCTGAAATAGAACTCACGAAGGCATGTAAACGATCTCGATGCACTCACCATAGTGCAAGTCACAGCAAGGCAAGCATACATCCATTAAGAAGGCACAAAATACAAGCTAGACATGGCAAGAACAATGGCGTAGCATGCACGGATCAACTACAACAATGCCGGCAAAATTGCAAACAAGTTGACGATCTGCCCAGATTCACCACGAAGCAAAAGTAGAGCTCGATTGACTCAAGCTATGGTGCTCCACAATTGCAAACAAAGATATGGATGGATAGGGCATAAAATTATTAACAAAACTCCTTTACTGATCATCCTCAAAAGAGGCACGGATCACTAGGAAACAAGCTGAACATATGGCATCATGAACTAAAATATCCCAGACTTGGTGAAAACAACTAAGTCCCTGAAAACAGATTTACCGGGTGCCTCACTTTGCAAGCTTGCACAAGTCACCACACACATCCTAAAAATGCATGGGTTTCACCTCTAGAAAGAAGACAAAATGATTAACAAAACATATGAAGGACTCACAGGCATAGCATGCACACAATAATCATGGCAAAAATGACAAAACTCTAAGATGAACTAGCAGATCTGACAATTAACTCACGAAGCCCCCTTCTAACAGCATTTTGGGCATCAAGATGAACTCAAATGAAAATGATGCAATGGAATGAAATGACGTACTCTTCGAGGGGAACATTTTGATATATAATATGCCCAAATCGGAGCTACGGATGCAAAGTTACGGGCGGTCAAAGTAGGCATAAAAAATTAAGGGGGAGAGGGAAGAGTCAACCCCTAGGGTTTTTTGGATCTGGATCTGGCGACGTGCACTGTTCACGACACTGTTCACCGGCGCGGACTTCGAGAACTCCGGCGAGGGCGTGGTGGCCGGAGATGGAGGGGAGAGGCCGGGGCCGGTGGGGACGAGGCGAGGCCGGTCGCCGGCGGGGGCTTGCGGCGGCCGGGGCGATGAGGCGGGGGGGCTGGCCGGCCCGGGGAGGCGCGCTGCCCAGCGGAGGCGACGGACGGCAGGCGGAGCGGCTGGCCGGAGCGGGCGGGCGCGGTGGCGGACGGCGGGCGCGGGCGGCGGTCGAGTGGCGCGAGGCGGCGGGGAGGAGTTGGGCCGCGGGGGCCGGGGGCCGGCGGGCCTCCGAGGCGGCGGCGGAGAGAGGCGGCGGTTGCCACTTGGCAGCGCGGGAGAGGACGCGGGCGGCGGCGGACAACGTCCGGCGCTGCCGGACACGTCCGGTGCGCGGCGGATCTGATTTTTAGGGTTTCGAGAGGGGGAGATGATCCGAAAACGGAGGGGTATTTATAGGCATAAGTGGAGCTAGGAGAGTCCAAATGAGGTGCGGTTTTTCGGCCACGCGATCGTGATCGAACGCTCTAGGACATGGAGCACAGTTTGGTGGGTTTTGGGTCAAATTTTAGGGGTGTTGGGCTGCAACACACACGAGGCCTTTTCGGTCCCTCGATTAATCGTTGGAGTATCGAACGAAGTCCAAATGATACGAAACTTGACAGGCGGTCTACCGGTAGTAACCCAAGGCCACATGACAAGTCTCGGTCCAATCTGGAAATGTTTAATCCCCACACACGAAAGAAAGCTAGAAATGACCACCGGAGGAGAACGAAGCACCGGAATGCAAAACGGACAACGGGGAAAATGCTCGAATGCATGAGATGAACACGTATGCAAATGCAATGCACATGATGACATGATATGAGATGCAGGAAACCGAAAACAACACACGGAGACAAAACCCGAACCCGAGGAAATAAATATAACTTAACGCCGGAAACGGCAAGAGTTGGAGTACAAATTGGGAAAGTTGCACCTGGGGCGTTACACAAAAGCTTGGGTGCCGGATTTTGATCCTATTGAAGTGGCTCAGGGCTATCCCAGGTTGAAGTAAGACGGGTCAGAGTTTAGTGAAGCGGATCTGCGAGCAATAAACCGGGAGGTGCATCCGCTAGCTTGTCAATTGGTTGAAGAAGTAGACTTGTCTCATTATCAAGCCCAATATGACAATCAAAACAAGCGAGTAGCTGCACCAATTCATGAAGCGGAAAATCTTATCCGTCCAATCCGTAAGCATACTTACGCTCCCGATATTGAACCGTCATTGCTGATCCATGATGAAGCTGTCTTTCGAGCATTAATGGGAATCGACTGGACAACTGTTGATTTCCAGCCGCTGGGTAGAGAAACTAAAGTTGAAGCGGCACGGGATGACCCACAACCATCAGGCCAGGCTGGTGACCAAGCTTGAACCGGAAGCCGGTTTAAACTGCTTCTCCTTTGAAAAAACAATGATCTTGTTTTGGGCACCGTGTTGCCTTGTAATAGGCTACCCGATACTCTTGATTTTGATATGCCTTCGTGCATAATTACTGCAACTTGTTCTTCCTTTGGGTGATGAACTTTCCAAAGTATTTTATGTAATATAAAAATCTTAAAGTGCCACCGCGGTTGTACCGTCAGGCGGAGTATGATGTCTGCATATGTGAAATCAAAATATCTGAAATGTAAGCATATGATCAAATATTTGAGATACATGAGACCTTCCATCGTTGGGCATGAAGTTGGCTTATCCAATCTTGAAACGGAGGTTTCATAAACCCACACTGTTGGAGGAGATAGCAGCTCCTGTATATATATAATGCCGGTTTACCATGTAAACCGTGCCGGGTTATAATAAAGCACCGTGTTACTCCGTAATAGGATGTTAACAAAAAATCAAACCGGGCAAATAGTCTCCGGATTAAAAATGGACCGTGTTCCGTCAATTGACAGTGTGAACCGGTTTAAAATTTTGTCGGTTTAAAAATGCAACAAAAAGAAAGAAATATCTATCAAAGAAAATTGTGAAGCAAAGGCAATGATAAAACCATTTGCAAAAAGAGGCTTATTTGAGCCGATCAGATGGCGTTACCATGGTCGGACATGACCAAGCTCCCGATAGGTGTAGCTATGGTTCAAGTCAGCTAGGTCCCCAAATGAAACCGTGGCATTTATGCCGATCAAGAGGCGTGGCAATGGTTCAGGCTCGACCAAGCCCCCAAGTGATTCTGTGGCCTTAGGCCGATCAAGAGGCGTGACTGGTTCACACGTGACCAAGTCCCCAAGTGATCTGGTGGCTCTCGCCTATCAAGAGGTGTTGCATTGGTTCGGACACGACCAAGCCCCCAAGTGATATAACATGATGCTTTTGAAAAGCTAACTCAAGGGGTAAACCGGAGGCCGCTTTAGAACAACTCCGTGTAACCACACATGATGTAAAAGGACAGATACCCCGCTTTAGCTGAGGTTCCGATTTATTATATTTAATCATAATATATACATCGTCGTAATATGTACATAAGTAGAGCCAATGGCTCAGGTATAGTAAGGCCGAAGATGAGCTATGTTCCACGGCATGTTGGTCTCTTCCTCTGATGTACGTGAGTCTTTATGCTCTCGAATATCTATCAGATAGTATGACCCGTTGTGCAGATTCTTGCTGACCACGAAAGGTCCCTCCCAAAGTGGGGATAGCTTATGCATATCAGTCTGGTCTTGAATGAGACGAAGCACCAAATCTCCTTCCTGAAAGGCTCTGGTTCTGACTCGGCGACTGTGATAACGACGAAGATTCTGTTGGTAAATCGCCGAGCGGGCGGCTGCTATGTCACATTCTTCATCCAACAGGTCCAAAGCGTCTTGCAGTGATGTCTCATTGTCCGCTTCAACGTAAGCCGCCACACGAGGTGAGTCATGACGGATATCACTCGGGAGAACCACCTCCTCTCCGTAGACCATGAAGAACGGCGTGTATCCTGTTGATCTATTGGGTGTAGTATTGATGCTCCATAACACAGATGGTAACTCTTCTACCCAACAGCCCGGCGTTCTCTGCAAAGGAACCATAAGCCGGGGCTTGATGCCTCTCAAGATCTCTTTATTAGACCTTTCTGCTTGACCATTGGACTGTGGGTGTGCCACTGATGAAACGTCAAGCCGGATGTGCTCCCGTTCGCAGAACTCCTTCATGGCACCCTTGGACAAATTGGTACCATTATCTGTGATGATACTGTGTGGAAAGCCAAACCGGAAAATCACTTTTTTGATGAACTGAACCGCCGTGGCCGCATCACACTTACTAACAGGTTCTGCTTCCACCCACTTTGTAAACTTGTCAACCGCCACCAGGAGGTGGGTCTTCCTATCTTTGGACCTTTTGAAAGGCCCAACCATATCCAGCCCCCAAGTCGCAAACGACCAAGTAATTGGAATCATTCCCAATTCTTGAGCCGGCACATGAGTACGTCTTGAAAACTTTTGGCAACCATCACATCATCTGACCAGATCCTCCGCATCAGCATGAGCAGTTAACCAATAGAAGCCATGACGAAACTATTTAGCTACCAAAGATTTTGAACCGCGTGGTGACCACAATCTCCTTCATGGATCTCACGCAAAATTTCACAGCCTTCTTCAGGAGACACACAGCGTTGAAACGCCCCTGATACACTGCAATGATGCAACTCGCCATTGACAATAGTCATGGACTTGGACCGCCGGATTATCTGTCGGGCCAGAGTCTCATCCTCTGGTAACTCACCCCGGTTCATGTATGCTAGGTAAGGATGCGTCCAATCCGGAATGACATGAAGAGCTGCCACCAATTGAGCCTCTGGATCAGGAATAGCCAAATCCGCTTCACCAGGGAGCTTGACCGACGGGTTTTGTAGTACATCCAGAAAAACATTGGGCGGCACCGGTTTGCGCTAAGAGCCCAGCCAGCTTAAAGCGTCCGCCGCTTCATTCTTCCGTCGGTCCAGGTGGTCCACCTGATAGCCTTTAAAGTGACCTGCAACAATATCCACCTCACGACGATACGCTGCCATGAGTGGGTCCTTGGAATCCCAAGTGCCAGATACTTGTTGAGCCACGTGGTCCGAGTCACCGAAGCACTTAACTCGACTTAAATTCATCTCCTTAGCCATCCGGAGACCATGGAGCCAGGCTTCATACTCAGCTGCGTTGTTAGTACAAGGGAACATTAAGCGGAGAATATAACAAAATTTATCACCTCGTGGGGAAGTTAATAAGACTCCAGCCCCCGAGCCTTCCAATTAGCTGGATCCGTCAAAATGGATGGTCCAATATGTGTGATCCGGCTTTTCTTCAGGTGCTTGCATTTCCGTCCAATCATTGATGAAATCAACAAGTGCTTGAGACTTAACCGCCGTCTGAGGCACATACTTCAATCCATGCGGCCCAAGCTCTATAGCCCACTTGGCAATCCGGCAAGTCGCTTCCCGGTTCTGGATGATATCCCCCAAAGGAGCAGAACTGACCACCGTAATTGGGTGCCCTTGGAAGTATTGCTTAAGCTTCCAGCTTGCCATAAAAACTCCGTACACCAGCTTCTACCAATGCGGATACCTTTGCTTGGACTCAATGAGTACCTCGCTGATATAATAGAATGGACGTTGAAGGATGCTCCTTACCTGCCTCCTTTCGCTCCACCACAATAGCCACGCTGACCGCACGAGCATTAGCAGCAACATATAGCAGTAACGGCTCCTTGTCAATGGGAGCGGCGAGCACAGGCGGATTGGCCAATTGCCGCTTTAAGTCCTCAAATGCTTCATCGGCAGCGGAACTCCAGACGAACTGATCCGTCTTCTTCAACATCTGATACAAAGGGATTGCCTTCTCACCAAGGCGGCTGATAAACCGGCTTAACGCGGCAATCCGGCCTGCCAGGCGTTGAACATCATTGATACACTTCAGTTTAGCCAGGGAGGTGATGGCTGTGATCTTCTCCGGATTAGCCTCAATTCCCCTGTTGGACACTAGAAAACCCAATAACTTGCCCGCCGGTACACCAAAGACACACTTGTCCGGATTAAGCATCATCTTGTACATCCTCAGGTTATCAAAGGTTTCCTTCAAATCGTCAACCAGAGTCTCCTTCTCCTTGGACTTAACCACGATATCATCCACGTAAGCATGTACATTACGACCAATTTGCGTGTGAAGACAATTTTGTACACACCGTTGATAAGTTGCCTGGGCACTCTTGAGCCCAAAGGGCATAGACACATAGCAGAAGGCTCCAAAGGGAGTTATGAATGCCGTCTTCTCCTGGTCCTTAACTGCCATTTTGATCTGATGATAGCCAGAATATGCATCCAAAAAACTTAAACGCTCGCAACCCGTCGTAGCATCAATAATTTGATCAATACGGGGGAGGGCAAAGGGATCTGCTGGACAAGCGTTATTCAGATCTGTATAATCCAGACACATGCGCCAGGTGCCATTTTTCTTAAGGACCAGCACCGGATTGGCAAGCCACTCAGGGTGAAAAACTTCAAAAGTAAAGCCAGCTGCTAAGAGCCTGGCTACCTCTTCTCCAATCGCCTTGCATCTTTCTTTGTTAAAACAACGGAGGAACTGTTTCACCGGTTTGTATTTAGGATCCACATTAAGGGTGTGCTCAGCGAGTTGCCTCGATACACCTGGCATGTTAGAGGGCTTCCATGCAAAAATGTCCCAATTCTCATAGATGAACTCGATGAGCGCGCTTTCCTATTTCGGATCCAAGTTGGCACTGATGCTGAACTGCTTGGACGAATCGCCAGGTACAAAGTCAACAAGCTTAGTTTCTGCTGCCGATTTGAACTTCAGGGCCGGATCATGCTCCGTAGTTGGCTTCTTTAATGGAGTCATGTCCGCCGGGATCAACATTGTCCTTATAATACTTCAGCTCCTCGGTGGCACAAACCGACTCTGCGTAGGCCGCATCTCCTTCCTCGCACTCCAAAGCGATTTTACGGCTTCCGTGAACCGTTATTGTCCCCTTGTGACCCGGCATCTTGAGCTGCAAATACACATAACAGGGCCGTGCCATAAACTTGGCGTAGGCCGGTCGCCCAAACAGGGCGTGATATGGACTTTGGATTTTCACCACTTCAAACGTCAATGTTTCCGACCTGGAATCATGATCATCTCCAAAGGCCACTTCCAGAGCTATCTTACCAACAGGATATGCTGACTTGCCAGGTACCACACCGTGGAACACCGTATTAGACGGTTTGAGATTTTTATCTGTTAGTCCCATACGACGGAAGGTCTCATAGTACAAGATATTAATGCTGCTCCCTCCATCCATGAGCACTTTGGTGAACTTGTAACCTCCCACCTGAGGCGCCACCACCAGAGCCAACTGACCCGGATTATCAACCTGGGGAGGGTGATCCTCTCTGCTCCATATGATTGGCTGTTCAGACCAGCGTAGATAACGGGGCACGGCCGGTTCAACAGAGTTGACTGCCCGCCTCTGAACCTTCCGGTCTCGCTTGTCCAAGCTAGTGGTGAAGACATGGTACTGCCCACTATTCAACTGCTTTGGGTTGCTCTGGTAACCTGACTGTTGCTGCTGCTGGTTGTAACCACCCTGGTTGTTCTGATTATTTTGATTATTATGTCCGCCCGGATTACCATTAAATCCTGAACCGGAATTTCCTCCACCGTAACCCGGCCCGGATCCTGAGCCACCGCCGGAGCCGTGATCATACCGGAAAGCATTAGAATTCTTGAACTCCTGCATAATGAAGCAATCCTTCCAAAGGTGGTTTGCTGGCACCTCCTTCGTCCCATGTCTTGGACAGGGCTGGCTCAGTAGATAATTTAGGCGGTCCGGGTTAGGGTTGGGTGCCCCACTGCGATTTGGCGGTTTACCCTTGCGTCGCTGGCCCTTGTCCTGCGCGTTGGTATTAGCCACAAAGTCCATGTTACCATCCGCTTTACGCTTGCCTCCGCCACCATTGCCTGCCAAGTGATGCTGCTGACCTTTGGAGTTGCTGTTCCTCTTTCCCTTCCCTGCCTTGTCATCATCAGATTCGGGATCCTTGGTACTATCAGAATCAGCATACTTTACCAAAGCAGCCATGAGGGTCCCCATGTCAGTGCAATGGCGCTTCATCCGTCCCAACTTCAGCTTTAGGGGCCCAAACCGGCAGTTGCCTTCTAGGGTTAAGACTGCGGTGTCAGCGTTGATGCGGTCTGATGAATGCAACACTTGTGAGACCCGGCGCACCCAATGAGTCGTCGATTCTCCTTCCTCCTGGACACAGGCAGCTAAGTCCACTATCGACATAGGCTGCTTACATGTATCCTTGAAATTACTGATAAACCGGGCTCGTAATTGGGCCCATGAACTGATAGAGTTGGCCGGTAAGCTTTTTAACCAAGTGCGGGCCGTTCCTTCAAGCATCATGGTGAAGTACTTCGCACATGCCGCATCATCCACATCAAGCATCTCCATGGCCATCTCATAGCTCTCCACCCATGTCTCTGGGGGTTGATCCGCCGTGTAATTTGGTACCTTGCGCGGGCCCTTGAAATCCTTGGGCAGGCGCACATTGCGTAAAGCGGGGACAAGGCAAGGCACCCCCAAAGAGCTAGAAGTAACACCGGGTTCGACCGAAATAGTTGGACGAACCGGTAAGCTGCCGAGCCTGATACTGTGCGGCTAACTCGGCCTCCCTGCGCGCTCGGGCCCGGTCCACCACTTCCTGAGCGTTATCAGCACCACCCGCCGGGTTGTTGCCGCGGGGTGCTCCACGTCGTTCATTACTTGACACTGCTGGTTCATCCATACGCCTGCTATAGCTCCGGCTTGGACGAGGGGTCGAGTGGATCCGGTCGCGGCTGTACGAGTATGCTTCCTGTTGGACCAAAGCTGTCCTAAGAAGCTCCTTGACCCGTCGTGTCTCTACCGCCTGCGGCGAGTCACCTTCAATTGGAATGGCCTCCAGCCGTGCAGCAGCGGCAACGAGATTGTCCATTGGGTTGGAGTAGTGACCCGGAGGTGTTGAAACAGCCTGAGGTATAACAGTGTTTTGACGAGGCGGATTCATCGGACGGGGCTGAACCGGCGCACCGGTCCCCGGAGCTTCCGGCTGTTTCCCTCCAGCGGATTACTGGTTCCTGCTCCTGGGGTGTTGAAAAGGTCTCTGGCCTCGAAAACCGAAGGCAAACGGGATCGGTACTTCCTCTTCATGACTTCATGCGACGCGTTCTGGTCCAACATGAGCCTGTAGGCTTGTGCGTCTAAAGCGGCCCGCTCTGTGGTCATCCTGGCATTCTCAGCTGCCAGGTCCGCCTTGGCCTGGGTGATCTGTTCCTTCACCTTTGCAATCTCCGCGTTGTGGACTTCCTGATCCGCCGGATTAGCTTCTGCCATAAGCGCAGCCAATGCATCAAATAGATCTGATAGAACTTGAGCCGGCGGGCGTGCAGAGCTTCCTGCCCCGGCAGCTGTCGCCGCTACTGAACCGGAGGTTATTGGCGCAGCGGTCGAAGAATGAAGCGCTGCTTGTGTGCCGGCCATGAATATTCCAACTCGGTTGGGTAGATCAGAGGGGTCCGGAATACTGTCGCCATCGGAACAGCCCCCAATCCGGCCATCTTGTAGCTGATATAGAGATTCGGTTTCTCCGGTTGATGACTCGTCGCCGGAATAAACGACGGTCTCGCCGCGAGATTCCGATCCATCCTCATAACTTCCTCCATGGATGACTCCCACGAAGGCACGCTTCACGGCCGGTTTAACCCGGGCGGATCGCGCACGCTGAGCCGTTTCGACGAGGTCGGTGCAGATGTCCGGCTCAGGGCCCGGTTCACCGATCTTGCCGATGAAAACGTGTATGCCACCAAAGGGGACCCGTACCCGTACTCAACTGAGCCGGCCTCGGGGCCCCAGCCTGCATCATCGATGTAGAGCTTGCCGCGACGACTCTTAGTCATCCGGCCCAACGTAGCCCTCGAGTCCTTCAAAGCGGCCCTCCAAGAACTTGAAACCATCGTGCGATAGCCCCACGGTGGGCGCCAACTGTCGTGGTTTTGTCACGGCAGATGTCCTAGAGAAAGGACTTAGTCGTGGAGCCATCGCGACGGGTTAGCTTGAAGGGGTTAAAGCGGACACAGGGACGCAAGAGAGTTTATACTAGTTCGGCCCCTTCGATGAAGGTAAAAGCCTACGTCTAGTTGTGATGGAATTGATGGGGTTTCGATGACTAGGGAGCAAACAAGCTTCGCCTAAGTCTCGAGTTGTTGTCTGTTGTCTGAACCGCCGCCGGGTCGTCCCCTTATATACACGGGTGACGCCCGTCGGTTCACAGATTCCCAATACCGGCTCATAGATGTGTCCGGTTTGGTCTCTACTTATTCCTAACTTACAATACAAGTTACATACCAACGCCGGTTTACGGCTACAGGCCTTGAACCGACTATGGGCCTTGAGCCCTCATCTGCCTTCTTGGGTTTCAACATAGTTAACTACTGAAGAAGTTAACCCGGCCCAGATAGGCCGGTTTACGCCCAGTAGTGATATCCTCAACACTTTCCCTGAGAACAAAGAACCTGGCGAATATAATCTCCGGTAAGGTCCCTCGGTAGGAGTTCAAAGTAATTTCTGAGAGATGCGGATCTAGGCATTCGACGTGATTGTTATATAGTATCACATTATCCACCACTGGGACTAATCTTATCTGCAAAAGAAGAAAATGTGTTAGTGCCTACATGCAGTTTTGAACATTACTACAGGCCTAGCTATTTGGTTTGCAGGATTTGTAAAATGCGCTAACATGCCATCTTTGATCTCACATGATTAACATGGGCATTTAATTACATTCTAGAAATATGTAGCCTTCTTCACAGGAGGTTGGAGTGGATGAAAAGTTCCCTAAGAAAACTAGTACAGATGAATCCAAATGAGAAATGCTTATTGATTGTAACCATATGGAATCAAGCAACCAATATGGGAGGGGGGACATGTATGTACTGAAATCGTCCAAAAGAACCTTCAGAAATCGTAGTACATTGTCATTGTAAATTTGGAAAAAGGTTTCACAAATAGAACTTCCTTATGGTTAATATTTAACAGGAAAGGAACATCACCTCAATATATAGCTTCTCCAGGCAAGGAAAGCATCTTAGGAAACTGACAACTTGCTCCAGGTCGGGCCCGATAGATTCTAGTGCCAAGACCTTCATTGTGCGCAGTTTAGGGGTCAACCTTGTTGGAATCATTTTCAGAATGACAGACGAACAAACATCTTCGAATATAGAAATAATGTTAATTTGTAGAAGGAGAGGTAGAAGGAGCCTATTGTACCTGAACGGGGGTGGATCCAATAACAAGTTCGGAGCATTTCTCAGACAAGTAGCCCACCATTGTCAATTTCAGCGTAGAAATGACATTGATTCTTGTTGGACCTTCTTGATCAACTACAAGTCATCTCTCAAGTGCAGGTGTGTCCTGGATGACCATACCGTGGTACACATCTTGTGATGTCTTCATGCCGCACCAGCAACACACATAAATAGTTCGGAGAGTCATGGAGGTGGTGGAAGGTACTCCACCCATTGACCGCCTAAAGACGAAGGTACTCGAGTGCAGTATAGCCACGGAGCAGGCACTTCATGTCACCCTTTGAGAGGGAGATGGCGACGAGATCGAGGTGCTTCAGTCGTGGTAGAATAAGAGCGGGCGCGTCATTAAGGGGCGGGAAATGGTAGTTACTGAACTTGGTGACGTGCAGCATGGGCGCGAGGTGGAGTGCGGACGTTGGCAGCGACCGCATATGCCCATCATCAAAAGTGAGCTGCTCGAGCTGATCTAGGGCGGGGGATCAGAACCAGTCGTCAATCTTGGCTCGGTCCTTGCCATTGGAATGGAACTTGGCCATTCTAAGGCCTTTGGTTGGGCCAAGGTGACTGACGAGGATCTTGGAGAACGCACCCAAGCTTTTGCGATAGCCATGGCAGAGCTCGTGGGTGTCAATGAGGTTGAGAGGGCTGGAGTTCCATAGGGGGCGCCACCGCCGGGAAAGGAGGATTGTCTGCGCCCCATATTTCACTGGGAGGAGGGAGATGATGACTCTCAACATATCATTGGGGAGGCTGCTGATTAAGTCTAGGCCTGCTGGAGTCGCTTGCGGTTCTAGCTCGCCCCACCTCCGCTTGTTGGCAGCCCCATTTTCCACCTCCGGAGTCTCCTTATCAGCGGCGCTTTCTGATAGAAATGGGAGTACAGGGAATATTTAGTTAAAACAGGGCAATAGAAAAGTGTATTGGTAACTAGAAGTTATTAGGTAGGAATATAGTAAGCAAAGAGAATAACAATTGGTTGCTTAAATACTACACAATTCATTTGACATTGCGGGGTAAGTCAACATATGCAGATAGTTGAAAACAAAACTTACTTCAAACAAAGTCTGAACGGATGATTTTGTCGGGGAAGTTAGGATATATCTCATGACCAGGCAATTTTTTGTGCAGTGCAATTTTAGTGCCAGCTTTCAGTACATAAAACTTTGCAATTTCATTCCAAAAGACAGCGCCAAAATAGGAGTCACCACGTTGATCAAGTCTTACAGTAGCAATGATTGTGAATCCATAGTTTGTGTGTAGTATGACATCCATGGAGCCTTGATCTATGTAAAGGGAAAAATTGTGCACTACATAATCTGTTGCATAGCCAGGGATGTTCTGCAGAAAATGGTGGGATTGTTAAAGAAAATATGGTAACATGCAAATATGGGCCCAAATTGAAAGAACTATACATCAGTTGAAATCGAAGGAGAAAATCTATAATTAAACATATAGGGTAAACATGATGTCATGAAAAATGAGAGTAATCGAAAGAAGAATGCATAATTAATTTGCCTAATATATAAAGAAGAGGGGAAAATCCCCTTTGACGTATATGGTGTTGTGGCACCTTTTATCCAATTGTAGCAATATTAAGAATATGTTTAGGAAAGTAGGCCATGCCAACCGATTTTGGGTGAGATTGAACATACCGCTCGCGTGCTCAAGTTATCTAGTATGGAGAGATGGCATCTCTAGCGGCGGTCGCAAAGTCCTGAATTGTCGGTACACTGTACATTCTATGAATGACAGAAAACCCTCAAATCAGCTCAAATAAAAATGAATTCACAACAATTTCCGCCGGGTGATTAAAGGAGGCAGATGAATTGGGATAATAGATGAGATAATATCTCGTTAAACTAGTTACCTTGTTGTCCATGAGAAAGAACCCTCAGTACGGCAGATTCCCCAACCGAGCGGAGATGGGTCGACTGCGAGTAGTGTCGAGAAAGTTGATGACGATAGGCGGTGGCAAGCAGAAGTGGCGAAATGCAGTGGGCTTTGCCGGCATCTTCGCGGCGATGGCAGGCGTCAAGCTAAGTGTTTACTGCCGCGATAGGCGGTGCCATGGCATAGACGCGAAGGAGCTTTGTGCAGGTGTGAATGCGGAACGTACCGGAGGGGCCGAGGGGGTGGCGGGAAGGGTGAGGGTTTTTGTGACGTGGGGATGGTGAGGGTTTTATTTTTTATTTTTTGAATTGGGTGGTGAGGGATTTCTGTCCCACAAAGAATTTTGGGGGCGACGGTTTGCTAGAGCGAACCGTGTGTGATTGACGCAGTAGGCAAAATGTAAGTCATTGCACAAGGTTCCAATTTTGGGAACCATGTGTGATTATCGTACTGCCTCCATCCTGGTTTATTGGTCCCCCGTTGTAATTTTTACCAAAATTTGGCGAAATATTTAACATACTCAGACATAGATAATAAGCGTACACGTAGATAAGCGTAGTTCAACCATAAGTAGTACATAGTTCAATAGTATTAAGCATGCTCAAGCGGCACTACTGGAATTAGCTTATTTGCCGTCTGCCAATTCTTTGTCGTCTGCTGGCTGACGGCAAAGAAGGTCTTTGCCGTCCTCTTATAGAAAACGGACGGCAAAGAGTTGGCTGATGGCAAAGAAGGTCTTTGCCATCAGCCAGTTCTTTGCCGTCAGCTGGAAGACGGCAAAGAGAGAGGTAGCCCCCACTAACGACCTGATTAGAAAAACTTAATGTCCCCCCTCTTTGTCGTCCGCTAGCAGACGACAAAGAGAAAAAAATCGGACGACAAAGGTGGGGCAGACGGCAAAGAACTAACCTAACTAACGGCCGAGCCCCACCCCGCCCCTTCCTCTCTCTGTTCCTCTCCCTCTCTCCCCGACGACCAGAGCCACCTGCCGCCGCCCCCGCCACCCGCCGTCGCCCCACCACCCCGCCGCCCCCACCGGCCAATGCCCCGTCACCCCACCACCCCAGCGCCCTGGTGCCCCACCACGTCGCCGCCCGCCGCCCCGCCGCCCCCACCACCCGCACCCACCCCGGTGCCATCGTCGCCCCCATCGCCCCTGCCTCCCTGCCGGCTCGGCACCGCCGCTCACTGCCCCACTGAGCTCCACCGCCACCCTGCCGCTGCGAAACCCCGTCCCCCATCGGCTCCGGTTAGTTATTTTTTCTATTTTTTCTTTTTTGCTGTTTAATTGTTAGTGTTAGATTGTGCTAGATATGTGTTAGTGTTAGATTTAGTGCATGGGTTTTAGATAATTAGGTCCTGTTATGTGAAAGGGTGAGAGATGTGAGAGAGAGAGAGAGGAAGTCCTGTGGATGAGAGAGAGGAAGAGAAGGAAAGAAAAGATAGAGGGAGATGTAAGAAGAAAAGAGAAGGGATGAGGAAGAAGATGAGGAAAAAGAAATAAGAAGAAATAAAAGGAAGAAAAAGAAGATAGAGAAGGATAAGAGAAGGAAAGAAGAAGTGGAAAGTGAAGAGAAGAATGTATAGAACACCACGGCACGCTGAGCGCCGCACCCACCCCGCGCCCCCCCCGACCCCGAACCACGCACCGACACCCGACCCCGACACCCACGCCCGACACCCCGACCCCGACAGCACCCCGACACCGACACGGACACCCCGACCACCGACACCTCCCGAAAAGGTGTTCTTTGGCCTTCCAGAGGCCGACGGGGTCATATATTTGTGAATTATGAGTTAGGTCATATATTTTTCGATTTTTTATGAAAAAAATCATATATTATTATGTTGATCGGGTAGATTTAAATGTGCAGTTGTTTCGTCGCTGCGAGGTTTGGTGTTCGACGACCTCCCCGTGCGTTTGACGAGCTTTGCCCCTTCGTTCGTGGGTGAGCACAAATGACATGTCCTCCTCCCCCCTTAATTATTTTCTCTGTTCTGGTGTTCGTGCCAATGAAAATTGCTAGCTAGCTATATATGTGTCTTGAATCATCAGTATGCGTAACCAATATGTGTCTCCCGTTCGAAAGGGTTATAGTTATAAGTATGCATGCATTTGCAAATTTACAACCTTGATTCTTTCAAATTGTCCAACGCTATCCATGGACAGCCCGAGTATGTGTAGATTGGGTTCGTTTTCCCATATGCTATGCTCCGGATCCGACGCCTAAATTTCGTAAGTGCCTCCCCTATTGTTCTTTGGTTACACATCCTCTCTGTTTATTGTAGAGACGTGTATCAGGAGAACAGCGGGGAGGTGGTGCCGAAATTTTGCGTCGGATCCGGAGCATAGCATGGGAAAATGAACCCAATCTAGACATACTCGGGTGGGATTAGGACCTATCATTACCTATTAGAGTGTAGGTTGCACGGACGTAATAAAATTGACAAACTAGATCAACTGATGAATATATACATGTTGAATTATAAATATATATATATATATGTTGTGTGTCCAGTAGCTCTGAAAGTCAAGATGAGTGATCGTGCGCGGATGTACACCGGTCACACTGGTCAGAAAAAATGGATCACTGAATGGTTCACAAAAACCAAGGGGTTTGTGCAAGCCGCATTTACAAATGGCCAGAGGAAAACCTAGTGCCCCTGTTTCCGGTGCGACAATTGGAAAAGAGGACAGTGGCTGAAATGGGTAAACACCTGTAGAAGAGTGGTTTTACACCCGATTATATGGTGTGGACATTTCAAGGTGAGTCTGCCCAACGTGACTGAGCTGAGCTGGTTCGTGGTTGCACCGACGAGCATGGTACCGGGATGGAAAACATGGTGCAAGACTTGGATGATGCTCGGGATTCGTACAAGGAGATGGAGGGATCTACAAAGGCCTTCAATGAAATGTTGGATTCTTCAAAACGTCTCCTCCACGAGCACACCGAGCTTTGTCAGTTGGATGCCATCTCACAAGTAACGGCTCTGAAGGCTCAGTTCAACTTGGACAGAGAATGCTATGACACAATGATGACAGTATTTGGACGCTTTCTACCCAAAGGCCATGTAATGCCTGAAAACCTGTACCAGTCGGACAAAATCCTCCATGCACTGAAGATGCCCTATGAGAAGATACATGCCTGTGAGAAAGGATGTGCCTTATTTAGGCTTGACTATGCGGACTTGAACTATTGTCCCATTTGCAGGTCTTCCAGGTATGTGGTGGTAGACAACGGTATGGGTGAGAAGGCGCAGACCAAAATCCCCGTTACTGTTCTTCGGTATATGCCAATCGTCCCAAGACTTCAACGTCTTTTCATGGTAGAAGAGATGGCCAGATAGATGACCATGGCAAAAAACAGGAAAAATAACCAAACTAGATGCAGATGGGAATCTGTTGATGGTACACACATCAGATGGTGTTGCGTGGAATTTTTTTGATGAATTACATGATAACAAAGAGGCAGATCCGAGGCATCCTCGAGTCGGCATCAGCATAGATGGGTTCAGTGTGTTTGGTCTGACAGCAACCCAATACAGTTGTTGGCCTGTATTTGTCTTTCCACTCAATCTCCCCTGGACAGATTGTGCAAAGAAAGAACATTTTCCTGACGTTGATAATTCCAGCCCAACTATCCAGGGGAAAATATGAATGTGTACATGCAACCGCTTAAGGACGAATTACAAGAATCCTGGGATAATGGGTTCAAGACATACGACGCCTATAGAAAATGAAACTTCATAATGCGTGTCTAGTACATGTACTCGACGTATGACTTGCCGACGTATGCGCTATCCGTTGGCTGGTGTGTGCATGGTAGGTTCCCGTGCCCCACATGCAAGGGAGCTCTTGAGTTTTGTTGGCTTCAGGCCAGTCGCAATTTTTCTTGCTTCGACATGCATAGACAGTTCGTGGATCCTCGCCATAAGTTCATGAAAGACAAGAAGAACTTCATCAGAGGTAGAGTTGTCAAAAACTCTGCACCACCTGCGTTGATAGGCCAACAGACCGCGGATCAGTTAAATGCTCTCGAGCCAGATCTAGAGCGTCCAGGGTACTTCAAGGGGTATAATTCTAAACACGCCTAGACTCACAAGACATGCTTATGGGATCTGCCTTACTTCAAAGACCTCCTTTGCCCACACAACATCGACGTGATGCACACTGAGAAGAATATCGCCGAGGCACTTTTTGGTACATTGTTCAGCATAGATGGGAAGTCAAAGGATAATACTAAGGCTACAGTCGATCTGGAGGCGCTATGTGTTAGGCCGTTACAAAACATGAAAGAACCGAAAGGAAAGCAGAACTGGACGAAGCCAACAGCATAGTTCAATCTTGGAAGGTCAGCTATGATGGAAATTATCTTGTGGTTGAAAATGCAGTTGATGTTCCCTGATGGGTATGCAGCAAATCTAAAGAGGGGAGCAAGTCTTGATAAATTGAAGATATTTGGTCTCAAGAGTCATGATTGGCACATATGGATTGAGCGGGTAATGCCGGTGATGTTGCGTGGATTCATCCCTGAGGATGAATGGCTAGTACTAGCAGAACTCAGCTATTTCTTCCGTGTTCTTTGTGCGAAAGAACTATCGCCTGGCATGCTAGAAGAAATGGAAGAGTTGGCACCGGAGTTGATCTGCAAGTTAGAGACGATCTTCCCACCGGGCTTCTTTAATCCAATGCAACATTTGATTTTGGATCTCCCAACCGAGGCAAGATTGGGGGGGCCCGGAAAAATCGTTGGTGCCACCCGACTGAGAGGATGCAGAAGACGCTTCGAGAAAAATGTAAAAATAAACGTAGAATTGAAGCATCGATGGCTGAGGCATTCATCACTAAGGAGGCGGCAAACTTTGTGACAGCACACTACGAAGCCGAAAATCGTCATTTGCATAATCCGAAGCCTCGGTACAATGCTGATGGCCCTAAAAAGGGTGGATCCAACCTCAGCCAATTCAAAGGGAATCTCGCACCAGCCAGTGGTTCAAAACCAGTACCTTTGGATAACGAAGAATGGCGGACCATTTCGTTGTATATCTTCAACAACCTGACAGAAGTGCGGCCGTACATCGAGTAAGTTCTTGGTACATTGTTTCGCAACTTCTATTTCCTTTGAACTGCTCTTATTCCTGGATATTTCATATAGTCGATACGTCGCCATATTCTCGTATGGAGCGGTGAACCAAAAGGATTCCGTCGAAGAGTATAAGCTTCTCGCAAAGCAAGGAGGCGGCTATCCCGGTTTTATCTCTTGGTTCAAACAAACGGTAATTTCTATTAGACCATTTCATTCCATTCGCTAATTTGTGCCTAATGCAACAATCCTTTCGTATTAAACTTGTAAGCTAATTCAGAGTCTATGGACGCTGAATTGAGACAAGTCGCTAATGGTTTTGACTATAAGGTCCGTTAATTTGACAAATACGACATCAACGGGTATCGCTTTCGTACCTATGGCAAACAGCTATCTATGGCCGACCGAAAGTCTACAAATTTTTGTGTATCTTCTATCGGCGAAGGAGGTACCGAGTATTATGGGAGAGTTGAAGAAATTTATGAACTTCTATTCTATGGTGAAAACCCACCGAATGTCGTAGTCTTCAAATGTTATTGGTTTTAGCCGAAGGAGACTAGAAGGACTCATGAAAATATAGGGCTAGTTGAAATCAAACTATGCACCCATTTAGATGTTCCTGATGTCTATATTACGGCTCAACAGGTGACACAAGTATTCTATCTACCGTGGGCCTGCCAAACTAATCCAAATCTGAAAGGTTGGGATGTCGTTTATGAAGTGCCGCCACGTGCTAGACTATCTCCCCCAAAGGAAGAGGATTATTAACCTCACATTAACCCAGACACATATGAAGGAGAATTCTTCCAAGAGACATGCCTTTCCAAAAAACGTTTCAAGAACCGCTATACTTCACCCCAAAACATTGAAGTAGATAGCGACAGTGAATCCGGCATCACCCCATAGGAGGAACAAGAAGAGCCGGAACAAGAAGAGGTTACTGCTGCAGATGACCTGTCAATGCTTGACCGATTACGTCAAGGTGGCCTTCCGCATGTTGATTCCGCTGAACCCTGTGAGCACGTCATTGATGATAGTTATGATGATGATTATGCATTTATTGATGATAGTGATCAAGATTATTAGTAGTTCGTGTCAGGTATTCAATTTTTTTATGTTGTACTTGATGATGATACACTTAAGTGATATACATATTATTATTCATGTCGGTATTTTTTATGTTGTAGTAATTTCGTTTACTCTTTGTCATGGCAGGTGTCGAAAGATGGTGGGCGCTAGTCGGGAGCGCTCTGAGGCCCCTTCTTCGTCGGCGCATGGTGGGAGGTCTTCCATTCCACACGCACCTCTCCACCGAGCGTTGCTGGACAATATTGCGACACCGTCGGGCCCTTCTTTGTCGACCGTGGTGCCCAGCAGGGGACGAGGTAAGGGGGGAAGAAGAGAGGTGTTGGAGCACGTGGTAGCGGGAGAGGAGGTAGGGTGACTACTAGGGTGCCTTCCTCGCCCCCACCCCCAGCTGTTTCACCCGAGCACGTGACTGCTAGGGTGGACTCGTCCGAGGAGGAGGCTACACGGACTTCGGTCCACGAGCCTCGGGTCGATGGGCCTTCGGCGCACGAGAGTTGGGCCCACAAGACCTTGGAGGAGCACACGTCTGGTTGTGATACCTGGCCGGATCAGCCTGAGGGCCAAGTGGCCATGCAGATGATGGTGGGGAGCCGATTGATATTGAGGAGGAGGGGGGCACCATCTACCAGCGTGGTTGTACACGGCTCACGGAAGTGCCGACAACCCGCGAGCAGAGGTGGTTGATTTTCCCTAATGGGGAGAGGTAAGTGCATTTAATCTTTTTGTACCTTCTGCATTCACGTTTCTTCAAATATCTAATGTGTTGGCCTTGTTATGCTGCAGGGGTTGGGACCACCATCAGAATGTCCGCCGGCCCAACTCCGTCCTTGGAGTGCTTTGCCGGCAAAACTTCCCGGGGTTTGTCACGTTGCCTGGTGAGGGTCGGCTTCCAGAGCTTGGATTGGGCTGGGAGCACTACCTGGCTGCCCCGGCCCCGCCGGGTGAGATTATCGACAGTGTCTTGTGCGACACGAGGGCAGATGTGGTGATCAGAAAGTTCTGGGTAGTTTCTCCTTTACACAATTAAAAATCTTCAACTAGCTAGTGATTCATTGTGCTAATCAATATTGCGTCATTTGATTGCAGACATTCTACAAGTGTGAGGAGGGATACGAGGAGGACGTGGCAAATGTTATCGATAATGTCTGCAAGCACCTACTACAGAACTTACGACACGAGGCTCGGGTGCAGGCTGTTCAAGACTACTATGCCTTGCGTGGTATCAAGAAGACCAAGCCGGCGTGCCGCGAGAAGTTCCTGAGTAAGGAGCAGTACATGAAGGTAATTCTTAAGGCCTTGTACTTACTTCCTTCATTTTGTAATTCATAGCCGTAGCGCTTAAGTTTCTATTTGCTAACTTAGGCGCCTCCAAGATGGTGTGCGGATCGGATGGATTGTTGGGAGGTGTTGGTCAATGAGTGGTGCTCAAAAGAATGGCTAGCCGTCCACAATGAGGCCAAGGACAAACGTGCCCAAATCGAAGGTGTGCCACACCATCAAGGCAGCTCCAACTTATATCAGTTCGGGCGGAACTGGGTATGTGGTTTGCTTCATGATTCATGCAATTCATTCATCATGCTAGCTTGAGCCCTTTAATTACTAATTTACTTTGTTTCTCTCTTTCAGGCACGCTACAATAAGGCGGATAAGGTGCCAGAGGTGTATGACCTCTATGCCATGGCCCATACTGCCTCTTACAAGAAAGTCAAGGCATTCTCTCCGTCTGACCTCGATGATCCAAACAACTTCACCAACATCTCCTCCCATGACAAGCTCATGAAATAGAGAGATCAGGGGGAGGCGAGGAAAGGGGAGGACTTCAACCCGAGCCAGGGTCCCATTGATCCAGAGCTGGTGATGATAGCTGGTGGCGGGAGGTCCCATGGCTCGATAGCCATTGGAGATGGACTTATCCGTTGTCCTACCACTCTCCCGCAGATCAAGGCGCGCCAGTCGAACTCCGCTCCTGAGATAATGCCTCATGAATGGCCAGTCCAACTCGTCTTCAAAGTTAGTTATACGTACTCAGCTATCTTTCTCCGCTCCTGAGATAAGGCCTCTTACGAGGAGTGGTGTTGCAGGCTGCTATACAGAGTGAGAGAGATAGAATGGCGAAACTTCTGGCGGAGGCAGCGGAGAGGTAGCGGGAGTTGGAGGATAGGACGACAAAGATGTTGGAGGAGGAGAGGACATGGAATGACATGCAGGCACGGGCCATGTACGAGCTCCTTGTGGTAAGTTTCTTCTGCAGATTAGCCAAAACATTCATGTAGTGTTTGTCTCATTACAAACTAGTATGACTGAGTCGTCAAAACCAAATGTGCAGTCTGTGTGCGAGAAGGCCGGTCAGACCGCTCCGCCGATGCCAGAGATTGCTCCTGAGACCACGATGAGGTTTAATTTGAATGGACATTACTTGCTAGTCTTAACATTTGAGTGGCATCATGCTAACGAGACATTGGAAATGATCTTGGGTGCAGCGTAACTCCAGACAAGCATCGCACGATCCTTCTCCAGCTACCGACACGAGCCAGCCCGCTCCTACACCTCCATGATCACGGTAAGTTTCTCTAGTGTTTTGCTTAACAAATGCATAAAGACCTAGACCTAGGTTTATTTCCTCCAATATGCTTACCATAATGACCTCGAGTTAGCTTCTTTTCCTCCAAAATGACTTAATAAGCTTACTGACCTCCAAAACCATCCATTTTACCTAAGTTAGCTCTAAAACGATCTATACTTAGCTTTGCATCCTCCAAAATGACCTAAGTTAGCTCTAATATGCTTAGTTAACTAGGTTTGCTCAATAATGACATGTACTTAGCTTACTTATGTCAAAAATGGCTTGATTAACTTAGTTAGCTCATAAACGATCCATTTTACCTAAGTTAGCTCATAAACGATCCATTTTACCTAAGTTAGCTCTAAAATGACCCATTTTACCTTAGGTAGCTCATAAATGATCCATTTTACCCAAGTTAGCTCTAAAACGACCCATTTTACCTAGGTTAGCTCCAAAATGATCCATTTTACCTAGGTTAGCTCTAAAATGACCATTTTACCTAGGTTAGCTCCAAAATGACCCATCTTACGTAGGTTAGCTCTAAAATGATGCATTTTACCTAAGTTAGCTCATAAACGATCCATTTCACCTAGGTTAGCTCATAAACGATCCATTTCACCTAAGTTAGCTCACAAACGATCCATTTTACCTAGGTTAGCTCAAAATTGATTCATTTTACCTAAGTTAGCTCAAAAACGATCCATTTAATCTAGGTTAGCTCATAAACGATCCATTTCACTTAAGTTATCTCAAAAACGATCCATTTCACCTAAATTAGCTCATAAGCGATCCATTTCACCTAAGTTAGCTCATAAACGATCCATTTCACCTAAGTTAGCTCATAAATGATCCATTTCACCTTAGTTAGCTCATAAATGATCCATTTCAACTAATTTAGCTCATAAATGTTCCATTTCATCTTAGTTAGCTCATAAACGATCCATTTCAACTAAGTTAGTGTCACATCCCTAGCTTCTTGCAATGCACTAGGCTAGCCTCATGAGTGTCATCATGTTTAAGTTTCAAACGAACTTGAAATGGGGATTGTTTAAGCCCTAGCATCAAAGGAATTCACTAGGTTCGACTAAAATATTCTCAATGAATCCAAATGGCTTTAAAAATGTTCATCATTTCTGGAAAATGCTAGAAGCAATAACCATAGGTGTTGCACATTTTTCCATGACATATTTGGGCTGTGAATTAAATCATATAGTATTTACATTTGGGCATATAAATTCTATTAAATATTTTAAATGCTCAAATAATCATAAACTAAAATGTTTGCTGTTGGTTATATTCCAAACAATGGCATTGAGCAGTTTCATGATTTTTGGAGTTGTTTAAGTATTTTTAATAAAGCCCTAAAGACTACAGAATAATAGAAAACAGAAACTAAAATAGGAAAAGCAGAGAGAGAAGATCCCTACCTGGCACCCACCAAATCCCACCTGGCCGGCCCAGCTGGCCAGCCCAACCACCTGGCTCCTCCCGTGTCGGCTTCCTCCTGCCAGGAGGATGAAGGCGCGTTCCCGCCACGTGCCGGCCACCTCCTCCCTCCCTGCCTGCCTGGCTCCTCCCCGGTGCGCCTAGATGACGCCACGCAACCCCCTGACCCCTCTCATTGTTCCGCATGGCTCCTCTCCCCTCTGCCCCTCTCTCACACGCGCCGAGCGCAGCCGTCGCCACCGACGAGCACCGCCATGGCCACTGCCACTGCCTCGCCTCATCGTTGCGCTCAGAGGCTCCGCCTCGACCCCCTCTTCCTCTCCACCGAGACGCCCCCGTCGGAAGCCCTGCAGCATCGTCCCAGACATCGTCTTCAGCCTCTGGCCGCCGGCTAACTCTTCGGGGATTCACGAGCTCCAGTCCCTCCCCGGCCTCGCCGTTGCCTCTACTGGATTCACCGTGAGCCTAGGCCTCTTTCCCCTCTCTCCCCGTGCTCATCCGTGCGTTCTAGACACCATGGCCATCGTAGCCGACAGCTCCTCGCCGCCGGTCATGTCGCCACCGTGACTACGGCTGTGCAAGCACGCGTCCGAGACCACCACTGCACTCAGAGCACTCCCAGGAGCCGAGCACACCCACCAGATCTTCACGTCATGCTCCGTAGCGCCGTTTTGGTGCACGTCCGAGCTCCGGCGGCCGCAAAAGAGCTCGTCGCCGTTGACTCCGTCCACCCCCACTCGAACCACGGCCAACCACAAATGCGCCTCACTTCCCTCTTTCAAACGCGCCCTTCCGCGCGTCAAACGGTGGCCTGTAGGTGAAACCCGAGCCACTCTAGTGCGCCTCCGCAGCGTTTTGGTCGCCACCAGCGTAACTCCGGCGAGGGTGATGTGGCAGGTTAGTTAGGGCTAATGACACACTTACAAAGCACCTAGAGACACTGACAGTAGGGCCCCACTGACTAATTAAACATAGATTAGTTTCTGCTTAGTATTAACTAATCACAGTGGCCCCACGCGTCAGCATTCACCATGCTGACGTGGCCATGGACTGGGACCACATGTTAGTGACCCTGACCAGCACCGTGACACTGACCAGTGGGACCCACTGGTCAGGTTTGACCTGGACTGTCTCCGTTAACCTGCTGACGTCACACCGACGTCATGCTGACGCAGTAAATCATTTTCTAGATTTAAAATAATCAGAAAATTCAAGATAATGTCCAAAACTTCTAAAATTCATTGAAAATAATATGTAACTCTAATGGAAATAATTTATATATTAAAAATGATCAGAAAAATCCAAAGAATCTGTTTATGCCATGTTCATGCATGTTTGAGCAAGTTAACCCCACTGATTAGGATAAAACATGATTAAGGTAAATTTGAAAATAGGTTTGGAGTTGGAATTTGATGTAGTTTGAATTCCACTCCAATTAAAATGACTTGCTGTTGCATTAGCTCAATTCGGTACCTTAATATGTCATATCATTAATTTTCTTGTGCATCACATTAATTGAATGTTGTTTATGTTGCTTTGCCGGTAATTGTCCCCTCTCTGTAGACGTGTTTCGACGATGAGTTCGATGACACCGATGAAGAGTTATACTATCTTCAGAAGTGCCAGGCAAGCCAAACCCCCTTGTTCATTCCGATACAATCCCATTCACTTGATCCTTCTCTCTTTTACTGCATTAGGACAACAACGATTCAACTGTTACATGCTGTGGTAGTTGAACCCCTTTCCTCTACATGACCTGTCATTGCCACAGTAAATAGATGAAACCCACTAGCATGAGTAGGAGCTGTTTGAGCCCTAATGTGCCTACTCATTCATGCTTGTTTGTCATGCCTCCTATTGATTAGAGTTGTGTCAGGTCTGATTCATCGGGGATGAGTTGGAAACTTGTGAACATGCCCTACTGTGTGTGAGCTAAGTGTGTTGAACACGATTTGGTAAAGGTATCGATGAGAGGCCATGTAGGAGTACATGGTGGGTTGTTTCATTGGAACCGTCCTTAAGCACCGAGATCTGTATGTGTGATTTAAGAACCAGCTACTACCATGCATTGTGATCATTAATTGACCCTCTCGGCTTCTTAGCCACCCTAGTCCTCTGTCCAGGAGTTGCAACTAGTTTGTGGTGTTTATAGGATATGTGTTGGCGGCCGTGCATAGTGCTGACCCTAGGGGTGGGCTATGATGCGGTACATACACCATGGCCGGGTATGCTGGGCGCCCGTTTGGTGTCTTGGAACCCTGTACACATCGTTCGGGGTCGTATGTGGAAACCTCAGCCGGACTCCCTTCGGATGGAACCTGGATAGGCGATAAACCTGGACTAGAGACTTGAGTGTTTAGGTAGGCTGTGGCCAACACCCACGTTGGGCTTCCACTTGAAGGTTGCTGAGTACATGTCGTGTAAACGGCGGTAAGTGGTGAGAGCGTGTATGAAAAAGTACACCCCTGCAGGGTTAACATCATCTATTCTAATATCCGCGTCCGTGGTAAAGGACTACTTGGTTGCCTATACAATTCATAGACAAGTGAAGAGGATACTCTAAAATGCGCAAGATAAGCGTGAGTGCTATGGATGGCCTTCTCGTAGGGAGACGGGAGCGGATCCATAGTGGTGTATTGATATGGTGAATATGTGAACTTGTGTGTGCCACCTCAAAAGAGTTGCTTGCAGTCGTAGTTCAGGTTATCCACTGAGTCAAAGCCGGCTTGCTGTAGTTAAACTCCACCACCCCCTTTGTTGATACCGATGCATATGTAGCTATTTCTGATGTAAGTCTTGCTGAGTACATTTCTACTCACATTTGCTTAATTTATGTTTTGCAGAGAGACTTCAGTCTCGCTAGTAGTTCCGCATGGACTTCGACGTTTAGCTTGATACCTCAGCTACGATCTTGTTCCCTCAGCAGGATCTGGTAAATAGTCAGGCTTCTCAGCCTTTTTCATTTGTAGATGTCTGTACTCAGACATGTTAAGCTTTCGCATGTGCTTTGATCTGTATGCTCTGAATGTTGGGTCATGAGACCCATGTTTGTAATATCTCGCTCCTCGGAGCCTATTGAATAAATACTTTGAGTCGTAGAGTTTTGTTGTGATGCCATGTTGTATTTACACATATCGAGCATATTGTGTGTATGATTGAAATTCTTGGTATGTGTGGGATCCGACAATCTAGTTGTTTATCCTTGGTAGCCTCTCTTATGGGGAAATGTAGTCTTGTGCTTCCATGAGCCATAGTAGTCCACTGCAGCCCGGTTCACCGGAGTCCTGCTAGCCTAGCACTACTGTTCCGGAACACTTAGACTGGCCGTCATGTGATTGACTTCATTCATGTGTCTGTCCCTTTGGGGAAAAGGCACACGGAGACATCCAGAGTCCTGTTAGCCTACTACAGCCCGGGTTCTCAGAGTCCTGTTAGCCCAGTTGCTATAGTCTGGATTCATACGTTGTTGACCGACATGCTCGAGGTTGATTCATGTATGCATGTCCCTATATGTTAGTGCCACTTTGGGTTCACGACTAGTGATTTCGGCCCAGGTTCTCTGTCATATGGATGCTAGCGACACTATCATATACGTGAGCCAAAAGGCGCAAACGGTCCCGGGCCATGGTAAGGCTACACCCGTCGGAATAATGTGCCTGAGGCCGCAAAGTGATATGAGGTGTTACAGGCTAGATAGGTGTGTCTTAGAATCGGGGTCCTGACAGCTTTGGTATCAGAGCCTGACTACCTGTAGGATTTCCAAGCCAAACTGGTCGAAGTTGTGTCTAGAAATGCTTTAGTTATGTAAGGGAATTCATTGTGGAAGGGAACGTAAGGCTCTTTTAACTCCTTTACCTTATGCCCTTCCGATCCGAGTCACCCTCATCTTTTCTATGGGGATTAAGAACTAGCCTTCTCATCTTTCTATCAGGATCACATGTTACTAATATGTAGACTTATAAGATTGATGGTTTCAAGCCCTAGTTCAGTTCCTACTACTTCTTTGTGTTGACAATTGATCTTAGAACCTTAATATTGTGTTGTTGAGTGGTTATGCCACCATTTTTGCAGAATTCCCCAAATCATTTTGAGCATTTACATCCGTTATGCTGTCCGAGTCATCCCAGGTTTCTAACTTATCTGAAGCATTTGCAAATTCCCTATTTTCGTACCGATGTCCCTTTGGGCCAGTTTCACCACACTAATCAGTGAGTTGAGATACTCTATTGCCTCTACATATATGTTGGAGCTATTATTATGACCCTAGGTGTCAGGATCACATAGTAATTTAGCCATGTCTTGTATTCTCAGTGTGTTGATTCTGGCCATTATTCTTGAAAGCATCCCATGATGCCATTTAGTTAGTAGGCCTTCTATTTCTGGGTTCTTGAGCCCAAGATTCACTCTACTTACCTCGTGTTGATAGTGTTTGCTAGTTCCTTTAGGATATTGGTAACCTTTGCAATCGTCCTCGAGGTCCGTGGTATATCCTTCTTCCAAATACCATGAACTACTTATGGAAGAAGCTCTCCTGAACCAAAACATCACAATAAGAGTGCTCTTGATGAGTTCTCCATTCTGCATTGTGAATCTGCCAGTCCTACCTTTCTGCATGGATTATCTAGAAGAAATATGTTGAGCTTTGTTCAACATACTAATCTATGCATCCACAACTCAGAAAGTGCTATGTTCCTTTGAGTTGTCCCTCTTCGTTTGTATTCCGACCCTCGTGTATCAGTTGATAGTAAAGAGTATGTCGTGCATTCATGTTCATCGGTGCATATTATTACTATGGCCCGTCAATCCGTTCCATCCCAGAATGACCAGGAGAAACAAACTCTAGTACCTTATCCATCTCGAGGATTGGGTCAAAGTAGTTGTAATCCCAGATCAAAATGCTAAACCAGCTTTTGTTTTGTTCTACCTTGGAGTGTTACCCTCTTTCATATCAAGTATGTCATGGGAATTGCACAACCTCCTATGAACTCTTGATGCAGTGATACTTCTCACCATCATTATTCATTCCTCGGTCCCGTATTGTCGCAATTGGAATACCGACAAGTGAACCATGATGTGTGAAATCAATAATCCTAGCAACCACGTTGCTTGGTAGCTAATGGACAATAATTTCATTCCTAGCGTGTTGGTTACTAAACCATCATTCTAAGATTGATCATGCTACCTAGTTCATTTTCCCGGTGCACTCGTCGATCAATGAGTTTGGATTATGTTAATTCCTCACTCCCTTGATCATATCGTCTTGCCCTGAAAAGCAAGATTGTTCCCGAGCTTAGTAATATATCGGTGGTTCGTGATTTTCCGAATATCTTCTTGAAAGTATTACCAGGTTGTTCCCTGACCGCTATGTTGAGTTCGTGATCATGTTGGTTTTTTGCTAAACCAGCCATCCTCCAAGAATCGGTGTTGGATATCCCTGAGCTAGTTGGTTAAGCTAAACAACAACTTGGAGAGTTGGAAGATAAAGCTTTGCCTTACTTAGTTCATTCTAAAAGGATATCTTTTTGTGTGTGTGTTGAAGAAATATGATATCTTCATCGATTGATCCACGTGATCAATTGTCGATGCTATTGTCTTACAATCCTCTGATTTGAGTATTGGCTATCGTCAAATCAACTCAGAAGCAACGATATTCGTAATGTTGTCTTACTCGTGGTTGTTCCTCGAGCATACACCATTACATCCTTTGGTCTGACCAATACTATCACATTGTTCACATAATGGTGGAATTCCATGATATGGAAAATTCCGATGAATTTCTATTGAGCCCATCAGCAGCATTTTGTCTCGCCCATGATTCATGTTGAACATCAACCTAGTATTGGAAACTTTGTAAGCAATGCCTTCATGTTCCGTTCATGAAGCTTATGCTTGGATGGAATAAGTGACTTCCTCGAATTCATGTGCATTTGGTGCAAGTTGCCACGGTGAATTCGAGAAAGATTGTTTTTGTTTCCTCTGGTACCATCCCAAGTCAATTATGCATGTGAAAATGTATTCTATGGTTTGGTAGATTAATTACCTCCACTCCATATCTATTCCCTAGCAAACCAAGCCACTAATTGATTTGTTCAAAGAAAAGATCTTCATGCACTAATCCTGAAGGGTCTGGACGGATATGCACAAGACTTTGTTATCTCAATGATGGTTCCCAATCAGAACTCGGTAGTGTTTTATTGCAAGACTACCATGTGATCATGCTTGTCTGGGACAGGATGTTCACATGTGTGTAGCAGAACCATCTCATGTTTTGGAGCTTGCTATCGTAGTTCATTTCCCTAGAATCTCGCAACGTCGTCTCATTGAATTGTGTTGCAAAATTTCTTTTGCAGACATGTTGAGTCTGAAGTATACTGTCACCAACTAGATCTGAATCTCAGGCAGATATGATGGTTGGAACATTCCCAACATTTGCATTTTGTTCCCAGCTTGCACCGCCACTGTGCCAATTCCCCATGGGCTGCCCCTCTCAGTAATTGATGTTCAAGATCATCTTCAAAATTGGTCTTACCATGGGTTCCATCCATTTCCGATGATAAGCAAAATCATCTATTGCGTTGTCTTCAACAAGGTTGTCCACATCATCCACCCTAGTCTGAGTATGCCATTCTTTCGAACTCCTTCAATCGATCGATTGTGATTTGCCTTAGGCTGGTATGAAGAGTTTCAATGATCTATGGATCAAAAGTAATTCTTTTTGCCACTTAAGGGAATATTTCTGCGAGTCACCTTCCTCTAAGATGTCTCGTTATGGTATCATGGCAACTCAACTCCTCGCTACATTAACAACCGTTCACCACCTTCTTAAGCGTGAAATTGTTGTCTACCTAGTGAACCTTCGTCATCTTTTACACTCCATCCCTCTGGATGTATGTTTCGTGTCTCAGCTCAAGAGATGTTATGTCTCATTTCATGAGGTGATCGTCAGTTGCTCGATCTTTGAGGAGATCAGTTCCGTAGAATTTCTTTCTGTCATCGTCGTGTATGATGAAGTTCTCAGAGCATGACATCGAGACAAAGATCATGATCGAATCAACGTTCTTATGAAGTGCAACCTGGATCGTGAAGATTCTGTTAGTTTGCGTTCCCCCTTCCATCTTACCCTACGCTTGAATCTCAGGACGAGATTCTTGTTTAGTGGGGGTGAGTTGTCACATCCCTAGCTTCTGGCGATGCACTAGGCTAGCCTCATGAGTGTCATCATGTTTAAGTTTCAAATGAACTTGAAATGGGGATTGTTTAAACCCTAGCATCAAAGGAATTCACTAGGTTCCACTAAAGTATTCTCAGTGAATCCAAATGGCTTTCAAAAATGTTCATCATTTCTGGAAAATGCTGGAAGCAATAACCAGAGGTGTTGCACATTTTTCCATGACATATTTGGGCACTGAATTAAATCATATAGTATTTGCATTTGGGCGTATAAATACTATTAAATATTTTAAATGCTCAAATAATCATCAACTAAAATGTTTGCTGTTGGTTATATTGCAAACAGTGGCATTGAGCAGTTTCATGATTTTTTGAGTTGTTTAAGTATTTTTAATAGAGCCCTAAAGGCTACAGAATAATAGAAAACAGAAAGTAAAATAGGAAAAGCAGAGAGAGAGAAGATACCTACCTGGCACCCACCAAAGCCCACCTAGCCGGCCCAGCTGGCCAACCCAGCCACATGGCCCCGCCCCAATCGTCTTCCTCCTGCCAGGAGGACGGAGGCCGCGTGCCCACCCCGCGCTAGCCACCTCCTCCCTCCTTGCCTGGCTCCTCCCCAGTGCCCCGAGACGACGCCACGGAGAAGCCATGCAACCCCTTGACCCCTGTCACTCTTCCGCGTGGCCCCTCTCCCCTCAGCTCCTCTCTCACCCGCGCCGAGCATAGCCGTCGCCGCCGACGAGCACCGCCATGGCCACAGTCACTGCCTCGCCTCGTCGTTGCGCTCAAAGGCTCTGCCTCGATCCCCTCTTCCTCTCCATCGAGCCGCGCCTCGCCGGAAGCCCTGCAGCGTCGTCCCCGACATGGTCTTCAACCTCTGGCCGCCGGTGAACTCTTTCGGGATTCGCGAGCTCCAGTCTCTCCCCGGCCTCGCCGTTGCCTCTGCTGGATTCACTGTGAGCCCAGGCCTCTTTCCCGTCTCTCCCCGTGCTCGTCCGCGCCTTCTAGCCACCGTGGCCATCAGAGCCGACAGCTCTTTGCCGCCGGTCATGTCGCTACCTCTACTACGACCGTTCAAGCACGCGTCCGAGCCCACCGCTGCACTCCGAGCACTCCCAGGAGTCGAGCACACCCACCAGATCTTCATGCCGTGCTCCGTAGCCCCGTTTCGGTGCATGCCCGAGCTCCGATGGCCGCAAAAGGGCTTGCCACCGTTGACTCTGTCCACCACCACTCGAAACCCCGGCCACCCACAGATGTGCCTCTCTTCCCTCTTTCAAATGCGCCCTTCCACGCGTCAAACGGTGGCCTGTAGGCGAAACCCAAGCCACTCCAGTGCGCCTCCGCCGCGTTTTGGTCGCCGCCGGCGTAACTCCGGTGAGGGTGACGTGGCAGGTTAGTTAGGGCTAATGACGCACTTAGTCAACACCTAGTGACACTGACAACAGGGCCCCACTGACTAATTAAACTTAGATTAGTTTCTACTTAGTATTAACTAATCACAGTGGCCCCACGTGTCAGCATTGACCATGCTGACATGGCCATTGACTGGGACCACATGTCAGTGGGCCTAACTAGCATCGTGACACTGACCAGTGGGACCCACTAGTCAGGTTTGACCTGGACCGTCTCCGTTGACCTGCTGACGTCACACCGACGTCATGCTGACGCGGTAAATCATTTTCTAGATTTAAAATAATCAGAAAATTCCAGAAAATGTCCAAAACTTCTAAAATTCATAGAAAATAATCTATAACTCCAATGGAAATAATTTATATATGAAAAATGATAAGAAAAATCCAAAGAATCTGTTTATGCCATGTTCATGCATGTTTGAGCAAGTTAACCCCACTGATTAGGATCAAACATGATTAAGGTAAATTTGAAAATAGGTTTGGATTTAGAATTTGATGTAGTTTGAATTCCACTCCATTTAAAATGACTTGCTGTTGCATTAGCTCAATTCAGTACCTTAATATGTCATATCATTCATTTGCTTGTGCATTGTACTAATTGAATGTTGTTTATGTTGCTTTGCCGGCCCCTCTCAGTAGACGTGTTTCGACGATGAGTTCGATGACACCGATGAAGAGTTATACTATCTTCAAAAGTGACTGGCAAGCAAAAACCCCTTGTTCATTCCGATACAATCCCATTCACTCGCTCCTGCTCTCTTTTACTGCATTAGGACAACAACGATTCAACTGTTGCATGCTGCGGTAGTTGAACCCCTTTCCTCTGCATGACCTGTCATTGCCATAGTAAATAGATGAAACCCAGTAGCATGAGTAGGAGTTGTTTGAGCCCTGATGTGCCTACTCATTCATGCTTGTTTGTCATGCCTGCTATTGCTTAGAGTTGTGTCAGGTCTGATTCATCGGGGATGAATTGGAAAGTTCTGAACATGTCCTACTGTGTGTGAGCTAAGTGTGTTGAACACGATTTGGTAAAGGTATCGATGGGAGGCCATGTAGGAGTACAAGGTGGGTTGTTTCATTGGAACCGTCCTTAAGCACCGAGATCTGTATGTGTGATTTAAGAACCAGCTACTACCATGCATTGGGATCCTTAATTGAACCTCTCGGCTTCTTAACCACCCTAGTCCTCTGTCCAGGAGTTGCAACAAGTTTCTAGTGTTTATTGGATATGTGTTGGCGGCCGTGCGTAGCGCTGACCCTAGGGGTGGGCTATGATGCGGTAGATATAGCGTGGCCGGGTATGCCGAGCGCCCGTTTGGTGTCTCGGAACCTTGTACACATCATTCGGGGCCGTATGTGGAAACCTCAGCCGGACTCCCTGCGGATGGAACCTGGATAGGCGATAAACCTGGACTAGAGACTTGAGTGTTTAGGTAGGCCGTGGCCGACACCCTCATTGGTCTTCTGCTCGAAGGTTGCCGAGTACATGTCGTGTAAACGGCGGTAAGTGGTGAGAGCGTTTATGAAGTACACCCCTGCAGGGTTAACATCATCTATTCGAATAGCCGTGTCCGCGGTAAAGGACTACTTGGTCGCCTATACAGTTCATAGAAAAGTGAAAGTGGATACTCTAAAATGCGTAAGATAAGCATGAGTGCTATGGATGGCCTTCTCGTAGGGAGACGGGAGCAGATCCATAGTGGTGTATTGATATGGTGAATATGTGGACTCGTGTGGGCCACCTCAAAGGAGTTGCTTGCAGTCGTAGTTCAGGTTAGCCACTGAGTCAAAGCAGGCTTGCTGCAGTTAAACTCCACCACCCCCTTTGTTGATACCGATGCATATGTAGCTAGTTCTGATGTAAGTCTTGCTGAGTACATTTGTACTCACGTTTTCTTAATTTATGTTTTGCAGAGAGACTTCAGTCTCGCTAGTAGTTCCGCGTGGACTTCGACGTTTAGCTTGATACCTCAGCTACAATCTTGTGCCCTTGGCGGGATCTGGTAGATAGTCAGGATTCTCAGCCTTTTTCATTTGTAGATGTCTGTACTCAGACATGTTAAGCTTCCGCATGTGCTTTGTTCTGTATGCTCTGAATGTTGGGTCATGAGACCCATGTTTGTAATATCTTGTTCCTCGAAGCCTATTGAATAAATACTTTGAGTCGTAGAGTTTTGTTGTGATGCCATGTTGTATTTACACATATTGATCATATTGTTAGTATGATTGAAATTCTTGGTATGTGTGGGATCCGACAATCTAGTTCTATCCTTGGTAGCTTGTCTTATGGGGAAATGTAGTCTTGTGCTTCCATGAGCCATAGTAGTCCGCTACAGCCTGGTTCACCGGAGTCCTGCTAGCCCAGCACTACTGTTTCGGAACACTTAGACTGGCTGGCATGTGATTCACTTTGTTCCTGTGTCTGTCCCTTCGGGGAAAAGTCACGCGGAGACATCTGGAGTCCTGTTAGCCTGCTACAGCCCGGGTTACCGGAGTCCTGTTAGCCCAGTTGCTATAGCCCGGATTCATACGCTATTGACCGACATGCTCGAGGTTGATTCATGTAGGCCTGTCCCTGTAAGTCAGTGCCACTTTGGGTTCACGACTATCATATATGTGAGCCAAAAGGCGCAAACGGTCCAGGGCCATGGTAAGGCGACACCCGCGGGAATACTGTGCGTGAGGCCGCAAAGTGATATGAGGTGTTACAGGCTAGATCAGTGTGACTTAGAATCGGGGTCCTGATAGTTAGCTCATAAATGATCCATTTCACCTCAGTTATCCATCTCACCTAAGTTAGCTCATAAATTGACATATACTTCTTCTTCTAGTCACCTTTTTCTAACTTTCTTATTTGCCATTTTGCAGATTTCATTCACTTCACGGAAGCTAGCTTGCTATGATGGAGTGGTTGTTTTTTCTTTCATTCACTTCTAGTATTCTTCTAGCTTGTTATGATGGAACTTGCTATCTTGATGAAACTTTCCATTGTAATATGTATGGATGGAACCATGTGTATGTGCAACTTGCTATTTCTGAATGGATGGAACTATATATGTATGTACGATGAAACTTATGTGCTAGATATGTCATATGTTTGCTGTTAAATAGCCCTGTGAAATATATATATATATATATATATGTCATATATATTTGATGTGAACATTGTTGGATTTGAAAAAAACAGAAAAAGGAGGCAATGCAGGCTCTTTGCCGTCTGCCACCGACGGCAACAGGCTCTTTGCCGTCCACGGCGGACAGCAAAGAAGCCACACGGCAGCCACCTGTGCTTCCTAGGAGCTGACCCATTTGGTCAGTTTCCCTAGAGTGGCGGATGGCAAAGCCTTTTCCTACAGTGGCAGACGGCAAAGGTCACCACATTTGCCTACAGTGGCAGACGGCAAAAGGCTTAGTGGGCAGTGACGTCCAACTGACGTCATTTGGCTGATGGCAAAGGCCTGATGCTCGTTGCCGTCAGCTGGCGGACAGCAAAGACTGCCGTAAGCCACCTAACAGACTAACAACGAATTTATTATCGTCGGATTTCTTTGCCGTCAGCCGCTGATGGCAAAGGCCCCTTTGCCGTCTGCTTCAGAGAGCAGATGACAAATAAGGTCTTTACCGATCCTATCTTTGCCGGAGCCTTTTGCCGTCCGCGGCAGACGGCAAAGCCCTTTGCCACCCGCCATCCATGCCTTTGCCGTCTGCCTTGGCGGACGGCAAAGTAGCTGATTCTTGTAGTGCGTACATATATAGTTCCATCCATCCCACATCTCATCTCACAGGCCAGTACGATCCTGAAGCTTCTCCAGGTACTCAGTGTATGCGCCATGCGCGACCCTGCGAGAATACTTCTACTTGAAGGAGCCAACGGCCCGTCCTCTTGCATGTTCCAGAACACTTAGATATGCATCATGAAGCTTCTGGTTGCAAAATGGGCATCCATAGCCGCCGTTCTAGGTCCTAATACGCATGTTATGCATTCCCGCATAAAGCTCCCTCATGATTTTCCTGTTGTACCTCCTCTGGACATCTTCATTCTCGCTACCCACATCGTCAGACAGCACCTATACAAATAGTAAAACAAATCTGGCATCAAATCTATGATTACATGACGTGAAGTAGGATTAGGAATTTATGGCTATTTATTTATACATATCCAGAGATTATGGTTCGATTTTTAAGCGTAGTCCTCTACCTACAGACCAATCATGAAGAAAATAATGGCACAAACATATGTAGGTCATTCAAAATCAATTATCAAGCCCTGGATAGGAATTATTAGCACGAACACTAACCGTAGCCCTGGATAGAAATCATTTGCACAGATGAAACAACTAATCACTTATCACCTGTACCATTCAAACAATCAATACACTATACGGATTTAACAAAACTTACTCAGATTTGATGGATTGGGAGAACATAACCATAGAATTTCTATTCCAAAAAGGGGGAGGCAAGAGTAACCAGAGAAACCCTATGATCTATTTGACACATAAATGGGTATAGATGACTAACCAGCTATCCGACGTCCTCGGAGTCGTCGCCGGAGTGGTTGTCGGAGTCGTCACCGGAGTGGTCATCGGAGTCATTGTCGGAGTGGTCATCGGAGTCGGTGTGGAACTCTGCCTCCGGCTGTGGAAGCTCGACGCCATCGACGATGCCAGGTTGCAGCGATAACTCACCGGCGGTGACGGCAACCTCTGTCTCCATCTCCAGACCGTGCTCCGATGCTTTAGCAGCCCCGTTGTCGCCACTCCCTCAGATGAGGCGCTTCGGCAGCATCCTCATACACTGACGACTTTGAGGACTAAGAGCGGCGTCGAGGATGCAAGCGGAGAGAGAGGATTGTGTGTGCGTAGCGAGGATGGGGGTGCGGCCGCTAGGGCGCACCATTAATATGGAGTAGTGGGAGTTGTGGGAGAGAGGTGGGCGGTGGTCAAACCGATGGCTCGCCTCCCGGTGAGCCTGCGCAGCGGACTGCTGGCATGCCTATCAAAGTTTCACACAGCTACTCGCACGCCTCCTGATGAAACTACGCAGCGAGCATGCCTCCGTCAATTCACACACCTGCACGCACGCCTCCCCGTCTGCCTGCGCGGCGGACGCATCCCGTAATCTCACACATGCTCGCACGCCACACGGGTCGTGCGGCGGCACATATATTGTTTTTCTAATTGGATGATTAATGATGCCGCTTTATTGCTTAACCGAAGCATGGCACGTATCCATTGTTGGTCTAATGCTCACGGTTCGAATAAATAATCCATTTGGGATATTGGTTCCCAATTATTAATAATCTCCCGTCTATAATTAGATAAAGGTTGCATCAAAACTGGTCTCAAATTTGACAAAAAAAAGTACAATGCCACTTTGTATTGGTGTCCATATGACAGCACGATAAGTTTCATGAACTTCAAATAGGTTTTGGATGTACTAGAATTTAAAAATCAAGATCCCTAATGTTTGAAATTTTTTGCATGGGGAGTAAACATGCACCAAGTGAGACACATGTGTTTTTGCAATCCATTTATGTGCACTGTCATGTGTGCATGTAGATCAAATTTGATTTTTGCACATTATACCAATGGAAAATCAATCAATCAATGTATTAAAACGTCTTAATGATCTCTGTGGTTTTTTTAAATTAAAACGTCCCTCCTTTGGTAACATGTATGTTCACCACAGGATAATTAATTTAACATGCATCGTAGTTGGGGTAGATTCGCGGTGTGTGTGTGGGTGTGTATGTCTGGGGGTGGCGGGTGGCTCGGAGTACACTACGAGTTGTGAGCCACCATGTGGGTTGGCCGGTTTTTAGGCAGGCCGGTGCCACATCAGAGTCGCGAAACCGTTATTTAAAACATTACACAACCCTGTCATACATAAATGTTTTGGCCACATGAAGTCGATGGTTGTCCTACACGACACTCGATACTCGCATGTGACGCTTTCTGTGAGCCCGCGAGGTCATCGTCCATCACTTTGACGAACAGCCGGCAGTGAGGTTAATTTGACCAACAAGGTATAATCTTTTTTGTTTGTGTTATGGTGGTATATAGTACGCGTCGAAGAGGTGGGAGGGGACTAGCATATATACTATACGTACGCGTCTGTGAACAAGTACACCTCACTCAGTGTCGAGACTTTTTGGTTTCCGAGGCACGTGCGAGATCAAAACTGTGAAATTGGTTATTCAAACATCACACAACAGCTTTTTGGGCCACATGCATATCCTAGCTAGGACACTCACGTGTGACGCTTCCATCTGTGGGCCCACGAGGCCATCATCGAAGCATGCATGCATCACTTTGACCTACATCGGGAGAGGTTAATTAATTTCACCATCGATGAAGAGGGGGAAGGGGACCATGATACGTCTCCAATGTATCTATAATTTTTTATTGTTCCATGCTATTATATTATCTGTTTTGGATGTTTAATGGGCTTTAATATGCACTTTCATATTATTTTTGGGACTAACCTATTAACCGGAGGCCTAGTGTCAGTTGCTGTTTTTTGCCTATTTCAGTGTTTCGCAGAAAAGGAATATCAAACGGAACCCAAATGGAACAAAACCTTCGCGGGGATCTTTTTTTTGGAACAAACGCAATCCAGGAGACTTGGAGTGGAGGTCAAGGAAGAAACGAGGCGTCCGTGAGGTAGGGAGGCGCGCCCAGGGGGTACGCACCCCCCACCCTCATGGGCCCCACAGAGCTCCACCGACCTACTTCTTTCACCTATATATACTCTTATACCCTGAAAACATCCAGGGGAGCAACGAAACCACTTTTCCACCGCCACAACCTTCTGTACCTGTGAGATCCCATTTGGGGTCCTTGTCCGCCGATCTGCTGGAGGGGGATTTGATCATGGAGGGCTTCTACATCAACACCATAGCCTCTCCAATGATGTGTGAGTAGTTTACCACAGACCTTCGGGTCCATAGCTATTAGCTAGATGGCTTCTTCTCTCTCTTTGTTTCTCAATACAAAGTTCTCCTTGATGTTCTTGGAGATCTATTCAATGTAATACTTTTTGCGGTGTGTTTGTCGAGATCCAATGAATTGTGGGTTTATGATCAAGATTATCTATGAACAATATTTGATTCTTCTCTGAATTCTTATATGCATGATTTGATATCTTTGCAAGTCTCTTCAAATTATCGGTTTAGTTTGGCCTACTAGATTGATCTTTCTTGCAATGGGAGAAGTGCTTAGCTTTGGGTTCAATCTTGCGGTGCTCGATCCCAGTGACAGAAAGGGAACCGACACGTATTGTATTGTTGCCATCAAGGATAAAAAGATGGGGTTTATATCATATTGCTTGTGTTTATACCTCTACATCACGTCATCTTGCCTAATGTGTTACTCCGTTCTTATGAACTTAATACTCTAGATGCAAGCTGGATAGCGGCCAATGTGTGGAGTAATAGTAGTAGATGCAGAATCATTTCGGTCTACTTGACACGGACGTGATGCCTATGTTCATGATCATGCCTAGATATTCTCATAACTATGTGCTTTTCTATCAATTGCTCGGCTGTAATTTGTTCACCCAATGTAATATATGCCATCCTGAGAGAAGCCACTAGTGAAACATATGGCCCCCAGGTCTACTTTACATCATATAAGTTTGCGATCTATAATTCTAGTTTACTATTTATTTTGCAATCTTTACTTTTCAATCTATACAACAAAAATACCAAAAATATTTATCTTATTATCTTTATCAGATCTCACTTTTGCAAGTGGTCGTGAAGGGATTGACAACCGCTTTATCGTGTTGGTTGCAAGGTTCTTGATTGTGTGTGCAGGTACTAGGCGACTTGCGTGCAGTCTCCTACTGGATTGACACCTAGGTTCTCAAAAACTGAGGGAAATACTTACGCTACTTTGCTGCATCACCCTTTCCTCTTCAAGGGAAAACCAATGCATGCTCATTAGGTAGCAAGAAGGATTTCTGGCGCCGTTGCGGGGGCGATCTATGCTCAAGTCAGACATACCAAGTACCCATCACAAACTCTTATCCCTCGCATTACATTTTTTGCCATTTGCCTCTCGTTTTCCTCTCCCCCAATTCACCTTTGCCGTTTTTATTCACCCCTTTTTTGTTCGCCCCTTTTCGCTTGCTTCTTGTGTGTCTATGTGTTAAATTGTTTATTTTCCCTCATGGCTAGTTCTCCTATCATTGTTAACACTCCCAATAATGAAGTTCTTGATTTTAAACAAAGGGTGGGAGAATACTTAAAAGATGCTTGGTATAGAATTTGCAATGCTCAAAATATATCTATTAAAAAGCAATCGACTTCCGTTCTTGTTCGCAATTTTTACATAGGCATCATACCTTGGTATAGATATGTTCTTGACACCATCACCCGAGGGAATTTCTTGGGAAGCCATACTTTTGATTCTTATAATGCTATGATAGATTTGTTAGGCCCACCACCTCTATTGGTCAATGGAACTATTTTAACTTTGGAACATGTGACGCAAAGGCTTGATATTATTGAAAATAAAATTGCCAATGTAGAGTTAATTGAAAATTTGGATAAAAAGATCCACAACCAAATTACTCAATATGGATCTAAGGTAGGAGTTACTCTAAAAAATCTTAAGGAAAAGGAACCCATAGTCAATGAAAAGATAGATCAAGATTTCACTAGGATTGATAAACTGGAAGAAATTATTACCAACTTGGGGTCTGCTTTTTCTGCCGTTAAAAACACCTCAAAACCTCCTCCTGCCAAAGTTACCAAATTTATCTATGTTCCCAAAAATAAGGGAGAATCTTCTAGTAAGAAGAATGATGATCTCAAATAAATAAGTGTTCACCCTAACTTTTTAGATATCATTAAGGAACCTTTTGCTACAAATGAATTTCTTGATTTCCTACCAAGGAGTTTGATCATTTGAAAAAACAAAGAAACTCCTAAGGGTGATAAGTGTGTAATTGAAGAATTGCATACCAAAGAGGGCAATACCTAGATATATTCTTGTTTTTATGCCTAGCTAGGGGCGTTAAACGATAGCGCTTGTTGGGAGGCAACCCAATTTTATTTGTTGTTCTTTACTTTTTTTCCTCCTTAGTAATAAATAAATCATCTATAATATGTTATGATTGTGTTTTTTATGTTTTAGTTAGTGTTTGTGCCAAATAAAGCCTTTAGGATCTTCTTGGATGATTGTTATTTGATCTTGCTGGAAAAAAACAGAACATATGCGCTCACGAGAATAATTTTCGTTTTTACTAGAGAGCGATAAAATACCAATTCCAACTGCATTAGATCAATATAAGAATTATTTAATACGTCCTAATTTTTCAGAATTTTTGGTGTTACATAATTATTCGAAACCTATAAACTACTACAGACTGTTCTGTTTTTGACAGATTTTGTTTTTCGTGTGTTGTTTGCTTATTTTGATGAATTTATGGCTAGTATCGGGGGGTATGAACCATAGAGAAGTTGGAATAAAGTAGGTTTAACACCAATATAAATAAACAATGAGTTCATTACAGTAACTTAAAGTGGTGGTTTGTTTTCTTATACTAACGGAGCTCATGAGATTTTCTGTTGAGTTTTGTGTTGTGAAGTTTTCAAGTTTTTGGGTAAAGATTTGATGGATTTTGGAATAAGGGGTGGCAAGAGCCTAGGATTGGGGATGCCCAAGGCACCCCAAGGTAAACTTCAAGGACAACCAAAAGCCTAAGCTTGGGGATGCCCCGGAAGGCATCCCCTCTTTTGTCTTCGTCTATCGGTAACTTTATTTGAGGCTATATTTTTATTCACCACATGATATGTGTTTTGCTTGGAGCATCTTCTATGATTTGAGTCTTTGCTTTTCAGTTTACCACAATCATCCTTGCTGTGCACACCTTTTGAGAGAGACACACATGATTCGGAATTTATTAGAATACTCTATGTGCTTCACTTATATCTTTTGAGCTATATAATTTTGCTCTAGAGCTTCACTTATACCTTTTTAGAGCACGGTGGTGGTTTTATTTTATAGAAATTATTGATCTCTCATGCTTCACTTATATCATTTTTAGAGTCTTTTAGAACAGCATGGTAATTTGGTTTGGCTATAAAATTTGTCCTAATATGATATGCATCCAGTATGGGTATAATAAAAACTTTCATATAGAGTGCATTAAATACTATGAGAAGTTTGATACTTGATAGTCTTTTTGAGATATAAAGATGGTAATATTAGAGTCATGCTAGTTGAGTAATTGTGGAATTGAGAAATACTTGTGTTGAAGTTTGCAAGTCCTGTAGCATGCACGTATGGTTAACATTGTGTGACAAATTTGAAGCATGAGGTGTTCTTTGATTGCTTTCCTTATGAGTGGCGGTCGGGGACGAGCGACGGTCTTTTCCTACCAATCTATCCCCCTAGGAGCATGCGCGTAGTGCTTGGTTTTGATGACATGTAGATTTTTGCAATAAGTATGTGAGTTGTTTATGACTAATGTTGAGTCCATGGATTATACGCACATTCACCCTTCCATCATTGCTAGCCTCTTCGGTACCGTGCATTGCCCTTTCTCACCTCGAGAGTTGGTGCAAACTTCGCCGGTGCATCCAAACCCTGTGATATGATACGCTCTATCACACATAAGCCTCCTTATATCTTCCTCAAAACAGCCACCATACCTACCTATTATGGCATTTCCATAGCCATTCTGACATATAGGGCCATGCAACTTTCCACCGTTCCGTTTATTATGACATGGTCCATCATTGTCATATTGCTTTGCATGATCATGAAGTTGACATAGTATTTTTGGCAAAGCCACCATTCATAATTTTTTCATACATGTCACTCTTGATTCATTGCACACCCCGGTACACCGCCGGAGGCATTCACATAGAGTCATATTTTGTTCTAAGTATTGAGTTGTAATTCTTCAGTTGTAAGTAAACAAAAGTGTGATGATTTTCATTGTTAGAGCATTGTCCCATGTGAGGAAAGGATGATGGAGACTATGATTCCCCCACAAGTCGGGATGAGATTCCGGACAAAAAAAAGGAGGCGAAAAAAGAAGAGAAAAAAGGACCAAATAAAAAAATAAAAAAATAAGAGAAAAAGAGAGAAGGGGCAATGGTACTATCCTTTTTCCACACGTCTGCTTCAAAGTAGCACCATGATCTTCATGATAGAGAGTCTCTTATTTTGTCACTTTCATATACTAGTGGGAATTTTTCATTATAGAACTTGGCTTGTATATTCCAATGATGGGCTTCCTAAAAATGCCCTAGGTCTTTGTGAGCAAGCAAGTTGGATGCACACCCACTTAGTTTCTTTTGTTGAGCTTTCATATATTTATAGCTCTAGTGCATCTGTTGCATGGCAATCCCTACTCCTTGCATTAACATCAATTGATGGGAATCTCCATAGCCCGTTGATTAGCCGCATCAATGTGAGACTTTCTCGTTATTTGTCTTCTCACACAACCTCCCTCATCATATTCTATTACACCCATAGTGCTATGTCCATGGCTCGCGCTCATATATTGCATGAAAGTTGAAAGAGTTTGAAAAGGCTAAGTATAAAATAATAGCTTGGCTTGTCATCGGGGTTGTGCATGATGGAAGCATTTTGTGTGATGAAAATGAAGCATGGCCAAACTATATGATTTTGTAGGGCTAAGCTTTCTTTGGCTATGTTATTTTGATAAGATATAATTGCTTGGTTAGCATGCTTGAAGTATTATTATTTTTATGTCAATATTAAACTTTTGTCTAGAATCTTTTGGATCTAAACATTCATGCTGCAATAAAGATAATTACATTGAAAATTATGCTAGGTAGCATTCCACATCAAAAATTCTATTTTTATCACTTACCTACTAGAGGACGAGCAGGAATTAAACTTGGGGATGCTTGATACGTCTCCAACGTATCTATAATTTTTTTATTGTTCCATGCTATTATATTATCTATTTTGGATGTTTAATGGGCTTTAATATGCACTTTTATATTATTTTTTGGACTAACCTATTAACCGGAGGCCCCAGTGCTAGTTGCTGCTTTTGCCTATTTCAGTGTTTTGTAGAAAAGGAATATCAAACGGAACAAAACTTTCGCGAGGATCTTTTTTGGAACAAACACAATCCAGGAGACTTGGAGTGGAGCTCAAGGAAGCAACGAGGCAGCTAAGAGGTAGGGAGGCGCGCCCAGGGGGTAGGCGCTCCCCCCACCCTCGTGGGCCCCACGGAGCTCCACCAACCTACTTCTTTTTCCTATATATACTCATATACCCTGAAAACATCGAGGGGAGCCACGAAACCACTTTTCCACCACCACAACCTTCTGTACCCATGAGATCCCATCTGGGGGCTTTTGCGGCGATCTGCCGGAGGGGGATTCGATCACGAAGGGCTTATACATCAACACCATAGCCTCTCCGATGATGTGTGAGTAGTTTACCACAGACCTTCGGGTCCATAGTTATGACCTAGATAGCTTCTTCTCTTTCTTTGGTTCTCAATACAAAGTTCTCCTTGATGTTCTTGGAGATCTATTCGATGTAATACTTTTCACGGTGTGTTTGTCGAGATCCGATGAATTTTGGGTTTATGATCAAGATTATGTATGAACAATATTTGATTCTTCTCTGAATTCTTATATGCATGGTTTGTTATCTTTGCAAGTCTCTTTGAATTATCGGTTTAGTTTGACCTACTAGATTGATCTTTCTTGCAATGGGATAAGTGCTTAGCTTTGGGTTCAATCTTGCGGTACTCGATCCCAGTGATAGAAAGGGAATCAAAACTTATTATGTTGTTGCCATCGAGGATAAAAAGATGGGGTTTATATCATATTGCTTGAGTTTATCCCTCTACATCAGGTCATCTTGCCTTATGTGTTACTCTGTTCTTATGAACTTCATACTCTAGATGCATGCTGGATAGCGGTCGATGTGTGGAGTAATAGTAGTTGATGCAGAATCGTTTCGGTCAACTTGACACGGACGTGATGCCTATGTTCATGATCATGCCTAGATATTCTCATAACTATGCGCTTTTCTATCAATTACTCGGCAGTAATTTGTTCACCCACCATAATATATGCTATCTTGAGAGAAGCCACTAGTGAAACATATGGCCCCCGGGTCTACTTTACTCATATAAGTTTCTGATCTATAATTCTAGTTTAATATTTATTTTGCAATCTTTACTTTTCAATCTATACAACAAAAATACCAAAAATATTTATCTTACTATATTTGTCAGATCTCACTTTTGCAAGTGGCCGTGAAGGGATTAACAACCCCTTTATCGCATTGGCTGCAAGGTTCTTGATTGTTTGTGCAGGTACTAGGCGACTTGCATGTAGTCTCCTACTGGACTGATACCTTGGTTCTCAAAAACTGAGGGAACCACTTATGCTACTTTGCTGCATCACCCTTTCCTCTTCAAGGGAAAACCAACGCATGCTCAAGAGGTAGTAGACCATCATCTGTAGTATGCTTGATATGAACCTCGCTCTATGTGGGTGCATGGTTTACAGTTTTTCAGGCATGTGGCACATCAAAGTTGTGCATTTTGGGTATTCAACATACATATGTTTGGCCCACATGCAAAGCGGCGGTGGTTGTCCTCTCGCACCCACTTAAGCAGTTATCAGCGATATCGATGCTTTCCATTCGTGGGCCCGCTTGGTCCATCACTACTTTTTGCCTGACAACAAGAGAGGTTAATTTGACTTAGGAGGGGATTATTATTTTTGCTCTGGGATGACATTCATGATACAGATTGAGCACACACACATTTATGTGTACGCATGAATCCCTCCCGTCGAGTCGAAGAGGCTAGTACAACGACACATCATGAACCGATCTCGCTCTGTGTGGGGACCTAGTGTACGATTTTTGACACAAGCGCCACATCAAAGTTTTGAATTCAAACATGCATGCACGCATCACCTCCATACATATGCATGTAGTGGTTGCCTTCGAACGGTACACTCCCTCGCGTGGTTATCGGCGACAAGCCTATATATTCGTGGGCGCGTGTGGGCATCCATGATCACCTGACCAACAACAAGATAGGTTACCATGGCGGATTCTTCATTTGGTTCGTGTTATCGTAGTATAGGTCATGGTGAGATTCAGTCCTAATTAAGTTTTAGCGCATATACTATGCACGCATGCCTGCATGAATCCCCGTCGTTTGCTTGAAGTGTGGTGTAACATACATATGCATCGTCAACCTAACCCTCACCTAGTATGGGGATTTCTAGTTCGAAATCATGGTGCCACATCAAAGTTGTTCCATTGTTACTCAAAACACACCTCTCCATACATATGTTTGGGCCACACGCATGCAGTGGTTGTCTTCGGGGACTTGCTACTTGTGTGATTATTGGCGAGCTAGCCCATCTCTAGGGTCGCATGGACGGCCATCACTTTGAGCAACAATAAGAGAGGGGTTGTACGACCAAGGTGGATTATTCTTGGCCCATTTTACGATCCATCTTGGTGAGATATATGCCTCTCTGGCACGCCGACTAAAAGTGTGTGTGGGGGGGGTGCTACTTCACACTTTGCTAGGTGAACCTCGGTTGGGGGGGGCATGCATTCATAGCTTAGGATTCCCTTCGTGGAGACAAGAGGGGGTGGGGGCTGCTAGATACTTCGCACTTTGCAAGGTGAACCTCAGTTGGGGAGGAGGGGCATGCATTCATAGCTTAGGATTCCCTTCGTGCCAACACGAGGGGGGCTGCTAGCTTCTTCGCACTTTGCTAGGTGAACCTCGGACATGTGGGGTGTATTCATAGCTTAGGATTCCCTTTGTGCCGACACGAGGTAGGGGGGCTGCTAGCTACTTCGCACTTTGCTAGGTGAACCTCGGTTGGGGGGCATGCATTCATAGAATAGGATTCCCTTCGTGCCGAGACGAGGGATGGGGGCTTCTACCTAATTCACACTTTGCTAGGGTGAACCTCGGTTGGGGCGCATGCATTCATAGCTTAGGATTCATTTCGTGCCGACACGAGGGAGGGGGGCTGCTAGCTACTTCGCACATTGCTAGGGTCAACCTAGGTTGGGGGGCATGCATTCAAAGCTTAGGATTCCCTTCATGCCGACACGAGGGATGGCGGAGTGGGGCTGCTAGATACTTCACACTTTGCTAGGTGAATGAACCTCAGTTGGGGGGGATGCATTCATAGCTTAGGTTTCCCTTCGTGCCGACATGAGGGAGGATCGGGGCTGCTAGCTACTTCGCTCTTTGCTAGGTGAACCTCGGTTAGGGGGGAGGGGGCATGCATTCATAGCTTAGGATTCCCTTCGTGCTGACTCGAGGGGGGCGGTGGGGGCAAGCAATACAGTGCGCTTTGCGAGAGAGGTGCCACATCGAAGTTGCATTTGGTATTTGAAAATCAAACCACCATTTTGATAAATAAATTTGGTCCACATGCAAGTGTGTTCATGTTCTGACCCTCTCCCGTGTCATTTTTCACCAAATTTATGAACATTACATAAGTCGGATGACGCAACAGACATGGTTCACACAAACTAACCGTGTGCCACGCCGGTGCACCTGTCACGCACACATCCGCACAGTACATTGGGCTCCACGAGGCTCCCCCTCTCAAAAATATATGCCCGCTTCAAGGGTTTTCTGTTTCATAACACACGGTTGTTATCTCCGGACCATGTGCGATGTTTCTTATACCCAATCCCGCCTGCATCCCTAGAAAATATCTGCCGGCCTCGAGGGTTTTTTTATTTCATAACACATGGTTGTTATCATCGGACAGTGTGCGATGCACCATCATCAAAATTTTCAATAGCCCGGCATTTCAATCCCGCGTTTGACTCCCGAGTAGTAAAATTTTCAGTACCCGCATCATTTCCTCAAACACCCCGTGCCCCCTCCACACACGCACACACACAATAGAACCTCCTCAGGCATGCGCGTGGACACATACACACACACCCCCTCCCTCACTCGAAAACCTAGCAAGGTCCCCAGAAACGCCGCCGCCGCAAGGCCTCCATTGTCAACATCTGCCGGTTTGCCCGTGCAGCTTACCCACCGATCTCCATACCCAGGGTGCCCTGAGTTTCTTAGATGACGCCTGCCAAACACCCCCTTTCCCAGAGATCCCCATCCCCCACTCCAGGGCATCGCAGCCTAAGCCCGGCTACGCTTCCCATGGAGCTCGAGGAATCGGCACAAAAGAGGTGTATAGCGGTCTCTTCGCCCGACGTCGTCGAGGAAGCCGATAACCATTACTAGAAGTAGGCACTCAAGCAGCGGGCTAGATTATGCGGGCATGTCTCGTCCACCGGCTACGACATCAAGGTCATCGACAGCGACGGCCTAAGATGGGCTATGTCACATGTTAAGTGGCCCACCCCAACCCCTCGGGTTCAACCACCGTCGATCTCATCCATGGCCCCGCCACTGATCTCCTCTCGCTCGCTATCAACAATTTTCCATTCTACATCGCCATCGAGCCCCTTTTGTCATTTCTAAAGGACACGTTCTGTGACGCTGGCATGGGATCCATAGATTCCAAGTCAGACCTCATCAACGACGACCACGAGGAGGGCACCCTCTCTGGCTCTTCCAAGGGGAAAGAGCCCATCTGCGACATCAGGGAGGTCACCCTACAGCCGTGCTCTTCCAAGGGGAAGGAGGCCATCGGCGACAACATGGAGCGCATCCAGGGTTCGTGCTCTTCCCACGGGAACAAGCCCATCTGTGACAAGTGAGGAAACCCATGATTTGTTTTGTTGACTCCCTTTTGTAGTTTAGTGAGAATATGTCTAGTTTTAATTGTTATTTCTGGTTGTTTGCAGTATGCCTTGTTTATTTCAATTATTCAAAATGTGATGCTCTATATGTGCAAATATTTACTATACAGTTCATTTCATCAATCTAGTTTTAAACATACCGATAGGAATACATACATTTGCTTGCTGTTAAGCCTGTTATAGCTAGCATATGCCACTTTTAAAGTTTTTTGATTGTTCGGTTGTTTGTAGCTAGCATATGTCCAGTTTCAAATGCTATCTTTGGTTGTTCGTAGTATGTCTTGTGACGAAGCGTGGATCAACGAAGAAGAAGGCTTCGGCGCACCCCTACCTGGCGCGCCAAATGTCGGATTTCGGGTTCCCGCAAAAACCTCGAGGTTCAAACACTGGGGTGCGCACGAGGATCTCCCCCCTCTCTAGCTCGCACACTCAACAATCTCACCGCCTAGCTTCACGGACCCAAAGAACATGAGACACTAGATTTATACTGGTTTGGGCCACCGTTGTGGTGTAATACCCTACTCCAGTGTGGTGTGGTGGATTGCCTCTTGGGCTGAGGATGAACAGTTACAAGGGAAGAACAACGTCTTGAGGAGAGGTGTTCTTGTGCTTGGTGAACTTGTGTGAGGCTTAGGATGGAATCACTCCGATCCAAGATGAGATGCCCCGACCCAAGATCCAATCCCTAGCTATGGTGGTGGCTAGTCCTATTTATAGAGGCCCTGGTCCTCTTCCCAAATATTCAGCGGGAATGGATCCCACGACGGCCAATTTGAAGGGGGACACCTAGTACAAGCTATCCTGACAAAAGTAGTCTTCGCATGCCAAAGCTCTGGTGGTGATGCCATCTTGGGCTCCATGGTGACCTCCGTCCTGCCGTCCAGCTGGTCTTGGTCTTGTTGCACCGATATGGAAACCTTTGCTTGATGCCTCAGAACTCCTCGCTTGCACTTGCCTCCTTTACACTGTGCTCGCTGGCGCCTGCCTGGAGCCCGCCTGGTCTTGATCGTCATGGCTTATGTCATTGGAACCTCGCGAGGTTCTCCTTGCCTTGATCTCTCCACCCCTCCCGAGCTAGCCTGGTGAGGCCGCCCCTGAGGAGGTCTTGCATCGTCTGCCTCGCGAGGCTTGGCCCCTCACGAGGGTCTTGGGTCTTTGCTGGTGAAGATGGGCCATACAGGGCCACTAGAGGAGCCATGCTGCGTGCCACAGGCAGGCAAGTCTGGGGACCCCCGTTCCCAGAACGCCAACAGTAGCCCCCGGGCCCAAGGCGCGCTCGGGGTTGGCTTCATGGCGAATCCAAAGGGCAAGTACAAGGCGTCGCGGGCCCCAACAGCCTGCGGCCTTGGTCGACGCATGGCGACTGATTGGACGTGAGCGTCTCCGCTTCCCCCTTCAGCATCGGCAACTTCCCGACTGGCAAAAGGCCGGTGCGGGGAACGCCTGCCTTCATTGCCTTCATTTGTCTTGCTCCAGATCCCCTCTCATGCACCTTTCTTGCGCAATCTCCAAATCTGCTCCGATCTCCTTCCAAGCTTCCATCCAATGGCGCCCCGAAAGACCAAGGTTGACTGCTGCCCGCCTGGTACGAGCCGAGCCCAGAGGTGCCCAATGTATCGGTGAAAAACCTTGCCATCACGCAACTGCTGACGGCGGGGGAGAACAATGAGAAGGGGGAGACCGCGCTTCGGGCTGGCTCCGCCATGCCCGAAGCTCCGAAGAGCTCCTTCTATCCCTTCTTCATGAGCAGCGTCTCCGTCGACCTCGTTCCCCCATTCTTCGACTTCTTCTACACGGTCCTCCGGCACTGCGGGTTACAGGCTCTTCATCTCCATCCCAACTCTGTTCTTATCTTGTCCATCTTTGCCTTCTACTGCGAGGCGTACATCTCGGTGATGCCGTCCGTGGCATTGCTACGCCACTTCTTCTACCTCTGGATCAACGAAGGCCACACGACGGGGTGCGCCAACTTCATCGCAGCTAGCAAGGCCAACGCGATTTCGAAGACTGGGAAAAGGTCGAGGGATTCAGGAGCAAGTGTGTTATGATTGATGCCAAGTGTGTCCATCCACGGCTGAAGTTGCTGACGGGGATGCTCCAACCTGATGAGGGGTGGTCCTGCACGAAGCTTACTGACGACTGGGCGAAGCTGGTGCTGGAGAAGGTGAATGCCGACCTGAGGCCGGGCAGCGCAAAGGCGGCGAAACTGATGGGGGCGATGCTCTTGAAGGAATTCTTGGCGTAGTGGGTGGCTCCTCTCCAGGCGCGCACGCGCCCCCTATGGATGCTTGTGGATGGAGAAGACAAGCTCCGCTTGAGCCCGAAGGCCTTGTCCGACGAGGAGCTGTCCGTGGCGCTCCGTCTCCTAGTCGGAGACGACCAAGAGTATCCGGCGAATCCCCACACTCCCTTGTTCCTCCGGAAGGACGGGGCACAGGTTGTGGCCCCCATGCCCACCTTTGACGGGCGCGACCTGGTGCCGCCGGCGCCTTCTGAGGTCCCTGTCGCGACGGTGACGTTGGACGTATCTTCTGGTGAATCCCGCTGGGACGGAGAGGAGGAGGAGGGGGAGGATGAGGAGCGCGACCTAGAGGCAGCCCCCGAGGAGATGGGGGAGACCTCCCCCTTGCGCAAGCCCGACATCCTCCGCCTCCTGCCTGACAACGATGGCGAGGACTATATCCTCCCGGAGAAGGGGGAGCGCCCGTGGTTCCAACGAAGAGCAGGTCGGCGCTGATCACCCGAGATGTTGTTGCTGTTCCAGCGCCGCCTAGAGGCACCTTTGGCCCATCTGCTGCTCCTTCTTCTGCCCTCGGAGCCTGTGCACCCATGCCTCAGGCTGTGAGGCTCTCGGGCTTCAAGCTTACCAAGAGGAAGGTGGACTACACCGCGGTGGACCAGTAACTGTTCATGCTCTATCTTGTTCTTGATTATGCTGCTGATCTTTGACGTTCGCTGTTGGTTGGCTAGGCCGCCGTCTGTGGCGAAGAAGGGGAAGGAAGACATGGTGACACTGCCCGGGCCCGATCCGCCCGCGGCGGCTGCACCTTCCTCCGCAGGGAAGGGGAGCGACGGCGCTCGCGCCTCCCCATCCCGATCGTCCCCACGAGGCCCGGAAGGGTGTCCTCGTCAACAGTCAGCCCCCATGACCCCGCTGGCTCCAGAGGCGCTGATGTCCGGCGCGGCTGCTGAGGTCCCGAAAGCTCAGGAGCCTCCAGCCTCTTAGGCCATGGTGATGTCAAGGCCGCCCAAGGTCGCTGCCGGGTGCTGGAGGCCGAGCTGAAGACCCTGCGTGAAGAGCGTGCAGAAGATGCTCGTGGTTGTAAGGCGGAGGAGAGAGGATGAAGGCCTGGGAGGACGCCATCAAGGGTCACGACGCTGAGCTGGAGCAGTTGGCGCAGGCACAGGCCACTGAGCGCGCCCGGCTAGAGCAGCTGGAGCGAAAGGTGCAGGCGGAGAAAGCCGAACTTGACGCCAAGGCAAAGGTTCTGGCCGGGGACTGCGCGGCACTCGCGCTCATCGAGGAGAGGGCCCGCGAGGCGCTAAAGACACTTTATGAGAAGGACTTGGAGAAGCCGCTCGCCACCGATGGGGACAACCCTACCCAGTTGCTTCCCTACTTGGTTGAGGCGCTTGAGGAAGTCGTGAGCGGCATCAGCCCCACGGCATAGGAAGAGGCTCACGTCCTTTCTTCAGCTGCGCTGACACGCGTCTTCAGCCACCTCCATCTTCACGATCCTGCCGCCCGCCTTGACGAGCTGTTGGAGCCCGTGGACGACGAGCGCTATACAGCTGCTACCGCAGCCGTGAAGGGTCATGTGGAGGCCCTGATGCAGAAGTTCCATGCCTTTGGTCGGCGGTATAGGTGAAGTCAACACCACCAAGAAGGGGCGCCTCTTGCGGGCGCCGGCGGTGTCCAGGGATGACTTCCTTGCGGCTCCTTTCCTATTTAAACTCCTGTAGCATGTACCGTGCCTCGTGGACGCGTTTAAACTTGTGTCTGGTACTCGGAGAACAATATGTCTTGTAATATTTGCTTTGAGATTTTGCCATTTCCTTCCCATTTGCTTTATGTTCTATGTCGATAGAGCCCGACCCCACGCATACCTCAGCCGCCATTGGGCCAACAGGATCACCAGGACGGACCAAGGAGTGAGGGGCTACTTGGTCATTTAGGCTCCTGAGTCGCGATGCTCAGGAGTCCCCCTTGACGCGCAAACAGCTTGTGGAAAGGAGATGCAAGGGTAGGTCTAGTGTTCTACGTCGGCAGGACTCGACCCCGACCATACCTCAGCCGCCATTGGGCTGACCGGATCGCCAGGACGGGCCAAGGAGTGAGGGTCTACGTGGTAAGTGAGGCTCCTGAGTCACAATGCTCAGGAGTCCCCCTTGACATTCAAACGACCTTCGTACCTTAGCTCCGCTTGGGAGGGCACGCGACGACCAGGTCCGAGGGACCTGGCGGGGTGGCATATGCTTGGGTGTGACCCGAGCGCAGCTCCCATGCCCAGCCCCCTCGCGCGACTCTCCCGAGGGGAGTTGTTGCGAAGAAGCCAGACACCGAGCCCGGAGGCTCCCTATGGTTGGTACGGCCGTGAGGCCGCTCTCAGTTGTTTATCACCAGAACAGACCATGGCGCTTCTGCACTTGCACGGGCATAGCTGCTCCTCAGCAGTGTCGACTGCCAGCATGGAGCATGGTGCTTCCACTGCTACGTGGGAGGGGACTCCCTACTGCGGAGAGCCCCCGAGGCGTGTACAGCCCCGCCCTAACACATGGCTTGCATGGCAGGGCTGGAGGAGGTGTATCTGGGTACTCGTGAGCCAGCGCGGGACTCACGAGGCCCTACCTGAAGGCGGTTTGCGCCTGGTCTTGGTTCTTGATGGCTGTTCCTGCAAGATGGTTAGACAACCTGCGCCGAGTGGATTTCCTGAGGCTATCGTACGAGAAGGCCAAGCACCAATGACCCCAGGAGGTGACGTGAATGTGGCCGGCCCGCCAGATAGAGCTTAGTCGTTGGATTTATCGACGCTGCAGTGACGGGCCCGAGCACAGACGCCGTGCCTAGCCTTCTAATGCGAAGGATCCTAAAGAAAGACGATCAGTGCGCGGCTCCCGTGGTGGGTGATAATCAAGCAGGTGATAACCATAGATAGATTACGTATGAAAAGCAACTAGGTTAGGTAAATGCGAGAACGATACATGCCACTGGGTTGGACCCGAGCGGCCCGGGGTTAATGCTGCCCGTGGGGCGCTCCCAGCAGACTAAACTGAAGATGCAAGCAGATACATGCCGCAGGGACGGACCCACGCGGCCTGGGATGATGCAGCACAGGGGCGCTCCCAGCTAAATGAACTTGGATAGATGTCACCTGGTTTGGTTGCCGAAGGAGTGTTGGGGTAGCTGAAGACGTGTAGCGAAGAAGTTGCTTCTCACGAGCCGCCGAGGCCTTGAGCCTCAGGAGGCTCTGGAGGCTTAGGTGGCCTCCGGAGGGTCGTCTCCATCTCCTCCAGGACTGCATGATGCATGTCCTCCTGACCCGCCATGATGCTCCGCAGGTTGCGCTGGAAGGCGGCCGCCACGCTCGGAAGGCCGAGCGGCATGCGAACGTAGCTGTGGGGCGGGCCCTCACACCAGCATGTATGCGAAGGCCAGAAGCGCTCCTGAGATGCAGCCTAGTTGAGCCATGGGATGTCGACGCAGACGCGCAGCTCACCACCCTTGCCTGAGTGGGGAGCAATGCCAGGTGGGCGGCGGTCGTCGTGTATTGCTCTTGCTTCCTGAAGCTCCTGAGATGCCTTGGTTATGAACTCCTGAGCGTCGGGCGCTCCTCGCCTGGTGTCCTCCTGAGGGAAACGTGCCGTGAAGCACGCCTCCATGTGGTGCCCGAGCACCTCCCTCGCGATGCTGGCCAGGTCTGAGGCCCACCAGAAGAGAGCCCCCGAGCCCTGCCCGAGGACGGCGCCGGGCGCGCCTCCCTATGCAAGGGAGAGAGGCGCCCCAGGCGTGGGCGTAGATCCTGAAGTGGTGCCGCCGGAGGTGCCGCTCTCTTGAGGTCCAGTGTGGAGTAGCTGCTTCTTCTTCTTGGGGTTGGCCTCAGGAGGGTACTGCGCTGCATTTCTGTCGGGGTCTTCGATTGATGTAGCTTGGAAGGTGCGCTCGAGGGAGCACACCGCGTCTCTTTCTTCGCAGGGGACAGTGATGATTGCACCACTTTCGGGCATCTTGAGGACATTCTAGCCATGGTGGGTGACTTCCATGAATTTGGCTAGCGCTGGGTACCCGAGGATGGCATTGTACGGCAGATGGATGTTGGCGACGTCGAAGTCGATGAGCTCGGTGTGGTAGTTGTTGCGCTGACCGAAGGTGACAGGGATGCGAACCTGCCCTATTGAGGTGGTAGAGCCGTCAGTCACTCCTGAGAAAGGCTTGGTATGCTGAAACTGATCTTGTGGCACTTGAAGCCTGTCGAAGGTCTCGATGGACAGGGCATTGAGCCCGACACCGCCGTCGATGAGGGTCTTGGTAACTTGGACATTGCTGATGACGGGTGAACAGAGCATCGGGAGAACGCCGACCGTTGCCGCGCACTTGAGCTGGTCCACCGAGCTAAAGGTGATGGTGTACTTGGACCATCTAAGCGGGCACGTGGCTTCGAGCTTGGGGAGGACTGCGTTCACTTCACGAGTGAACTGCTTGAAGACTCGTTGAGAGGCTGGGGCTTGAGCTCCACCTAAGATACAGGCGATAGCTCGCGGCTCTTGGAAGCCCCTAGCCCCCTTGTCCTGTTGATGGTCGTCGTTCCTTCTTGGTGGCGCAGCGGAGGGAGACCAGGGTTGTCCTGAGGACGGTCCTCACGAGGCTGGTCCCTCCAGGCACCCTCACGAGGCTGGTCCTGCCAACGATCCTCGCGAGGCTGGTCATGCCACTCTTGGCGGGGCCCACGGTCGTCCCAACGTCCTCCACCATGTCTACCTGCTTGGCTGTAGCCCCGGTCGTTGCGCTCGGGGCATTGACCGAAGCGTCCATCTCGAATGGCCCTAAGCTCTTGGAAGTCATTAGTGTTGTGTGTGCGCATGTTGTGGAAGGCGCAGAACGTAAGACTGCCCTTGGAAGACTCTAGAAGATCTCGGACACGCTTTGTGTCTCATTCTTCCGCGAGCACGGCCACTCCCTTGCGCTTCACGTCCTTGACCTTGGCCTTCTTCTCCTCTGGATCTGCAGCAGGGAGCTCGAGGAGGGAGAGGCGCTCCTCCTCAGCTCTTGCACACTTGGTCGCGATGTTGAACAGCTCCAAGGTCGTGCACAACTCTTCATGGATGGCGAGCTCCTCCTTCATCTTGACGTCGCGGATGCCATCGGAGAACATGGAGATGATGGCCTCGTCTGTTAACTTGGGGATCTTGATTCGCGTGCTATTGAAGCGCTGGATGTACTTTTGTAGGGTTTCTCCCGATTGTTGCTTGATGCGGCGTAGGTCACCCACGACTGGGGGCGGCCGCGAGTTCCTTGGAAATTGGCGATGAAGTGGTGGCGCATCTCGTCCCAGGAGGAAATCGAGCCTGGGAACAGGTTCAAATGCCATGAGCGGGCACCGTCCTTGAGAGCCATGGGAAACCAGTTCGCCGTGACTTTTTCGTCGCCGTTGGTCTCTTCGATGCTCAGCTTGTAGAGCTGCAGAAACTCCACAGGGTCGGGGTGTCGTCGTAGCGAGGGGGCAGATCTGGCTTGAACTTGCCCGGCCAGACGACACTACGCAACTCAGGAGTGAAGGTGCGGCAGCCCACTGTGGCAACCACGGCCCGTCGTGGAGGCAGGGCTTGGACGTGGTGCCCCACCGCCGTGACGGCACGCGGCACATGGCCCTGTCGCAGCAAACAATCCTGGCACAGTGGAGCTGGGAGAGGTGGAGCGTTTCCTTGTGGACGGGGAATCTCTTGGCAGCTTCTTTCTTCGTGCACGGGCACATGGCGCTGAGGATCACGCCGTTGGGCCGCGCATCTTGGAGCAAGGACGCCGTCTTGACACGGGGGAGGCTGAGGCGTTCCCCGAGCCGCGCGTCTCGGCACGAGGGCACCATCTTGGTGCTGAGGGGGTGGAGGCGCTCCATGAGCCACATCGCCCGCAGCCGGGGGCGGGCGAGGCAGCGAGAGGGATGGCGCCGAAGAGCCTCCTATGGCGCTGACGAGCTCGGCGATGCGGTCCAACCTGTCGTCATAGAGGTCGTCGACCGGGCAGTAGCATAGGAGCTCGTGTGCATTGAGCAGCGCGGCCTGCCTGTCCATGGGGGCGCGGCGAGCGTGAGACGATGAGACGGCTGGAGTCAGTGACAGGGTGGCGGTGCGATCATCTCGCCGCACACAGGGATGCAGTGAAGAGGCTTGCTGCTCGTTTGCTGCCGTACCGGTTATTGCATTGGTGGTGGGTGACGGAGAACGATGGGGTGGCCCGCCTACTCGGGCCGTCTGAGCGACACGGGCGGCGAGAGCGGCCCGGCGCTCCACGCGAGCCCGGCGAGGGTCGCCCATGAGCTTGGTGGGGTGACGAAGCATGGATCGATGAAGAAGAAGGCTTCGGCGCACCCCTACCTGGCGCACCAAATGTCGGATTTCGGGTTCTCGCAAAAACCTTGAGGTTCGAACACTGGGGTGCGCACAAGGATCTCCCCCCTCTCTAGCTCGCACACTCAACGATCTCACGGCCTAGTGATGACCCACAAGTATAGGGGATCTATCGTAGTCCTTTCGACAAGTAATATTGTCGAACCCAACGAGGAGCAGAAGGAAAGGATAAGCGGTTTTCAGCAAGGTATTGTCTGCAAGTACTGAAATAAGTGGTAACAGATAGTTTTGTGATAGGATAAATTATAACGAGCAACAAGTGACAAAAGTAATAAAGTGCAGCAAGGTGGCCCGGTCCTTTTGTAGGAAAGGACAAGCCGGAACAAACTCTTATAATAGGAAAAGCGCTCCCGAGGACACATGGGAATATCGTCAAGCTAGTTTTCATCACGTTCATATGATTCACGTTTGATACTTCGATAATTTGATATGTGGGTGGACCGGTGCTTGGGTGCTATTCTTACTTGAACAAGCATCCCATTTATGATTAACCTCTATTGCAAGCATCCGCAACTACAACAAAAGTATTAAGGTAAACCTAACCATAGCATGAAACATACGGATCCAAATCAGCCCCTTACGAAGCAACGCATAAACTAGGGTTTAAGCTTCTGTCACTCTAGCAACCCATCATCTACTTATTACTTCCCAATGCCTTCCTCTAGGCCTAAATAATGGTGAAGTGTTATGTAGTCGACGTTGACAGAACACCACTAGAGGCTAGATAACATACATCTTATCAAAATATCAAACGAATACCAAATTCACATGACTACTCATAGCAAGACTTCTCCCTTGTCCTCAAGAACAAACGTAATTACTCACAAAGCATATTCATGTTCATAATCAGAGGGGTAATAATATGCATATAGGATCTGAACATATGATCTTCCACCAATTAAACCAACTAGCGTCAACTACAAGGAGTAATCAACACTACTAGCAACCTACTAGCACCAATTCCGGACTTTGAGACAAGAATTGGATGCAAGAGATGAACTAGGGTTTGGAGATGAGATGGTGCTGGTGAAGATGTTGATGGAGATTTCCCTCTCTTGATGAGAGGAGCATTGGTGATGACGATGGTGATGATTTCCCCCTCCCGGAGGGAAGTATCCCCGGCAGAACAGCTCTACCGGAGCTCTAGATTGGATCCGCCAAGGTTCCGCCTCATGGCGGCGGAGTCTTGTCCCGAAAAGTTTTTTTTAGTTTTTTCTCATCAAAAGACTTCATATAGGAGAAGATGGGCGTCGGAGAGCCACCAGGGGGCCCACGAGGTAGGGGGGCGCGCCCTAGGGGGGGCGCCCCCCACCCTCATGAGAAGGGTGTGGGCCCCCTGGCCTTCATCTTTTGCGAGGATTTTTCTTTATTTATTTTAAGACGTTCCGTGGAGTTTCAGCACTTTTGGAGTTGCGCAGAATAGGTCTCTAATATTTGCTCCTTTTCTAGCCCAGAATTCCAGCTGCCGGCATTCTCCCTCTTTATGTAAACCTTGTAAAATAAGAGAGAATAGCCATAAGTATTGTGACATAAAGTGAAATAACAGTCCATAATGCAATAAATATCGAGATAAAAGCATGATGCAAAATGGACGTATCAACTCCCCCAAGCTTAGACCTCGCTTGTCCTCAAGAGAAAAGCCGATAACGATAAATATGTCCTCATGTTTAGAGGTAGAGGCATCGATAAAAATAAAATACGGACATGAAGGCATCATGATTATTCTCATAACAGTAACTTATATAGATTTTGTCATATGATTACTTATGTTCGAGTGATGATCTATTCACAATGCAAAAGTATAAATCATAAACCTTATTGGGCTCCAACAAACTATAATCTCAGTCATTGAAGCAATTGCAATTTATCATAACATCGGAAAAAGACTATGTCGGAGCTAAAAAGCAAGTCCACATACTCACCTATCATTTAGTCCTCCATAATTGCTAACACTCATGCAATAGTTGTGGTTACAGAGTCTTAATCGGACACAGAGAAAGATAGGGGCTTATAGTTTTGCCCCACAACCTTTTACCTCAAGGGTAATGTCAACAATAATGGTTTATGCTCCCCTACATCCAATTAGATATATATATATATATCATGTTCTTTCCAACGTGCTGAGCTTGCCAAAGGATAAAATGAAAAAGGAGAGGTGAAGATCACCGTGACTCTTGCATAAGGTAGGAGATAATGACAAAGGATAGGCCCTTCGCAGAGGGAAGCAGAGGTTGCCATGCGCTTTTATGGTTGGATGCATAAAATCTCAATGCGAAAGAACGTCACTTTATATTGCCCCTTGTGATATGAACCTTTATTATGCTTCCACATCACAAGATCGTATAAATATTATTTCTCCCACACCAATCAATAATACATATTTAGAGCAATTTTTATTGATTTGCACCGATGACAACTTACTTGAAGGATCTTACTCAATCCATAGGTAGATATGGTGGACTCTCATGGCAAAACTGGTTTAGGGATTTTGGAAGCACAAGTAGTAATTCTACTTGGTACTGAGAATTTGGCTAGCATGAGGGGGAAAGGCAAGCTCAACAAGTTAGAGGAACCATGACAACATACTTTATCTCAGATATAAGAAAGACATAACTCATTACGTTGTCTTCCTTGTCCAACATCAACTCTTTAGCATGTCATATTTTAATGAGTGCTCCCAATCATAAAAGATGACAATGACAATATATCTATATGTGAAAACCTCTCTTTCCTTATTACTTCCTATTAATTGCAACAATGACCAAAGCTATGTCTGCTAACTCCCAACAACTTTTAATCATCATACTCTTTCTATGTGAAGACATTACTCTCAATAAGATCAATATGAACTTTTTGTTTTTGTTTCTTTTTATTCTTTTCTCTTTTCTTTTATTCACCCAAGATCATGGCAAAATAATCAAGCCCTTGACTCAACACTAATTTTATTATATATAACTCACGGACTCGTTTACATAGAGAGATCATAAAGCAAAACTCAAAACTAGATCATGCCTTAAACTTTATCCTACTAGATCAAGATACTACTAATAGGATCGAACTAATAAAAACGGTAAAGATAGGAGTTGTGATTGTGATACGATACCGGGGCACCTCCCCCAAGCTTGGCAGTTGCCAAGGGGAGTGCCCATACCCAGATACTCAATTCTTTTTGTTGGAGGAGACGGTGGAGGTGACAGATAATCACACATCAAGCGTAAGAGATCCTCCAGTTTGCGAATAATGCTCTTGAGTGCGACAATATGCTCCTTCAACAAAATATTTTCTTGTGAGATACTTGTTTTGTATACGAGCTAACTCAATCATCCTGAAAGCTTCGATCTCAGTTGGGGCAACAAGGTTATGATCAAGTTGAAGGATGTCTTTTGCTGCCGGAGCTTGATCCTCTGTGGCCTTCTTGATCCCTTCATCCTTGTTGACCCTTGTGGGTTCTTCTCTCTTCAGATCTATCTTCATTAGCCAAGCCTCGTTGTCACCATTGTTGGAGGAGGGAGACGACATGATGCCTAGCCTGGAAAACCCTGACAAAAAACAGCTCGAAACAAGAACAGGGGAGTTTTGCGTGATACGGGAGTCAAAACCTCCGGGAGGTTATATAATGAATTTTTACCGACTAAAATACGTAACATGCAAGAAAACAGAGTCTGGAAGGCACACGAGGTACTCACGAGGTAGGGGGCACACCCAGGGGGTAGGGCGTGCCCACCACCCTCGCGGGGCCCTCGTGTCCTTCCCGGACTGCTACTTATTTTTCTATTTTTCTAAATATTCCAAAACGGAGAAATATTGCCTTAAAAATTGTTTTGGAGTCGGTTTACTTACCGTACCACATACCTATTCCTTTTCGGAGTCTAAAACATTCCGGAAAGTGTCCCTTATGTATTCCTCCAGGGTTACGGTTTCAATAATATTGGTTTCAACATTTATGGGATTACCTGAGATATAATGTTTAATTCTTTGACCATTTACCACCTTCGGATTTGTGCCTTCAAAGTTGTTGATTTTTATGGCACCGGAACGATAGACCTCCTCGATAACATAGGGGCCTTCCCATTTAGAGAGAAGTTTCCTGCAAAAAATCTTAAACAAGAGTTGTATAGCAATACATAATCACCTAAACTCACGCTTTTGTATCCTTTTGTCATGCCATCTTTTAACTTTTTCTTTAAACAACTTGGCATTTTCATAAGCTTGGGTTCTCCATTCATCAAGTGAGCTAATATCAAATAACCTCTTCTCACCGGCAAGTTTAAAATCATAGTTAAGTTCTTTAATAGTCTAGTTCGAGAGGTAAGTGACATGATTTTCCATAAACCATTTTATACGGAGACATACCCATAGGATCTTTGTATGTAGTTCTATATGCCCATAATGCATCATCAAGTTTCTTAGACCAATTCTTTCTAGACCTATTAACAGTCTTTTGCAAAATTAATTTGAGCTCTCTATTGCTCAACTCTACTTGACCACTAGACTGTGGGTGATAAGGAGATGCATTTCTATGATTAACATCATACTTAGCAAGCATTTTACGGAAGGCACCATGAATAAAGTGTGAACCACCATCAATCATTAAATATCTAGGGACTCCAAACCTCGGAAAAATAACTTCTTTAAGCATTTTAATAGAAATGTTATGATTAGCACTACTAGTTGGAATAGCTTCAACCCACTTAGTAACGTAATCAAAAACAACTAAAATATGTGTGTATCCATTAGAGGAAGGAAAAGGTCCCATATAATCAAAGCCCCAAACATCAAATGGTTCAATAACAAGTGAATAATTCAAAGGCATTTCTTAACGTCTACTAATATTACCAATTCTTTGACATTCATCACAAGACAAGACAAACTTACGGGCATCCTTGAAGAGAGTAGGCCAATAAAAACCAGATTGCAATAACTTATGTGCAGTTCTATCTCCAGCATGCTATCCTCCATAGAACTCGGAGTGACACTTGCATAGGATCTGTTCTTGTTCATGCTCAGGTACACAACGTCTAATAACACCATCTACTCCTTCTTTATAAAGATGTGGGTCATCCCAAAAGTAATGTCTCAAGTCATAGAAGAACTTTTTATTTTGCGGGTATGTGAAGCTAGGTGGTATAAACTTAACAACAATATAATTAGCATAATCAGCATACCATGGAGTACTACGAGAAGTACTTATAACATTTAGTTGTTCATTAGGAAAGTCACCATTAATAGGTAGTGGGTCATCAAGAATATTTTCTAACCTAGATAAGTTGTCTGCAAAGGGGTTCTCAGCTCCCTTTCTATCAACAATATTCAAATCAAATTCTTGTAGCAAGAGAACCCATCTAATAAGTCTAGGTTTAGCATCTTTCTTTTCCATAAGATATTTAATAGCAGCATGATCCGTGTGAATAGTTACTTTAGAATCTACAATATAAGATCTAAACTTATCACAAGAAAATACAACTGCTAAAAGCTCTTTTTCAGTGGTAGCATAATTTCTTTGAGCATTGTCTAGAGTCTTACTAGCATAATGAATAACATTTAATTTCTTATCAACTCTTTGCCCTAGAACGGCACCTACAGCATAATCACTAGCATCACACATAATTTCAAAAGGTAAATTCCAATCAGGTGGTTGAACAATAGGTGCAGAGACTAATGCTTTCTTAAGTATTTCAAATGCTTCTACACAATCATCATCAAAGACAAATGGTATATCTTTTTGCAATAAATTAGTCAGAGACCGAGAAATTTTTGAGATGTCCTTAATGAACCTCCTATAAAATCCGGCGTGACCAAGGAAACTTCTTATACCTTTGATGTCCTTGGGACATGGCATCTTTTCAATAGCATCAACCTTGGCTTTATCAACTTCAATACCTCTTTCAGAAACTTTGTGCCCCAAGACAATACCTTCATTAACCATAAAGTGGCACTTTTCCCAATTCAAGACAAGATTAGTTTCTTCACATCTCTGCAAAACTCGATCAAGATTGCTCAAACAATCATCAAAAGAGGAACCATAGACGCAAAAATCGTCCATGAAAACCTCACAAATCTTTTCACAGAAGTCAGAGAATATAGCCATCATGCATCTTTGAAAGGTAGCAGGTGCATTACATAAACCAAAAGGCATACGTCTATAAGAAAAAGTACCAAAAGGGCATGTAAAAGTAGTCTTTGATTGATCTTTAGCCGACACAGGTATTTGAGAGAAACCAGAATAACCATCTAGAAAGCAATAGTGTGTATGTTTGCATAATCTTTCTAGCATTTGATCAATAAAAGGTAAGGGGTAATGATCTTTCTTAGTAGCTTTATTTAATTTGCGGAAATCAATTACCATCCTATAACCTATGATAATTCTTTGTGGAATTAATTCATCTTTATCATTAGGAACAACAGTAATACCTCCCTTTTTAGGGACACAATGGACAGGACTTACCCACTCACTATCAGCAACGGGATAGATTATACCTACCTCTAGAAGCTTTAGTATTTCTTTTCTTACCACTTCTTTCATTTTAGGATTCAGACATCGTTGAGGATCACGAACTGGTTTGGCATTTGCTTCCAAATTTATTTTATGTTGACATAGAGTGGGACTAATGCCCTTAAGATCATCAATAGTATATCCAATCGAAGCAAGATGCTTCTTCAGAGTTTTCAATAATCATTCTTCTTCATGCTCTGAAAGGTTAGCACTAATAATAACAGGATATATCTTCTTTTCATCAAGATAAGCATATTTAAGATTATCAGGCAGAGGTTTAATCTCGAACATGGGATCACCCTTGGGTGGAGGAGGATCCCCTAAAATTTCAACATGCAAGTTATGATGCAAAATAGGTTCCTGTTTAAAGAATCTATTTCCCTTCTTTCATTCATGAACATATCATTTTCATGGTCTAGCAAATAGTGTTCTAAAGGATCACTAGGAGGTACGGCAATAGAAGCAAGACCAATAATTTCATCCTTACTAGGCAATTCTTCCTCATGATGTTGTTTACTAAATTTATAGAAATTAAACTCATGAACCATATCATCCAGGCCAACAGTAACAACATTCTTTTCACAATCTATCTTAGCATTAATAGTGTTCAAGAAGGGTCTACCAAATATAATGGGACAAAAACTATCTTGTGGAGAAGTAAGAACAAGAAAATCAGCAGGATATTTAGTTTTCCCACACAAGACTTCAACATCTCTAACAATTCCAATTGGTGCAATAGTATCTCTATTAGCAAGTTTAATAGCAACATCAATATCTTCTAACTCTGCAGGTGCAATGTCATGCATAATTTCTTTGTATAAGGTATGTGTTATAACACTAGCACCCATATCACATAAGCCATGATAACAATGATCTCCTATTTTAACAGAAATAACAGGCACGCCTACCACAGGTCTATGTTTATCTTTAGCACAAGGTTTAGCAATTCTAGCAGTTTCACCTTCGAACTGACTAACATGCCCATCAATATTATCAGACAAGAGATCTTTAACAATAGCAGTATTAGGTTCTACTTTAACTTGCTCAGGAGGTGTATATGTTCTAATATTGCTTTTACAAACAACAGTTGAAGCTTTAGCATGATCCTTTACTCTAACAGGGAAAGGTGGTTTCTCAATATAAGAAGTAGGAACAATAGGATCATTATAAGTGATAGTCTTTTCTTCAACTTTAATAGGTGCAGCTACTTTTACTTCTATGGGAGGATGATATTTAAACCACTTCTCCTTAGGGAGATCAACATAAGTAGCAAAAGATTCACAGAAAGAAGCTGCTATCTCAGAGTCAAGTCCATATTTAGTGCTAAACTTACGGAAAATATCAGTGTCCATAAAAGATTTAACACAATCAAACTTAGGTGTCATACCTGACTCCTTACCTTCATCGAGGTTCCAATCTTCAGAGTTGCGTTTAATTCTATCCAATAAATTCCATCTGAATTCAATAGTCTTCATCATAAAAGAGCCAGGACAAGAAGTATCGAGCATGTTGCGATTGTTTTCAGAAAGCCGAGCATAAAAACTTTGCATAATTATTTCTCTCTGGAGCTCATGATTGGGGCATGAATATAACATTGATTTAAGCCTCCCCCAAGCTTGAGCGATGCTTTCTCCTTCGCGAGGCCAGAAATTATATATATAATTGCGATCACGATGAACAAGATGCATAGGGTAATACTTTTGATGAAACTCACAACTTCAATCTTTTATAGTCCCATGATCTCATATCATCACATTGCCTATACCATACCAATGCGTCTCCCTTCAAAGATAAAGGGAAGACCTTCTTCTTAGCAACATCATCGGGTATACCTACAAGCTTAAATAATCCACATATATTAAGTGCTCATCAGGATGCTTTGTTCCATCTCCTGTAAAAGGGTCAGCTAGCAGTCTTTCTATCATACCCGAAGGATACTCATAAGGAATTTAATTTTCAATAGGTTCAGTAGGTTGAGGAGCAACTCTTTGCTCTACTAGATGGGGTGAAGATACCCCGAACAAGCCCCTTAGAGTATTACTTTCCATAGTAACAAGTGACAGTAAATTTCAGCACACTATATAAATATTTCCTTACCAAATTCCACCTATCAAAGGCGCTACACTCCCCGGCAACGGCGCCAGAAAAGAGTCTTGATGACCCACAAGTATAGGGGATCTATCGTAGTCCTTTCGATAAGTAAGAGTGTCAAACCCAACGAGGAGCAGAAGGAAATGATAAGCGGTTTTCAGCAAGGTATTCTCTGCAAGTACTGAAATAAGTGGTAACAGATAGTTTTGTGATAGGATAAATTGCAACGAGCAACAAGTGACAAAAGTAAATAAAGTTCAGCAAGGTGGCCCAATACTTTTGTAGCAAAGGACAAGCCGGAACAAACTCTTATAATAGGAAAAGCGCTCCCGAGGACACATGGGAATATCGTCAAGCTAGTTTTCATCACGTTCATATGATTCGCGTTCGATACTTTGATAATTTGATATGTGGGTGGACCAATGCTTGGGTGTTGTTCTTACTTGAACAAGCATCCCACTTATGATTAACGTCTATTGCAAGCATCCGCAACTACAACAAAAGTATTAAGGTAAACCTAACCATAGCATGAACATATGGATCCAAATCAGCCCCTTACGAAGCAACGCATAAACTAGGGTTTAAGCTTCTGTCACTCTAGCAACCCATCATCTACTTATTACTTCCCAATGCCTTCCTCTAGGACCAAATAATGGTGAAGTGTTATGTAGTCGATGTTCACATAACACCACTAGAGGCTAGACAACATACATCTTATCATAATATCAAACGAATACCAAATTCACATGACTACTCATAGCAAGACTTCTCCCTTGTCCTCAGGAACAAACATAATTACTCACAAAGCATATTCATGTTCATAATCAGAGGGGTAATAATCTGCATATAGGATCTGAACATATGATCTTCCACCAATTAAACCAACTAGCATCAACTACAAGGAGTAATCAACACTACTAGCAACCTACTAGCACCAATCCCGGACTTTGAAACAAGAATTGGATGCAAGAGATGTACTAGGGTTTGAAGATGAGATGGTGCTGGTGAAGATGTTGATGGAGATTTCCCTCTCCCGATGAGAGGAGCGTTGGTGATGACGATGGTGATGATTTCCCCCTCCCGGAGGGAAGTATCCCCGGTAGAACAGCTCTGCCGGAGCTCTAGATTGGATCCGCCAAGGTTCCACCTCGTGGCGGTGGAGTCTCGTCCCGAAAAGTTCTTTTTTATTTTTTTCTCATTGGAAGACTTCATATAGGAGAAGATGGGAGTCGGAGAGCCACCAGGGGCCCACGAGGTAAGGGGCGTGCTCTAGGGGGGGCGCCCCCCACCCTCGTGAGAAGGGTGTGGGCCCCCTGGCCTTCATCTTTTGCGAAGATTTTTCTTTATTTATTTTAAGACGTTCCGTGGAGTTTCAAGACTTTTGGAGTTGCGCGGAATAGGTCTCTAATATTTGCTCCTTTTCCAGCCCAGAATTCCAGCTGCCGGCATTCTCCCTCTTTATGTAAACCTTGTAAAATAAGAGAGAATAGCCATAAGTATTGTGACATAAAGTGAAATAACAGTCCATAATGCAATAAATATCGATATAAATGCATGATGCAAAATGGACGTATCACCTAGCTTGACGGACCCAAAGAACATGAGACACAAGATTTATATTGGTTCGGGCCACCATTGTGGTGTAATACCCTACTCCGGTGTCGTGTGGTGGATTGCCTCTTGGGCTGAGGATGAATACAAGGGAATAACAACCTCCTTGGGAGAGGTGTTCTTGTGCTTGGTGAACTTGTGTGAGGCTTATGATGGAATGGCTCCGATCCAAGATGAGATGCCCCGACCCAGGATCCGATCCCTAGCTATGGTGGTGGCTAGTCCTATTTATAGAGGCCCTGGTCCTCTTCCCAAATATTGAGCGGGACAGGATCCCACAACGGCCAATTTGAAGGGGGGCAGCTAGTACAAGCTATCCTGACAAAAGTAGTCTTTGCCTGCCAAAGGCTCTGGTGGTGACGCCGTCTTGGGCTCCATGGTGACCTCCGCCCTGCTGTCCAGCTGGTCTTGGTCTTGTTGCACCGATATGGAAACCTTTGCCTGATGCCTCGGAACTCCTCACCTGCGCTTGCCTCCTTAACACCAAAGAGGGAACGAGGACACTGTGCTCGCTGGCGCCCGCCTGGTCTTGATCATCATGGCTTACGTCATTGGAACCTCGCGAGGTTCACCTTTCCTTGATCTCTCCGCCCCTCATGAGCCAGCCTGTTGAGGCCACCCCTGAGGAGGTCTTGCATCGTCCGCCTCGCGAGGGACTTGGGTGTTTGCTGGTGAAGATGGGCCGTACGGGGCCGCTGGAGGAGCAACGCTGCGGGCCACAGGCAGGAAAGTCTGGGGACCCCCGTTCCCAGAACACCGACAAAGCCAACTCTTATCCCTATCTTATTCATTACATGGGATGTTTGTGAAGATGACCCTTCTTGCAACAAAACAACTATGCGGTTATATCTCTAAGTCGTGCATCAACACATGGGAGCTATAGCCGCATCGTGGGTGTTACATTGATGAAACATACACTAACAAATAGAAGCACCCTCATTATCTTAATGGGTAAAGTTAGCAACATAGTAGTATTGATTAAAGAGAGGTATTAGTTTATTTAATCAGTGCCAATTAGCTCAACACTCAAAGCATTGCCATGTATCATAGGTTGGAAAACTTTAACATGCCAACCTATGATACATGGCAATGCTTTGGGCCGGTACCAACCTGAGCAAAAAAGCTTATTCATGTAGTCCCAGAAGAGATGATAAAGCACTCACTGGAATCACTCAATAGTATATATTTTTGTGCACTTCAAATGTATGGTTGAAATCACTCTTGTTTACCAGTGCTGAGATTATATCGAAAGATTATCAAGAACTTCCAGCAGAGTTAAAGCACTAGCTGGGATACAGTTCATTGTATTGTCTTGTGTAGTTCACGTTGGCATTGTTTATTCTTCTTCTTCTTCCTCTTCATGCTCTGTTTCTCTTTCGCCTCACCAGTTGGTGAAACCAAGTACATGATTGGCCTTCTATTTCAGAATTGGTTTTGTCAGTGAGGGAGTACAAGTGTACTAGTAAACAATAACATTATTTCCTCATGGCAGTTGCAAAATAGAGATGACCACATGCATTAAATATCATTCTTACCTAAAGGAAGGTTATGGTGCCAATATGGATGATGAGGATTGGAACAAAGATCTCCCTTTGTGCAGTTCCACCGAAATGAACCAACTGTTCCATTCCAACATTCTAGTTAAACAACACAAAAGTCACTTCTTTTAAGAAGTGTGTTGTGTAGTGCACCAAAAGGTCACAACAACAACCAGCTGAAATGGATATCCCTGTTTGCACAAAAAGCTACAGAGGAAACAGTCAGAGTCTCAAACAATTACAGGCAAAAACATTTTGCTAAACTTGTCATGGCTTATAACAGTGGCATGGCTTCATTTTACCAGGGGCATTAGATTAAGAACTAAATATTTGGTATAAGGGCATGGGACAATGGGTGCACCAGCAGTCCAGCACCATGAACCTAAACCGGGGCATAAAGTGGTGATTCAGAGTTTGTTGCCCCGAGAAACAAACATCCAAGAAACATATCAGGGTTGGTCTCATTTTTTTCACTCTAGCCACCTAATCCTATGTGTGGATAGCGAATCTAGTCCTGGTCATACCATTGTGTACATCGTTTCCCCTATATTTCCCTTTTCGACCAAGACACTAGTTGGATGACCAGTCTGTACTACTTCCACCCCTTTCCTTCCTGTTTGAACCAAGTCTTATGTATATACTAAATTCCCCCACCCCCACTTTATTTCTTGTTTGAACCAAGTACAAGATTCATCTCCATGAAGTAGCTTTACCTCTAACAATAGAAGAAGAAAAATAGGTGACATTGGACCATTCGATCGAGAGGGCCTCGGGCTAAGAGGTAGAAAATGATGCACATGCAGTGATGTAGCGAGCTGGGGAAGTAGAGCTAGGGCGGTTTCGAAGGAAGATATACCTGAAGGTCGTCGGGATGTGGATAGGTGGGCGGCTGGAGGCCGGATCTTCCCACACTAGGGCAACGACGAAGGGATCGGAGGACCTCCCGCGCCGGCACTCGGCCAGAGATAACGGTGCGGCCGGCAGTGGGTCTCCTCCCTCGCAGTCGACGATGGCCTAAACGCTGCCCCTTCTCCCTTTCACCGGCGGAGAGGGATACATCTGGATCTGTAACCAGCGGTGAGGATAGAAAGACAATGTTTTTTGAAGGGGGAAAGATAGTGTTACCACTGCTATCTTGTTTAGACCTAGAGAGGATGAGAGTGTGTGAATAGAGAAACCCGAGCAAGCAAGCGCGGAGGCTCCAGCCTATATATACGTAGTGGGGTAGTTTTCCTTTTTCACTCCATCAAACAATCGTTTAAAATTGTGTACGTGCCAGGTCATCATTTTTTTGAGTTGGTGATTGTTTTTTGAGATAGCTACCCGCTTATTCCAAGTGGTGTTACGGTGTGCCAGGTTGCACTTTCTATCATTCAAGTCTGGTACAAGACCCGCCATTAAATGAACAACCACCACCTCGTAAAATTTGTGAACAAGCCCGTGGCTAAAATTATCGGAAACGTGGGCTGCCCCAACATGCATTATTATTTATATTTTCTATGTGGGAGTATCCTCAAAACAAAATGTGAGAGTACATTGTTTATTGGGCCCCTTTGTAATTGGTGCTAATTTTTGACCGAATATTTAACTGACAAAATGTTATTGCATGTTAACAAAAATTACATCATTTGATTCGTATTTGAACATAGTTTTCAATGATGTAATTTTTAGTGACATGCATGAACATTTGGTTAGTTAAATTTGTCGGCGTTCTGGGAATGGGGGTTCCCAGACTTGCCTGCCTGCGGCCCGCGGCGTGGCTAAGCCAGCAGGCCGTACGGCTCATCTTCACCAACAAAGTGCCCCAGACCCTCACAAGGGGCCAAGCCTCGCGAGGCGGACGATGCAAGACCTCCTCCGGAGTGGCCTAGCTAGGTAGGCTCAGGAGGATTGGAGATATCAAGGCAGGGCGAACCTCATGAGGCTCTCGTGACGTGAGCCGTGACGATCGACACCAGGCGGGCGCCAAGCGGGCACCAGCGTGCACAGCGTCCTTGTTTCCTCTTTGGTGCAAAGGGGGCAAGCGCAACCGCGGAGTACCGACGCCTCGGGCAAAGGTTGCCATTTCGGTGCAACAAGACCAAGACCATGGACTGCAAGACGGAGCTCATCGTGGAGCCCAGAACAGCGTCACCACCAGAACTTTGTGCAGGTGAAGACTACTTTTGTTAGGATAGCTTGTACTAGTTGTCCCCCTTCAAATTAGCCCGCCATGGTTGGCTCCCTTCACGCTCGATATTTGGGAAGAGGACCAGGGCCTCTATAAATAGGACTAGCCACCACAGTGGAACAGGGAAGAGAGGGGAGAGGACGATCTCATCTTAGCCTGAGAGAGACCACTCCCACGCAGACAAGCTCACCGAGCTCGAGAACGCCTCAACCTCGGGAGGTCGTTCTTCCCTTGTATGGTTCATCATCAGCCCAAGAGGCAATCCACTACCACACTATTGTAGGGTATTACACCACAACGGTGGCCCGAACTAGTATAAACCCTGTGTCATTCTGTGTTGTGAGTTCATCGAGTTCGTCCGTGAGATACTAGCGAGCTAGAGCATAGATCGGTTGAAGGGAAAGACTTCGCGCGCACCCCAGTGTTCGAACCTTAAGGGTTAGCCGGGACCCCATACCCCGATATTTGGCGCACCAGGTAGGGTTGCGCCGTAGCTTCCCTTCCATCAGTTCGTCGCTCCGTCGATCCGTCTCCATGTCGGACGCTCGCCGCGCTCGAGCTGAGCGACTCGCCGCCCATGTCGCTCAGACGGCTCCCGTCGGTAGGTCGCCTCGTCGTTCTCCGTCCACCGCCTCCAACGCTGCCACCGGCCTGGTGGGAACGAGCAGCAGGCGTCCTCGCAACATCCTTTGGTGCGGCAGTATGGCCGCACCGCTACTCCATCACTCACTCCTGCTGGCTCTTCGTCTCACGCGCACCGCTCTCCCATGGACGCATGGGCCGTGCTCATCGCGGTGAACGAGCTCCTGCGTTACCGCCCCGTCGATGACGTCTATGAGGAGTGGCTCGACCGCGTCGCCGAGCTCGTCTGTGCCGCGGGGGGCTCTCTGGCGCCATCCCACTCTTTGCCTCCCCCTCAGCAGGCCGTGTGCGACGGGGTTCATGGCGTGCCTCCACCGCCTTGACCCCAAGACGGTGCCTTGGCGCCAAGGCGCGCGCCTCCATGGCATGATCCGCCGCGCCCGGTTCCCGCGCGTGAAGAGAGGAGCTGCCAAGAAATCCCGCGACCGCGAGAAGCTGCACCAGCGCTCCCCGCGCCACCTCGTCAAGACCGCGTGCTGCCTGCAGTGCCACAACACGGACCGTGCCAAGACCAAGCTCCGCCCCCGAAGCGGGCCCCGGCAACCACGGCAGGCTGCCGCGCCTTCACCCCTGAGCTGCGCAGCGTTGCCTGGCCAGGCAAGTTCAAGCCAGATCTGCCTCCTCGGTATGACGGCACCGCCGACCCCGCGGAGTTCCTGCAGCTCTATTAGTTGAGCATCGAAGCGGCCAACAACGATGAAAAAGTCATGGGGAACTGGTTTCCCATGGCTCTCAAGGATGGGGCCCGCTCCTGGCTCCTGAACCTGCAGCACGGCTCGATCTCCTCCTGGGACGAGATGCGCGACCGCTTCGTCGCCAACTTCCAGGGCACTCCTGACCGCCCACCGGTCGCCGGCGACCTACGCCGCATCGAGCCACAGCCAGGAGAGACCCTCCGGAAGTACATCCAGCGCTTCAACAACACCCGCCTCAAGATCCCCAAGATCACGGACGAGGCCATCATCTCCGCGTTTTCCGACGGTGTCTGCAACGTCAAGATGAAGGAAGAGCTAGCTATCCATGAGGATCTTTGCACATCTCAGGAGTTGTTCAACCTGGCGACCAGGTGCGCAAGAGCTGAGGAGGGGCGCCTCTCTCTCCTCGAGCTGCCAGCTGTAGGAGTGGAGGAAAAGAGAGCTAAGGCCAAGGACGTGAAGTGTAAAGAGGCAGTAGTGCTCGCAGCAGAGCCCGACACCAAGCGAGGCAGAGATCAGCCCGAGTCATCCAGGAACGGCTGCCCATTCTGCGCTTTCCACAACCTGAACACCCACAACACCGGCGACTGTCAAAAGCTCAGAGCCATTCGGGAAGGACGCTTCGGCCGACGCCCCGAGTGCAGCGATTGGGGCTACGGCCGCGGAGGAGGACGTGGAGGCGGACACTGGGACTACCGTGGCCAGCGCCAGGAGTGGCGTGACCAGCCTCGTGAGGACCGCTAGCAGGACCAACCTTGCGAGGGCGCCTGGAGGGACCCGCCTCGTTAGGATCGCCCCTAGGGAAACACCGGTATTCCCCCATTGCCGCCGCCAAGGAGAAATGACGACCACCACCAGGACGAGGGGGCTGGTGGCTTCCAGGAGACGCACGCGGTCGCTTGCATCCTGGGCGGCGCTCAGGCCCAGCCTCTCAGCACATCTTCAAACAGTTCGCTCGTGAAGTAAACGCGGCGCTCCCCAAGCTCGAGGCCACGCGACCGCTCCGGTGGTCCCAATGCGCCATGACCTTCAGCTCGGCCGACCAGCTCAAGTGCGCAGCCACCACTGGCACACTCCCTATGTTGTGCTCCCTAGTCATCCGCAATATGCAAGTCACCAAGACTCTCATCGACGGCGGTGCAGGGCTCAACGTCCTATCCACTGACACAGTCGATGGCCTCCAAGTGCCCTATGAGCAGCTCCAGCCAACCAAGCCTTTCTCAGAAGTGACTGACGGTTCCACCACACCAATAGGGAAAGTCCGCCTGCCTGTTACCTTCGGGGAGCGCAAGAATTACCGCACCGAGCTCATCGACTATGACATCACGCACATCCGCCTGCGTACAATGCCATCCTCGGGTATCCCGCCCTGGCGAAGTTCATGGCAGTCACTCACCACGGCTACAACGTTCTCAAGATGCCAGGAAGCGGGGGGGTCATCACGGTCCCATGTGAAGAAAGGGATGCGGTGTGCTCCCTTGAGCGCGCCTTCCAAGCCGCGGCAATCGACAACCCCGATAGCAGAAGTGAAGGCCCTCCAGAGGCCATCCCCAAGAAGAAGCTACCGCGCCGTGCAGGTGTCACATCCCTAGTTCTGGTATGACCTAGACCAGCTAGCCATTTGTGCATCATGTTTAAATTACCTTTAAATTTGAAATGGGGATTTGTGAAACCCTCAGAATCATTTCTGGAAATAATCCAGATAAAAATTTCTCCAAAAAGGTCCAAGAAAATGTTCATGTTACTCTCTAAAAATATTGGTCAGAGGTAAAAATGAAACCAATATTTTAAGGAACTCATAAATATTTATTTTGGACATTTGGAGTTAATCCAGTAATTATTTGCGTTGGATAAATATTTTTATATATATGAAATATTGTCCAATAATTCTGAATTTTGGTGAGGGGTTTTGTAATAATCCCTTAGGCCCTGCAAAAATTGTCAGAATTAAATAAAATGATTTGGTATTTTTTATCAAATCAAAACAAATGTCAGAAAATAGAAAACAAAAACAAAATAAAAGACAGAGAGAGAATGACTCACCTGGGCCTTACCTGTGCCGGCCCAGCACTGTTGGCCCAGGCCAAGTCATCGCCTACCTCCTGCCAGGAGGACGGCGCGCGTGTGCCCGACGCGCGCGTGCACGCGCCGGCCACCTCTTGCCTGCCTGCCTCGCCCCCTCGACGGCTTGGACGCCTCTGGCATCGCCACGCTACCCCCCGTCTCTCTCTCGCTCTCTCTCGTCCCCATCCCCTCCTCTGCTCTCTCTCGCTCGCACGCACCGAGCGGCTCCGTCGCCGCCGCACGCCGTTGCCGCGCCCACCGCCAAGGCCTCGCCTCCCCATCATGCTCAGAACCTCCGCCACATCGCCGGCTACCTCCTCGTCAAGCCACGCACCTCTAGACAGCCTCCATCGCCGCCATCGCCATCGTCTTCGCCACCGGTGGCCCGAGATCGCCGACGACGCTCCGGCCGCACCAGTGCTTCCCCGAGCTCGCTGACGCCTCCGCTAGATCCGCCATGAGCTCTACTTCGTTTCCCCCTCCTCCCCGTGCTCGTTTGCCCCGTCCAGCTAGCTCAACCACCGCGCCTGCGAGCTCCTCGCCGCCGGCCATGGCGCCGCCGTGGCCAGAGGCCGAGCCAGCCGCTCCCGCGCGCGTCACCTTGCTCCTGGTGACACCAGGATGCCGTAGAGGCCCTCCGCAGCCCCTGCCATGCCCCGTAGCTCGATTCCGCCCGAACACGTGCTCCGGCCGCCGCCGCGAGCCTCACTCCGGCGAGCTCCGGCCACCCCTCCTCCTCCTATCTACCCCACTAGATGCGGGAGAGCACGGGCTACGCCCCGGTGCTCTCCGCCGTCCTTTTGGTCGCCGGAACGGTGATCCCGAGCCCCTCCGCCGCGTTCGGCCTCGCCGGCGGCTAAACGCCGGTGGGGTTGACTGGTCTAACCCCCCCAGTTGACCTGGGGTTTGACTACCAAGGGTCAATGATAGGTGGGGCCCGGCCCTGCTAATGTTTCTGTTAGGATTAGTTTAATATCTAATTAACTCTGTTAACTATCTATGACACTGACGTGTGGACCCCACGCGTCAGGTTTGACTTTGTCAGCGCCTTTGACCTACTGACGCAATGCTGTTGTCATGCTGACGCAATATATCATTTTCTGGTATTAAAATAAATTAGGAAATTCCAGAAAATGATATAAACTTCAAAAATTCATAGAAATTCAACCGTAGCTCAGATTGAAATAATTTATATATGAAAAATGATCAGAAAAATTCAATCTATCCATCTGTACCATTTTCATGCACGACAAACCAACCTATACATGCTGTATGTATGAAAACACACTTATGGCATATTTAAGAGCTTAATTTGGAGTTGTATTTGAACCCTTGGCTCAAATGGACTTCAACCAAATAAATGCTAGGTGCTTTAACTCAAACAACATCACATATTCATGCCATGATCATGCATCATATTGTTGCATATACTTGTGTTTGATTTTCGACACCGTTCCTTCTCGATAGGTCCTGCTCCGGAAAGTGTTCGGGAGCACCTATCAGTGGAGCAGTGCCCCCCCTGTTGATCTACCAGGCAAGCAACCCCCCTTGTTCATTCCGATACAATCCTACTCTCTCGCTCCTGCTCTCATTTATTGCATTAGGACAATAACGATTCAACCGCTACTTTATGCTGCGGTAGTTGAACCCATTCCTCTGCATGACCTGTCATTGCCACAGTAAATAGTTAAAACCCACTAGCATGTGTAGGAGTTGTTTGAGCCATGTTGTGTTCCTACCATGCCATGCCTGCTATTGCTTAGAGTTGTGTCAGGTCTGATTCATCGGGAATGAATTGGAGTGTTATGATATGTTCTGGTGCTGAGAGTTAAGCGTGTGAACACGATTTGGTAAAGGTAGTGGTGAGAGGCCATGTAGGAGTACATGGTGGGTTGTCTCATTGGGACCGTCCTTAAGAACTGAGTTCTGTGTAAGTTGTCCAATGACTAGCTACTACCACACATTGGGCTCCGGGCGCTCCAAGCTCTCTCGGCTTATTAACCGCCTTGAACTCTGTCCAGGAGTTGCAAATAGTTTCTGGTGTTTGTAGGTAGTGCTATTTTTTCTACCGAGTGGCACCCGACAGGGTGGGCTCGGGACAGACTAGGCACAGGTGGCACGGTGTACCAAGTGGCACCCGGATGGTGGGCTTGGGAACCCTGCTCACATCGTTTGGGGCCGTGAGCGACCCCCCGGCCGGATCTCCTTGCGGATGGAACCCAAATAGGCGATAAACCTAGACTAGAGTCTTGCGTGGTTAGTCAGGTCGTGGCCGACACCCTCGCCAGGCTTCCGCTTGAAGGTTGCCGAGATACATGACGTGTATATGGTGATAAGTGGTGAGAGCGTGTGTGAAGAAGTACACCCCTGCAGGGTTATCATAGTTGTGTCCTCGGTTATGGACTTCTTGGATGCTTACGTGGTACATAGACAACTTAAAGTGGATACTCTAAAATGCTCAAGACAAGTGTGAGTGCTATGGATGGCCTTCTCGTAGGAGAGACGGGGATGAATCCATAGTAGTGTATTGATGTGGTGATTAGTGGACTCGTGTGCGCTGCCTCACCTCAAAGAAGTTTCTCATTGTCGTAGAACAGGATAGCCACTGAGTCAAAGCTGGCTTGCTGCAACTAAACCCCACATTACCTTCTTGCTACAAATGCATGTATGATAGGAACTAATGTAAGTCTTGCTGAGTACCTTTGTACTCATGTTTGCTTTATTTATGTTTTGCAGGTGAGACATCTGTCTCACTAGTAGTACCGCTTGGACTTCGACGAGTAGCTTGTTAGCTCAGCTACAATCTTGTACCTTGGAGGGACTTGTAGATAGTCAGGCTTCTCGGTCTTTTTCATTTGTAGTTGTCTGTACTCAGACATGTAATGCTTCTGTTGCTTGTATGCTCTGAATGATGGGTCACGTGACCCCTGTTTGTATTTAATGCTATGTGGCTCTTCTGGGCCTTTATCTATATGAGTTGCGTTATGTTGTGATGCCATGTTGTACAGCACATACTTGCATGTTATGCGTACGTGTGATGTGTATTGCTATGTGTGGGATCCGACAATCTAGTTGTTTATCCTTGGCAGCCTCTCTTATGGGGAAATGTAGTCTAGTGCTTCCTTGAGCCATAGTAGTCCGCTACAGCCCAGTTCACCGGAGTCCTGCTAGCCCAGCACTACTGCTCAGAACACTTGACTGGCCGGCATGTGTTCCACTTTGTTCCTATGTCCGTCCCTTCGAGGAAATGTCACGCGGTGACTTCCGGAGTCCTGTTAGCCCAGTGCTACAGCCCGGATTCATACGCTGCTGACCGACATGCTCGATGTGATTCATGTATGCCTGTCTCCATAGGTCTGTGCCGCTTTGGGTTCACGACTAGCCATGTCGGCCCGGGTTCTCTGTCATATGGATGCTAGCGACACTATCATATACGTGAGCCAAAAGGCGCAAACGGTCCCGGGCCATGGTAAGGCGACACCCGTGGGGATACTGTGCATGAGGCCGCAAAGTGATATGAGGTGTTACATGCTAGATCGGTGTGACGTAGAATCGGGGTCCCGACAGCTTGACCCCAAGAAGATGGCGTCGCATCAGGAGCCTCGTCAGGATCGGTGCCCACTCCAGGGGTGCCTTCCTCCACCGCATAGGAAAGCGCGCCTGACGCCCTCCTCAGGCAAGGCTCGGGGGCTCTCTTCTAGAGGGCCTCAGACCTTGCCAATCTCACAAGGGAGGCCCTTGGGCACCACTTGGAAGCGTGCTTCACGGCATGTGTTCCTCAGGAGAGCATGGGGCGAGGAATGCCCACCACCCGGGAGTTCATCACCAAGACCAACCAAGAGCTACAAGACGCAAAGGCCATGCGTGGCGACAGCCGTTCACAGAATGTGGCTCACCACCTAGGCGAGGGTGCTGAGCTGCGCGCCTGCGTCGAAATCCCAGGGCTCAACAGGGCCGCATCTCAGGAGCGCTTCTGGCCATCACGCACGGGCCGCTGTGAGGGTCCACCACACAGCTTCGTTTGCATGCCCTTCGTCTTGCCTAGCGTGGCGCCGGCCCATCAGCGCAATATGCGGCAAGTCCAGGTGGCTCGGGAGGCCAGGTTCCACGCCGTTCTGGAGGAGATTGCGACGGCCTTCGAGGAACCTCCTGAGCCCCCAGAGCCTCCCGAGGCTCAGGGTCCCGGTGGCTCATGAGGAGTCATTCCTTCGACGTGTGGCTTCAGCTGCACTAGCTCTACTTCGTCTACAGACCCAGGTGACATCTTCCAAGTTCATTTAAGCTGGGAGCGCCCCTCGGGCTGCACTATTCCTAGGCCACGTGGGTCCGTCCCTGTGGCATGTATCCTTTCTGCTTATGTTTCTAAGTTTAACTCGCTAGGGACGCCCCTCGGGCTACATCATCCCCACGCCGCTCGGTCTAGACCCAGTGGCATGTACCTTCCTGCATTTATCTCAAGCAATCTGCTCTTCATGTTTAACCTGCCAACTGCTATCACCTGCACGATCATCACCCCGCTTGGGGCCCCTACATAGGCACGGCGCTGGTGCATGGGTCCGTCCCAGCCACGACCGACAAATCTGAGTGGTCGAGCTCTGGCTCGCGGCACACGCCGTGCACGTCACCTCATCAGGCCCTTAGTGCTTTCACTTCATCTGGACCAACCAGTGGCAGGCAGGCGGCAGTAACGACAAACCATGTTTCTCCTTATGCCTGTTCACAGGAACCCCGCGGGAAGGATAGAAGGCAGCACCGCGAGTCTCCTTTCCTCTCGCACGACTCGCTTGCGCGTTAAAAGTGGGGCTCCTGAGCATCACGACTCAGGAGCTCTTACTGGCTCTCCAGCCCTCACCCCTGGACTTGACCACGGCATTGCGAGCTGGCATACCAGCGGCGGCTGAGCTCGCTCGAGGGCCGGGACCTGAGGATGTAGAGCATTAAGAGGAGCTTGGGAGAAGGAAAACTCGCACTGGCCGGCCTAGCTATGTCGTGTAAGTTGGCGCGCAGCCCTAGCACAACATCGGGAATCACCGCAAAGTCATCAAGATAAGTTTTGCCCTCGGATCAGCAAAACATTTGGGCCTAATAGTCGCTCACCCCATGCCGCAACCCCATTGCGGCCAAGTCATCTTCCTTTCTTTCCTTGCCATGGCCGCTTGGGCACTAAGGGGGACCTCCTGAGCATCGCGCCTCAGCGGCTCTTACTGGATCTCGGGACGCGCTCCTCCTGGCCTTGACAATGGCATCGCGACCTGGCATACCAGCGATGGTTGTAGCCGCCTTGGGACCGGGACCCGTCAGCGTAGAGCAACAAGATACCGCGAGGAAAGAAAGGGGAAGCCGAGCCTTAACGGGACGCGCATTCATCAAATCTTCATAACAAGGAAAATAGGTACCAAGGCATAGCAGATCCTTACATGCCCCCACGGGGTGATTCATGATCCTTCGCAAGAAAAAAAAGCTGATGCTAAGGGGGATCCTATCTACATCCTCCCATGGCGGACGCCATCATCAACGGTGGGCCACGGGAGGCCGGCGCCAGCCCCATCCAGATCAGCGGCGGTGGCCGGACGCCGCAGCCTTGCTCCGGGCATGGCGAGAGCTCTGGGGGACATAGCTGTCGTCGCTCGTCTCTGGAGTCTCGTAGAGCTCAGGAGAACTGCTGGACTCCCAAGGGCTGCTGCTGCTAGAGTAGTCATGGGCAGAGCGCGCATCAGCCTCGCGCTCTTCTCCAGAGCAGCACTCCAGGCCGTGGCCCTCGGCGTCGAAGACCTTGAAGAGAAGCGTGGAGGCTCCGTCGTACTCGAAGTGGATCGCGAGGGCACCCCTCGCGCGACTGATCTATGCAATCTCGCCCCAGCCGTGAGTCATGAAGATTTTGCCAACGGGGACCGCTTCGATCTTCGCTCTGATCATCGGAGCGCTACAATCGGCATGCTGCAGCCAGAACTTGAGAGGCCCCCTCAGCGGCATCACGTCGAAGAAGAACTGTGGGAAGCAGATCCAGGAGTTCGAAGGCGTCGGCGTCCACAACACCAACTCGCATGAGGAGTCCGCCGTGTGGACGGCCCGCGTCGCCGAGGCGCGGCGACCCCGGGTGCGGTGTGGGTGACGGCTTCGTCCTCCTGCGCCTATGGCTTGGGCGTACAAGGGTAGTGGGTACCCCGGCGGAGGCCGCTCGCACAAAGGCCTCGCTACCACCTGCAACACCGCCTCGTCACGGCGATGGATCGACCTCTTCTTCGGCGGGAGTGGCTCGGGGGCATCCCGGGGGGCTTTCCGCTTCTCCTCGGCGGAGAATCTTCTGATGGGCGCCATTGGAGGAAGTAGTGGAGCGAGAAGGAGGAAACAAGCAAGGAAGAGATGGGCAACGGAGGCTCCGCCCCCTCCCCATTTATAGCAAGAGAAGGCCAACCGGCGTCTCCCACGATCACAGGTAATGATGGTTTCCCTTGCATGTCGCAGGGACATGTCAAGTCGTGCAGTCGTCAAGGCAGCGTGGGGAAGCGGAGACGCCCACGTCCAATCAACCGCCACGCGTCAACCAAGGCCACAGGCTTTTGGGGCCCACGGCGCTTCGAGCATGACCTTGGCTTCGCTGCGAAGCCAAGCCCGAGTGCACCTTGGGCCCGGGGGCTACTATCGATGTTCTGGGAACGGGGGTTCCCAGACTTGCCTGCCTGCTGCGCGCGGCGTGGCTAAGCCAGCAGGCCGTACGGCTCATCTTCACCAACAAAGCGCCCAAGACCCTCGCGAGGGGCCAAGCCTCGCGTGGCAGACGATGCAAGACCTCCTTCGGAGTGGCCTAGCTAGGAAGGCTCACGAGGAGTGGAGATATCATGGCATGGCGAACCTCACGAGGCTCTCGTGACGTGAGCTGTGACGATCGACACCAGGTGGGCGCCAGCGCGCACATCGTCCTTGTTTCCTCTTTGGTGCAAAGGGGGCAAGCGCAGCCGCGGAGTACCGAGGCCTCAGGAAAAGGTTGCCATTTCGGTGCAACAAGACCAAGACCATGGACTGCAAGACAGAGGTCATAGTGGAGCCCAGAACAGCGTCACCACCAGAACTTTGTGCATGCGAAGACTACTTTTGTTAGGATAGCTTGTACTAGTTGTCCCCCTTCAAATTAGACCGCCATTGTTGGCTTCCTTCCTGCTCGATATTTGGGAAGAGGACTAGGGCCTCTATAAATAGGACTAGCCACCACAGTGGAAAAGGGAAGAGAGGGGAGAGGACGATCTCATCTTAGCCAAAGAGAGACCACTCGCACGCACACAAGCTCACCGAGCTCGAGAACGCCTCAACCTCGGGAGGCCGTTCTTCCCTTGTATGGTTCATCATCAACCCAAGAGGCAATCCACCACCACACTGGAGTAGGGTATTACACCACAACGGTGGCCCGAACCAGTATAAACCCTGTGTCCTTCTGTGTTGTGAGTTCGTCGAGTTCGTCCGCGAGATCCTAGCAAGCTAGAGCGTAGATCGGTTGAAGGGAAAGACTTTGCGCGCATCCCAGTGTTTGAACCTTAAGGGTTTGCCGAGACCCCATACCCCGACAAAACTTATAGTCAAAATTTGGCAAGGTGCATTAAATCAACACATGCAAGTATCAAAAGGAAAGTCACGTCATGCATGCATACGTTGTAATTTATGCATCGGTAAACGCAAATTATTGAAATATATCGAGTGCAGTGCTTTGATGTGTCGCGTCAACTCGTACAACAACGAGAAGTTTGGTTACTACAATGCCCTCTCCATCGCATACTAAGCTCCGATGCCTTAACTACGCCTACCTTTGGCTGTATGATACGTGGGCCACCCACCTGTTGGGCCCACCTCTCATACACGCAAAGGCAGGAGCAGTAAGTTAATTAAGCAGTGTCCCTCCCTCGCCCATTAGCATGGTGGCTGGCGGGACTAGGAGAAGCCCGCATGCGGTGGACATCCAGTAGTTCATTCGGTGTCAGATGGCCAAAAGCATGCTGCAGTACTCCTCCTCTGCAGTAGTATTCCATCATTGTTCCACTTCCCGAAGAGGCGAAGAGCCAAGCGCTGCCCGGACACATAGATGACTTCATTTTTTAGCATGCATGACACATAGTACCACAACATTTAATATGATACAGTATCATGATATGATACTCAACCCTCTCTTTCTTCATTTAATTATATGCCACCTCATCAAATTTGCCTAGTTGGCATGCATGATACGACCTATGATACTCCCATTACAACTAGCCTTATACTACAACAAGCTATCTCCCCCACAAGCGGTGGACGGACATGCAGCAGTGGTTTCGATATTGTAGAAGTAGTAGTGATGAGGACATGAGTACCTTGTATACGACCAAAAATATTGCATACATGTATATTTGTGAGGTGATTTCTAATGCAAACTATGCAATAATTTATTTATGTCATCCAGGACAAAAATACTTCATAGACTTTTGTGCCATGTCTAATTGCAGGTGTATGGGACATTTCTACAATCAACATATGAAGATAAGGGAAAAAGAGAAGTTTATGTGCTGTTCAAAAAGTCCTCTCACGTCACTTTTGGGCCAAAAGAAGATAGAGTCCAAGTCTCTCACGTTCTTTTTTCAGATTCGGACTCCACAGACATACCTGACTCAAAACGCTAATAACTATTTCATACGGACTCTGAATTGGGTGATTCTTTTTTTGTTGGAAAGTAGATTTCGTGCACTTTCCAATACAATTGGATTCACCTTCAAATTCGTCTAGAGCGTTGAGTTATGTACGAAACAATCTGACGTTGCAGCAGAATCTGAGTCAAATTACAAGCCCAAAGGTGTTGCATCACCTCCACTTGGGCCCATGAGCCTTGTACGACCTAGGGTTACCTTTAGGCTGCCTTGGGAGGTCCTCCCACCTCCTTGGCCACCACCCCTTGCTCCTATATAAGTAGATCCATCTAGTAGCTTTTTGCTTGGGATTTGTTTTGTTAAAAGTTAGCCAACGCAACTTTGTCTACTTCGTTTGTGTCCAACAAATAGATCAAGACTGCTTCCGGATCCCCACCATCATTAATACTTCATCTATATTCGCAATATTCAGATTGATTTATCATATTCTTGCTTGTTCTTCGATTGCTTGCAGGAATAGACCTTCATGGTCAGGTTGATCGTGCTCCGGCGTGGGCAATAACCTCTCGGAGTTGGTTTAGTGATTGCTAAGGCGCAACATCATGCACGTTTATAGATGGATTGTCAAAGTCGACTCCGCCAAATTGATAGTTATCATCTCATAGAAAGATCGGGGCACCTCGCCTCAATCAAGTGGTATCAGTTTTCAGGGTGCTTGGTGAAAACTGATACCACTTGATACCACTTGATAGAGGCGAGGTGTCCCGATCTTTCTATGAGATGATAACTATCGATTTGGCGGAGTCGACTTTGACGATCCATCTACAAACATGCACGACGTTGCGCCTTAGCAATTGCTAAACCAACTCCGAGAGGTTATTGCCCACGCCGAAGCATGATCAACCTAACCACGAAGGTCTATTCCTGCAAGCAATCGAAGAACAAGCAAGAATATGATAAATCAATCTGAATATTGCGAATATAGATGAAGTATTAATAATGGTGGGGATCCGAAAGCAGTCTTGATCTAGTCGTTGGACACAAACGAAGTAGACGAAGTTGCGTTGGCTAACTTTTAACTAAACAAATCCCAAGCAAAAAGCTACTAGATGGATCTACTTATATAGAAGCAAGGGGTGGCGGCTAAGGAGGTGGGAGGACCTCCCAAGGCAGCCTAAAGGTAACCCTAGGGCGTACAAGGCTCATGGGCCCAAGTGGAGGTGATGCAACACCTTTGGGCTTGTAGTTTGACTCAGATTCTGTTGCAACGTCAGATTGTTTCATCCATAACTCATTGCTCCGACGAATTTGAAGGTCAATCTAACTGTGTTGGAATGTGCACGAAATCTACTTTCCAACAAAAAAAGAATCACCCAATTCGGAGTCCGTATGAAAGAGTTTTTGGCGTTTTGAATCAGGTATGTCTGTGTAGTCTGAATCTAAATTCAGAACGTAAGAGACTTGGACTCTATCTTCTCTTGGCCCAGAATTGATGTGAGAGGATTTTTTGAACATCACATAAACTTCTGTTTTCCCTTATCTTCATATGTGGACTGTACAAATGTCCCATACACCTGCAATTCGACATGGCACAAAAGTCTGTGAAGTATTTGTCCTGGATGACATAAATTATTGCACAGTTTGCATTAGAAAATCACCTCACGAATATACATGTATGCAATATTTTTATCGTATACAAGGTACTCATGTCCTCATCAAGTAGTAACATCATTGTTCATCTTCTCGAAGAGTCGAAGAGCCAAGCCCAACCCGAACGTGGAAGTTGCGAACGCTCGCGTGGCAGTCTTTGTGTAGAGGTGGGGCGTGGTGTGGTGCCTTGGAGCACGCATATAGCCAGCCTCTTGCATGAGACAAAATTGCTATTTGATACCACTATTTTTTTTGAATATTTACTGTGGGGTAAAACCCCACAGCCCATTTTATTTGAAAAAGAAAAGGTCCAACAAAATACAAAGCACTGAGAAAGTGCCAAAACAAAAGGAGACCTATCTACAACTTACCTAGATCTAGAAGACCCAAGTTCAACTGAAGTTATCCTAAATTTACAAAAGGGCATTAACCCAAGCTAACAATTGAGTTCTGAGACTACTGTTAAGTCTGTGAGACAAAAGAAGAATATCATGTACGAAATTGCACCTCCAGGTGGCAAAATGAGCCCGCTCTCCCCTGAAGATCCTCCCATTCCTGAGAATCCAAATATTCCATGCTGCAGTGAGCATCACCTCAAAGAAAAAAAATTGACTAAAACTTGATCTGGCATGGGCAACACACTCCTGGATATTAGACCCCTGGGACCAGTCAATCTGGAGGTAGTTCCACACTCTTGAGCTGAAATTGCACTGAAAGAACAAATGAGATATGTCCTCATGGACAGAAGCATTACATATAACACAAAGATTATCCTCAGCTTGTGACCTCCAGTGTCTTCGAACCAGCATGTCTTTGGTGTTGAGTCTATCAAAGAACAATAACCAACCAAAAACTTTAATCTTCATGGTGCATCTGCTCTTCCATAACCATTTGCAGGGCATAATAGTGGGCATATGGGAGTGCATGATGGTATAGAACCCTTTGGCCGAAAAGGACCCAGATTTGGAAGGCCACACCCACTGGTCAGGAAGTAGAGGATCTCTTTGCAAGTTTAGCAGCCAACCTTCTAGAATTGTTAACTCTGCAGCAGCTTCTTGTGAGATGGGTAGGTAAAACATGGAAAAAAGGTCCTGGGTCTGAAGCACATCCCTGACTGAGACCTTGTCATCAATCACGAAAGAGAACAGTCTAGGAAGCCTCCTTACCAAGGGCAAGGAAGAACCAGCCACATGCCATGCATCATGCCAGAACAAAGCAGTGTCCCCCATGTTAATATGAACAGAAGCAATGGCCCTGTAAGCATCATTCATCTTGAAGACATCCCTCCACCAGAAAGAGCCAGTCAATACAGTTGCCTGAGGGACAATGTTGTCATAATAGGAATCCCATATTAAGGAGACCGAAGGAACATCATGATTATTGAAGAATTTATGCAGATGTTTCATGAGCAATCCCTGATTCTTGATATTGAGATTGAGAATACCCAGACCACCCTTATCTTTAGGTCTGCAAACCAGATCCCAAGCTGCCAGAGATTGTTTAGGTGTATCTGTATTCCCTCTCCAAAGACACTGCCTGAAGATCCTATCCAACTGCTTAATGATGCCAAGAGGTATATGCAAGGTGCAGAGGAAATAGATTGGCATGGAAGTTAAGACTGAAGTCAACAGCTGCAACCTAGAGCCCTGGTTTATCATGGCAGAACTAGCAGATAGCGTTCTTTCAATATTATCCACAAGGGGTAGGAGATCCACAATTCTGGGTCTGGTGGTACCAAGGGGTAGACCAAGATAAGTGAAAGGGAGTTCTCCTAACTTACAACCTATAAGAGTAGCCAACCTGAGAGCCTCCGCATTAGATATATTCAAAGGTATCATAGAGGACTTGGCAAAATTCACCTTGAGACCAGTAGACTGCTGGAACACAGCCAACATATTCTTAAGAGCCACCAGTTGCTCATCCACAGCTAGCAAGATGATGATTGTGTCATCTGCATACTGGATAATTGGGTAGTTAGGATCATGGGATGGGATTGGGAGTGTCAGAGACCCTTGAGCCATCATTTGGTTGACCACAGACTGCAATAGATCAGCAGCAATAACAAAAAGGAGGGGCGACAAAGGATCACCCTATCTGACCCCACACTTACATTTAAATTGCTTCCCTGGAATGCCATTAAGTAATACCGAAGATGTCCCAGACGACAAAATCTCTCTAACCCAAGCAATCCACTTGCCATCAAAACCTTTATGATGAAGAACTTGTAAAATTACCTCATGTTCCACTGTATCAAAAGCCTTGGCAAAGTCCAGCTTCAGGATTATGATTGGTTGCTTTGACTGCTTGCATTGATGTATATACTCAAATGCCCATGCAAGGCAATCCTGAATGGACCTACTTTTCAAAAATCCATACTGGTTCTTATGAATACATTGCAAAATTACTTTCTGTAATTTGTTTGCCAATAGTTTGGTGAGGAACTTCAGACAGGTGTTTGTAAGGGAAATGGGCCTGAAATCATCAGGCCCTTGAGGAGAAATCATCTTAGGAATGAGGGTGATGAGAGAGCCATTGATGTTCTCCAGAGATATCTGTCCATCATAAAAAGCATGTATGAGGTGCAAAAAATCTTGTTCGATGATAGGCCAGCATTTCTTGATAAACATGCCATTAAAGCCATCCGGTCCAGGTGCTCTGTCAGCGGGTAGCTCCGCTAAAACCTTGTTTATTTCCTCCTGTGAGAAGGGAGCAGAGAGTACTTCAAGCCCTTCCACTGGTTGGATCAACTGTGGGAGATCAAATCCCATGTTAATGCCCTGAGCATGACCCATTCTATTCTTAAAGGAGGACCACAAAATTCCAGCCATTTGTGTATGATCAGAGACTGGATCATTCCCATCAACCCTAAGACTAGCGATTGCATTTTTCCTCAATCTCTCTGAAGCCATTGCATGAAAGAACTTTGAATTCTCCTCCCCCACCTTGATATATCTGATTGTACACCGCTGTTTCCAATAAATGTAATGGATACGCAGCAAGTTCTCATGGTGCAACTTGACTATCTTTCTGAAGTTAAACTTCGGAGTTGTGAGTGGTCTCCATTCCTCAAGCCCATCAAAATGCAGGATGACCTTGGCACAATTCAAAGTCAGCCTTTTAATGTGGGAGATGCTTTTGCTCCACACTTTGAGGTCCATTCGCAGTCGTTTGAGCTTTCGGGAGATAATTGCAGCCGCAGACAGATCAGAAAAAACCGGCGCCTCCCAAGACCTCTTAACACATTCCATAAAACCTGGCATGTCAACCCAGTAATTCTCAAAACGAAAAACTCTGGCTTTTGGAATGGTGGTGTCAATGGAAACCACACATGGCACATGGTCAGACGAAGTTTTCGCTAACGGAAGTACTACAGTATTTGGATAAATGGAAATCCAAGCTGAAGTTGTGAAGAACCAATCAAGCTGCTCGAGCAGAGGGTTTTCCTGCATATCTGACCATGTGTAACTTCTCCCTTTCAAGGGCAACTCCAAGAGACCCAAATGACCAATGATCTCATTCAAAAGGAAGATGTCGTTAACATTTCCCCCCGGGCGGTTTCTATTATCCATGGACCTTATAAAATTGAAATCCCCTAGGAGAAGCCAGTGTTCAGTAGGAGGGATAGTCAGATGGTAAAGCCAATGAACAAAATCATCGCGAAGAGGCCCATGACAAGGCCCATAAACGGACACTAGGGTCCAGGTCTCATCATTGTGCACCGAAGTAAAAGAGACCACAACACCGAATCGCTGAATCTCAATGAGTGTGCCAGTGAAGACACCAGAATTCCAGATGACAAGAATACCACCAGATGCACCAACTAAGGGAGCAAAAGCAAAATGATCAAACCGCCGCGGGCAGAAGGTTCTAATCGTCCTAATATCAAACTCCTCGCATTTGGTTTCCTGAAGGCACACAATTGAGCACTGACTCTCTTCAATTTTCAATCGAACATCTCTCTGTCTGTCCGCAGAATTGAAACCACGGACATTCCAGCACAAAACACGCCAGTTACGATATGATGTACTAGCCATTAAAAACTATATAGTGGGGATAATCCAGCCCACTGCTTAACAGTGCAGCTCCAAAAACCACAAGGTTCAAAACATCCATACACGATAAACCCATAAACTGCCGGCAGTGCTTAGATATAAAAAACAGAAAAGAGATAACCGTGGGCCACAAAATGCAAAGTCAAATAGGCCCACAATAGACCACCACCACATCATAGAGAAGTACTGATAATCACTCATCATTGGAAACTGCATCTTCATCAAACTTCTTAGAGGGAGCCATAAGCTTCTCCTCTGTCAGATCAACAGCTGGGACTCCCAGAGCATGGCCAACCGCCTGCATAACCGGAATTGGGGTTTCCGGTGGCATCTGAGCCTGCTCCGTGGGCTCCTCGTCAAATGTCTTCAGCTTCTTCCCTCGTGGTCTCCTCTTGGGTGATGGTTTAACCAAGATTGCAGAGATAGGTTTGAGCCCTGAAGATTTAGCGCAGCTCCTAGTCATTCTCCTCGTGGAGAAATCCGGAGTAGCAGCAATAGTCGCGACACAGCGAGCACGCTTCCCCCCATGTTGCCTCTTCCCAAGCACAGATTCTGCAGGTGGTTTAGTGGCTGAGAACAGAAAATCAGAGTCTGCAATCCTGCTGTCTTGAGATGAAACTGCGTCAGGTAGACTTGGAGTGAGCAAGGATGAATCAGCATTCGATATTTCCTGTATACTGACCGAAGATCTACTTGCTGGCATAGGCGGCCCTTGAAGGAGGAGGGACATCCGCTTCTCTTGATCAGGTTACAACTGGCCCAGAGAAATAACTGACGGCGGCAAGAAAAATCCTGGTAGAGCAGATGGTACCTTCTTGATGAGGAAATCCGGCAAAAGGGACGAAAACGATCTTGCCCATATCATCTCGGGTGGCAGGACAGGGCCATACACAATTCTGACAATTCCTAGATGAATTGGATCGATTGGCATAACTGGGTGGGGCTGCTGCACTTCCTCCATATCCACTGCATCATCATCAGAGTCCAAAGATGGGTGGAGGACCATAGAGTTCTGATCCTGGACTTGCTCATTCACCTGAGCCTGTTGCTGCGGTTCCTCAAGCTGTTCCCAAGCACCCCAGCCATCCGCCTGCTCTGCGTGTCCTCCATTAATATTTCCATCAAAAGGTTGCGGATGATTGTGGGGCACTGCGTTCCAACCCAGAGCGGGGTAAGGTGGCATCGCCCAAAAAGGTTGCGGTGGATTTACCCCTGGCATGGGATGGGGGTTTCCATCCAGCGGCATTGGGTCCTCATCCGCAGGTATAATTGCCTCTGCAAACTCCCCAGTTAAAATATAACAGCCAGCAGTCCAAGAAACTACAGCCCCTCCCCAAGTTGTAAAGTCTCTGAAGACGACCGAGCGTGGGACGAGGGCATTGTCAGGGAAAGAGCATCTGACCACAGACCGGACCTTGCGACAAACAGTGTCATTCCAGTAATGGAATTGTCCAAACGTGCCAACAATCTCCGCTAGGTTAGTGGTATTCCTATAATCCAATGGCACTCCAATGAACATCAACCAGCCAGTCCTATGACCCTGAATAGCTCGAAATCCTTCCCCCTGATTGTGCGGAATAAATCTGACGAAAAACTCATTCCCTTCTGCATCCAGGCCCAGTGGAAAAGGTGGATGCTGCGTGAAGGAGGCACGCACCACAGGATCTTCCATCTCAAATAAACCCACCCCCTAGAACCAAGTCTGAGCAGATAGGACAGGCACTTGCATGTTTTGTGTCAGAAAGTTTAGAACCTGCTCTCGTCGGATTGCCACCAAGTGAGCCGGAGGGAGAGGCTCGACGATCGCCACCATGAACTGCTCGTGCCGCCGTGGTGGCGGGACCGCCGGTGAGTAGTAGGTGCGTGGCAGCCTGTCCTCCCCACCATCCACCAGATCAAAGCCCGCAGGGAGGAAACGATGAGGGTCAATGGCATACACCGCCATTGGGAAAGCTGGTTGATTATCCTGAAGCGGCGAGGTGGTGGTAGGCGATGCAGGCGACGGAGCGTCAGATTGGGGCGGAGGGGAGCTGGGTTGCGGTGAGGGACAGGGAGACGATTGGGGTTTTGGCTGCGGTGTTGCAGTTGTATTGGAAACCGAAGAGGCAAGCGAGTCCTCCCTGTTGGCGCGAGCTCCAAAGCCGCTCGATGGGATTTTGGGGACCCAGATGGATGTGTCAGGTGGCTGACCGGAGCAATTATTTTTAATGTGACCAGAACGAAAACATAACCTGCACCTCACCCTGTTCTTGCAAGTCTCTGATTTGTGGCCCATGCCCAAACAATTCTGACAATCCCAGTAGCTTGCAGCCATGTCTTCAATCATCTCATCAAAACTCTGTAATCCTTTGGTAATATTCTGTGGAGAGGGCGACTCAAAAAAATCCGGAGGGGACGTGTCGGTCTCATCATCCGAAAGAATAATGGGCCTTAAAAGGGAGCCCATTTGCCGAGGCGGTGTTATCGGGCTGGCTTGGGCCGAGGGAGACGATTCCCCAAAATCCAGTCCAACAGATTTGAAGGTTCCTGAGGATCCGGAGTTGCCGCCAACAGAAGTGATCCTGTCCGGAGATGACGGGATCGACCCAAACTGAATCAGAGGGCTCGCCGCCGTCTCCGATGAACTTTCCGGCGAGGCGGAGGTTGACAGTGGAGGGCTAAGCGAACCAGCCTCATGTGATCCAACAACATAACCAGCTTCACAGATCGTCTGGACATCGATGCGTGTAGGATTATAACTATAACCTTTTTGGGCAGGATAATTAATGAACGTCGCAAAACTCAACCTCTTCTTGGGACTGGATGGGTGGCCAGAATGGAGGGAAGATTTACTAGGACGATGATGCATAGCCTCCATACCCATGGCAGCCCTACGTTTGGAGGGGCTCACTAGGATCCATTCCTGCTGGCACTCAAACTGCCAAGATCTAAACTCTTTCTCCCAATCCGGACCCCCATGGCCCCAAAGGTGAAAATAGCATTTGAATTGAGGGCAAACAAAGCTTCGTTGATGCAGAATAAAAAAGCCCACCTCTTTGCATGACACATTGAAAGAGAAAACACCATTGCTAAGGAAAGATACCTTGAGCTGAGAACAATAACCTCCAAGAGAAGATTCCAGCGCCAAACCAACATTCTCCTCATCCAGACGAAAAGAATGCCTGGCAAAGGAGACCACCATGATGAAGTGCCCCGTGTTCTTCGATGGGTGGACCGATCTGCCGAAGGTGCGTTGGATCTCTTGGGACAAATTCATACCCGGGGTGAAGTCCAAGCCCATGGAGATCGCCGCATGGACCGCCATGAGGAAGAGAATAACCAGCAGAGAGGGGAGGAGACACCGGAGAGAATGGCCCGATCAAATGGCAACACCCACGGTGGGACGTGGAGATCGCCGGCGGTGGTGGGTGGCTAGGGTTAGGGGGGCGGCGGGTGGGTGGGAGTCATCTTTTCTATGATCCTTTGATACCACTATTATAGTATTATTTGCTAGTATAGCCCTGTAAATCGGAAAGAAGTATTTGCCTTTCTAGAGATTTCAACAAGTGACTAGACTACACCCTAAATGAGTAGTACTCCCTCCGTCCCAACATTCTTGTCTTACATTTATTTAGATACAGATGCATCTAATACTAAAACGTGACTTGATACACCCGTATTTAGACAAATTTAAGACAATAATTTTGGGATAGAGGGAGTAGTACACATGGATCAAAATGAGTGAATCTACACCGTAAATAAATACATAGTTCTCCCATTTTCCTCTCCGCCTTGGTCGCGGTGCACAATATTGAGTACTCCTATATGACTAGCTGCTTTATCTACATGCGGGACATCAAATTATCCGGGCCCGCAGGACATCCACCAAATCACATCGAGGTGCTACAGTCGAGACTCATCGGTCACCCCGGTGTGGCCGTCATCACCCGTCATATCACAAAACCCACACCTTTACCAGCAGTGGTAAAGTGGCCTCGAAGTTGGACTGGATGAAGAAACCATCATTTCACTGGAACGCTCGTTGAAGCCCTTTCTCGCCTTTCTTGAAGAAAGCCTCACTCCAGGCTACTCACTTCTGCCATTTTTCTTCTATACCAACAAAGGAAAAGTGGGCGAATCAGTGATGCTACTATATTTTAATTCCAAGAATCTTCTTTTTGCGAAGCACCGACCGATTGTCATGGCCTATTTCCCATTTTCATTGCGATTGTGGTTTCCTTTCAATTGCTTTTTGTTTGTCAGTTCATTGATGGATCCTGGAGCACTAGGCAAAGAGTTGCCGGCGGACAACCAACTAGAGACAACGATCTCTATGAAGGGAGCACCGACCAACGAGTTGGCCATGTTGGCGGGCCAACCAATGGAGACGAAGAACTCCAAGAAACAAGCACTGGCAAAAGAGTTGACGACGTTGGCGGACGAACTCCTCAAAGAAAGTTGGAAGAATAGCAAGGGCCCCACCGTGCCTACCCCAGAAACTCTAATGCCCACCTATGCGAGGCACAAGGCCGAGTTTGAGGAGATAGTCGCTGTTGAGAAGCAGTATTCCCCTAGCAAGGTGATGGCCCCCATCGAGGCCAAGGAGATGGCCCCCGGAGGGATGGGATCCCCAGGTGAGCTGCATAAGGTAAAAAATAATGGCTTACCATAGTTGTGGTGTTTTATTATTTGCAATGTGTTTTCTAATATGTTAGGGTTGTGCAAATGCCGGTGGACATCCTTGATGATTCTGATGTCGCGGCCTTTTCGGTGGACAATGCCATAGAGATCGTTTTCGATGTCGTGGTCCGTCCTGTTGACATCGCCCCGGAGATCAATTCCGATGTTGTTGTCCATCCTATGGACATCGCCCTAGAGATAGATTCTGATGTCGCGGTCCGTCCTGTGGACATCGCCCCAGAGATCGATTCCCATGCCGTTGTCCGTGTTATTATCATTGCCCGAGAGATTGATGACAAGAAATAGTTGGTCGCGCTAATCCTTCAGGGTAGTTTGCATTGTGTTTAACTACCTGAATGATGCGTGTTATCAAACCATCTTAGGGCTAGTGCACTATCTTATGTGGGCGGTACTTGCTACTTTTGTTTGATCGTGAATCATGCGAACCCTCTCCGAGTTATGGAAACAGATGTATCATCACCATATTTTGATGTAATATATGGCATGGTTAGATGTAAGTTTGAACTATTTATCATATCAGCAGGGCCTGTTTGATGATTTTTGATGTTAGTAGGCTAGCTACTGTGCGAGCTATAGTACTTATGCTGATGAGCTCATGGTATGCTTATACTGATCCGTCGTCGATCTGCCAATAGCCCAAGGTCCTAAAATTGTAGGCTTACGATCGATCAGACAATAGTCGAAATGGATACATTGAGGCCTCATTTGGTTCATAGGGTAGGAAAATCGTAGAAAAAGTACATAGATGTACAACACAAAATCGTAGCAGTATAGCGACATATTCCCTCCATTCCAAAAGAAATGACTCAACTTTGTACTAGTAGTACTAACTTTCAAATGGAGGGAGTACAAATCCTAGGCGGGCTAGTTTGGCCTAGTGGGTTTCAATGATATGGCGTGGTACAGTGCCTTCCATTCTTCGCGTGTGGTAGCAGTATTGTGGGTACAGTAAGTTTTCTTGAAGAAGCGGAATTCAACGAAGTCATGATGGTTCCTTCGTTTAACCAACTTACAGTGGGAAAGGTTGGGCCTGCGCAATGATTGGGGTGGACCAGGATGGTCGACATCCCACATGTCTGCGAATGAAAGTATTCTTTCCGATATAGGCCTCATTCTGTTCGAAGGAAACCAAAACGTAGGATTTAGGAATAGTAAAGAAAATTGATAGGATGTCACTCGCCATCCTAAGGAATTGTCTTGCCTCGTTCCTACGCACAAAATGAGCTTTGAGTGGATGTGTAGATTGCTCCAAAAACATAGCAAATGAATAGTATTCCTATGAAAATCCCGTATGCATTTCGTACGAACCGAATGCATCTACAGGAAATTTTCTTCTGGAATCTTTGTTCCTATGATTTTCCTGTAAAAATCCTTGAAACCTAATGAGTTCATAGAGGACGAGCAACGAGTATTCTTTGTTTATTTTTGATTAAAGCTATTGTCTCCACTTTTATGATGGAGGAGTGTGAAACACGGCAGCCCAGTGAACTTGGCATGTGCACCACTCCCTCCTTCCTCATGTAATACTACCATAGTATTGACTATAATGTTGGCTATAAGGTTACAACTTTTTCTCACTTTCTCTCTATCTATTTACTCTCAAATGTTTTTTACCTTTCCTTTTGAGACACAATTGTTTTTATGCCTCTTTTTTAGAATTAATTTTTATATACGTAGAAGCATGTGTAGAGATGGGCTCTTGCAGGGCCCACTCCTTGACATTGTCAATGCCTCTCTCTCCTCCACATAAGCGGGCTTATAGCCCAATATTTTACTGGTACTACTTGCTATGAATGCGGATAGCTGGCATCTAAGGGGGGAGCCCGCGCGGGGAGGTGGGGGCGGGGGGTTTCTGGTGGTCCAGGGCGGTCAGAAGCGGGCTTGGAAGCGGTCCGGACTCCCGCATGGCCCACCTCACATTATCACCATATATTTCTTGGAGTCCATGTGCGGTGGGCGGGCGATCTCTGCTCCCTCCCCGGTCTCTCTCTTCTCAGCTGACGCCCGCTGAGCGATTAGATTTCGGCTATCTACGGTTTATTCAATTGCAGTCCCACATGTCAGTGAAAATGCAAGACAACGCGTGTCCCCTCCGGTGAGCAGCGTGCGAGCCGGACTGTCGGGGGCGCAACGCGAACCCGATGCGTACGAGTCGTAAGTGTGCCGCCTTTTCCTTTTGAACTTGCAAAGCGTAACATTTTCGTGCGATCGATCGATAGAAATCCAGAACAAAATGACGAGGGCGGTGCTTTTCCCGCGTGATAAGAGAGCTAGTTTCAGTGATATGACGTGCTACAGTGCCGTCCACTTGCTCCATTTTTATGTAAGCAAGAGTCTACACTCTGACATGGGAGGAGTGCGAAACACGGCGGATCTGATTTTGATTGAGGGATAACTATTCCCTGCGAAATAATGGAGCACCATTAGCGATTATAGTAAGATAGTTAGGGCATATCCAGCGCTGGCCCACAAATTTACAACGACATCTATCCATGGATACTGATGGATGCCATCCATTGCAACCCACATACCTTTTGACAACTATATGAACTAACCAGACAAAATTCATGCAAACAAAAAAATTCAAATTAACCGGATGAAATTCATTAGATTTCGAAAACTTTTCCTATAAACTGGACGAAATTCATTACATATTTCGCACAAACCGTACTAAAACCTATTGGAAAACTAATCTGAACGATCGTCGGCGCCCGAACACCATGTCCGGCCATGAACCCGAGAAAGCCGTCCATTGCCTTTGACTCCTCCTCATCCGCCTCGATAACCTCCTCCCCCGGAGCACAAGGTTCTGAAGATTTCTTCCTCCACATCGCCATCAATCGGCTAATCGGCCGTCGATGTTTATCCCACCAAGTTTGGCGTCGACTAAGTGGAGGAGCGGTGGCCTTCCTGGGACCAGATCGATGGCGACCTACCGTGTGCTACTCTTCCTCGCTGCCGGCTGCGCCCGCGCACACACGCCGGCTTTGTGGTCGTGGCGGCGGAGGGCGGCCGGGGGGGAGCCGGCGATCTCCTTCATCTGCTTCTGCGACAGTACGTCCAAGAGAGCTTTGGAGCACGCCCGGAGCAGAGTCGCCGATGTCCTTTATCTGCTCCTGTGACAGTACATCCAAGATAGCTTTGGAGTGCCAGGAGCCATGGTTGGAGTGGTGTCGACAGAAGGAAGGGACCGGAGGAGAATGAGTGTGGGTCTTCGGCTATGGCTGGGAGCTGGGGCTCAAGTTAATATAGCGGGCGAATGGCAATGAGCCGCGAGAAACGGATGGACGGCTGGTGCCGAAGTAGGTTCGTCGGCAGCCGCGTGTCATTAATGTGGGCGGCGGACAGAAGGATGGCCGTGGTGTCGTTAACGCAGAGCAGTTGCTTGCACCGCGATGCCGTGCGAGTGGCGCTCTCTCGGCCGTCGCGCTGCTGCAATGCCGGCGCTAGTGAGAGGTCATGTCAGGCGTGAATGTGGACACTGCTTAAGTGACTTAACTGCAGGTGCATTGGGTCACTGACATGTGGGCCCAATAGGCATCTGGCCCACATGTCAGTGACACACCAACTACACCTACAATTAAGTCCGGTGAATGCGGCGGCATTGAAGTTCTGGAGAGACGGTAACCATTTCAGGCAGGAAGCGCGCGCTAGCGATGGAAGGAGTTTCGGTAGGCTAGGGCGGTCAGACGCTGGCATGGTGGTAAAATGTGAACTCATGGATGACGAGCCTTTGAAGCGTATGCGACATATATTGACAACCAGGCGTCCATGCAACCGCTCTTGTCGCCATCTAGCCTTCGACGACCACCATTAGACACCACACTACCATGCATAACTAACGAATAATGGACGAATCGATCAGACACACACTCGTGTGCAGTAGCACTATGATCGGTCGCTCACGATCGTACATACTCAGTACCATAGTACCCTCTCTAGCTACGCTATTTTATAGATTGTCGTTTTGATGGATGATATACATGAGCAAGGCACCAAGTCACGAGTATGACCGGTGGTGTTGAGCTAGGTGAATACATGCTCGGTGTTTGCGGAGTCCTCCAGCAAACATCTAAAGAGTAATGTTAGGCACCGCCAGGGCGTGCAGATGACGGGCTCACCGTTTGCATTGCGCCATGAGCAGGACTTTGATTGAAAGGGCGATGTGCATGCATTAGCATGGTTTGACAATGTGAGCGTGAGTATATGCACGCGTACATGCTACTTGCCTCTATGGACGGTGTGCACTAATGTGTGCTTCACGTATAATATAAAAAAACCGATTGTGGATTTAACGCAAAGTATTTCATTTTCATTTGGCTGACGAGTGTGTGTTGCAGCGACGAGTCCGTGGTTTGATTCCTCACATACACATAATTTTGGTTTTTATTTCTTTCTCCACTGATAGGTAGGCCCGCATAGTTAGATAGATAAAGAACACGAGCTGATGAGGCCCATGCGGACTATTTGACTGGTCAACCAGACAAATACGTTGCTATACGCTAAGACAGTGACCCTATAATCACCGTATCACGTATACAATGATCAAAGTGAGCTATCAAGACAAGTTCGATGACCACCAATGCATTTTACTCGGTAATAAATGACCAGGATTGAAAGGGGAATCCAAATTTCCTTCGTCTTTTGTCCTTGAGCTCTTGACAAACCAATGCACTATACGATTGTCCGACCACTCCACCCAGAGCTGTCACCAAGCGTCATTCAAGCCATCACGCCGCACACTAACCGGTAAGGGAGCAATGGCATCCCGCCGTGCCGAGTTCCTCGCCGCCCACGACCGCACAAAAAATGGTAGGGAAGCGATGGCATCCCACCGTGCCGAGTTCATCGCTGCTCGCGACATCACACCTACGTGGGTAGAATATGAAGCTGCCAAGGCCGAATGGGCGGTAGAGCAAGAGGCGGCCAAAGCCGCACAGAGGGAGCGGAAAAGTTAGAAAGCACTCAAGAAAAGAGAGGCCCGCCGCCGCAAGAAAGAAGAGGACGCACGCGCTGCTAAGGAGAGGTCGGCGGAGATGCAAACACGGTGGGGTGTCGCCGACAAAGCCCGAAAGGAGAACGACGGCGTGTGGCCAGCATGTGAGAAGTAGTAGTACTAGTAGTTAGTGTGTGTGTCTGTGTCGCCCGTACGTTTGTTTAATTCATTACGGGCATGTACCGGTACTAGTTACTACTTTAGTTTTTAGAGCAAATTACCAGTACATTAGCCTAGGCTCAATGGAAAAAATCCTATCCTATGCCTCAAATGACATCTCTTTCTCTATAGGAAATGAGATGCATGTCATATCACTTCCTATGATTTTCATATTCCTATAAAATCCCTATCCTATGAACCAAAGGAGGCCTCTGCTGGAGTAACTACTGTAGCTAGCACTACTTCTAGTACAGTAGTTTTCTTCAAGAAGCGGAATTCAACGAAGTCATGATGGTTCCTTCATCCGAGCAACTTCACAGTGGGAAAGGTTGGGCCTGTGATTTGACGGCTCATTAGTCATTATTACTGCGCCGCGGCGACCGGGGTGACTCTTCCTTGGAGTTCTGCATGCATGGCAAGTGGACCAGGATGGTCGACATCCCACATGTCGGCAAATCGAAGTATTCTTTTCGATACTGAGGAGCAAGGAAGCGCGTCGGTGAAAGTGCAACTATCCCTAGGTGGTTTTTGTAATTCATAACAACATATAGCTCATTGAGCTAATGCTATTCCAAGATGATTATTTCAGGAAAGCTCAATGATTGGCATGGCATGGATGTGAAAGTGGAACCCTCAAAATGCTAAGGACAAAGGATTGGCTCAAGCTCAAAATCTCAAGACTCTTCATTTTATATTTTAGTGATCCAAGATCACATTGAGTCTTTAGGAAAAGCCAATACTATCAAGGAGGGATGAGGTGTTGCTTCATGAGCCTCTTGCTTCATGTGCTTAGTGATATGCTCCAAAACCCTCAACTACTTTACCATATCCACATATGACCTAAACCCTAAGCCAAACTCGGTCCTACCGATTCTTCCTATCCGGCGCCACCGAGTTTCACTTGTCATTAGCCACTGCCAAACCCTAGCAATTCGGTTCTACCGATAAGGATCTCGGTCTCACCGAGATGGGGTTGCAAACTCTCTGTTTCCCTTTCGTAACTTTTCGGTCTCACCGAAAGAGCAAATCGGTCCCACCGAGATTGCAATGTAAACTCAGTGTTTCCCCTTTGTAACTTTTCGGTCTCACCGAGTTCCACTCGGTCTCACCGAAAGAGCAAATCGGTCACACCGAGTTTGCCTGACCAACTCTTTGGTTAGCTCATTACCAAATTCGGTCTCACCGAGTTTGTGTAATCGGTCTCACCGAGATTACGTTATGCCCAAACCCTAACCATATCGGTCCTACCGAGTTGCATGTCAGTCCCACCGAAAATCTCTAACGGTCACTAGGTTTACATTTTCGGTCCGACCGAGTTTATTGATTCGGTCCCACCGAGATTGGAAAACTGTGTAACGGCTGGATTTTGTGTGGAGGCTATATATACCCCTCCACCTCCTCTTCATTCGGAGAGAGAGCCATCAGAACACATACACCATTCCAACTCATATGTTCTGAGAGAGAACCACCTACTCATGTGTTGAGACCAAGATATTCCATTCCTACCATATGAATCTTGATCTCTAGCCTCCCAAGTTGCTTTCCACTCAAATCTTCTTTCCACTAAATCGAAATCCTATGAGAGAGAGTTGAGTGTTGGGGAGACTATCATTTGAAGCACAAGAGCAAGGAGTTCATTACCTACACACCATTTGTTACTTCTTGGAGAGTGGTGTCTCCTAGATTGGCTAGGTGTCACTTGGGAGCCTCCGACAAGATTGTGGAGTTGAACCAAGGAGTTTGTAAGGGCAAGGAGATCGCCTACTTCGTGAAGATCTACCGCTAGTGACGCAAGTCCTGTGTGGGCGATGGCCATGGTGGGATAGACAAGGTTGCTTCTTCGTGGACCCTTTGTGGGTGGTTGCTTCTTCGTGGACCCTTCGTGGGTGGAGCCCTGTGTGGACTCGCGCAACCGTTACCCTTGGGTGGAGCCCTGTGTGGACTCGCGCAACCGTTACCCTTCGTGGGTTGATGTCTCCATCAACGTGGATGTAGGATAGCACCACCTATCCGAACCACGGGAAAAACATCCGTGTCTCCAATTGCGTTTGAATTCTCCAAACCCTTCCCTTTACATTCTTGCAAGTTGCATGCTTTACTTTCCGCTGCCTATATACTCTTTGCATGCTTGCTTGAATTATGTGATGATTGCTTGACTTGTCCTAAATTAGCTAAAATCTGCCAAGAACTAAAATTGGGAAAAGGTTAAGTTTTTATTTTGTCAAGTAGTCTAATCACCCCCCCTCTAGACATACTTTCGATCCTACAAGTGGTATCAGAGCTTTGGTCTCCATTTGCTTGATCTCCATAGCTTTTGGTGGTCATAGCCTTGGTTTCACAACCTAGGAGCGTATGGCGTCTAGCGAGGGAAATTATCACCGTAGAGGTCCTTACTTTGATGGTACAAATTTTGCTAGTTGGAAGCATAAAATGAAAATGCATATTCTTGGACATAACCCCGCCATTTGGGCTATTGTGTGTGTTGGTTTGCAAGGTGACTTCTTTGATGGGAGAGAACCAAACCGTGAAGCTACCGCGGATGAGTTGAAGATGTTGCAATACAATGCTCAAGCTTGTGATATTCTCTTCAACGGATTGTGCCCCGAAGAATTCAACAAAATCAGCCGTCTTGAGAATGCGAAGGAAATTTGGGACACTTTGATTGATATGCACGAAGGTACCGACTCCGTCAAGGAATCCAAGTTGGATGTGCTTCAAAGCCAACTTGACAAGTTCAAGATGAAGGAGGTGAAGGTGTCGCCGAAATGTACTCTAGGCTTGCTCTCATCACAAATGAGATTGCCGGCTTAGGAAGTGAAGAGATGACCGATAGATTCATCATCAAGAAGATTCTAAGAGCCTTGGATGGAAAATATGATACCGTGTGCACATTGATCCAAATGATGCCAAATTACAAAGATCTCAAGCCAACGGAGGTGATTGGAAGAATTGTTGCTCATGAGATGTCACTTAAGGATAAAGAGGAACTTCACAACAAATTAAGTGGTGCCTATAAAGCCTCATGTGAAGCCCCTACATCATCAAGTGAGAAACAATACTTCAATGAAGAATTGAGCTTAATGGTGAAGAACTTCAACAAGTTCTACAAGAGTAGAAGCAAAGATAGAAGCTTCAAGCCAAGGTCCTACAATGACAAAAGATCTTCTAGTCGAGAGCGAAACTGCTACAATTGTGGAAGACCCGGACACTATTCCAATGAGTGTACGGCTCCCTACAAGAGAAGAGAAGATTCTCCAAAAAGAAGAAGCAAAGAATCACCACCAAGAGAGAGGAGGAGTAGAGATGATCGTTATGAACGAAGATACTCATGGAGAAGCAAGGATTCGGAAAGGAAGGAAAAATCATCAAGGAGCTACACAAGACGAAGACATCAAGCTCATGTTGGTGAATGGGTATCCGGCTCCGACTCCGACAGCCACTCCGAGAGAAGTTATCACTCCGACTCCGAAGATACTCAAGATGAAGGTGTTGCTGGTATAGCACTTGTGTCAACCAACTCCTACGACATATTTGACTCACCAAATGAAGGAATTGGAAGATGCTTCATGGCCAAAGGTCCTAAGGTAACACACCCCGAGTATGTTGATTTCAATAGTGATGAAGATGACTTGTTAGGTGATGATTTGCTTGTTGACAACTCTAGTGATGAATACTACAATGAAACGTCAATTAATCATGCTAATCAAGATAAAACGAATGACAATGATAAGGAGAAAATTAAGGCTCTAACTAAAGAACTAAACACTCTTAAGTTAGCTCATGAAACTATCTTCGAAGATCATCGAGAACTTTTAAGAGCTCATGAGAAACTACGCTTTGAAAAGCTCAATCTTGAGCAAGATCATGAGTTCTTAAAGGCAATCAATGATGATCTCCGCAAGAAAAGTTCTTCTTACATTGCCAAGCGTTTACTCTTATCCACTTACATGCCTCAAGTCAAGTCTAGTAACAAGAACAAGAAAGATTCTTTCTCTAGCAGTAACAATGATCATGCTAAATCCAATATTGTTGCTTCTAGTAGTTCTCTTGATTCCACTAATGATTCTCTTAGCCAAGTTACACTTGAGCAAGAAAATAGCTTATTGAAGGGAATTATAGAGAAAGGAGTGTACAAAAGCCTTGCCGGGAGTAAGCAATTCGAGGAAATTGTGCGCAAGCAAGGAATGCACCGGAAGAATCAAGGTGTTGGTTTTGAACGAAAGTTCAATGCCAATGGAGTTGAGTGGGAAGAAGATCAATACCCCAAGACAAAGTTTATTCCTCAACAAGAGAAGTATGATACTTCTTTCAAGGGGACACAAGCTCAAGATGATCTTCCACCACAAGACTACAAGCAAAAAGGCAAGGACAAGCTTCAAGAGGAAATTGACGCATTTGAAGAAGCTCCAAAGACCTTAGTCAAGTGGATCCCCAAGACTACTTCAAGTTCCACTTCATCAAGTACGACTACAACTCCAAGGATTCCCATCAAGATGATGTGGATCCAAAAGAAGAAGAACTAGAGAGTTCTTGAGGGTGACTCCGCCAACATACTTCACTCTTATCATTTTGGCAAGAACAAGTGCAATCAACTTCCACATCTTGCACTAGTTCAAGGAGTCACAAACCCTCTTGTTGGTAAGACAAGGGATAATGTAACCTAAAAGTTTTCATGGACATCATCTTGTGTGTGCATCACTCTATGTCTATGGATATCCTTGTTTGTTCCTTGTGGGACTAACCCATGTAGGTATTGAAAGTGCAATTCACTCAAATGGATAGCTCCAAGTGATCTACATCAACATTGAGCATCCACATCTTCAACATCTACATGAAGTCATCATCGACAAAACCCAAGGTTAGTTCATCCCTCTTAGGGGGGATATCACATCTAGGGGGAGCTTTACTCTAAGACTTGAGCTAAAGCAACTCTAAAGATGTGAACAAAACAATGCTTTATGTAAAAGTGGTAACCCCACTTGAGCTTAAACGATGAGTATGACCTACGATCAAGTGTTCTCACTTGACTCCTAAGTCAATATACTCATATATAGATGACCTAGTCATCGAAAATGGCTTGATAGATGCTAGAATTGGTTGTGCATGCCTTGTCAAATATTTCATTTGCCATCTTATTGTGTGAGGATGCTGGTTGCATATTTTACTCATTCGAGGACATCCACTTGTTGTTTTGATTGTTTGGTTTTATCTTCTTTTGCCAAGTGGATGGACAAGAATGCCTAAGAACCTCCTCTAGCTATCTATGCTTTTCTCGTCTCAAACTCTATTCATGCTGCATCACAAACTTTGATCAAGTCAGATTCGAACCACTCTGTGTGAGGAGCGCTCGGAGTCCCCGATTCGTCATAGACTTAAACTTCCAAAACCTCTTTATGATTCTCGGTCTGACCGATACCCCACTTTCGGTCCTACCGAGATCATTAAGTTGATCTAGGTTTTCGATCTCGGTGCAACCGATTTGAACCTTTCGGTCACACCGAGTTTCAGTAACTGCCTGCAGTTATGAATCTCGGTGCCACCGAGTTGATCCACTCGGTCACACCGACAGGGTCGGGCTATATATAGTCACGGGAAAAATTTTGGAAATTTCTCCGAACCCCTTCGCCCGTGCGATAGCCTGCTCTGCCAACATGGTCTCCGGATCGTCTTCTCGCCGCCAGCTGCCTCCAGTCGCTGGTCTCCGTCGCCGTCAACGGGAATTCTGCCCCGCCGTTGCTGTCGTAGCAAGTCCCTGCCGAACTAGGGTGTGGACTTGATCTTTGTGCTATTCTCCAATCCAATTCTCAGCACATTGTGATCATCATGATTCTTGCCATGATTGAAACACTCCTATCCAGTCAATGAACTCATAGATTAGGTTTGATTCGAAAATTCTAGGTTTAGGTTTCCGCCGAAACCATCACGGACCCACCGAGTTGAAAAACTCGGTCCCACCGATTTGGCTTATGCCATTGCACAAGTGAGACTCGGTCTGACCAAGAATTACTTATCGGTGTGACCAATTTTGGAACTCTGTGAAACCCTAGCAGTCTCGGTGCCACCAAACTGTGACTCGGTCCTACTGAGTTCACTAGTTTAGGTTCCAAAACTGCTTCGGTATCACCGAGTTTAAAAATCGGTAGATCCGAGATGATTTCAGTGGGAAACTAAAACTAAGTTTTTGGATCATTCTTTTGGAAAAATCTCTGCATTTTGTGATGCTCATCTTTTCTATCTCATCTATAACCTATTCACAGGGTCAGCAGTCAGTTTGCAGCATGTCTGATCAAAGTGATAGCCAGAATCTGTCAGAACAGCAAGTGGTGATGAGTGAGGGCACTAGTCCCTCCAGTTCTTCTGATGAAGGCAGCAGGAGCACCCCTAGCAACTTGCCAAAGGCTGCCACGAGACAGAGGAAGAAGAGGACTTCAGATTCCGAAGACGAAGACTATGTGGCAGAGGAAGAGGCCACTTCCAAGAGAGTTGAGCCAGCTCAAGGCACTAAGCCAGGCCTGAAAATCAAAAGGCCAGCAGGTAGGCAGCCAATGTCAAAGGCCAGAATGTCAACTGAGAAGCCCACTCCCCAAGAGCCAGTTGCTGTAGAGGGCAAGAAAAGAAAGGAAAGGGTGAAGAAGACTGTGGCTAGAGTGCTTGGCAAAGCTTCCATCATGGAAGAGGAAGAAGAAGAAGAAGAAGTAGCTGCACCAGCACCCAAGGCACCCAAGCTAATGGGAGATGCCATAAAATCAGGGGGAGCTGCTTCCAAGGCCAAGCCAGCTCCAAAGCCAAAACCAAAGAGGAATACAAGGAGAATTCCTGCAGCTGAGAAGAACAAGGCCCCAGTGCCTGAGACTGTTGCAGAAGAAGAGGAAGAGAATGTCCTAAGGAAGCTAAATACCAAGATCCCAGACCACAACGATGCTCATCCTGTGGCTGAGGACATGAAGCTCAGGAGAGATTCAGGACTAAGGAAATGGAGAGAAGCAGACCCGTATGCTTCAAGGAGAAGGACAACAGTTGACTACAGGTTTCACACCAAGGAGCAGCAGGATTTTTATGAGAAAGTGCTGCTAGATAAGAAGCCCATTGTCTGTGATATGCGATGGGTTGATTGGACATACATCAAGGACAATGAGGAGCACTATCCTGGAGTGCAAGACAGCTTCATAGCTTGTGGAGTAGCTGACTTTGTTGGGCAGAAGCTCACAAAGTGGAATGAGGAGCTTATAATGCAGTTCTACTCCACGGCACATTTTTATCCAGATGGGAGGATCACATGGATGTCTGAGGGTACGAGGTACCAATCCACTGTTGAGGAATGGGCAAAGTTGATTAATGCCCCAGAGGAGCATGATGATGACATGGACATCTATGCCAAGAAGAAGATGGACCACAACCAATGTCAAATATGTACAAGGAGATCCCAAATGAAGAACTTGATACCTTCAAGTTTGGCTCAGTACATTACCTTCTGTCAGGGCTCCCGACTATCAATTGGATCTTGAGGCACACCTTATTGCCCAAGTCAGGTGATCACAAGATGATCAGAGGCCATGCTATCAACTTGCTACATGTGTTTGATGTGCCTCAGAAGTTCAAAGTGATGAGCCTCATAGTGGAAACTATCAAGAGGACTGCAGCAGACCAGAAGAGGAGTTGCGGATATGCCCCTCAGATTCAGGAGCTCATCAACTCCAAGATGGGCACGGGCATATATTTATTGGACAAGGAACACCTGCCCATCCGTCCAGATTTCGAGGACAACCAGGTGGTCATGACTGAGAATGAGCCATCATCTGCCCAAGCATACGCGAAGAAGGAGAAGGCAAGGAAGGAGAAAGCTGCCAAGATGCCAACTCAAGAGGAGGCATCTGAATATTTCTTGAAGACTAAAAAAGAGCAGCTTGGTTACTTGATTGCATCCACGCTGAGGATTGAGCAAAGTCTGGCCACCCTCACTTAGAATCAGCAGAGCCTAGAGAGAATCATGGAACAGAAGTTCTATGACTTGGATGTCAAAGTAATGGAAGTTCAGTCTGCAGTGGAGCAGCTCCAGGAGGACATGCAAGAGAGGAGAGGCAGGACTACTACTCATGCCTTTGCCAGAGTGCCAAGAGGTCCGAGGTCGTCTGCCGTGCCAGTTGCTGACACAAGAGCCACCACCTCAGCACCAGCCACAGCCTCAGTTCCACCAGCTCTAGCATCTACTTCAGCTCCAACTCCAGCGTCTACTTCAGCATCTACCGAAGCCTTCGTCCTTGGAGTGATCCGGACTCCACCACCACCAGAAGATCAAGCCTGAGCGTCGATCTAGTGCTATGCATTTTCTAGGAACTTTTTGGTAACTTGTTGCCAAAGGGGGAGAAGATGTATAGATCATAGGCTTCGAGAGAGAGTGTGTTGCTTTTCTCTCTTGCTTTATTTGGTGGTTTTTCAAACTTGTTTGCTTTTGAGTGCTTGAGATACTATGCTTGTGAGACATTGATGATCATGTGTTTGATCATAAGCTACACTTAATGCTTGATGAATGCTATTATCTTATCTATCTTAAGTTGATCTCTCACTATTCTTGGTGATGAGTGCATGTATTTCATTCTTATCATTTTAAGCGCTCCACCAAGATGTATGTGACATGGAAGAGTAACCCATGACTCTAACTCTTTGTGCATTTGCAGTCCAAAGCAAATTTTTAAATATGCACAAATTTAGGGGGAGCTCTTACTTATCACATACTTCTCAAAGCGACGATATATTTCATGCTTATTATCATTTATCGAAGCTTTGATCTATATGTTGTCATCAATTACCAAAAAGGGGGAGATTGAAAGTGCAACTATCCCTAGGTGGTTTTGGTAATTCATAACAACATATAGCTCATTGAGCTAATGCTATTCCAAGATGATTATTTCAGGAAAGCTCAATGATTGGCATGGCATGGATGTGAAAGTGGAACCCTCAAAATGCTAAGGACAAAGGATTGGCTCAAGCTCAAAAGCTCAAGACTCTTCATTTTATATTTTAGTGATCCAAGATCACATTGAGTCTTTAGGAAAAGCCAATACTATCAAGGAGGGATGAGGTGTTGCTTAATGAGCCTCTTGCTTCATGTGCTTAGTGATATGCTCCAAAACCCTCAACTACTTTCCCATATCCACATATGACCTAAACCCTAAGCCAAACTCAGTCCTACCGATTCTTCCTATCCGGCGCCATCGAGTTTCACTTGTCATTAGCCACTGCCAAACCCTAGCAATTCGGTTCTACCGATAAGGATCTCGGTCTCACCGAGATGGGGTTGCAAACTCTTTGTTTCCCTTTCGTAACTTTTCGGTCTCACCGAAAGAGCGAATCGGTCCCACCAAGATTGCAATGTAAACTCAGTGTTTCCCCTTTGTAACTTTTCGGTCTCACCGAGTTCCACTCGGTCTCACCGAAAGAGCAAATCGGTCACACCGAGTTTGCCTGACCAACTCTCTGGTTAGCTCATTACCAAATTCGGTCTCACCGAGTTTGTGTAATCGGTCTCACCGAGATTACGTTATGCCCAAACCCTAACCATATCGGTCCTACCGAGTTGCATGTCAGTCCCACCGAAAATCTCTAACGGTCACTAGGTTTACATTTTCGGTCCGACCGAGTTTATTGATTCGGTCCCACCGAGATTGGAAAACTGTGTTGTAACGGTTGGATTTTGTGTGGAGGCTATATATACCCCTCCACCTCCTCTTCATTCGAAGAGAGAGCCATCAGAACACATACACCATTCCAACTCATATGTTCTGAGAGAGAACCACCTACTCATGTGTTGAGACCAAGATATTCCATTCCTACCATATGAATCTTGATCTCTAGCCTTCCCAAGTTGCTTTCCACTCAAATCTTCTTTCCACCAAATCCAAATCCTATGAGAGAGAGTTGAGTGTTGGGGAGACTATCATTTGAAGCACAAGAGCAAGGAGTTCATTACCTACACACCATTTGTTACTTCTTGGAGAGTGGTGTCTCCTAGATTGGCTAGGTGTCACTTGGGAGCCTCCGACAAGATTGTGGAGTTGAACCAAGGAGTTTGTAAGGGCAAGGAGATCGCCTACTTCGTGAAGATCTACCACTAGTGAGGCAAGTCCTGTGTGGGCGATGGCCATGGTGGAATAGACAAGGTTGCTTCTTCGTGGACCCTTTGTGGGTGGTTGCTTCTTCGTGGACCCTTCGTGGGTGGAGCCCTGTGTGGACTCGCGCAACCGTTACCCTTGGGTGGAGCCTTGTGTGGACTCGCACAACCGTTACCCTTCGTGGGTTGATGTCTCCATCAACGTGGATGTAGGATAGCACCACCTATCCGAACCACGGGAAAAACATCCGTGTCTCCAATTGCGTTTGAATTCTCCAAACCCTTCCCTTTACATTCTTGCAAGTTGCATGCTTTACTTTGCGCTGCCTATATACTCTTTGCATGCTTGCTTGAATTATGTGATGATTGCTTGACTTGTCCTAAATTAGCTAAAATCTGCCAAGAACTAAAATTGGGAAAAGGTTAAGTTTTTATTTTGTCAAGTAGTCTAATCACCCCCCCTCTAGACATACTTTCGATCCTACAGCCGGCAAGGGAGGGGGTTGGGTCGGCCAGGGCGGTCAGACGCGGGTGAGGTGGTGGTAGTGGTTTTGAACCATTTCAGGTGTAGTACTGGTAGTTTGCAAAACTACTCAATTATTGCACTCAGTTTCATAAGAAATTGTGGTAAAAAACGTTACTCCAGAGCCCGCTACCCTTCTCCTTCCTCTTCCACCGACCGCGCGTCCGCGGGAAGCGACCGGTCAACCCTTGTATAGGAGTGCTAGCACAAAAAGATGCATGCATGACCACTAAAATTTCCAGATTAAAGCGCCACTCTAGCTGGAGTAAGGCATATGTCGTTACCTTCGGTCGGGCCATGGCTACCAGGCGACGGTGATAGAGAAGAGGCGGCGGGAGGGGAATGAATGCAGGTACTGTTTGGGTTCGCTCTTCGGCTTAAATAAATGCAAAACATCACATGTACCCGCAGGTGCACAAATTGTAACATATGTGTCTGCTTAAGTGGGTGTCCCGTAACTGGTGTGTGTGAGAGATTCTAAGAAACAGAGTGCATGTGTGTGACTCTACTCTTCAGACATGTACTCAACCTTTTGCGTCGGGATATATGTATAATGGTATTACACTTTAGCTAGTGATTTACGTGGCCATGTTAACGTGGTTGTGTAAAAAATGTCACTTCCTGCTCATGATTTGTGTTATATAATTACTAGCAAGATGCTCGTGCATTGCATGGAAAATCAATATGCATTTTTTACAAAACTGCTATTGCGATTGACCCATGCAACAGTAATCCCATGTGTAAAAACTAATGATATCTCAAGAATTTTGTCGAAAAACTGGTATCTCGACCGTTTCATCGAAAAAATGGAAGATGAGAGATAAGGTGAGGAGGAGTGGAGCATGGTGGTGACTGGTGGTCGGACTGGGCGGAGGCATGGGGATGGACGGTGCCGGCAGGCGGCAGCGGCCACCATGCTAGATTGTTCTAGAGACTTCCTTTTTTAATTGCTCATCAATGAGGATGTGGGAGATAAGGATGAAAGAGGCAAGGCCTTTTTTGTAAGAGCATAATTTGTTTGGTGCCAAAAATAGGCATGCCAAAGTTTGGCATTGTGCCAAATATTCGCTACTACTTGGTTGGTTACCGAGTTATCTTGCCGATCTCACATAAAGTTGCCAATATTTGGCAAGTCTTGGTATTGCCAATATTTGGCAATTCCAACCTTTGGCTAGCCAAATATTGGCAGCAAACCAATCATGCTCTAAATATGGAGAGAGGTGTGGGTATATTTTGTAAAATTTTCATAGTTTGCTTTCTATCCATCTGATATTGATCGGACGGTCTATATTACAAGATGGCAGGCACACCATCATCACCAACTTGGTTTTTTATATGAGTAGAGATGATAAGTTTGCTAACTACTAATGTAAAGTGGAATTTTTCCTTGTTATACAAGTAAATTAAGGTGATTGTTTATCATATGGGTAAGGTTGGACGAAGGGTGGTAGGAACAAATGCTCCGCCTAGAGCATGTGTGTGTGAGATGGAGTCTTAGTGCGTGGGAGGGGTGGGTGGGTGGGCGTGTGTGTGTGTGCATGTGTGTGCGTGTGTGTGTGTGATGCGGGGTCCTCAGTGGCGGATGAAATTTAAGTGTGTGTGGCTTCATCAGGGAGAGGTGATGTGTATGGCAGAGGCCACAAACGAGGGGGTGCGAGAGAGAAAATGCCCGTAGAGAGGGAAGAGAAGGTGTGTCGCGTGAGAGGAGTCGACATCGAGAGAACGTGTTTGTTCGAGGGACACCAAGGAAGACTACTATATATCGATGGTGCATGTAGGCGGTAATTAAACGAAGGGATGGTCTTATTGGTTTCGGGGATATAGGGGAAGAGTGAGAGAGGGTGGGTAGCTAGAAGGAGATTGTTAAGTGTGAGTATTTGTTTTACCCATCCAGGCGGAAGTTATGTGCACGCAAGAAGAGAACGATTCGATGTGGCATTAGGACTGAGGGTAATTAACTACTTATGGAGAGATAGGAGTCCTTGAATGTGCATGTGCGAGAGCTATACATGTATACGTGGGATGTGTGTGTGTGCGCGCGCATGATCGAGATAAAAGAAAGAAGACATAAGTCATAAGATCAATGACATGGGAGAGATGGATCGGTATGACAATATACATGCATGTGAGAGAACAAGGAAGAAGGCTTGATAATTGAACATGTGTTTTTGTCTTTAAGAGATAGTGGCGTGGGCTGGAGCGTGCATCTATGGTGAGCAGAGGGAGCGAGACACAATGATTGTGCAAAAGAGATCAACCTATAAATGCATGTATGTAGAGACATATATAGCGTGGGTGATAGGAAGCAAGAGTGCGTGCGAGAAAGAAATGTTGACGGAGAAACTACAGATAGATACAGAGATAGAGATGCTAGCTACAGGGACATCAACTAGTTTGAGTGTTGGATATGACCGCCGAGTGGTTCAGAGGGTGAAGTTACGTGTGTGTGAGAGATAAAAAGAGGGCACATGACTGCATGTAGAGAGAAACATATATAGTGTGCGTGATAGGAAGCAAGAGTGAGGGCGAGAAAGAAGGTTGATGGAGAAACAGATAAATAGAAAGATAAAGATGTTAGCTAGTGTGCGTTAGGTATAGGAGTCAAGGTGGATTAGAAGGCTGAGTTATGTGTGTGGGTGTGAGAGAGATAGAGAGAGGGTGCATGTGAGTCACATACAAACAAATATCAGAGAGAAATGAGATCCCGAGAGACAGAGTTTTGTGTCTGCGAGAGAGAAAGATATTTCACAACGAGAGTGATAGCTAGAGAGACATAGGGGGGAACGCAAGATGTCTCCAGGGAGAGAGAGTGTGTGTGAGCGACATACAAGAGGATGGTGGAGAGATATGAGACCCTGGGAGATAGAGTTTGTGTTTGTGTGTGAGAAAGAGATATTTTAGAGTAAGAGTTGTAGCTTCTCATACCTAAGGAGCGAAAGACATCTCTATGTGAGAGGGGGTGTGCGAGTGGCACACTGGGGAATAGTAGAGACAAATGAGACCCCGGGAGATGAAGTTTGTGTTTGTGTGAGAGAAAGAGATTTCACATGGAGAATCATAGTTAGAGGCACATAGCAGGGAGAGAGATATACTTAGAGAGAGAGAGAGAGTGATGAAGATCGAGGGAGAGAGTACCATCAGTGTGTTACGAAGAAAAAGATCATTATCGACATACAAGTAGCACGAGAGATACCCAAGAGACGATGAACGTGTATAGGTCTAGAGAGATACTCCTATATAAGCATGAGTGATAGCTATATGAGACGAATATATGGATTAAAGGGGATTCAAATATTTAAACTCGAGATCACGACATCGATAATATCATAACACAAATTGGTGTATCAAACATGCATATTCAATTGAATTTGGGGACACGTGTAATGTTATATAGTTTATCAATATTAGTGATCCATAGATTCTTTAATTAGAGACAATGCAATGTTTATATGCAATTAATGTCTAAACGGGATTACACTATATGTTGCGTGTGTGCAACACATTTTACATGTTTGAGAAGTAAAAAAACGCATGAAACACACATTAATTGGAGACAGTTAGCGAGGAATGCATACATTGGATTTCAACATAAAGTGGTTTCAAATATTTGAAAATCCAAATTAAGATGGATACAGCCTTATGAATCTGAGATCATGCCATTTGTAAACCGTATTTATGTATAAAGGGTGTTGTTCATTTGAAAGTATATATAAAAAATGATGTATATAGATTTTTATTCCAATAAAAATTGGATCCTGCCCAAACAAAAATAGAATACAAACTGGGTTTGAATTGAGTTGGCACGGTAAATGTGCACTCTTACTCTGCAAAAATTTGAACGGAGCGGGGAAAGTCTCAGTAACCGCCCGAAACCAAAATCTGCGAGATCGAAATTACTGCCTATCCCTGACACGCAAGGCCTATCGGCTCGATTTCTATAGGTTTTGATAGGGGTAGGTTTGTAATTTCACTCAAACGTGACATAACCGCCTCTCACCTGGATTCATACACGATGGGTGCCAAAACATATTGTCCCCTCGGCCGAAATCGACTCCCTCCCCGATTCATACACGATGGGCACCAAAAACAAACTCTCGTTGGTAAATATTCAGTGTATGCGAGATTACCGTCCTATCCCCAACCCACTAATATTGTTGTGACGTTGGAAATTTTAAATGGGGGCTAAGTTTGTAAATTTCCTCGCATTTGAGACAAGCATGCCATGAAGACATGGTTCCCCCCTTCCTCTCTCCCTCCATTTCCCCATTTGTACTCTGTGGGCGCCAAAACACCCTCTCCACACCAGCCTCTTCCGTCCGCCACCCCATCCACCGTCGTCCATTACAACAGATCGACCTCTCTCATCCACGGCTTCGGACCGATATCCTTGCATCACGTCCTCTCGCTTCATCCCCACCGTCGTCCACCTTGCCGGCGCCGCTCCTACGACCGTCTCATCCACCGCGCCCCACCGCTACTGTCTACCCTCCTAGATCTACTTCCACGCCGCTGACAGCCATTGCTACCGCAGCACCTTCAAATTCTTAGTAGATTCATACACGGCGCCGCACTAGAGGTGGTACTCTTTCCTATCTGCTCAACTTATTTATCGCAGCAAGAAAATAGATCACGAGTGCTTTACTCTGATTTCTTGTCCATCACTTACTTGTTACCTGAAAGCAAACATTGGTTGCGAACTTGCCTTTGTCCTGTTTGCACCTTCAGATCCTCCATGGCACGCTCAACACTATACTCGCAATGCTTATGGTTTTCCCCTTTTATATTACACACTAGTTAAATGACAGTAGACTTCAAAATTGCATCAGTCGATTTATGAGAGCTCACCGCAGTTTGCCCGTGTGAAGGAAGGGGCTCGGGTGGGGATGGTGGTTGTGGGGGCTGTGGTGGGGCCTCGCTGAATGAACAAACCTCGACGCGGGTGGGGGCAGGGGCGGAGGGTGCTACCTCTTGAGCATGCGTTGCTTTTCCCTTGAAGAGGAAAGGGTAATGGAGCAAAGTAGCGTAAGTATTTCCCTTAGTTTTTGAGAACCAAGGTATCAATCCAGTAGGAGATAACACGCAAGTCACCTAGTACCTGCACAAACAATCAAGAATCGCAACCAACGCGATGAAGGGGTTGTCAATCCCTTAACGGTCACTTGCGAAAGTGAGATCTGATAAGGATAGCAAGATAAATAAAGGTCTACCAAGAATAATAGGACATGTAGGATTGCAATCTATATCAAGAACGATGAAATCTACGGGCACATAATTCCTATTTGCAACAATAAGAACATCATTAATCCTTCCGATAGGTTTCTTAATGGTGGAATCCGCAAGGTGCAAATTTAAAGAACAATTATCAAATTCACGGAAACCTAAGACATCACATAAAGGTTTTGGAATCGTGGAAACACTAGCACCCAAATCACAAAAAGCATAGCATTCATAATCTTTAATCTTAATTTTAATAGTAGGTTCCCAGTCATCATAAAGTTTTCTAGGAATAGAAACTTCTAGTTCAAGCTTTTTCTTCATAGGATTGCATTAAAGCATCAATGATATGTTTAGTAAAAGCTTTATTTTGATCATAAGCATGAGGAGAATTTAACATGGATTGCAACAAGGAAATACAATCTATCAAAGAGCAATTATCATGATTAAATTCCTTAAAATCCAAAATAGTGGGTTCATTGCTATGTAAAGCTTTGACCTCTTCAATCCCACTTTTATTATCAAGATCTAAAAAAATCCGAATCATTGGGACACCTTTTAACTAAAGTTGACTCATATCCAGTCCCATCTTTATCAAGATTCACAATGGAAAACAAGGATTTAATAGGAGACACATCAATCACTTTTAGATCTTCATCATTATTATCATGAAAACTAGAAGAACACGCTTTCACAAATCAATCTTTTTTAGCACACATCCTAGTGGTTCTTTCTTTGCACTCATCAATGGAAATTATCATGGCTTTCAGAGACTCATTGATGTCATGCTTAGGTGGAATAGATCTAAGTTTCAAAGAATCAACATCAAGCGAAATTCTATCCTCGTTCCTAGCCAACTCATCAATCTTAAGCAATTTTTCTTCAACCAAAGCATTGAAATTCTTTTGCGAACTCATAAATTCTTTAACACTAGTCTCAAAATCAGAGGGCATATTATTAAAATTTCCATAACAGTTGTTGTAGGAATTACCATAATTATTAGAGGAATTATTAGGAAACGGCCTAGAATTAAAGTTTCCTCTATACGCGTTGTTACCAAAATTGTTCCTACCAACAAAATTCACATCCATAGATTCATTATTATTCTCAATCAAAGTGGACAAAGGCATATCATTAGGATCAGAAGAAACACTCTTATTAGCAAACAATTTCATAAGTTCATCCATCTTTCCACTCAAAACATTAATCTCTTCAATCGCATGAACCTTTTTACTAGTGGATCTTTCGGTGTGCCATTGAGAATAATTAACCATAATATTATCTAGGAGTTTGCAGCTTCTCCTAAAGTGATTTCCATAAAAGTACCTCCCACGGCCGAATCTAAAAGATTTCTAGAAGCAAAATTCAATCCGGCATAAAAAATTGGTATAATCATCCATAAATTCAAACCATGTGTAGGGCAATTACGTATCATTAATTTCATCCTCTCCCAAGCTTGTGCAACATGCTCATGATATTGTTTCTAATATAGATGATCTTAGCAGGTGGAAAATACTTAGAGATAAAAGCAACTTTGCACTTATTCCATGAATCAATACTATTTTTAAGCAAAGAAGAGATCCAAGTTTTAGCACGATCTCTAACAGAAAACAAAAATAGCTTCAATTTAACAATATCATTATCCACATCTTTCTTCTTTTGCATATCACACAAATCAACAAAGTTGTTTAGATGGGTAGCGGCATCTTCACTAGGAAGGCCAGAAAATTTATCTTTCATGACAAGATTCAACAAAGCAACATTAATTTCACAAGATTCAGCATCGATAATAGGAGCAATCGGAGTGCTAATAAAATCATTGTTATTGGTATTGGAAAAGTCACATAATTTGGTATTATCTTGAGCCATCATGACAAACAATCAATCCAACACACAATCACACAAGAGGCAAGCAGAAAGAGACGAACGGAAAAGGGGCGATAAAACGGCAAAGGTGGAGTGGGGGAGAGGAAAAGGAGAGGCGAATGACAAATAATCTAATGCGAGGGAGAAGAGTTTATGATGGCTACATGGTATGTCTTGACTTCAGCGTAGATCTCCCCGGCAACGGCGCTAGAAATCCTTCTTGCTACCTATTGAGCATGCGTTGGTTTTCCCTAGAAGAGGAAAGGGTGATGCAGCAAAGTAGCCTAAGTATTTCCCTCGGTTTTTGAGAACCAAGGTGTCAATCCAGTAGGAGATAACATGCAAGTCACCTAGTACCTGCACAAACAATCAAGAACCTCACAACCAACGCGGTAAAGGGGTTGTCAATCCCTTCACGGCACTTGCGAAAGTGAGATCTGATAAATATAGCAAGATAAATATTTTTGTTGCATAGATTGGAAAGTAAAGATTGCAAAATAGTAAACAAGACATGGTAATAAAAAGAGATGCAATATAATTAGAAAGAGACATGTGGGCCATAGGTTTCACTAGTGGCTTCTCTCATGATAGCATGTATTACGGTGGGTGAACAAATTACTATCGAGCAATTGATAGAAGAGCGCATATTTATGAGAATATCTAGGCAGTGATTATGAAATATAGGCATCACGTCTGTGTTAAGTAGACCGAAATGATTCTGCATCTACTACTATTACTCCACACATCGACCGCTATCCAGCATGCATCTAGAGTATTAAGTTCATAAGAACATAGTAATGCTTTAAGCGAGATGACATGATGTAGAGGGATAAACTCATGCAATATGATATAAACCCCATCTTTTTATCCTCGATGGCAACAATACAATACTTGCCTTGCTGACCATACTGTCATTGGGAAAGGACACCACAAGATTGAACCCAAAGCTAAGCACTTCTCCCATTGCAAGAAAGATCAATCTAGTAGGCCAAACTAAATCGATAATTCAAAGAGACTTGCAAAGATATCAAATCATGCATATAAGTATTCAAAGAAGAACCAAATATTATTCATAGATAAACTTGATCATAAATCCACAATTCATCAGATCTTGGGAAACACACCGTAAAAAAGTATTACATCAAATAGATCTCTAAGAACATCAAGGAGAATTTTGTATTGAGAACCAAAGAGAGAGAAGAAGCCATCTAGCTAATAACTATGGACCCGAAGGTCTGTGGTAAACTACTCACACATTATCGGAGAGGCTATGGTGTTGATGTAGAAGTCCTCCGTGATTGAATCCCCCTCCGGCAGATGGCCCCAGATGGGATCTCACAGGTACGGAAGGTTGCAGTGGTGGAAACTAGTTTCGTGGCTCCCCTTGATGTTTTTTGGGTATAAGAGTATATATAGGCGAAAGAAGTACGTCGGTGGAGCTCTGTGGGGCCCACGAGGGTGGGGACGCGCCTACCCCCCTCGGCGTGCCCTCCTGCCTCGTGGAAGCTTCACGGAGTTCCAAACTTCCACTCCAAGTCTCCTGGTTTGCGTTTGTTCCAAGAAAGATCCTCGTGAAGGTTTCGTTCCATTTGGATTCTGTTTGATATTCCTTTTCTAAGAAAGACCAAAATAGGCAAAAAAAACAGAAACTGGCACAGGGCCTCCAGTTAATAGGTTAGTCCCAAAAATAATATAAAAGAGCATATTAAAGCCCATTAATCATCCAAAACAGATAGTATAATATCATGGAACAATAAAAAATTATAGATATGTTGGAGACGTATCAGGGGGTGCGGCTGGTGGAGGCACACAGGTGGTGGGGGCGGTTCAGGGGAGGGAGGGTGGGGGGGTCTGGGCCGGTGGTTCGATCGGCAGCCCATGTGGTGTTCTGTATTGGAAGAATCAGAGATGAGGAAGAAGAAGCGTTAGGTGATGTAGGATCTTCATCCAACCACCTGAAATGGTCAACTGACCCAAATGACAAAAGTCATGCGACTTACATGCAGACATGCCTTTATATTCAGTACCATCGTTGTAGTTGCTTAGCACTACTCCTGAATCCATCAAGCTAAACAACGTGCCACTCATAATTCCAAACTTGTTGCTCAAATACGAATCTGATATGATGTTGATATTAGTAAAATATATAACGTTTAATTTGTTAGCTAATGTTCCTACTTTACTTTCAAAAAGCACGTGCACCACATATAGAGAGACAGCAGGGAGTTGCATTCTTAATGCGCTCTGGTTCATCATGTGCGGGAGCTGCGCAACGAACATTTTATTATCCAAAATCTACTTGATCTTCTTTAGCATGTTCCTCTTCCGTTCTTCCTTAATAAGTACTCTCTTCGTTCCTAAATACAAGTCTTTGTATAGATTCCACCATGGACTACATATGGAGCAAAATGAGTGAATCGATACTCTAAAATGTATCTATATACATCTGTATGTGATCCATAGTAGAAATCTCTACAAGGACTTATATTTTGGAACAGAGGGAGTATGATAGTAGTACAGTATGTTCCTTGTAGTGAAGATGAGCAGGGACATTTGTAGTGTAGAGGTCTATACGGTCGGTTGTGATGGACACTTTGAACTCTTCGGGCCTCTTTGATTCGTAGGATTTTGTAAATATAGGACTGGGAATTGTAGTGCCCTTCTCACTTGAATCCTATAAGATTAGCAAGGAAATGTGGGGAGCCCTGTCACCTTTGAGAGTTACACTGATATTAATAGTATTGCACCTTCAGTTGAAGAGAGCTGGTATCCCAAGCCTTTCTGGTCGTACCGGCAATACTAGCAGATATATTCCAGCAAGTTCCACTTTGCTGATTTTACTCGTGATGCTTACGGTTTTCCCATTATATCTACACTATGATCTGTGTAGCTGCATCGTGTCGCACTAGCAACAATCCACTCTTGAAGCTAAACAACACACCAATCATAAGTCCAAAGCTTACTTCTTCAAATACGAATTGTGATATGATACTGACATTAGCTAACAGACACACATTTAATTGCTTAGCTAATGCTCCCAATTGAGTTCCCAAATGCATGTGGCCACATATAGAGAGACATCATGGAATTGCATTTCTTTGGGCGCTGTGATTCATCATGAGTGGGCAACCAACATTGTATAGAAATAAGGGGAATCTCAATAACATGTTCCTCTTTTGTTCTTCTTTAGTAAGCACAGTATGTTCCTTGTTAGGAAGGGGAGCAGGGACATCTGCAGTCGACACCTCTATTGGGCCGGTTCTGGTAAATGATTTCGCACTTCGACTTGGTCTGCCATAATACCCTGGAAATGGTGGGAGCCGCACGGTCTTTGATAGACTAAACTGATAGTAACAGCTGTGCGCCTTTAGATGAATAGAGCTGGCCTCTAGGTGATCGATAGGCTGCATACTAGTAACGGCAAAACCCTATGTTTTCCAGCTAGTTCCGCTTTCCCAATTTATTTATGGTGTATCCCTATTATCTACACTACGATTTGCCTAGTGGCTCTGCGCTCTCGTTATCATGGTTTGGCAATAAACTTTCTATACGGTATATTATGAACCTATCATCTGCCAACTATCCTTACATCTGGGACCCCCAACAGGGAGCCTATTTTACCCTTGTGTAGTTGTGCCAGATTATGTTAATCTACTCACCATATTATAGTACACATGGGATCTCTCATCAGAATCCAGTGATAGCACACAAGGGTTACAGGGAGCCTATATTATATTACAATATCTTCTGCATTACAAAGATAATCTCGCTACTATTTGTGTTTTAATGCTTTACAAATATTGTACGTAATCACAATGGATATAAGAATGCGCACATCAGAAGAATATTGCAGAACAGTTCAATGGGTAACAAACTTGGCATCAAGGTGTTGAGGACCATTGTGGATGCAATGAAACCCACATGCTCCCGACCTATAGATTTGTATTCAGAATATGATCCTAATGACTATTCTGAGCTCAAGGAGTCAAAGGCAGATGGCCTATCCTCTTCACCCAATAAGTTGCATGTTCTAATTTGGAAAGGTTTTATTGGTTGCACATATCTTGCATAAGGTATCTTGCATTTCTTTTGCTTCGTTGCACCGCCATCTGCTTAGTTTACTCATGATATATGTGAAACTGCCATGCCCATCCATTATCAACACCTATTCCATTTGTCTTCATACCATTTTTTCCATTCAAATGTTGTTCTTGTGTTTCAGACATCTAAAAGGAAGATGGTGATTGCAGAACCTGAAGGAGTACAAGCAAAGTCCTTGAAAATGGTGGTGCTACCGGAGAAATCACATAGCACCTGACGTATATTGGCGATAGAACCAGCGCCGCAAAACCTAGGATATCACAACTATGCTGGTCGCTGCTTTGCTCTTGTGAGTACCTATTGTCATATCGCTGTCCTTACATTCATATCTGGTGGATTATGTGACATCATTGTGCATTATAGCTTGCTTATCCACTGTTCGCTCCAAATTACCAGATCTATATTAATGCTTAAATTAATGTAGAATAAAACCAATGCCTATGAAGAAACTTAGTTCTGCATTGTTCTTGTAAGTATCTGTTGTCCTTCATCAATGTACTTAAATTGTCAGCTAGTTCTTCATGTACACTTTGAAGCTTATTTTCTTTTGTCCTCCATTTTTCTACACATCAGATATACATTTACACCTGCCAAAATATTGAATAAAACCAACGTTACTGAAGAAGTTTAGCTCCGCATTGCTCTTGTTAGTGCCTTCTGCATGTATGCTGTATTTACATTTGTACTCTGCATCTTAAGTTAAATAATCGCCATTTGTTCCTATATTTTCACATCTATATTTACTCTTAACAAAATGTATAATAAAGGCAATACTCTTAAAGAAGCGTGTGCGGTAAACTTCTTGAATTGCCCCCCCCCCATCAATATGGACAAGGCCTTTATAGAGCCTATCTTCGCTACTAATGTAAGTTTGTCCTCCTCGAGCCTTCAAAATTTGTTGTGTATATTTGGATAGCTATGATTGTAAATGTTGTTTATTTTTGTCATCTGCATCAAATTGCTTGTTCAAATTTTATAAAGTAGAAGTACATACATAAGTTTGTCCTTCTTAGTTTCAGTCTTTAGTTGTACAATGTAGGGCCCAAGATGCGATTCTATCCCAATCACTTGATGAATTCATGACTGGGGCACAACCGCATTTCGAGCGCCTAGAAAGGTGGATTTCATTACAACATACCATGTACTAAATGGATGAGAATACAAGATAAATGCTTACACTCACCACAAGCTACAACATGAATACATGAATACAACAATACATAGCAATCATCATACAGAATAGCAGGATTCGACTACGGATGAAATCAAACAAAAAAGAAGAACGACATCCACCCTACTAAACCCAGGCTCCCTGACCCGGAACCTAAATCCCTTGATCGAAGAAGAAGCAGTAGAAGAACTCCAAACAAACAAGCATCACACTCGCGTCTGATCATCGCATTACTTGTACCCGCAACTATTGTTGTAGTAATCTGTGAGCCACCAGGACTCAGCAATCCCATTACCATGGCTATCAAGACTAGCAAAGCTTAATGAGTATGGAAAGGATAAGTGGTGAGGTTGCAGCAGCGGCTAAGTAATATATGTTGGCTAACTTATGAGTACAAGAGTAAGATGAGAAACTACGCAAACGGTTGCAAACTAGTAATGATCAATAAGTGATCCTGAACTACTTACTCTCAAACATAACCCAACCATGTTCTCCTTTTGAACTTCCCTGAAAAGAGACAGTCATGGTTACACACGCAGTTGATGTATTTTAATTAAGTTTACTTCAAGTCCTCTACAACCGGATATTAACAAATTCCCATCTACCACATAACTACGGGCACAGCCGTGGAAAGTTTAAACCTTGCACGGGTGTCCCAACTTAGCCCATGACAAGGTCACGATCCGCAGAGACAATCCTCCATCGCGGGACCCTCTGATCAGACTCAGAATCTCGGTGCACAAGACATTTCGACAATGGTAAAACTAATCCAGCAAGACCTCCCGGCGTGCCGACAACCTTATAGTAGTCGCGTGTATCTCGTCTCAGGCCATGTCCGGATGGGTCAGCCTACAGGTATATACCAAATACCTCAGGTTTCCCCGAGGCGGCCCCGTAGTCTGCCCATTTGGGACCAACACCATTAGCACTGGCCCCCCTACTATGCAAAAAGAATCCTTGGGTTCATGACGCCCTGTGCCAATTAATTATTTAGTTCAAGTATTATTATGGCAAATGTTAAAACCAATGTTGGCCTTGCTGGAAGAGTTTTATTCAAAGTGAACTTTCAAGAGGGGTGAGGGAGTCTTGGATTAGGGGGTCTCCGGACAGCCGGACTATATCCTTTGGCCAGACTGTTAGACTATGAAGATACAAGATTGAAGACTTCGTCTCGTGTCCGGATGGGACTCTACTTGGCGTGGAAGGCAAGCTAGGCAATACGGATATGGATATCTCCTCCTTTGTAACCGACCTTGTGTAACCCTAACCCTCTCCGGTGTCTATATAAACCGAAGGGTTTTAGTCCGTAGGACAACAACCACAACATACAATCATCAATATCATCAATACTTGGGTTTAGCCCATAAGCTAGCTTCTAGGGTTTAGCCTCTCCGATCTCGTGGTAGATCTATACTTATACTACCCATATCATCAATATTAATCAAGCAGGACGTAGGGTTTTACCTCCATCAAGAGGGCCCGAACCTGGGTAAAACATTGTGTCCCCTGCCTCCTGTTACCACCCGGCCTAGACGCATAGTTCGGGACCCCCTACCTGAGATCCGCCGGTTTTGACACCGACATTGGTGCTTTCATTGAGAGTTCCTCTATGTCGTCGCCGTTAGGCTTGATGGCTCCTACTATCATCAATAGCGATGTGGTCCAGGGTGAGACTTTTCTCCCCGGACAAATATTCGTTTTCGGCAGCTTTGCACGAAGGGCTAACTCGCTTGGCCATCTGGAGCAGATTGAAAGCTACGCCCCTGGCCGTCAGGTCAGATTTGGAAGTTTGAACTACACGGCAGACATCCGCGGAGACTTGATCTTCGACGGATTCGAGCCACAGCCGGGCGCGCCGCACTGTCGCGATGGGTATGACCTAGCTCTGCCGCCGAACAGTACCCCAGAGGCCGCGCCCTCATCAGCTCCGACCCTTAGCTTGGAGACAACTGCACCAATCGAGGACGGGTGGTTAGACACCGCCTCAGGGGCTGCAGTCTCAACGGCGATCGAGCTGAACACGAGCCTAACCCTCTGCACAGCCCATGACTCCAAGGTGCTAGACTCTTTTTCGGACTCCGAACCATCCGCGGCCCTGCCAATCGAATCCGATTGGGCGCCGATCATGGAATTCACCGCCGCGTGTATCTTTCAGCACTCGCCCTTCGGCGACATTCTGAATTCACTAGAGTCTCTCTCTTTGTCAGGAGAGCCCTGGCCGGATTATGGCCAACAGGATTGGGATGCGGACGACGAAGAAATTTGACGCCCACCCACCACCCACTTCGTAGCCACTGTCGATGATTTAACCGACATGCTCAACTTCGACTCCGAAGACATCGACGGTATGGACGACAATGTAGGAGACGAACATGAACCAGCGCCTATAGGGCACTGGAAAGCCACCTCGTCATATGACATATACATGGTGGATACACCCAATGAAGGCAATGGCGACGAGATAGCGGAGGATGACCCCTCCAAGAAGCAACCCAAGCGCCGACGTCAGCGGCGCCGCTCTAAGTCCCGCCAAAGCAAAAGTGGTGATACCGGCATAGGAGATAATAACACTCCGGATAGTGCCGAAGACAACAACAATCCCCTCCAGCAAGATTTAGAGCAGGAGGATGAAGGAGCCAGCTCTCGTGAAAGAGCGGCAGATGGAGAGGAGGAGGATGACAATTACATGCCCCCTCCGAAGACGAGGCAAGCCTCGGCGACGATGAATTCGCTGTGCCAGAGGATCCCGTCGAACAAGAGCGCTTCAAACGTCGGCTTATGGCCACGGCAAATAGCCTGAAGAAAAAGCAGCAGTAGCTTCAAGCTGATCAAGATCTGCTAGCTGACAGATGGACCAAAGTCCTTGCGGCTGAGGAATATAAACTCGAGCGCCCCTCCAAGAATTACCCAAAGTGCAGGTTACTACCCCGCTTGGAGGAAGAAGCGTGTGGTATGGCTGATCGGCCACCTCGTGGCCGCAATAGAGAGGCATTCCAGCCAAAAGCTCAGCCTCCACCCCGACGCCATTTAAGTAAAAAGGCATGGGGAGATACGCCAGACCTGCGAGACATATTGGAGGACAAAGCAAATCATGCAAGATCGATCTACGGATCACGAGGGCACACTACTCTGTGAGACGATAAATGTCACGCCGGATACAGTAAAAGCAAATCCGGCCAGGCCGAACACAGCGGGCAAGACCCATTCGAGCTGCGTCGCGACATAGCCCAATACAGAGGTGTCGCACACCCCTTATGCTTCATAGACGAAGTAATGGAACATCAATTCCCAAAAGGTTTCAAACCTGTAAATATTGAATCATACGACGGCACAACATATCCCGCGGTACGGATTGAGGATTTCCTCCTCCACATCCACATGGCCCGCGGTGATGACTTACACGCCATCAAATACCTCCCACTAAAGCTCAAAGGACTAGTGTGGCATTGGCTTAACAGCTTGCCAGCGGACTCCATTAGCTCTTAGGAAGATCTGGAAGCTGCATTCCTCGACAACTTTCAGGGCACATATGTGCGACCACCAGACGCTGATGACTTGAGCCACATAATTCAGCAGCCAGAAGAGTCGGCCAGGCAATTCTGGACTCGGTTCCTTACAAAGAAAAATCATATCGTCGACTGTCCGGATGCAGAGGCCTTAGCGGCTTTCAAACATAACATCCAAGACGAGTGGCTAGCCCGGCACCTTGGTCAGGAAAATCCGAAATCTATGGCAGCTCTCACGACGCTCATGACCCTCTTTTGTGGGGAGAAGACAGCTGGCTGGCTCGTAGTAATAACATATCAAAGAACCATGGTACCCCGGATACCAAGGACGGCAATAGCAGGTCACGTCGCAACAAACATAAGCGCCGTATTAACAGCGAAAATACCGAGGATATGGCAGTCAATGCCGGATTCAAAGTCTCTAAACCCGGTCAGTGGAAAAAGCCATTCAAACAAAGTACGCCGGGTCCGTCCAGCTTGGACCGTATACTCGATCGCTCGTGTCAAATACACAGCACCCCAAACAAGCTAGCCAATCACACCAACAGGGATTGTTGGGTGTTCAAGCAGGCCGGCAAGTTAATTGCCGAAAACAAGGACAAGGGGCCGCATAGCGATGACGAGGAGGAGCCCCGGCAGCCTCACACTGGAGGACAGAAGAGGTTTCCCCGCAAGTGCGGACGGTGAACATGATATACGCAACCCACATCCCCAAGAGGGAGCGGAAGCATGCGCTCAGGGACGTATATGCGTTGGAGCTAGTCGCCTCAAAGTTCAACCCTTGGTCCTCCTGTCCGATCACCTTTGATCGCAGGGACCACCCCACTAGTATCCGTCATGGAGGATTCGCCGCACTGGTCCTAGAACCAATCATTGACGGATTTCACCTCACTCGAGTCCTTATGGATGGCGGCAGCAGCCTGAACCTGCTTTATCAGGACACAGTGCACAAAATGGGTATAGACCTGTAAGTGCATCTAGTGCCACCCCTAGTTGGTTTTGGAGTATTGACGACAAACCTAGTTGAGGGACTAATGTGTTTGTGAGAATTGCAGGATAACACAGGTAGAAGTCCCTCATTGATTCGGTTTTCCTACTAGAGATGACCCCTAAAAATGTATGAAGACATTGAAGTCAAAGGTGGTATGTGAATACATTCACATTGAAGACTATGACAAGAGAAGACATTGCATGAAGACTATGGAGCGCGAAGACTTAGCAGTTTCGTCGTTCTATGTTTTTCTTTGTTAAGTCATAGGAACCACCGTACTTGTAACACCCTCGATGCGACTATAGCTCCCACGTGTCGAGGCACGACTTAGAGATATAATCGCATTGAAGGCATATGTCGCAAGTTAGGCAATCTTCACAACATCCCATGTAATATGAATAATAAAGGGGAGAACATAGTTGGCTTACACTCGCCATGTCAATCAAGAACATAAATAACATTACATCATACAAACACTCATGGCCCGACTACGGCGCCAAAATAAAAGAGAACCCAACATGCGACACGGTCCCGTTCACCCCCAACTGGGCACCACTACTGATCATCGGGAAAGGAAACATAGTATCGTTGAGAGTCTTCGTCGAACTCCCACTTGAGCTCATACGCGTCTCCTGGAGCGGAATCATCGGGCCCTGCATCTGGTGATATAATAATCTGTGAGCCACAGGGACTCAGCAATCTCGCACCCTCGCGATCAAGACTATTCAAGCTTATAGGTATGGCAAGGTAAAATATGAGTGGAGCTGCAGCAAGCGACTAGCAAGTGTGGTGGCTAACTTATTCGCAAAAGAGAGCGAGAAGAGGAGGCAAAGCACGAGCGAGAAGCTAGAGAACAGCCTGCGCAAACATTACTCCAACACCGTGTCCACTTCCCGGACTCCGCCGAGAAGAGGCCATCATGGCAACACACTCAGTTGATTCATTTTAATTAATTAAGGTTCAAGTTATCTACAACCGGACATTAACAAATTCCCATCTGCCCATAACCGCGGGCACGGCTTTCGAAAGTTCAATCCCTGCAGGGGAGTCCCAACTTAGCCCATGACAAGCTCTCACGGTCAACGAAGGAATAGACCTCCTCCCAAGACGTTCCGATCAGACTCGGTATCTCGGTAACTCAAGACACTTCGACAGGTTAAAACAAGACCAGCAACACCGCCCGAATGTGCCGACAAATCCTGATAGGAGCTGCACATATCTCTTTCTCAGGGCACACTCAGATGAGACATCCTACGAGTAAAACCAACCCTCAAGTTGCCCCGAGGTGGCCCCGCAATCTACTCGGTCGGACCAACACTCAGAGGAGCACTGGCCCGGGGGGTTTAAAATAAGATGACCCTTGGGCTCCGGTAACCCAAGGGAAAAAGAGGCTAGGTGGCGAATGGTAATACCAATGTTGGGCATTGCTGGAAAATCTTTAATCAAGGCGAACTATCAAGGGGTTCCCATTATAACCCAACCGCATAAGGAACGCAAAATTCGGGAACATAACACTGATATGACGGAAACTAGGGCGGCAAGAGTGGAACAAAACACTAGGAGAGAGGCCGAGCCTTCCACCCTTTACCAAGTATATAGATGCATTAAGATAACATAGCAATATAATGATATCCCAACAAGTAAATAAAGGTTCCAACAAAGAACGGCCTCCAATCTTCACCTGCAACTAGCAACGCTATAAGAGGGGTTGAGCAAAGCGGTAACATAGCCAATCAACGGTTTGCTAGGACAATGGTGGGTTAGAGGTTTGACAAGGAAATTTAGGAGGCTTGCAAGCAAGTGGTAGGCATCATAGCAATGGCATAGCAAAAGAGCGAGCAAACTAGCATAGCAAAGATAGTAGTGATTTCGAGGGTATGATCATCTTGCCTGCACAGTTGTCAGAGTTGACTGGATCCTCAAAAGCAAACTCAACGGGCTCCTCGTTAGCGAACTCGTCTCCCGGCTCTACCCAACAAGACAAACAAGCAACAAGGATACAATCAACCACGTGCAAGACCAAGCAATATGATGAAATGATGATATGTTATGCGGGATGCGATGCGGGATGCAAAAATGCAAGATATGACAGGAAATGCATGAACCTGGCCTCAACTTGGAATTCCAAGGGTGCCACTGGAAAGATGAGATGAAATCTCTTGAAAACGATATAAAGAACGCCAGAATCGGAGTTACGGTTTGGAAATGGCAAGCGATTCAAAAATGACACCGGTCTGTGATTTACAGCAAGTAGGCATCTAAATGCAATGAGATGAACATGCTACAGCACCCAAACATGACAACAAAATACATGGAAGGGATGCACACAAGATGCTTAACAAAAGTCTAGCACTAAGCTACGGCCAATTCATCCATTAGGAGGTTCAAACAAGCATGGCAAAAACGCAAATGGATAACAGATCTCAGACTTAGTGAAATTAACACTTGTCTGGAATTTCAGATCATATAGCCCTCTTCGGAGCAACAAAACAACATGCTACAGGACCTGAACATGACAAAGAAAGACATGGCATGGAGATACTCAACAAGCTTAACGAAAGTCCCTTAGTGACCTTGAGCCAAAAGGGATCACAAAATATACTAACAAGCACACGAACATAGCAAAAACATAATCAGTTTTCAGACTTAGTGAAAACTGGGACATGCTGAAATATAACTCACGAAGGCATGTTTACGAGCTCGATGCACTCACCATGGTGCAATTCATGGCAAGACAAGCATACACCCATAAATAAGGCACAAAATACAAGCTAGACATGGCAAGAACAATGGCATAGCATGCACGGATCAACTACAATAACATCGGCAAAATCGCAAACAAGTTGACGATCTGCCCAGATTCGTAACGAAGCAAAAGTAGAGCTCGATTGACTCAAGCTATGGTGCTCCATAATTGCAAACAAAGACATGGATGGATAGAGCACTACAACATTAACAAAACTCCCTTACTGATTATCCTCAAAAGAGGCACGGATCACTAGGAAATAGCATGAACATATGGCATCATGAACTAAATAATCCCAGACTTAGTGAAAACTACAAAGTCCCAGAAAACAGAATTACCGGGTGCCTCACTTTGCAAGCTTGCACAAGTCACCACACACATCCTAAAAATTCATGGGTTGCACCTCTGGAAAGATAACAAGATGCTTAACAAAACATATGAAGGACTCACAGGCATATCATGCACACAATAATCATGGCAAAAATGACAAAAGTCTAAGATGAACTAGCAGATCTGACAATTAACTCACGAAGCCTCCTTCTAACAACATTTCGGGCATCAAGATGAGCTCAAAAGAAAATGATGCAATGGAATGAAATGATGTACTCTCTGAGATGAACATTTTGATATGCTATATGCCCAAATCGGAGCTACGGATGCGGAAATATCACAGGTCAAAGATTGCATAAAAAATTAACGGAGAGGCAAAAGTCAACCCTAGGGTTTTCAGATCTGAGATCCGGATCGGCACGGATTTCGGAGCATGCCGGAGTTATTGTAGCTGTTCGCCGAAATCGACGGGGGAGGAGGCCGGCGGCTTGCCAGAGCTGCGAGGGAGGCCCGGGGCGTGCGGGGAACGAGGCGGCGGCGGCCGTGGTCGACCGGAGCGGCGGCGGCCGCTAGGCGAGGCGCGGGACGGTGCTGAGCTTCGGGGCGGCGGGCCCTCGCCGGCAGGAACAGCGGCGCCGCGGCAAGGTGGGCTCGGCCACCGGCCGCGGGGAGGACGACGCAGGCGCGGGAGGCGGCCTCTGGCCCGAGCGGCGGGGAGGAGGGCCGGAGATGGGCCTCGGCGGGCCGTGGCGGCGGCGGGCGCCGGTTGCCACGTGGCAGCGCGGGAGAGGGCGGCGGGATCCGGACGTTGTCCGGCTCCGTTCGGACACGTCCGGCGGCGGCGGAGATCTGTTTTCTAGGGTTTGGGAGAGGGGATCCGTGAATTTTTGGAGAGGGTGTATATATAGGCATAGGGGGAGCTAGGAGAGTCCAAATGAGGTGCGGTTTTCGGCCACGCGATCGTGATCGAACGATCTAGATGATGGAGCAGAGTTTGGTGGGTTTTGGGCCAAATTGAAGGGGTGTTGGGCTGCAACACACACGAGGCATTTTCGGTCCCTCGGCTAATCGTTGGAGTATCAAACGAAGTCCAAATGGTACAAACTTGACAGGCGGTCTACCAGTAGTAAACCAAGGCCGCTTGGCAAGTCTCGGTCCAATCCGGAAATGTTTAATCCCCACACACGAAAGAAAGCTAGAAATGGCCACCGGAGGAGAACGAAGCGCCGGAATGCAAAACGGACAACGGGGAAAATGCTCGAATGCATGAGACAAACACGTATGCAAATGCAATGCACAAGATGACATGATATGAGATGCATGACAACGACAACAACACAAGGAGACAAAACCCGAACCCGAGGAAATAAATATAACTTAACGCCGGAAACGGCAAGAGTTGGAGTACAAATTGGGAAAGTTACATCCGGGGTGTTACAGTACTATTAAGTGGGGTCCAAGTGAACCAGTCAGAATGACTGAAGTGATGCTTAACCAAAATCCTATATCTTCGAGTGAAGACTATGAGAGCAAATCTTGTCCAGAGTTGGACAAGTCAGCTTTGCTTGTAGCCCAAGTAAAGTTGTGGTGTGTGTTTGAAATCTGACCGTTGGAACACATGTCAGTTCCTTAGTGACCCAGGGTCATTTCGGACAAATCAGGTTGGGTTGCCTAGTGGCTATAAATAGCTCACCCCCTACAACCATAAACGGTTGGCTGCTCAGAGTTAGAGTACGGCTTTTGTCGTTTGAGAGCAACCCACCTCGAAGCCTTTGAGAGAGAATTCCTTGCGAGGATAAAGCCCTAAACACCCAGAGCCAAAGAGTGTTAGGCATCACTTAAGTCTTCCTGTCTGTGTGATCTGAAGACTTATTACACTTGAGGACTGTGAATCCTCCAGCCGGTTAGGCGTCGCGTTCTGAGCATCCAAGAGTCATTGTGGATCGCTGGTGAACGAAGTCTGTGAAGGTTTGGAAGTCTACCTTGAAGACTTACCAGAGTGATTGGGCAAGGACTGGGTGTCCTTAGCTCAAGGGGAATAAGGTGAAGACGAGGTCTTCTGAGTTGAATCTCAGCCTCCCTAACCAGACGTACAGTTGTCACAGCAACTGGAACTGGTCCAACAAATCATTGTCTTCAACGAGTCACTGGTTTCATCCTTCCCTTCCCCTTACTTACTGTTGGTCCTTGTGAAGTCATTGTACGATTGCATCATCATTTGACTTCACTGAGTGATTACTTGTTCTGATTGGCTTCACAATATCTTCCTACCTGATCCTTACTGCCTGGCTGCTATTAGTCATTGTGCTTTCACTTCATTGAATACTTGACTATGGTTTGCCTAGTGTAGTCTACCTTCCGCTGCATGGTAATAGGTTTATTTCTATTGTTTGTCTTCGAAACTTACATGTTTTGAAGACTTTCATAAAAATCGCCTATTCACCCCCCTCTAGTCGATCACTAGCACTTTCAATTGGTATCAGAGCAAGGTACTCCCTTGTTCTGTGTGATTCGGTTTAACCACCTGGAGTTTTAGCTATGTCGACTGCAGGGATAATTAAAGTCTCCGCTGCGTGCCCCGTCTTCGATGGAACTGAATATACCTACTGGAAGAATAAGATGCGCATGCATCTTGAAGCCATTGATGTCGACCTATGGTATGTCGTCAAGAACGACGTTCCCAAGGCTGGAGAAGGTGTCACTGCTACTGATGTCAAGAAGTTCGTTCAACTAGACTCTACTACCAAGAATATCATCGGTGGTCATCTGACCAAAGGATAGTATGGCTGCGTGAGTGCTTTGGAAACATCTAAGCTAGTCTGGGACTGGCTCTCCAAGGTTAACGAAGGCGTCTCAACCCAGAGAGATCAGAGAATCAGTGTCCTTCGCAACCTCTTCAACCGCTTCAAGAGAAATGACAATGAGAATGTCCAGCTCATGTTTATCGACTCACTGACATCACAAATGAGCTTCAAGCCCTTGGCGCTACTGAGATCACCAAGCATGAAGTCATCAAGACACTCCTGAGATCACTTGACACTTCGTTTGACACCCTAGCCCTGATGATTCAAGAACGTCCTGATTTCAAGACACTCGATCCGTCTGACATACTTGAGAGGCTCAACACACACGAGTTTCAGCTTTCTGAGAAAAGAGACATCTACGGTCCCAACTATGGGCGAACTCGTGCCTTGAAGGCAAAGGATGTCTCCTCATCTGAAGAAGAATCTGACAGCAGTTCTGATGATCCTGAAGACATTGGAAAGGAGCTTGCTATGCTTGTGAAGAAGTTCCAAAAATTCACCAAGAAGAAAGGCTTCAGAAAGTATTCACGATCAAGCTCAAGGAATGATGAAGCTTCTGCTCATGACTACAAGAAGAGAACATGTCACAAGTGCAAGAAACCTGGCCACTACATCTCTGAGTGTCCACAGTGGGACAATGAGAACAAGAAGAAGAAGAAGAGCAAGGAGTATGACTCTGACGACAAGAAGAAGAAGAAATACTCAAAGTCTTCTTCCAAGTCTTCATCACACAAGAAGAGCTCATCTGGCAAGGCACGTGCGTTTGTTGGCAAGGAAATGAATTCTGAGGAGGAGTCCGCTTCTGAGGAGGCGGAGGTGGAGTCTGAGGAGGAGTCCGATTCTGGCGTTGCGAGTCTGGCTACAACATACGTTGCCAAGTCCATCTTCAACACTGAAGACAATGACTTCATCACCGACACCGATGCAAATGACAAGGACTACTCCGCTTCCTCCTACTGCTTCATGGCACGCGGTGCCAAGGTAAACACACGCACTACTCACTATCAAACATCTAGTGACGATGACTCTGATTGTGGTTCCAAACCCAGCTACAAAACACTTGCTAAAATTGCAACTGAACAACAGAAAGCTATGGAACACATTCAAAAACTGTTAGACAAAAGCGATGATCTGTTAGACGCTGAAATGACTCGATCTCAGTCCTTAATTGAAGACATAAAAAATCTTCACGTTAAGTATGAGGAACTTGAAAGTCGTCATGAAACGCTCTCAACAACTCATGAAAGGCTTTCCTATGATTATCTTCAAAGGAAGCAAGATCTTGAGAAATTGAGAGCGGCTCATGAAGATCTGCAAAAGGAAAACGAGTCACTTCGCGCCGAACAGATCAGTTTAGCTCAGGAAGGATTTGAACCACCATGTCTTAAATGCATTGAGCGTGATAACGCTACTTCTGTTGCTGAATGTTCTACTGCTACTACTATTGCAATATCTTCAACTGTTGATGTGGTAACTAACCCCTCTGCTGAGGATACCACTGCTATCGCTGATGAGAATGCTAGGTTGAAGACACTGCTTGAAACAGGGATGTACAAAAGTCTCAAAGGGCATCAGACACTATGTGATGTCCTCAAAAGGCAGATCCTGAACCGAAACCCTAGGAAAGAGGGTGTTGGGTTCGAAAGGAAAATGAATGATGATGGGTCTTACTGGAAACCTGAGCAGTACCCCAAAACCACATGGGTTGCTGCAAAGGAATCTTCAGCGGATCCATCCACCCTATCTGGCTTCACTTGTGCTAATCCCATTGTTATTGATGAATCCTTTGATGCAAACTATAAACTATTTAAGAATCAGAATGGTGAAGTGTTTGCCAGGTATATTGGTACTAACTGCAGGAATGGACCGCCTATGAAGAAGATCTGGGTACCGAAAAGGTGTTTGGAGAATCTTCCTGTGAATGTCATTATGACACCACAGGTGAAGAAGACAAACCCCAGACCACAGGCTTCATACGGTCCAAAGGCTTCATACAGACAGAGGACTCACCTGAGTCGCACTAACGCAAATGTTTTGCAGGGAAGCCATACTCAGGCCTATGAATATGAGCGCGGTTCAACAAACCGCCATGTTCATAAGACCAAGAACTATTCTGCTTATTCTTATGAGTACTATTGTCCACCTGCAAGACTTTTTGCTAGGGCTCCAAAGCCAAAGTTCTCAGATGCTGCACTTAGACTCATTGCTTCGAAGCCACCCTTGAAGATGTGGGTGGCTAAGAAAGCTTAACTCTCTTTTGCAGGGAAAGGTCTGTAGCCGAAAACCAAAATCGTCTGACACTATTGCTGGGGACCTTAAACATCTTGTAGGGCGCAAGATCAAATGCCCAAATGGTCTTATTATGTACTTTGTTCCTGAATCGCTTGCTACTTGCCCTATCAGTCCTAATCTCGATCTAAGCTTTAATAATCCACTGGTTCGTCAAATGTTTTTGCTTCACAATTCTCTTCGTGAAGCCTATCCCCCTAACTGCACTGTAGGGTACGACACCAGCAGCTTCAGAATGGATTATTGATAGTGGGTGTACCAATCACATGACTGGCAAGCGAGGCCTTCTCATGGACTCAACCTTGCGTCCATCTGACAAAAGTCACATCACATTTGCTGACACTGGTAAAAGCAAGGTATTGGGTCTAGGTAGAGTTGCAATCTCAAAGGATCAACACATGGATAAAGTCATGCTTGTTGAATCCCTTGGTTTCAACTTAATATCTGTCTCAATGCTTTGTGATTTAAACATGATTGTGATGTTTGGAAAATATCGTTGCCTTGTACTAATGGAATCTGACAAGTCTCTAGTGTTTGAAGGGCCACAACTTACAGTATGTCTTCTAGCAAAAGCTTCTGAATGCTGGCTCTGGCATCGAAGGCTAGGGCATGCTGGCATGAGGAACCTCCACACCCTTGCAAGGAAGAAGCATGTCATAGGCATCGAGGGCGTCAAGTTCAAGAAGGATCACTTATGCGGTGCCTGTGAAGCAGGAAAGATGATGAGGGCCAAGCATCCCTCGAAGACAATCATGACAATGACTCAACCCTTCGAACTGCTCCCCATGGATCTTTTTGGTCCCACTCATTACTCAACTCTTACTACTACTGCTTGTCTCTATGGCTTTGTCATTGTTGATGATTATTCAAGATATACTTGGGTGCATATAATCCTCTACAAGACTGAAGTGCAGGATGTCTTCAGACGCTTCGCCAATCGAGCAATGAACAACTATGGCGCCAAGATAAAGCACATCAGAAGTGACAATGGCACTGAATTTAAGAACACTGGCCTAGATACATATCTTGATAGCTTAGGCATCACACATGAATTCTCAGCTCCGTACACGCCACAGCAGAATGGGGTCGTCGAACGCAAGAACAGAACACTTATTCAGATGGCCCGATGATGCTTGATGAATACAAGACTCCAAGAAAATTCTGGCCGGAAGCCATTGATACTGCATGCCATATCATCAACCGTGTTTATCTTCACAAGCTTCTGAACAAGACATCCTATGAGCTCCTTACTGGCAAGAAGCCAAATATCAGTTACTTCAGAGTATTTGGCGCCAGGTGCTGGATCAAGGATCCACATCACACCTCAAAATTTGCACCAAAAGCACATGACGGTTTTATGCTTGGATATGGAAAGGATTCGCACTCCTACAGAGTCTTCAACCTTTTTCACTATAAAGTGGTTAAAACAGTGGAAGTGCGTTTGATGTGACGAACGGCTCACAAAGAGAGCACCTGCCAAATGAGCTAGATGAAGTTCCATCCAGTGAATCAATCAAACTTATGGGAACTGGAGAAATCATACCGTCTGAAGCTCAGCCTGAAGAGGAACTTATCATCTCCGCACCTGATCAACCTGAAGACAATGCCCAGCCTGAAGACAATCCCTCTAACGATGACAATGATCAGCAAGAGCAAAATCTTCGTCCTGTACATCCTCGTGTTGCAAATGAAGTACAGATTGAGAGAATAATTGATAGCATCAATGCACCAGGTCCACTCACTCGTTCAAGGGCAACACAACTAGCAAATTTCTGTGGGCACTTCGCATTCGTCTCAATATCTGAACCCAAGAAAGTTGAAGAAGCCTTCATGGAACCTGAATGGATTCAAGCTATGCAAGAAGAGCTTCAACAGTTTGAGCTAAATAATGTATGGGAACTGGTTAAGCGTCCTAATCCTCGCAAGCACAATATAATAGGCACCAAATGGATATATCGCAACAAGCAAGATGAGCATGGTCAAGTTGTTAGAAACAAAGCTCGTCTCATTGCTCAAGGGTACACTCAAGTTGAGGGGATTGACTTTGATGAAACATTTGCTCCTGTGGCTAGACTTGAAGCCATACACATACTGCTGGCCTATGAAAATCATCATAACATTCTTCTGTATCAAATGGATGTGAAGAGCGCCTTTCTCAATGGCAAGATTGAAGAAGAAGTGTATGTTGCACAACCGCCTGGCTTTGAAGATCCAAAACATCCTGACATGGTGTACAAGCTCAACAAGGCAGTGTACGGCCTCAAACAAGCCCCTCAGGCATCGTATGACACACTCAAATACTTCCTGAAGAGCAAAGGCTTCAAACCTGGTTCCCTCGATCCCACTCTCTTCACGAAGACATATGATGGTGAACTGTTTGTGTGCCAAATATATGTGGATGACATTATCTTCGGCTGCACCAATCAGAAATACAGTGAAGAGTTTGGATATATGATGCAAGAGCAATATCAGATGTCCATGATGGGTGAGCTGAAGTTCTTCCTTGGTCTTCAAATACGTCAGCAACGCAACGGCATCTTCATATCTCAAGAGAAGTACCTCAAAGATTGCCTGAAGAAATTTGGTATGCAAGACTTCAAAGGCTTCACGACTCCAATGCCAGCCAAACATCATCTGGGTCCTGACGACAATGGTAAAGAGTTTGATCAAAAGGTATACCACTCCATGATTGGTTCTTTACTTTATCTATGTGCATCTAGGCCAGATATTATGCTTAGTGTTTGCATGTGTGCTCGATTCCAAGCGGCACCAAAGGAATCGCATCACTTAGCTGTGAAGCGAATTCTTCGATATTTGGCTTACACCCCAACACTAGGATTATGGTATCCAAAGGGCTCAGAGTTTGATCTGGTTGGATTCTCGGATGCTGATTATGCTGGCTACAAGGTGGATCGCAAGTCTACATCAGGCACATGTCATTTTCTGGGCCGATCACTTGTATGTTGGTCTTCAAAGAAGCAGAACTATGTATCTCTCTCCATTGCTGAATCTGAATACATTGCTGCTGGATCTTGCTGCGCTCAGCTTCTGTGGATGAAGCAAACACTCAAAGACTATGGCATTCATCTGAAGCAAGTGCCACTCTACTGCGACAATGAAAGCGCCATCAAGATCGCCAACAACCCAGTTCAGCACTCAAAGACAAAGCACATTGAAATTCGTCATCACTTTCTCAGAGATCATATTGTGAAGGAAGATGTTGATATCATACACGTCAACACTGAAGAGCAATTGGCAGATATCTTCACCAAGCCCTTGGATGAGAAGAGATTTTGCAAGTTACGGTGTGAGCTAAATATCTTGGAATCCTCAAATGTCCTGTGATCAGGCACACATCCTAACACTTATGCATATCGATGACTTAGATGTGCAACGCACAAAGTAAAGTATATCTTCAATCAATGAAGACATACGTTCTAAGTGTGAATACATTAATGTGTAATTTGACTTCGGAGCGCCATGATAATTGTGCGCCGTGTCTGGGTCTAATACTTCCTATACGGTGGGTAACGCCACCACCAAATTCTTCTGTTTGAAGTGTTTTACCCATGGCGTTACATTTGCTATGTCTTCACATTTTGTTTGTCTTCATTCCCAACTTGTCTTCATGATTATCTTCACTATGTTGGTTTGATTATCTTTCTCACATATATATATACATATACTAGTGTTCTGTCCTCTACAACATTCACTTATAGCTATGTCTTCTTGTTGAATCTTTTGAACTAAGTGAATGTGATCGGACCCTAACCTCTCTATGCTTTCTATCTCAAACTCTATCTCTCCAAATCATATGCATTCTCTTGAAACTGTCGAATGTCTTCTCTGCGTCCTTGTCAGCAGAAGATACAGAGACAAACATTAAGTCCGCTTTCAATGCTAATTCCTTCACTAGAAACCCGGAGAAGTGGGAACGACCACCCGACAATCCAGGCGTGCGTGGGAACGTGGAACAACCTCCGATATGTTGCATGATGGCCACGTGTCCTTCAGATGTGAATCGCCAGGGGCACCTGTGTAATAACCATGTGCCATCCCTGTCCTTATAAATACATGCCTCACCACAGTCATTATCCTTTCTTCCACTCTCGCACAAACCCTAGCACCACAGCTAGCGCTCAACGACGCCGACGACGAAGCGCTTAGTTGCCGCGACCTCTCCGACGCCGTCTTCACGCCGGCCGCGGACATCGTCTTCTCCGCTGTCGCCGTAGGTGTCCTCCGTCGCCAAGTTAGGGCACGGACGATCGAACTACTCGGCCTCCTCTTCCACTCCGTCTAGCAGTTCTTCGTGTGGTAAATAAAACTTCCTTTTTACGGCCCCTTTGATCCTATAGATTCGTCACTTTCTACCACAATCAGTTTCTGTTCACACAAGTTGGATCTATTTCATACTGCATCTCATAATATGCCTAGTATGTTCACTTATGCTTCACAAAGTAGTTATATTCCTCACTTGTACTGATCCGTGGATTCGTACAAATCTGGAACCAACTCCTTATCTATGAGTGAATGTCTTCGCACGATGAGGTGAATGTCTTCTAAACTGATTTATCTTCAAAATCTTCTGAGAATGCATATGACCTCTTCCCCTTCCCTCGCACCTTAATGCTGTCACAGGTACATGTCCGTGGGAGAATCCCTTAGTTCTCATAGTCTGCATTAATTTGCAGAATTCTTACAGCATCATATAAATTCACTCGAAGCCAGTTCCTGTTTGTCCAGCAAGCGAAAACCTTTGAAGCCTTTGGACGTGTTGAAGCCATTCAGTTTAAAGTTCATGGCTGCAGAGAAATCAGTAAGGAAGGGTGGCAGAAAGCATCGAGGTGAAACATCAAGAGATCTTCCCGATGACCTCTCAGAGCTGTACAAGACAGATCCAGAAGAGGATTACAATCAGCGCAAGACCCGAATCCAATGGATTCGAAGATATTGGGCAGAACAATGGTTCAAGTACCAGTTTGTGACCAAGGAATATGCTGAGAAGAATGCCATCAAGCAACCATGGGGAGACATCCTATACAGAAATCTTCAACCCAGGTCCAGAGATGAAGCCATTGAACAAGGCTTCTATCCCTGCATGGTCCGTGGACCACAGCCTGCGGATGCTGACCCATCGTCATTGCTATGGTGTCGTGACGACAATCTATTCAAGCGCAACTTCCAGTTTGCCCAGAATTCGGTGAAGCAGAACAAGAAGTCATTGGGACTAGACTTCAACCCTGGTCCCTCTGCTCCCCGTGCCGATGGCACCCGCAAAGCTGAACCCAATCTTGTTGGGCCCTTCTACAACCTGGAAGGTCTCATCACTCATATCATGGTTCAAGGGACAGCCGTGGATGAGCCTGCAGATGACGCTGAATCTGATGAAGCGCCTGCACCGCCGAAGCCAAAGAAACTGAAGCAGCCTAAAGCTTCAAAGCCTGCCTCAGCACCAAAAATCTCACGAGCGAAGCCACTGGCTACTGCACCTCCTGAAGATAGTGTGCAGTCTGAAGATTTGTCATGCATCTCCAAGCCCTCGAAAGTCAAGATGCCTTTGCAACACACCAGCCAAGAACTGACTGCTACTGCTATTCTGCGCAACGACGCTATTGATCTGTCCAGCGATGAAGATCTTGCAGATCACGCTCTTGAGCAACTGATCAAGAGCAAAGAAGAAGCAGAAATCTTCAATGATTTGCCTCTCTTTAACGTGGCAATCATCCACAACTTCATTGATGAGTGGTTTGACATGCCCAACCTCAGCTTCGAAGATCTGCAACTTCCAATTGGCCTCAGTGTCGCCTTCCATGGCGCCATTGCTTCAGAGCTAGCTATAGCTCAGCGCATCGTTGAACTGAAGCAAAAGATCGACTTTGAGAAAGCTCAGTTCAAGAAGCACATGGCCAAGCTCAGCATGCAAGAGGTCAAAAAATTTAAGATCATGCTGCACGAGCTCAAAGAAGCCTTTCTCAAGAAGCGTGAAGAAGCTCAAGGTTCTCGTGAGCGCATGAAGAGCCTGGCTGACAAGTGTATGCAGGCCTACAATGAGGCTCAGAAGCGCAAGGCCCTTGGTCGTCCTGGCATAGATCCCAGGATGGCTGCCAAGAAGAAGAAGAAGCCAGCTGTGGCCGAACCCGAAGCACCAAGGTAGGAAGCACATCCCATTGTCTTCCCAGCCAGTATGACTGGCTCGAAGCCAAAGGTCAGGTCAACCGCTTCAGAACTAAAGAAGACGAGGACTGCTGAGACTGAAGCGAGAAAGAGGAAACATCCTGAAGCCTCTGCTGCTGCTCCCTCCAAGAAGAAACGCAAGACCAAGAAGGATCGGGCTGCTCCCACAGAGCCCTTAGTTGTTGAACCTATCTTCATGGTTCGCCCTGCCGCTGAACATCAAGAGCACCAACTGACTGTCCATGAGCCTGCTTCCATAGAGGCTCATGAAGCTGAAGACATTTCAGCAGCTGATCTCACTACTGCTGAAGCCATTGGTCACCATGACAATGTTGAAGATGATGTAGTTCTTCCTCTGATCGAGCACAAACATGTATCATCGCCTGTGCTTACACACAGCGAACTCATTAGCATTGGTCGTCCTCTGACGCCAATTGCTCAGGATGCATCATGGGCTGATCACCCACAACAACAAGTCACACCACCCCGGCAAGAAGAAGAAGATGACTTTGAGGCCCAGCCAACTCCGTCTCCAGAGGCGTCGCCAGCGTTACGCAGGCTTCGCAAAGGACCAAGGTCTCAAGTCCCTCTTTCGAGCGTTCCAGAAGGAGAAGTGCCCCACCAATCTGTTGCACGTCAAGTGTTTCCAGATGCCACTCCTACTGTGAATGTCTCCGAGTCTGAGGCTAAAGCTGCTGAAGACATTCCGGCTGCATCAGCCGACGACACTCAAGAAGAAGAACGTGTCCCTACTCCCCCCATTACTGAAGAAGCTGTTCTCGAGGAGAACGTGTCTGTGCCCGACCCTCCAGCTCATCAAGTGGAGGTTGAAAATCTTGAGGCTGCCACCACCAACACAAATGAAGCCAATGACGTAGTCATGGCTGAAGCAAATGTGGAGCCTGCACAAATGCCAGAAGTCAATGAAGCCAATGATGCAACAGCTCCTGAAGCCTTTGTTGTGCAGCCCAACGCCTCTGCCACTGCTCATGTTCCTGCACCTGTTGCTGGTCCTCAGTTTGATTATCATGTTGAGCACAGGCCTCAGGTACAGAAGCCAATGCCAAGGTTGCCCAGGTTTCCAGGTCCTGCATCAGCACCCGGATCCTTTAATGTCAACGGCTTCAAAGCAGACAACACCTTCTTCAATAGCGCCAAGAACCCCTACTCAAGGGAAAGAATATCTTCTGATCGGTTCTGAAGCTATCCGCAGCGAAGTTATTACTCATGCATTCTGTACAATCAAGGTCGCATTTTCCCTCATATGTGTCTTGATACTGAAGCCATAACTGGTCTGCCATGCTTGGAAGAAGCTCTGGATTGCTTCAAAGAGTCTGGACTGTTGCCTTTCGTCACCGACCAAGAGCACTGGAACGAAGAGTTGTTGCTCCAATTCTATGCCACTCTTCACATTCGTGGCTACAACAGAGATTCGAAGACTTGGGTCCTTGAGTGGATGACTGGCAATGTTCATCACAAAGCCAAAGCCTTTGACATCATTGAGCTCACTGGTCTGCCCACTCCTGGAGATCTATATGAACCTGGTTGTCAGCTTCACAGTGCAGCTATGGAGAGCATCTTTCAGAAATCTGAACCAAACATGAGTCAGATGCTTAGCATGATGAAGCCTTTGCCTCCAGATGCTGCATATCCTAAGGAGTTCTTTGTTGAAGACCTTGAGTATCTGCCACGCACTATCTATCATATTATAAGGCAAACTCTCTGGCCCATCAAAGGACATTCTCCACATGCAAAGCTGGAAGGTGCAATGAAGACTTTGGTCTTTTATATTCTTCACGACAAATGCTTCAATGCACAAGACTTCTTCATCCGCCAACTTGCTGCATCAGGATCTGGTCTTTTTGGCTTGAAGTTTTACGCTCCATGGATAATGCGGCTAATCAAACTACACTCAGCTGTCTCATATCAGCCCTCTGCTCGCAATCATCGGATCTTTCTGCCTGACGTTGATATGTCCGTTGAAGCCATCTATCCAGAGCCTGCCAAGGAGCCTCTTAGTCTTCAGAATGTTGAGCATCAAAGTTTCTCTCAAAACATTGAAGGAGTTGAAGCAGTCACTCGTGTTTATCCTCTGGCTGGTACTACACGTGCACCTCATCGTGCCCTCACTGAAGCCACTGAAAGCACTATTGCCCAACGGCCCAAGAAGCGATCTCGTGTTCTCAGTGACCGAGAGCTTCTGGTTGCCCTTCATCAGAAACAGGATAGGCATCATGACTGGCTGAAGCGCCAAATGCAAAGCCTCTTGGTGGATGTCAACCGCATTCGCAATCTTACCACCAAGAATGCCTTTGTTTCCCATGAAACCTGTCGGCGTACATGGAAAGGGCTGACGCTTATGTGCTCTGAAGATGATCTTCAAGAGGATGGCTTCTCTGAATGTTTCAAGTTTGACTCTACACCTCCGAGAAGGACTGTGCTGCGACGAACTCCATCTCTTGAAGACTCTGAGTTCTCTTCCTCCACGGCAACTGTGAATGCCAGAGTGATCGAGGACGAAGACAATGCTACTTCACCGCCCCTACTTCTGCACGCATCGACACTGCCCCAAGTTCGTCTGCACCACCGAACAACACCGACGACCTTGCTACTTCACCTACTCCTCATGGAAACGAGTAGATGCTCTATGTCTTCAAACCTTTTTGGTCCTTATTGACAAAAGGGGAGAAGCATATGAGTTGGATAGTCTTCAAGCGGGTCCATATGGGCGGTTGCTTTTTGTTTTGCCTAGTGTTTACAACTCTCGCTTTGATACATTTGGTTCTTTGAGTTGTAACACTTACACTCGATGGCCGTCTGCTACTTATTTGCTATTCTGTGATGCGATGATAAATTCCGCATGTGCGACGATAAATTCCGCACTTAGATCATTTTGCAGACGTCCATTTTTCATTATGCATGTCACTATCTTCACATACTTTTCATGCATGATGAATTGTCATCATAAGTTGAAGAAGATCTCCACAAGTACAACCTGCCATGTGCATTTGCATTCCAAAAGCAAATTACTTATATGCACATCTTTAGGGGGAGCCCTTGCAACTTATGAAGACAATTCCCTATCCTTTACAATTTCACATATTATATTCCCCGTTGAAAACTTCAACTAGTTTGACATCAATCACCAAAAAGGGGGAGATTGTAAGTGCATCTAGTGCCACCCCTAGTTGGTTTTGGAGTATTGACGACAAACCTAGTTGAGGGACTAATGTGTTTGTGAGAATTGCAAGATAACACAGGTAGAAGTCCCTCACTGATTCGGTTTTCCTACCAGAGATGACCCCTAAAAATGTATGAAGACATTGAAGTCAAAGGTGGTATGTGCAGACATTCACATTGAAGACTATGACGAGAGAAGACATTGCGTGAAGACTATGGAGCACGAAGACTTAGCAGTTTCGTCATTTTGTGTTTTTCTTTGTTGAGTCATAGGAACCACCGTACTGTTAAGTGGGGTCCAAGTGAACCAGTCAGAATGAATGAAGTGATGCTTAACCAAAATCCTATATCTTCGAGTGAAGACTATGAGAGCAAATCTTGTCCAGAGTTGGACAAGTCAGCTTTGCTTGTAGCCCAAGTAAAGTTGTCGTGTGTGTTTGAAATCTGACCGTTGGAACACGTGTCAGTTCCTTAGTGACCCAGGGTCATTTCGGACAAATCAGGTCGGGTTGCCTAGTGGTTATAAATAGTCCACCCCTACAACCATAAACGGTTGGCTACTTAGAGTTAGAGTACAGCTTTTTTCGTTTGAGAGCAACCCACCTCGAAGCCTTTGAGAGAGAATTCCTTGCGAGGATAAAGCCCTAAACACCCAGAGCCAAAGAGTGTTAGGCATCACTTAAGTCTTCCTGTCTGTGTGATCTGAAGACTTATTACACTTGAGGACTGTGAATCCTCCAACCGGTTAGGCGTCGCGTTCTGAGCATCCAAGAGTCATTGTGGATCGCCGGTGAATGAAGTCTGTGAAGGTTTGGAAGTCTACCTTGAAGACTTACCAGAGTGATTGGGCAAGGACTGGGTGTCCTTAGCTCAAGGGGAATAAGGTGAAGACGAGGTCTTCTGAGTTGAATCTCAGCCTCCCTAACCAGACGTACAGTTGTCACAGCAACTGGAACTGGTCCAACAAATCATTGTCTTCAACAAGTCACTGATTTCATCCTTCCCTTCCCTTTACTTACTGTTGGTCCTTGTGAAGTCATTGTACGATTGCATCACCATTTGACTTCACTGAGTGATTACTTGTTCTGATTGGCTTCACAATATCTTCCTACCTGATCCTTACTGCCTAGCTGCTATTAGTCATTGTGCTTTCACTTCATTGAATACTTGACTATGGTTTGCCTAGTGTAGTCTACCTTCCGCTGCATGGTAATAGGTTTATTTCTATCGTTTGTCTTCGAAACTTACATGTTTTGAAGACTTTCATAAAAATCGCCTATTCACCCCCTCCTCTAGTCGATCACTAGCACTTTCAAGACCCCTCAAGGATCAAACCCACAAAAATGACCTTTAAAGGCGTCATTCCAGGTGTAGAGGCCCGTTGCACAGGCTCAATTACACTGGAAGTGGTCTTCGGATCCCCGGATAACTTCCGAAGCGAAGAGTTAATCTTCGATATAGTCCCGTTCCGCAGTGGTTATCACGCGCTGCTCGGGTGAACCGCATTTGCTAGATTCAATGCGGTACCACAGTATGCATACCTCAAGCTCAAGATGCCAGGACCTCGCGGAGTTATTACAGTCAATGGAAACACAGAGCGCTCCCTCCGAACAGAGGAGCACACCGCAGCCCTCGCAGCAGAAGCGCAAAGCAGCCTCTCAAGGCAATCAACCAGTTCGGCGCTTCAAAGCCCGGACACCTTCAAGCGCGCTCGGAGCAATCGACAAATAGACCGCCTGGCGCGATCTAAGCTTGCGTAGCAATGCGGCGGCCACCTCAATCCCAGCCCAACGGTGAAACTCGTGTCGCGCGTACATAATTACGCATTAAAAATACCATGGGCACAGGTGGGAAGGGGGGCACAACTGCAACACGCCCCAAGACACGGCTTAAACCGCACTAGGGGCTTCCCGTTTGGTTATTTTTTTCTCTTTTTTTTCAGGACCTTAATCTCTGGAAACACTGTCCGGCAGCGCTATTGCCGAACACATGATGCAGCAACCAAGGAGGCAGACAGTTATGTCATACCACGGAATTCCCAGGTGGATTACAGTAACGAGCAAAATATTCAATTTAATATCATTCATCAGCTTGCCCTTGGAAGGGACATAGTCCTACTCTTTGCTTATCGCTCTGTCTGTATCACTCTGCCTTAACGCACTTTTTTGAATAAACAATGCATGACATTACGACTATTATTGCATTCTTGTCATATATATATATTATATATATGTGTGTGTGTGTGTGTGTGTTCACTAATGACACCTTGCAACCTTACACTTTGGTACGGCCAATACACCAGGGGCTTACGTACCCCACAATACGGTGTGAAAAGTCCGAACACTTTCACAAGTGCGGCACCCCGAAATTATAGCATTATATGCATCAGCTCTGAATCATGTCTTTGGTCAAATGTTGGGTTTGCCCGGCTCCTATGTTTTGGTACCTTACGTTCCGCTCTATCGGCTAAGGTAGCGCTAGGAGAACTACTGCGATTGTTCCCCGGTTCTGCTGGGTTCAGCACCTCAGTAGAGAAAGCTAAAACTGACTGTCATGATAAGGCGAGAGATTGGTCGCTGTTCGGCGAGGTTTTCGTGTCCCTAAAGACTTATGCCGCTTAGAGCGAGGGGCCGGCCCTGTTCGGCTTAAAGGCGTGTATCGCGCCCCCAATTCGGTCTTCCGAATACTAGGGGCTTCGCCGAAATTTAAAATTATAGAATTCTATGGCTAAGTGAGAGTGATAAAGCATTATTAGTCCGGTTGCCTTGTTTGCTGTGCTGAGCACCTCCCTCGAAGGACCCAAACATGGGAACAAGAGTGCTCAGGTTTATCCCAAACACCCTAGCACTCGTGGCATGGGGGCAGAAGCCGAGGACTAGCCATCTCTCAGATTGGATAAACAGCCAAATAGAAAGTAATATTTTAAATTCAAACAAGCGTTGCATAGCGCATATGAAATAAGTTTTCATAAACACAGGATAAAACGAGCAAGTCTCATTCAAATATTACATCTTTTGAACACTCGTCCGCAATGAGACGGGCACCCGGCAGAACACCCTCGTAGTACATCTCGGGGGTGGCGGTGCTCCTTGCTCTCCGTCAACCCCTCCTTGATCAGCTTCACGGCGTCTAGCTTGACCCACTGCAACTTCACACGGGCGAAAGCCCGGCGTGCACCCTCAATGCAGACAAGTCGCTTGACGACCTCCAGCCGTGGGCAGGCATCCACAAGCCGCCTCACCAGGCCGAAGAAGATGTTCGGAAGGGCGTCGCCAGGCCACACCCGGACTATAAAACTCTTCATGGCCCGATCAGTCGCCTTATGTAGCTCGACCATCTGCTTCAGCTGGTCGCTCATTGGCACCGGGTGTTCGGCCTCAGCATACTGAGACCAGAACAACTTCTCCGTTGAGCTTCCATCCTCGTCCTGGTAAAACTATGCGGCATCGGACACGCTGCGAGGCAAATCTGCGAATGCTCCTGGAGAGCTCCGGATTCGGGTAAGTAATCGGTAATTTACTTTTACATGCTTGCTTTGCATATAGAAAGCCTTACCAACCGCTATCTTCTTCATCGTGTCGATCTCTTGGAGGGCCTTTTGGGCTTCGGCCTTGGCACTTTTTGCACTCTCGAGGGCCGCGGCAAGCTCAAACTCCCGCGTCTTTGAGTCAAGCTCCAATGCCTCGTGCTTCGCCACGAGAGCCTGGAGCTCTTCCTGCACCTCGCCACCCGAGCCTCGTGCTTCTCTCGCTCGGTGCGCTCCTTGGCCGCTTTATCTTCGGCCTTGGTTAGCGCTACCTTCAGGGTCGCCACCTCGGTCGTGACCCCTGGCAAATATTCGATGATCCTGTCATTTTGCAATAGCGTCTTCTTTTATATATACAGACAGGGTATTACTTACCCTTGTTCTCCTCGAGCTGCCTCTTGGCAAGGCCGAGCTCTTTCCGGGACCCCTCGAGGGCCTGCTTCAGTACGGCGACCTCCGCAGTCAGTGTGGCGGACGCCAGCAGCAAAGCCTGCATATGCATATTGACACACTTATGTTAGACTCCTGCGATATTGTTTGATCCTCTATTCGGCCTTTCTTTGTGAACACCGAACAAAGCATCAGGGGCTACTGTCTATGCGGTAATATTCCTACTACATTTTAAAACACTTACCTCGAAGCCTGTTAGAAGGCTGGCAAAGGCTTCAGTCAATCCACTCTTTGCGGACTGAACCTTCTGGATCACCACACTCATGATAGTGCGGTGCTCCTCGTCGATGGAAGCACTGCGAAGCGCTTCCAGCAGATCGTCCGGCGCCTCTGGATGGACAGAGGTCACCGGCACAGGCGTCTTGCCCCTCTTAGAAGGAGGTCGCCTGCCTGAGCCTGGAACCGCTGGAGGTTCCGGCGCGGTGTTCGGCTGAGAGTCGAACTCTGAGCTCTCAGGGGCTCCGTCCCCTCGGCTCCCGGAGTCCGGAAGGTCGCCTTGAGGTGCCTCCGGGAATGTCTCCCCTCGACCCGGTGCCTCTTGAGACAACACCTCGGTGTCGTCGGCAGTATGAGGGGAGGTGACGGTCGGGACTGGATCGCTGTCCATGTCCGACGAGCCCAGGGAGCCATCCGATGATACCTCGATATTGGCTCGTGGCGGCCTGCATAATTATGTTCAGGGTTGGGAAAGCAGTGCAACAAAGGAATCCTATGAGTTACTCTGGTATCCGAATACTTACGATCTCCCTGGGGGCTTGGCCCTGGGCAACCACTCGTCTTCGCCCTCGTCGGCGGCGGTAGAACTGTCCGGAAGGAGAGTCCTTCCCTTCTTGGACCCTTCGCCCCCCCCCCCAGTTGGGGCGGCCTTCCTTTTCCTGTCTCCCCCAGTCGGTGGGGGAGCATCTTCTTCTTCTTCTTCTTCCTCGTCTTCGGGGGAAGAGTGTGCCGCAAAATCATCGGACGGTGAGTCCGACGACGCCTGACGTCGGGAACTCTTCCGGGTTCCCTTGGCCTTCTTGGTCTTCTCCGGCACCGTATAAGGGGCCAGAGTCAACATCTTCGCCAGAAGAGCGTCTGCGGGGCCTTCGGGCAAAGGAGCCGGACAGTCGATCTGTCCGGCCATCTTCTGCCAGTCCTGTCAAAGGTACGGGAGTTTAGATACCGCATAGTGTCAATCTATAAAAAATAAGTATCCTGTGAAAGGTAAAGCAGCTTACCGCACTGGCTTGGCGCTTTGCGCTGAATCCGCGATCCTCAGTAATAGGAGGGGGGACCTTGGCACTTTTGAACAGCACCCTCCAGGCATCTTCATGAGTCGTGTCGAAGAGCCTGTTCAGAGTTCGGTGCTTCGCCGGGTCGAACTCCCACAAGTTGAACTCCCATTGTTGGCATGGGAGGATCCAGGGTATGAGCATAACTTGGACTATGTTGACAAGCTTGAGCTTCTTGTTCACCATGTTTTGAATACATGTCTGTAGTCCGGTCAGCTCTCCTAAACTACCCCAGGATAGGCCCTTCTCTTTCCAGGAAGTGAGCCGCGTGGGGATGCCAGATCGGAACTCGGGGGCCACTGCCCATGCAGGGTCACGTGGCTCGGTGATGTAGAACCACCCCAATTGCCACCCCTTTATGGTTTCCACAAAGGAGCCCTCGAGCCATGTTACGTTGGGCATCTTGCCCACCATGGCGCCTCCGCACTCCGCCTGGCGCCCGCCCACAACCTTCGGCTTGACATTGAAGGTCTTCAACCATAAGCCGAAGTGGGGCTTGATGCGGAGGAAGGCCTTGCACACGACGATAAACGCTGAGATGTTGAGGACGAAGTTCGGGGCCAGATCGTGGAAATCTAGGCCGTAATAGAACATGAGCCCCCAGACAAATGGATGGAGAGGGAATCCCAGTCCGCGAAGGAAATGGGTGAGGAACACTACCCTCTCATGGGGCTTGGGGGTGGGGATGAGCTGCCCTTCATCTGTGAGCCGGTGCGCGATGTCGCCGGGCAGGTATCCGGCTCTCCTCAGTTTCTTGATGTCTCCCTCCGTGACGGAGGAGACCATCCACCTGCCTCCCGCTCTGGACATGATTAGAGAAGGTTGAGGTGGGAAGTACGGACTTGGGCGCTAGAGCTCGAGTGTGCGAAAACGGATGAGCGAAGGAGGAAGAAGGCGTGGATAGAAAGGTGAATCCCTATCCCTTTATATGGGCGGACGAAACTAAGCGTCCCCACTTGCCTGATAAAACTCGCTTATCCCCCAAGCGCCATAATTGATGGCGCGGTTGGGTTACCCACACCCGTATTGATGAGAATCCCATAATAAGGGGACACGATCTCTGCTTTGACAAGACGTGTCGAAAAACTGCCTCGCGTTATGTGCGGGGCTGGTTAAATGAAACGGTTCGAATAATCACCAGACCATGACATAACGTCATGCTGCCAAAATAAGTCAGCAAATTGAATTTGCAAAAATATTATTCTCTCTACGGTGGTATGTGGAACTTATTTTGCAGGGTCGGACACTATCCTCGTATTCAAATTCTTCTGTGATGTATTCGGAGAAGGAAACCGCCTTGCAATGCCAAAGACAATACTGCGCGCCGGACACATCGTCATTGAAGCCTGGTTCAGGGGCTATTGAGGGAGTCCTGGATTAGGGGGTCTCTGGACAACCGGACTATATCCTTTGGCCGGACTGTTAGACTATGAAGATACAAGATTGTAGACTTCGTCTCATGTCCGAATGGGAATCTACTTGGCGTGAAAGGCAAGCTAGGCAATACGGATATGGATATCTCCTCCTTTGTAACCGACCTTGTGTAACCCTAACCCTCTCCGGTGTCTATAAACCGAAGGGTTTTAGTCCGTAGGACAACAAACACAACATACAATCATACCATAGGCTATCTTCTAGGGTTTAGCCTCTCCGATCACGTGGTAGATCTACTCTTGTACTACCCATACCATCAATATTAATCAAGCAGGACATAGGGTTTTACCTCCATCAAGAGGGCCCGAACCTGGGTAAAACATTGTGTCCCCTGCCTCCTGTTACCACCCGGCCTAGACACACAGTTCGAGACCCCCTACCCGAGATCCGCCGGTTTTGACACCGACAAGGGGCCCATAAACCCTCACCATGTTAGGGATGCAAAATCATGGAACATAACACCCGTATGACAGAAACTATGACGGAAAGAGTGGAACAAAACACCAGGCATAAGGCCGAGCCTTCCAGCCTTTACCAAGTATATAGATGCATTAATTAAATAAGAGATATTGTGATATCCCATGATATCCATGTCCCAACATGAAACAACCTGCAACTGCACCTGCAACTAGCAACGCTATAAGAGGGGCTGAGCAAAGCGGTGGCATAGCCAAACAACGGTTTGCTAGGAAGGGAAAAAAGGTTAGAAGCTATCATGGCAATTGGAGGGTTTAAACTTTCAAGGGCCTTGCCCATGGTTTGCTAGGAAGGGAAAAAGGTTAGAGGCTATCATTACAATCGGAAAGAAGCAAACAACCATCACATAAACATTGCGTGATGCACAATCAAGTATGATGCATGTCCGGTTTAAATGTACATGGCATGGCAAAGTGCAACAAACAATACTACAAATTAAGTAGAGCTCAATATGCAACGAGTTGCATATCGATCAAACACCACACCCAAGTATTTAGTTCGCTTTCATTTAGGTACTCAACAATATTAAATATTGTTAAACATCGCAAGGGGTGAAGTATAATTAAACTACCTATCTAGGCAAGTTTTAATGAGACCGGAAACAACAAATAATAATTCCAGAAAATCCTCATATGTTATTTAGCAATTTTTAAATTCAAACAACAATTCTAAACATTTTAAATGTTGTTATCATGATGCAGATGACATATTCAAGTCTTATGCAATTTTATGAAAATGTTGTCATGAGCATGTTATAAAGCATTTGGTCACCATGGTGGAACGAAAGGGGTGCCACAGGAACGACGACAAAAATGGTGCTACGACAACATTTCGATGATCCGATAACTCATCGAGATGTCGGTGCAAAAGAAAGTGTGGCGAGCGTGAGTCATACAAGGATGGTGGGTCATCCCGGTTACCGGGTGTCCCACTGGTTGAAGGCATGGCCAACAAGGAACAACGTGCAAGCGACAATTCGAACATGGTGCAAGCACGGGCATCTCACACAACAGACATGCATTCGTTCTTGAAAGGTTACCTCGGCGGTTATACCTTTGAAGCGTGCATTCGAGACGGTTCGGATTCGATGGGACATAGTTGTTCACGGGTCAGCGTCAAAGTAGTCGTACACGGCGATGGTAGTGGAAGTAGTGGTACACGTTTCATAGCCGTTCACATTCTGTAGATGTTCGGGGCTGTCTGTAGGGTACTTGGTGAAATCCACGAGATCAGTAGTTGCACATGGTCTTTGCGTTGTACTCTGACTTGGTGATTCCAAAAGATTCATCGGTAGTGGAACTTGGCGGTCTCGACGGTCGTCGTGGTACTTGACGGCAGAAAACGGCAGAAAACACACGGCGTGGGTACACGAACTTGGCGTAGCCATGCGGTAGTCGAAATTGGGGGCATTCTTGGCCATCCTGATGGTCCGAACAAACTATTTGCACCCAAAGGCAGCAGGACGAGGTGCTAGGAGGAGGCCGATGGGGACGGCGGAAGAAGGTGGCAGACGTGAAGCAGAGGCGCGGCTGGACTGCAACGGCAGCAGGGCGGCGAAGGACGGAGTGGCCGGCGTCGGCCCTGGCGCGAAGCAAGGGAGGCAGGCCAGCTCGGAGCTGGGCTGGTTGGAGCGGTCGACTCCAGAAAAGCAGATCGAGGCCGATTCTTCCCGTGAAGCAGGGGATCGAGTGGGCCGCAGGTCAACACATAGGTGAGGGGACTTGTTGCTGGTCGTCGTCGTGTCCGCACGCAGAAGCAAGGGAAGCTGGCAATGAGGGCTTGGGGAGGTTTGACCGCGAAGTCACGCCGGCGACGACGAGATCTAGCAAGGACGCGGCTTATACGAGGCAGCGGCGCCGAGTAAACGAGGAGGCGGGCAAGGAGTAGAGGACGGTGAAGCAGGGGTGGTCTGCGGGTGTGCTTCGACGGCCTTGGTCGCCGGTTGGTGGCGAGGTGGAGGCAAGGTCGCGGGGAAAGGAGTCGCGCATGGGAAGGAGGTCGGGCACGGGCGCTGCCCTCTGCGTGCATTCGTGTGGGTGGTGGAGTGGGAGGACGAGGGAGAGATGGGGATCGGGCAGGAGGAGAGGAAGATGAGCGAGATGAGGGGCATCGAGCAGGAGGCGGCGACAGAGGGAGAGATCGAGATGAGGGGGGTCGGACCTAGGGTTGGATAGGCGGCTGGGCTTAGGAGGATATGGGCCGGCCTGGGCATAGGTTGCAGCTGGGCTGGGCTCTCTCTCGCTCTTTCTCCCTCAAATTTTCATTTGCAAAAAAGAAATAGAGAGAGAAAAAGATTTTGCGCATGGCGTTAATTTTCACGGGCTCATAAAAATGTGCTTGATCCAGGAAAAATAGAAATAGCATGATCGAAAGATATAAATTGAAATTCATTTGAATATATTTAAATGGTTTTGAATTGGGACTAGGTTTTTGAAGTGCCCGAAAATATTAAGACTTTAGGAGGAGCCTCAATAAAAGAGATAAGAATTGTTGGCAAAGTTTGAGAAAAGGAATTGAGATAGAAAATGCATGGAACTTAAACTGCAGGTGTGTTATGGTGTCCCAAAGTTAATGGAATATTTTGATATAGCCCCCAAATAATATTGGGAGACTTATATATGTTGTAAAGAGAAATCACCATGTGCATTCCCTCGATTTAAATGGACCAGAGATCCATGCGATTTATTTATGAGAAAATATTTAAGTTGGAATGATGACATGATGTAATGCAAACGATGCAATGATGAATGCAACAAACAAATAAGACACGTGGCGACAACTAAAAACATAGAAGGCGTTTGGAGCGTCGGTCTCGGGGCGTCACAACTCTCGACTACTTACAAGACCCGAGATCTAAGGATGGCACCGAGGAGAAACAGAAGAAGGAAGAGGTAAAACTAAGTTGCTTCTTTGACAAAGGAGTGAAACCAATGAACCTTGAGAGATTGAAAACTGGAAAGAAAGAACACAACAGAGTTGAACGAAATTGAAAGCACTCTGGTAGAAAAGAGAAACAAGGAACACCATGTGAACCTTGGAGGTTGCAAAGCTATGAATGACGAGCACAATGGACAAGAAGGAATTGAAACCACTCTGGTTGAAACCAGATAAAACAAGGAATAAGAATAAATTCGAACAACACTACGGTTGAAAAGAGATGCAAGACTTGATAAGATGAAAAGAAATTGAGTAGAAGACACAACACTCCTGAAAAAGCAAGGAAAAGAACATGATATTTACAAAATGAGATGGTGGGTCGAAGAGAGTAACATCGTAATGCCTCCGGAACAAATGTAAGAATGGAATGAAAAGAACGGAGAAGAAAACAACATGGTCTACCTGAAATGAATTTAAGAGAGCCTCTTTTAAAAGAAGGATTAAACGAAGTTGTCGAAGAATCAACAATCACATGATATACTCCTTGTCGGGTTATGAAAACATATCAAAACTAGAGGTGGAATTCTGCCACTAAAGAAAACAATTGATTGGTTGAGATCAACGAAGAGAAGCAAAACTTCTTCACCTAGATGAGAAGGAGAAAATTGGATCATTGATAAGCACCACAATAGCAACATTTCTTAGGGAAGGCTTTAAGTGAAATGTAACCCAAGATAAATCCAATGAAGAGATTGACGGATATAAAATACCTCATTCTTGACAATATGTGAATCATGAAACACGAAGGGAAATTATCAAGAATGACATAACACCACCTCAAGAGATAAGATAGAAAGAACTGCACTTCAGAATGCAAGATGGAGAATACTTGAGCTCCTCCAACAAGTATCTTGAACAACACTTCAAGAATGAATTAAATCCTTGATGAACCATCATGTAGAGTCTCCATGAAGAACTTCAGTAACAAAAGGACGATGAGAAGGAAGCGATGGATGACAAGAATGTGATTGAAGCCTTGCAGTGATTTAGATGGAGCTTCACGGCGAGTTAACTGAGAGAGCTTGGAACTCTGGAAACAAAAGATGAAGCATCTCGAACCGAGAATGTGATATGATGAACAACTCCTGAAAGAAAGATGAATCACTTGTAATCAAGAATTTACTCATCATGGACAATCTCCGGAAGAAAAGAATTGAATCACCTCGAGGAAATAAGAATTAGATTTATTGTATGCTTATCCGTCATCAAATTAAATTGATGACAAGCAATGGATTTGGCATACTACTTATTCCCGTTGAAAAAGGAATCAGGAGAGATATAGCGCAAACTTGAGAAAGTCTTCAACGAATCACCCATAGAATTGGAAACAATGAATACGTTGATATGATAACAAGATAGAGAAAACTTGAACGAACCACCGTAAGAATTTGAAACAAACGAAGAAAGGAGAACAAATCACTGGTAAGAATTAGAAAATAAATGAAAATACTTGAGGAAATTTAGATACAAGAGAACAAAGAGACCATGAGCTGACTAAAAATTACTTGCACGAAGCACCGGAAGAATTGGAGAATGAAAGACGAGACATCAATTTAGAATAATTGGAGAACAAAGCTGGAAACTTAGAACGAAGAAATCTTCTGAAATGATGGCCTTTGGATGATCAAGAAATGAAAACAACTCCTGAAATGCTCCGGATGGTATGAAAAGAATTTCTCATGGTCAGATCAATAATGAGGATGGCATCAAGCTAGAACCATGAATCTTCAAGAGAATGGACAAGGACTTAAGAGAACCGCTTCTTCGGTCTTCAAATGTTGAGAATGATGGTGAGGAATACCGCCAAAATTATTGAGACACTCTGAAACAATGAATAGAAGGGTTGATCGAAGGATGAAAAGAATTTTGAAAGCGATCTTGGAGAAGGCACATAACTGATGAAAATTCATTTTTACATCAAACTTTGAAAAGAATTTGAGAATAACTCCGAGAAAATTAGAAGAGTCAGGTAAGATCCTGGGAAAAGACTTGCGGTTTAGGGCCCACTCAAAGAAACACCATTGAGCGATTTTTTTAAAGAGAGATTGCACCGGTTGAATTAAATGGCTTGAATGAGGTAACAACCTCCAATTAGTTTGAACGGATTACAAATGGAAACACGAATCTTCTGAAATATCTTCCATACTCCGGAGAGAAAATAGAGAAAGTTGAATAAACAAGAGAGTCTTGGATAAGAAATTGCAACATGGTAAAATATGTGAAACAAAAGGAAGTGAGATGATCAACATCGAACTTGAATTTGGTCTACTTGAAAAGAAAACGGGAATGAAAATGATGAGGTTGAAGCTCCTAAGCATCTTCACGAGGAAACACCGGATAAGAACATTGAAGGGAAAAAATGGAGAGATTTCACATGAATAGATTGGATACTGGATTAAGAATGTGAGTCCTTGAAGAAAAGGGTGGGATGGTTGGAAAACAAAGACAACTTGGGGACGGATGAACGGACAATCCTCAGGCTTGAAGGGCAGTGCACCGTCTGGAAATGATTGACATGAAAATCTTGATGATCAAGAAGGATTAGCATTCACATAGAAATATGAGAACACCCCTTAGGAAAAGGTATGGAACCAAAACTTGACATTGAAACAACTCCAATACCACAACTCAAAACAAAACAAGGGATTGGCTTGCGGAATAAGATGAAAACAAATATATGATAGATCCCATATCGTATCATGTGTCGGTTGGAAGGATATCCTACGTGATACTTGAATTCCCACCTAAGAACTCCCGAAACATTAGGGTTATGCAATCTGGTGTTGGGGATACAGGGAGGCACAAATATATCACACAACTAACAAGCCCTATGCTCCAACTGTATCCATCCTTCAACACATAACCAGGAAACCTTCGGAAATTGTGTACCTCAAACCTTCGAAAACATCTGATATACTGGATGTGGAAATACATCTGATCGCTCTCCCCAGTACCAGGTGTCATGAAACTACTCTCACCACAAAGAGTATAGAAGCGTTTTCGATGTCGGCGACCTCTGGTATTCCGAAAATGGAATGATAAACGCTATGACAAACACACCTTGGAGCTCAACTCCTCGGGACACTGCCACAACCCCTAAATGTCAAGAGGCGCCAAGATAGAATCGCCATCACAATGATATCGCCATGATCCAACAATACCGGCTGATCATAAAAAAATGAGTGAAAAAGAGGAGAGTGAAGTCAAAACAACTACGTCAGGAGTCCTCACCAGAGCGACGAAGGGGATAAGGAGTAAAAAGAATTCCTACTCTCCGATATAACTAGACTCAAAATAGTTTTCTTCTAGTCTTAGCAACGGCATCGGTTCGATCAATCAAGGGGGCTCCTAAGGTCGGTAAGGCTTTGATGCCAACTTGTAACGCCCAAGATGCGATTCTATCCCAATCACATGATGAATTCATGATTGGGGCACAACCGCATTTCGAGCGCCCAACAAGGTGGATATCATTACAACAAACCATGTACTGAATGGATGAGAATACAAGATAAAGGCTTACACTCGCCACAAGCTACAACATGGATACATGAATACAACAATACATAGCAATCATCATACAAAAGAGCAGGATCCGACTATGGATGAAATCAAACAAAAAAGAAGAATGACATCCACCCTGCTAAACCCAGGCTCCCCGACCCAGAACCTAAATCCCTTGATCGAAGAAGAAGCAGTAGAAGAACTCCAAACAAGAAAGCATCACACTCGCGTCCGATCATCGCATTACCTGTACCGGCAACTGTTGTTGTAGTAATTTGTGAGCCATGAGGACTCAACAATCCCATTACCATGGGTATCAAGACTAGCAAAGCTTAATGGCTATGGAAAGGATAAGTGGTGAGGTTGCAGCAGCGACTAAGTGATGTATGGTGGCTAACTTACGAGTACAAGAGTAAGATGAGATACTACGCAAATGGTCGCAAACAAGTAATGATCAATAAGTGATCCTGAACTACTGATGTTCAAACATAACCCAACCGTGTTTTCCTCTCGAACTTCCCCGAAAAGAGACAGTCATGGTTACACAGGCGGTTGGTGTATTTTAGTTGAGTTTACTTCAAGTCCTCTACAACCGGATATTAAAAAATTCCCATTTGCCACATAACCGCGGGCACTGCTCTCCAAATTTTAAACCCTGCAAGGGTGTCCCAACTTAGCCCATGACAAGCTCATGATCCATGGAGACAATCCTCCATCGCGGGACCCTACGATCAGACTCAGAATCCCAGTGCACAAGACATTTCGACAATGGTAAAGCTAATCTAGAAAGACCTCCCGGCGTGCCGCCACCCTGATAGTAGCCGCGCATATATCGTCTCAGGCCATGTCTGGATGGGTCAACCTACACGTATATACCAAATACCTTGGGTTTCCCCGAGGCGGCCCCGCAGTCTGCCCGTTTGGGACCAACACCATCAGCATTGGCCCCTCTACTATGTAGAAAGAGTCCTCGGGTTCATGACGCCTTATGCCAATTAATTATTTAGTTCAATTATTATTATGGCAAATGTTAAAACCAATGTTGGGCCTTGCTGGAAGAGTTTTATTCAAAGCGAACTGTCAAGAGGGGCCCATAAACCCTCATCATGTCAGGGACGCAAAATCAAGGAACATAACACCGGTATGACGGAAACTAGGGCGGCATGAGTGTAACAAAACACCAGGCTTAAGGCCAAGCCTTCCACCCTTTGCCAAGTATATAGATGCATTAATTAAATAAGAGATATTGTGATATCCCATGATATCCATGTCCCAACATGGAACAACCTGCAACTGCACCTGCAACTAGCAACACTATAAGAGGAGCTGAGCAAAGCGGTGACATAGACAAACAACGATTTGGTAGGAAGGGTAAAAAGGTTAGAGGCTATCATGGCAATTTGGGAGGCTTGAATAACAAGTGGTAGGTAGCGCGACATAACGGTAGCATCAAGAAAACTAACATAGCAATGATAGTAGTGAGATCCAAGGTGACGGTCATGTTGCCTGAAATCCCGCTAGGAAGAAGAACGAGTCCATGAAGAAGATGATGAAGCAACATAGTTGAACAGATCCTCACAATCGCAACGTAACTGGAACTATCGAGAAGAAGCACAACCGGAAAGATGCAAACAACAAAGTAAACAACCATCACATAAACTGTAATGCCCCGGATGTAACATTCCATAATTGTAACTCCAACTCTTGCCATTTCCGGCTATGTGATATGTTATTTCCTTCATGGTTGGGTTTTGTCCTCGTTTTTTCATTTTGTTCATGTCATGCACTTCATATCATGTCATCATGTGCGTCACATTTGCATTCGTGTTCGTCTCATGCATCCGGACATCTTCCCCGTTGTCCGTTTCGGAACCGACACTCCCACATGCACCCGTTGCACCTCTCAGATCTCGTTTCATGAGCGGGAGAAAAACGTTCTCGGAATGAGCCGAGATTTGTCGAGTGGCCTTGGTACTTGACTGGTAGGCCGCTTATCAAATTTCATTCCATTTGTAGGTCGTTTGATGCCCCAACGATTAACTAGCTAACCGCAAAACCCCTCTCTCTTTGTAGCCTAGCACCCCTCCATAACAGCCCACTAGCTCATCTAAACCCCCTCCATGCTCTCTGTCGTTGGATCATGATCGTGTGGGCAAAAACCACACATCATTTGGACTCTCCTAGCTCCCCTACCTATAAATACGCTCCCCCTCCTAAAATTGCGGACGAAACTCTAGCTCCTCCTACACCCTGAGCGCTGGACATGTCCGCCGGGCGCCGGACGCTTCCACCGCCGCGCCCGGACCAATCAGCGCCTGCCACGTGTCCCGGCCGACGACTCCGCCGCCGCGGCCCGCGTAGCCCAAGGCCGGCCCGCTTCCCGTCACACGAGGCCCGCGCCTGCTCCCCGCGCCCTCGCCACCTCTCCGCCGCCCGCGCCCGTGCATCGCCGGCACCGCCTCGCTGCCCACCGTCGCAGCACCCGCCGCCGCCGACGTCCGCGCCACCCGGTCTCCACGTCGCCACCCGGCTCTCCTCCGGCCATATCTTTGTCGGCGCCGCCCAGATCCGCCGCCCGACCCAGCCGACGTCCTCCTCCACCGCCTCCTTCCAACTCCGGCGAGTTCCTCGGCAATCCTCGGTTCGCGTGCACGAAGAACCCTAGATCTGCGAGGTTGAAATATTTTCTAAGTCCTAGAATTTCTATCTCATGTACCTCTTTGACATGTCATATCTCCTTGCATATAGCTCCGATTTGCGCATATGTCATATCGAAATGTTCGCCCCATGATGCTCTTCATGTTAGTGCCATTTGCATGCATGTTGCTGTCCATATTGATGCCCTAATATTTGTTGCAAAAGTGCTATATGATGTTGTCTGCTAGAATTCATCATAACTTGTTGATTTGTCATTTTCATTGCATTTTGTGTGTGCATCCTATGAGCATCATGTCTACATGTTTTAGGAGCATCTTCATGCCATCATTACAGTGGTGCAAGCCTTGTATTTTTGTGATCTCTGTGGTGACTAGCACAAGCATGCAAAGTTGGCCACAAGATGTTGCTGATTTCAGACTCTTAGTATTTTTGCCAAGTCCTTCCCTGTAACATTATGTTGCTATGTTGTCTTGTTCTCACAAGTAGATCCATGCATATTTTCATGAAGTTAAGTAAGAGTGTTTTGATGCCTATGGTTGTAATTATGGAGTAGTGTAGCTTGTCATTACCAAGCTCTGCTTTTGCTAAATGTTGTTGCTGGCAGATTGTTAACATGAAGTTCTTTTTTGCCATGTGTTTTGCTAGTGATCCATGCACCCTATGAACTTCCTCTTGCCATGTTTAGCTTCATAATTGTGTCTTCTTACCGTTGGTTACCTTGTGATGCCATTAAATGCTTTTTGGTGAGTGGCATGAGCTGGCCAAGTTGCTATCATGAATCTGTTTCTGCCATGCTATGTTTCTCTTCTAAGTCTGAAACTGATCATATGACTTGGCATGTTTGCATGGGTGCTACCTCATTTTCTGTGCATCTTTGGCTAAAGTTCAGTAAGGGAGTTTTGTTCTTTGCCATTTGGATTAGCGTGACATGCCTTTGTTTGCCATGTTATGTTCCTCTGGCATGTTGTTTGCTAGCTCTAAACATTGCTACCTGATGCTGTTTATACCCTGTTTAGTATTTTCACAAAGTCTATGAAGCTGTTATCATTTGCATTTTTGCCATGCTATTTTATGCTTGTTCTTGTGAGTTCTAGCAGGAGCTCAATGTTCATGATTTGTAGAGCATCACTTGCACTTCACTGCCATGTGCTTTGTTGCTACGTTGGAGTGCTGTAGCATAGTTTCATGTTGCATCTTAAGTGCTATGATGCTGTTAAGCGCAGTTTTGCATCGTTCTTGTTTTGCTCGTCATTTGCAAACCGTGCATCCGTTTCCGGTGATCCTTATATCGATTTTGACCGAAATCACTCAATCTTGCCAGCGGCATGCTTGGTTTGCCAAGTTGATGCCATGATCATCTTTTCCCTTCCGGAGTACCCATATGCATTGCACATCATATCTTGCATTCCATGCCATATCTTGTATCATGTTGCTTGTGCATTGCACCATGATTGATGGGTGTTCCGTTGGTTGTGTTCTTGCTTTGGGTAGAGCCGGGAGACGAGTTCGTGAACGAGGAACCTGTTGAGTACGTTTACGAGGAGCAAGCTTTCGACAACCCTAAGAACTTTGCAGGCAAGATGATCGTTACCCCCGATATCACTTCTATCTTTGCTTGCTAGTTGTTTGTTCTATCGCTATGTCGCACTACCTACAACTTGTTTATCATGCCTTCGATATTGCCATGTCAAGCCTCTAAACCACCTTCCTAGCAAACCGTTGTCTGGCTACTTTACCACTTTTGCTCAATCTCTCTTATAGCGTTGCAGGTGCCTTGTAGGTTGTTCCATGTTGGGACATGGTTATGTTGGGATATCACAATATTTCTTATTTAATTAATGCATCTATATACTTGGCAAAGGGTGGAAGGCTTGGCCTTTTGCTCGGTGTTTTGTTCCACTCTTGCTGCCGCCCTAGTTTCTGTCATACCGGTGTTATGTTCCTTGATTTTGCGTTCCTTACGCGGTTGGGGTTATGGGACCCCCTTGACATTTCGCTTTGATTAAAACTCCTACAGCAAGGCCCAACCTTATTTTTACCGTTTGCTTAATAACAACTAAAACTTGCCTAGGGACTTTCCGGACCCCGAGGATTTTCTTAATTCAACCCCCCAGGCCAGTGCTCCTCTAAGTGTTGGTCCGAACCAGGCAGCCTGCAGGGCCACCTCATGGAAACTCGAGGGTTGGTTTTACTCGTAGCTTGTGCCATCTGGTGTGCCCTAAGAATGAGATATGTGCAGCTCCTATTGGGATTTGTCATCGCATCGGACGGTCTTGCTGGTCTTGTTTTACCATTGCCAAAATGTCTTGTAACCGGGATTCCGAGACTGATCAGGTTATTCCGGGGGAAGGAACATCCTTCGTTGATCATGAGAGCTTTTGATGGGCTAAGTTGGGACACCCCTGCATGGTATAAACTTTCGAGACTCGTGCCCACGGTTATGTGGCAGATGGGAATTTGTTAATATCCGGTTGTAGAGAACTTGACACTCGACTTAATTAAAATGCATCAACCGTGTGTCTAGCCGTGATGGTCTCTTTTCGGCGAAGTCTGGGAAGTGAACATGGTTCGGTTATGTATGAACATAAGTAGATCAGGATCACTTCTTGATCACTTTTATTGTTCGACCATTGCGTAGTTTCTCTTGTTACTCTTGTACTGGTGTGTTAGCCACCATATTTGCTTAACGCATCCTGCAGCTCCACCTCATAACCATTTTCTACCCATAAGCTTAAATAGTCTTGATCTCGTGGGTTTTGAGATTGCTGAGTCCTCGTGACTCACAGTTACTACCAAAACAGTTGTAGGTGTCGATGATACTAGTGCAAGTGATGCTACCGAACTCAAGTGGGAGTTTGATGAGGACCTTGGTTGTTACTACGTGTCTTTTTCGGATGATCAGTAGTGGAGCCCAGTTGGGACGATTGGGATTTAGCATTTGGGGTTGTCTTCTTTTCATTTGGATTTGTCCATAGTCGGACTACGTGTGTACTCTGAATGATGTACGATTTATTTGATCATGTTGTGACGTGGTGATTGTAAGCCAACTATTTATCTCTATCCTTGTTCTTGTACATGGGATTGTGTGAAGATGACCCTTCTTGTGACAAAACCAAAATGTTGTTATGCCTCTAAGTCGTGCCTCGACACGTGGGAGATATAGCCGCATCTTGGGTGTTACATAAACATTGCATGATGCACAATCAAGTATGATGCATGTCCAGTTTAAATATACATGGCATGGAGAAGTGCAACAAACAATACTACAAATTAAGTGGAGTTCAATATGCAACGACTTGCATATCAACAAAACACCACACCCAAGTATTTAGTTCACTCTCGTTTAGGTACTCAAAAATATTAAATCTTGTTAAACATGGCAAGAGGTGAAGCATAATTAAACTACCTATCTAGGCAAGTTTAAATGAGGCCGGAAACAACAAACAATAATTCCGGAAAATCCTCATATGTTATTTAGCAATTTTTAATGCAAACAAAAATTTTAAACATTTTAAATGTTGTTATCATGATGCGGATGACATATTCAATTTTTATGCAATTTTATAAAAATGTTGATATGAGCATGTCATGAAGAATTTGGTCACCATGGCGGAACGAAAGGGGTGCCACGGCAACGACAACAGAAATGGTGCCACAACAACATTCCGATGATCCGACAACTCATCGAGATGTCGGTGCAAAAGAAAGTGTGACGGGCGCGAGACATGCAAGGATGGTGGGGTGATCCCGATTACCAGGTGTCCGACGGGTCGACGGCATGGCAAACGAGGAAGAACGTGCAAGCGACAATTCGGACACGGTGCAAGCACGGGCATCTCACACAACACACATGCATTTGTTCTCGGAAGGTCACCTCGGCGGTTATACCTTTGGAGCGTGTATCAGACCTGGCCAAACGGGCGGGCCCGGCACGGCACGGCCCAGCACAGGCTAATCGTGCCTGGCCTGGCACGGCCCGCCGTGGCATGTTTAATAGTCGGGCCGTTCCGTGCCGGCCCACGGGCGTGGCTCTCTGGCCCAGGCACGGCCTAATTATTAAACGGGCCGGCCCGTGGCACGTTTAGCACGCTAGCCCATCTGATTTTTAGCCTGATGGGCTGTATTTTAGGCCTATTGGGCTGTAATTTAGGTCACACACACACACACACACATATATATATATATATAATCCGAAAAAAATTAAACAGGCCGTGCCGTGCCGGCCCGCGTGCCCAGCCTCCAGGCCCAGTCGTGGCCCATGGCGTGCCACATGCGGGGCCTAGCCCATTTAGCTCGGGCCGTGCCGTGCCTGGGCCGTGCCGTTCCTGTGTGCTACCGGGCCGGCCCAATTAGCACGGCCCGTTTGGTCAGCTATAGCGTGTATTCGAGACGGTTCGGGTTTGATGGGACATAGTTGTTCACGGGTCGGCATTGAAGTAGTTGTACACGGCAATGGTAGTGGAAGTAGTGGTACACATTTCGTAGTCGTTCACATTCTGTAGATGTTCGGGGCCGTCGGCAGGGTACTTGGTGAAATCCACGGCATTAGTAGTTGCACATGGTCTTCGCGTTGTAGTTTGACTTGGCAATTCCAAAACATTCATCGGTAGTGGAACTTGGCGGTCTCGATGGTCGTCGTGGTACTTGGCGGCAGAAAACACATGGCTTGGGTACACAAACTTGGCGTAGCCATGTGGTAGTCAAACTTGGGGGACTCTTGGCCATCCTGATGGTCCGAACAAACCATTTGCACCCAAAGGCAGCAGGACGAGGTGCTAGGAGGAGGCCGATAGGGACGGCGGCAGAAGGTGGCAGATGTGAAGCAGAGGTTTGGCTGGACTGCAGCGGCAGCAGGGCGGCGAAGGATGAAGTGGCTGGTGTCAACCTTGGCGCGAAGCCGGGTAAGCAGGCTAGCTCGCAGCTGGGCCGGTTGGGGCGGTCGACTCCAAAAAAGTAGATCGAGGCGAGGGGACTTGTCGCTGGTCGTCATCGTGCCCGCACGCAAAAGCAGGGGAGGACGGAGATGAGGGCTTGGGGAGGTCCGACCACGAAGTCACGCCGGTGACGACGAGATCCAGCGAGGACGCGGCTTATACGTGGCAGCAACACCTAGTAGACGAGGAGGCGGGCGAGGAGTAGAGGACAGCGAAGCAGAGGTGGTCGACGGCTGTGCTTCGACGGCCTTGGTCGCCGGTGGGTGGCGAGGTGGAGGCGAGGTCGCGGGGAAAGTAGTCATGCAGGGGAAGGAGGTCGGGCACGGGAGCTGCACTCTGTGTGTATTCGTGTGGGTGGTGGAGTGGGAGGATGAGGAAGAGATGGGGATCGGGCAAGAGGAGAGGAAGATGAGCGAGATGAGGGGGATCCGGCAGGAGGCGGCGACAGAGGGAGAGATCAAGATGAGAGGGGTCGGACCTAGGGTTAGATAGGCGGCTGAGCTTAGGAGGACATGGGCCGGCCTGGGCATAGGTTGCAATTGGGCTGGGCTCTCTCTCACTCTTTCTCCCTCATATTTTCTTTTGGAGAAAAGAAATAGAGAGAGGGAAAGGAAGAGAGGGTTAGGGAAAGATTTTGCGCATGGCATTAATTTTCCTGGGCTCATAAAAATGCGCTTGATCCATGAAAAATAGAGACATGTTTGAAATATATAAATTCAAATTCATTTGAATATAATTCAAATGGTCTCGAACTGGGACTAGGTTTTCGAAGTGCCCGAAAATATTAAGACTTTAGGAGGATCCTCAATAAAAGAGATAAGAATTGTTGGAAAAGTTTGAGGCAAGGAATTGAGATAGAAAATGCATGGAACTTAAATTGCAGGTGTGTTATGGTGATCCCAAAGTTAATGGAATATTTTGATATAGCTCCCTAATAATATTGGGAGACTTATATATGTTGTAAGGAGAAATCACCATGTGCATTCCCTCGATTTAAATGGACCAGAGATCCATGCAATTTATTTATGAGAAAACATTTAAGTTGGAATGGTGACGTGATGCAATGCAAATGATGCAATGATGAATGCAACAAACAAATAAGACACATGGCGACAACGAAAAACATAGAAGGCGTCTAAAGCGTCTGTCTCGCGGCGTCACATACAATCTAGTTCCTTATTCGTACCATGTAAATTAAACTAAACATAGCAAGTTATCTTCTTTAGCACTATGTGTATGCTTGTGTTCTTGATCTGTAATCCAGTGGTGTGGTGAGACTACCAACAACAACACAATGTCATATCCTGCTATGTCTCAACTATGAATAATGCGATATTATATTAATTTTATTTAAATCATGTCTCTTTATTTACCAATCGAAATGGTATAAATTGATAGTACACTCACCATTCATGCTTATACGTTCTTTAGAACTACATCTATGCTTGTGTTCTTGATCTGTAATCCAGTGGTTTGGTGAAGCTGGCCGCTCCTGCACAATGCCATTTCCTGCCGTCTTAACTATGAATAATGCCTATTATGTTAATGCTATTTTAAACCGTGTCTCTTTATTTTTGACCAAAAAATGAGATGAATTGATAGCGCTGATACTTATACATGCAAAACCTGTTATCTACCTACTTGTTTCTCTTTCAGGGTGACAACACTGTTGCTAGGAAGAACTGCCACAATGATAGTGAGATGAACCCATTGTTTGTCCCTTTAACAGATATTCCAGAGGAGAAGGCAACACATATTGAGGGTAGGGATACAACCACAAAGTCACATCTTGATGTAGTGTCGAACTTACTCAGTGACACAAGCTTGATGAAGTCGCCGCTTGAATCTATTTGACTTCTTCAGTCTGAAATTCAAGCAGAAATACATGCTTCCGCTCAAATACGAATGGAACTCCAATCCCTATGTAAGATTAACCATAAGTACAGGATGTTTATTGATGCTATGCAGCTTAAGTTGGTGGATATGAGCGCCAAAGAAGCGCAGTCTCATCAGGTTGCTAAGCTGCTTGCGCTGCAGCTCCTGGGCTGGGCTAACCTTTCTTGAACTATGTTGAAGTGATGTCAGTTTTGGCTATTATTTTGTCTGTATGTTAACTTCCACTGGTGGCGACCTACCCAGTTTATGTAATCTGCTGTCTGGTTGCCCTTTATTATCACTGGCGGCAAACTTTGATGCCAAGGGGATGTAATATGTTGTAATTTCTTTGTTGTATAGTCTAGGTTTATTCTTGGTCGGTATGCTGTAATTTAGGCCGGAAGGTTCTTCGGGCCGGCCCGTTACTCATATGGGCCAAAATGTGGGCCTATAATCATCTTGGGCCATTAGTAGGTCTAAACCTAGAGTTGTTTCCCGCCTTTAATAGGCTGAGTAAAGTTCTGGCCAGATGGACAGAGAATACCATGGGCTTTTAACAGGCTAAAACGTAGATTGGGCTAGTGTTGAGCCGAAAAATTCATGGGCCAATATAGGCCGAAAATGCCTAAGGCCCATGTTTGGTCCAAATAGGACAAGCAGTTAACAGGCCAATATCTCGGGCCTGTTTGGCCTAATAAAATTATGGGCTTTAAGCAGGCTGGTATCTACGCGGGCCATAGGCCTAAAAGTGTCACGTGCCATTATCAGATGGGCTATAAGGAGGCCGGATTCAATGCGGGTTGTAATAAGCCCAACTGTTTCACAGGCCTTTAACATGCCGATAGGCAATTGACAGGTTGATAGGCCAGTTGGGCTGAAATTTATCCACGACAACTATGGGCCATTAAGAGGCCTAAAGTTACTTCGGACAAGAAATAGCCTAGTTTCTGCATGGGCCATTAATGGCCTAAAGTTAAACCAGGCCGACAACGTCCCAGATGCACCACGGGCCGCTGTCAGGCCGAAACTATTATTGGGCCGAACTGGTAAACGGGAATTTAGCAGGCTCAAATACAAACCTGTCTTAGAATGGGCCCAAAAGAACATTGGCCTGTTAACGGGCATGATCCGATATGGGTCGTAATTTGGCCCAAAACATGGCAAGATGTTAACGGGCCAGCCCATTAGTGTCTTAAAAAACATGGTGGGCCTTTAGCTGGGCCGGCCTTTTCACTGGAATGGACCTCTATTGGGCCGTGCCATGTGTTGACGTATCATAGGCGCCTCCTGTCCAATGAGTGGATGACATCTGCCCCAACGGTGAGCCAACACGTGTTTCCTCCGGCCAATGAGAATTTTACACATGGAAAATGCCCATTGGTCCAGGCTGTTAATGGGTTATCGGATCCAAAACCGGACCCGATAGCTTAACGGTGACCCGTTACAGTAGATGCCACATGTCGGTCACCTTGACGAAAGCACTTCTATGACGCGCGATTTATCATCATGAAAGTGGACACTTCCATGATGATAATTTTGGTAATGTCATGGAACACTTCTACGACAACACAAGTATGACTATCTTGATTTTGTTATAAAATCGTCATGGATGTACATGCATGATAGAAAACGTGACCTACTGTGACAAACACGTATCATCACAGAAGTGTATTTTTTTTGTAGTGGCAGTAGAAAGGATGAGCCTGCCTCCGACTCTAAAAGAGATGCAGAAGCTCACGGGCTGCGTGACCTCCATGGGGTGCTTCATCTCCAAGCTTGGCGAGCGCGCCCTCCCTTTCTTCAAGTTGATGAAGAGGAAGGGCCCTTTCGAGTGGACCCCAAAAACTAAGGCAGGCTTCGAAGACCTAAAGAGATACCTCACGAGCCCACCTGTCATGGTGGCACCTCGTCCTCATGAGCCCCTGGTGCTCTACCTGGCGGCCATCCCCACTCAGCTAGTGTAGCACTCGTGGCGGTCTGGGAGGAGCACGCCAAAGCAAGCGCAAAGTCGGGTGGTCCGCGGGGGGCACACAACCTTCGCCGCCTTGTGATGGCGCTCCTGAGGATCCCATCACTCCAGCGGCCTGTGAGGCACTCGAGTCACTCACGCCCCACGCAGGCCACGGCGCCGTCGATGACTCACCCCTTGTCGAGCATCCGGTGTACTTCGTCAGCATAGTGCTGCGGGCAGGAGCTTGGGGTCAAGTGCCTCACCATCAAGGGCGACTCCCAGCTCCTCATCAACTTCTCGAACAAGGAGAACACACCAAAGGACGAGCACATGGAGGCTTACCAGGAAGAGGTACATAAAATCAAAAAGCATTTCCTGGGCTTGGAATTGCAGCATGTCCCGCATGATGCGAACAAGCAAGAAGATGAAATCGCCAAGAGGGAATCTCACCGTGAGCCTCAGAAGCCTGATGTCTTCGAGGAGAGGCTCTGCAAGCCATCGGAGGCGCCCCCAAGTGCATGCCCTGAGCTGCTCCGGGAAGAGCCACCATTGGTCCCGTCCTCAGGCGCCGCGCCTTCTAGCCCATCAACGGGAGCCCTCCTACTCCTGGCGTTGTAGCCATAGGAAGGTTTTTGGACCAGGGAGTTGATACGTCTCCAACGTATCTATAATTTTTGATTGCTCCATGCTGTATTATCTATTGTTTTGGACATTATTGGGATTTATTATCCACTTTTATATTATTTTTGGGACTAACCTATTAACTGGAGGCCTAGCCCAGAATTGCTGTTTTTTTGCCTGTTTTAGGGTTTTAAAGAAAAGGAATATCAAACGGAGTCCAAACGGAATGAAACTTTCGGGAACGTGATTTTCTCAATGAACAAGACCCAGGAGACTTGGACCCTACGTCAACACACAAAAGAGGAGGCAACGAGGTAGGGGGGCGCGCCTACCCCACCCTAGTCGCGCTCTCCACCCTCGTGGGCCCCTTGTTGCTCCACCGATGTACTCCTTCCTCCTATATATACCTATGTACCCCCAAACGATCAGATACGGAGCCAAAAACCTAATTCCACCGCCGCAACTTTCTATATCCACGAGATCCCATCTTGGGTCCTGTTCCGGAGCTCCGCCGGAGGGGGCATCGATCATGGAGGGCTTCTACATCAACACCATAGCCCTTCCGATGAAGTGTGAGTAGTTTACTTCAGACCTACAGGTCCATAGTTATTAGCTAGATGGCTTCTTCTCTCTTTTTGGATCTCACAATGTTCTCCCCCTCTCTTGTGGAGAACTATTCGATGTAATCTTCTTTTTGCGGTGTGTTTGTTGAGACCGATGAATTGTGGGTTTATGATCAAGTCTATCTATGAACAATATTTGAATCTTCTTTGGATTCTTTTATGTATGATTGGTTATCTTTGCATGTCTCTTCGAATTATCAGTTTGGTTTGGCCTACTAGATTGATCTTTCTTGCAATGGGAGAAGTGCTTAGCTTTGGGTTCAATCTTGCGGTGTCCTTTCCCAGTGACAGTAGGGGCAGCAAGGCACATATTGTATTGTTTCCATCGAGGATAACAAGATGGGGTTTTCATCATATTGCATGAGTTTATCCCTCTACATCATGTCATCTTGCTTAAGGCGTTACTCTGTTTTTAACTTAATACTCTAGATGCATGCTGGCTAGCGGTCGATGAGTGGAGTAATAGTAGTAGATATAGGCAGGAGTCGGTCTACTTGTCTCGGACGTGATGCCTATATACATGATCATGCTTAGATATTCTCATAACTATGCTCAATTCTGTCAATTGCTCAACAGTAATTTGTTCACCCCCGTAGAATACATATGCTCTCGAGAGAAGCCACTAGTGAAACCTATGGCCCCGGGTCTATCTTTATCATATTAATCTCCTACTACTTAGTTATTTCCTTTGCTTTTTTACTTTTCCTTTATTTTACTTTGCATATTTATTACAAAAATACCAAAAATATTATCTTATCATATATATCAGATCTCACTCTCGTAAGTGGCCGTGTAGGGATTGACAACCCCTATTCGCGTTGGTTGCGAGGATTTATTTGTTTTGTGCAGGTACGAGGGACTCGCGCGTAGCCTCCTACTGGATTGATACCTTGGTTCTCAAAAGCTGTGGGAAATACTTACGCTACTTTGCTGCATCATCCCTTCCTCTTCGGGGAAAACCAACGCAGTGCTCAAGAGGTAGCAGGAGTTCAAGGCCTACCTTCTCCATGGCGTCTTACAGGAGAAGGAGGAGGACGCAGAGCACGTGGCTCACCAGTCCACTGCTTATTGCTTGCAGGACGGTGAGTTGTACTGAAGGCGCCCCAACGACGTCTCGCCGCGGTGCTTATCCAAGGAGCAGGGGCGTGAGCTATTGGCCGATATCCATGGTGGAGATTGCAGACACCACTCCTCATCATGCACCCTCATGGGCAAGGTATTCTATAGCGGGTTCTACAGGCCTACGGTGCTCCACGACACCACCGAGTTGGTGTGATCCTGTGAAGCCTGCTAGATCCATGCCAAGCAGATTCATCAGACCACGCAAGGTCTCTAGACCATCCAGCTCTCATGGCCCTTTCTGGTCTGGGGGTTGGATATCCTGGGCTTGTTTCCTTGAGCGGTTGGAGGTTACCTCTACCTCTATGTCGCCATCGACAATTTCACTAAGTGGTGGAGGTGGAGCCCGTGCACAGCATCCCTGCTGGCTTGGCCGTGAAGTTCATCAAGGGCCTCGTGAGCCGTTTCAGTGTCCCTAACCATATCATTACTAATAATGACTCCAGTTCACGAGCAACCTCTTCAGGACTTACCGTGCTAACCATGGAACGCAGATATGCTACGCTTCGGTGGTGCACCCATGGAGCAATGCCCAGGCCGAGCGCGCCAACGCGGAGGTCCCGAGGGGCCTCAAGACAAGGAGCTTCTCGAGAAGGTTGAGGCCCACAACAGGGGTTGGCTCGGTGAGCTTCAGTCCATGTTGTGGTCTATCTACACCACCGCGATTCGTTACGTCTCCAACATATCTATAATTTTTTATTGTTCCATGCTATTATATTATCTGTTTTGGCTGTTTTATATGCATTAATATGCTATTTTATATGATTTTTGGGACTAACTTGTAAACCTAGAGCCTAGTGCCAGTTTCTATTTTTTACTTGTTTTAGAGTTTCGCAGAATATGAATACCAAACGGAGTCCAAATGGAATAAAACTTTAGCGATGATCTTTCTTGGACCAAAAGTCACCCAGGAGAGTTGGAGTGCAAGTCGAAAGAGCCATGAGGTGGCCACAAGGGTGGAGGGTGCGCCCCCAATCTTGTGGGCCCCTCGGTGGCCTCCTGACCTAGATCTTCCTCATATATATACTCTTATAACCTGAAAACTTCCAGGGGAGCCACGAAACCACTCTTCCACCGCCGCAACCTTCTATACCATTGAGAACCCTTCTTGGGGCCTTTTTCGGCATCCTGCCAGAGGGGGATTCGATCACGGAGGGCTTCTACATCAACACCATTGCCTCTCTGATGAAGCATGAGTAGTTCACCACAGACCTACGGGTCCATTTCTAGTAGCTAGATGGCTTTCTCTCTCTCTTTGATTCTCAATACCATGTTCTCCTCAAAGTTCTTGGAGATCTATTTGATGTAATACTCTTTTGCGGTGTGTTTGCCGAGATCTGATGAATTGTGGATTTATGATCATATTATCTATGAATATTATTTGAATCTCCTATGAATTCTTTTATGCATGATTTGATATATTTGCAAGTCTCTTCGAACTATCGATTTGGTTTAGCCAACTCGATTGGTTTTTATTGCGATGGGAGAAGTGTTTAGCTTTGGGTTCAATCTTGCGGTGTCCTTTCCCAGTGACAATAGGGGCAGCAAGGCCCGTATTGTATTGTTTCCATCAAGGATAACAAGATGGGGTTTTCATCATATTGCTTGAGTTAATCCCGCTACATCATGTCACCTTACTTAATGTGTTACTCTGTTCTTATGAACTTAATACTCTAGATGCAGGCAGGAGTCAATCGATGTGTGGAGTAATAGTAGTAGATGCAGAATCGTTTCAGTCCACTTGACACAGATGCGATGCCTATATTCATGATCATTGCCTTAGATATCGTCATAACTTTGCACTTTTCTATCAATTGCTCGGCAGTAATTTGTTCACCCACCATAATAATTATTTTCTTGAGAGAAGCCTCTAGTGAAACCTATGGCCCCTGGGTCTATTTTCCATCATATAAGTTTCTGATCTACAATTCTAGTTTCCTATTTACTTTCTTTTGCAATCTTTTACTTTCCGTTCCATAAACCAAAAATATTACTTTACCGTTTATCCATCTCTATCAGATCTCACTTTGCGAATAACCGTAAAGGGATTGACAACCCCTTTGTCGCATCAGTTGTAAGTCGGTGTTTGCTCATGCATGTATTCGGTGGCTTGTCGCGTTGTCTCCTACTGGTTCGATACCTTGGTCCTCAAATCTGAGGGAAATACTTATGTTACTTTGTTGCATCACCCTTTCCTCTTCAAGGGAAAAACCAACGCAAGCTCAAGAGGCAGCAAGAAGGATTTCTGGCGCCGTTGCCCGGGAGATCTAGACCAAGCCAAGACTTACCAAGTACCCATCATAAACTCTCATCCCTCGCATTACATTATTTGCCATTCGCCTCTCATTTTCCTCTCCCCCACTTCTAAAACGATTTTCGAAAAAATTCACCTATTCTTCACCCTCTTCCGTTCGTCTTCTTCTTTGTTTAGATTTTGTGTGTTTGTCTCATTTCTATGGCTAGTCCTCCTATCCTTGTTAGCACTCCCTATAATGAGGTTCTCAATTTTAAACAAATGGAAGGAGAGAATTTAAAAGATGCGTGGTATAGAATTTGCAACGCTCAAAATAGATCTACTCGAAAGCAATCTACTTCCGTTCTTCTTCACAATTTTTACATAGGCATTACTCCTTGGAATAGATATGTTGTAGATACCATTACTGGGGGAAATTTCTTGGGGAGCCATACTTTCGATTCTTACAATGCCATGATAGATTTGCTAGGCCCACCACCTCTTTTGGTTAATGGAACTGTTTTAACCTTGGAACATGTAATGCAAAGATTGGATATTACTGAAAACAAAATTGCTACCGTAGAGTTGATTGAAAATTTGGATAAAAAGATTCATAATCAGATTACTCAATATGGATCTAAGGTAGGAGTTACTTTAAAGAATCTTAGTGAAAATGAACCAATAGTTAATGAAAGGATAGATCAAGATTCCACTAGAATTGGCAAGCTAGAAGATATTATTACCAACTTGGGTTCCGCTTTTTCCTCTGTTAAAACTACTCAAAATCTTCCTACTACTAAGATTGCCAGGTTTACTTATGTTCCTAAGAATAAGGGTGAATCTTCTAGTAAAAACAATGAAGATCTCAAATCAATTAGTATTCACCCCAATTTTCTCGATATTATTAAGGAACCTATTGTCATGAATGAATCTCTTGATTTCTTGCCTAGGAATTTGATCATTTGTAAAACCAGAGATTCTCATAAAAATCATAAATGTGTGATTAAAGAATTGCATGCCAAAGATGATAATACTTAGATCTATTCTTGTTTTTATGACTAGCTAGGGTGGTTGAACAATAGCGTTGTTAAGAGGCAACCCAATTTTATTTATGTTCTTTCTTTTTAGGTCCTGTTTTGCAATAAATATTTCATCTAGCCTCTGGTTAGATGTGGTTTTTTGTATTAATTAGTGTTTGTGCCATGTAAGACCTTTGGGATAGCTTACGGTGATAGCTGATTTGATCCTGCTGAAAAACAGAAACTTTTGCACTAGAAGATTAGTTTTCATTTTTAACAGATGTAGGATAAAATATTTATTCTACTTGAAGAGTATTAATAAATAAATTTTCTAGGACTTCCAAATTTCTCAGGATTTTTGGAGTTATAGAAGTATTCGAAATACCCATATTGTTACAGACTGTTCTATCTTTGACAGATTCTGTTTTTCGCGTGTTGTTTGCTTATTTCGATGCATATATGGCTAGTATCGGGGGGTATGAACCATCGAAAAGTTGGAATATAGTAGATATTACACCAATATATATAAATAATGAGTTCACAACAGTACCAAAAGTGGTGATTTATTTTCTTATACTAACAGAGCTTACGAGATTTTCTATGGGAGTTTTGTGTTGTGAAATTTTCAAGTTTTGGGTAAGGATTTGATGGAGTATGGAATAAGGAGTGGAAAGAGCCTAATATTGGGGATGCCCAAGGCACCCCAAGGTAATATTCAAGGATGTCAAAAAGCCTAAGCTTGGGGATGCCCCGGGAAGGCATCCCCTCTTTCGTCTTCGTCTATCGGTAACTTTACATGAGGCAATATTTTTATTCACCACATGATATATGTTTTGCTTGGACCGTCTTGTATGATTTGAGTCTTAGCTTTTTAGTTTGCCACAATAATCCTTGCTGTACACACATTTTGGTAGAGACACACATAAATCGTGATTTATTAGAATACTCTATGTGCTTCACTTATATCTTTTGAGCTAGGCAAAATTGCTCTAGTGCTTCACTTATATCTTTTTAGAGCACGGCAGTGGTTTTATTTTATAGAAATTGATGAACTCTCGTACTTCACTTATATTATTTTGAGAGTCTTTAGAACAGCATGGTAATTCGCTTTGGTTATAAAATTAGTCCTAAGATGATAGGCATCCAAGAGGGATATAATAAAAACTGTCATATAAAGTGCACTAAATACTATGATAAGTTTGATTCCTTATGATTTTTTTGAGATATGAAGATGGTGATATTAGAGTCATGTTAGTAAGTCGTTGTGAATTTGAGAAATACTTGTGTTAAATTTTATGAGTCCCGTAGCATGCACGTATGGTGAACCGTTATGTGATGAAGTCGGAGCATGATTAATTTATTGATTGTCTTCCTTATGAGTGGTGGTCGGGGACGAGTGATGGTCTTTTCCTACCAATCTATCCCCCTAGGAGCATGCACGTAGTACTTTTTTTCGAGTCCACGGATTATACGCACTCTCACCCTTCCGCCATTTCTAGCCTCTCTAGTACCGTGCAACTTTCACCGGTACCATAAACCCACCATATACCTTCCTCAAAACAGCCACCATACCTACCTATTATGGCATTTCCATAGACATTCCGAGATATATTGCCATGCAACTTTCCACCGTTCTGTTTATTATGGCACGCTCCATCATTGTCATATTGTTTTGCATGATCATGCAGTTGACATCGTATTTGTGGCAAAGCCACCGTTCATCATTTTTTATACGTGTCGCTCTTGATTCATCGCACATGCCAGTACACCGCCGGAGGCATTCACATAGAGTCATATTTTGTTCTATGTATCGAGTTTTAATCTTTGAGTTGTAAGTAAACAAAAGTGTGATGATCTTCATTATTAGAGCATTGTCCCATGTGAGGAAATGATGATGGAGACTATGATTCCCCCACAAGTCGGGATGATACTCCAGAGAAAAAAAAGAGTCCAAAAGTACGAGAGAAGGCCCAAATAAAAAATGAGAGAAAAGAGAGAAGGGACAATGTTACTATCCTATTACCACACTGGTGCTTCAAAGTAGCACCATGATCTTCATGATAGAGAGTCTCCTATAATATCACTTTCATATACTAGTGGTAATTTTCATTATAGAACTTGGCTTGTATATTCCAATTATGGGCTTCCTCAAAATGCCCTAGGTCTACGTGAGTGTCGGATTTTGGGTTCCAGCAAAACCCTTGAGGTTTCAACACTGGGGTGCGCATAAAGATCTCTCCCCCTCTCTAGCTCGCACACTCTACGATCTCACGGCCTAGCTCGACGAAACCCAAATAACATGAGACAAAAAAATTATACTGGTTCAGGCCATCGTTGTGGTGTAATACCCTACTCCAGTGTGGTGTGGTGGATTGCCTCTTGGGCTGAGGATGAACAGTTACAAGGGAAGAACAAGCTCACGAGGAGAGGTGTTCTTGTGCTTGGTGAACTTGTCTGGCGGCCTAGGTGGAATGGATCTATTCCAAGATGAGACGCATCCCTACGGTGGTGGCTAGTCTGACTTATAGAGGCCCTAGTACTATTCCCAAATATTGAGCGGGAAGGGATCCCACAACGGCCAAATTCTAAGGGAGACAACTAGTACAAGCTATCTTGACAAAAGTAGTCTTCGCCTGCCAAAGGATTTGGTGGTGACGCCGTCTTGGGCTCCACGGTGACCTTCGTCCTGCTGGTCTTGGTCTTGTTGCACGTATATGGAAACCTTTGCCTGATGCCTCGGGACTCCTTATATGCGCTTTCCCCTTTAGCACCAAGGAGGAAACGAGGACACTACGCGCGCTGGCGCCCGCCTGACCCCAGGCATCATGGCTTGCGTCACAGAAACCTCGCGAGGTGCCCCTCGCCTTGATCTCTCCGCCCCTCGTGATCCAGCCTGGTGAGGCCGCCCCTGAGGAGGTCTTGCGCCATCCACCTCACGAGGCTTGGCCCCTCGCGAGGGTCTTGGATGTTTGCTGGTGAAGATGGGCCGTATAGGGCCGTTTGTGGAGCCATGCTACGGGCCGTAGGAAGGCAAGTCTGGGGACCCCGCTCCTAGAACACCGACAGTAGCCCTCGGGCCCAAGGCGCACTTGGGCTTGGCTTCGAGGCGAAGCCAAAGGGCAAGGACGGAGTGCCGCGGGCCCCAATAGCTTGCGGTCCTGCCTGACTCATGGCGATCGATTGGACGCGGGCGGTCCCGCTTCCCCATACAGCCTTGATATCCACCTGGCTAGGTGGCCACGACGTCCCACATAGTTATTTCCCCCTTGCTGGCAACGCACTCTCAGACTCCTTCGCTTCCTCGAACCTCAGCTTCCTCTCCCAATCCAACCTGAGTTCAGTCCTCCCCATCATTATGACGCCGAACCGGACGGAGAAAGGGAAGAAGCCCATGTCCTCAGTCGACCCGCCTCCTGCCGTCGAGCCTGCTGTTGGCTGATCGCGGGTGTTCAATGAGGAGGCCATGGACAAGGTCCGCCTTGCGCTCGCCACCAGCTTCAATTAATGGGGTAGGACGGTGGCCTGGCCGGCATCCCGAGCTTCTGTTGATAGAGCAGCCACCAAGGTCCAGTTCTTCGTCGACGCCCTTTGTGCCGGTCTAGTTCCCCCCTTCTCCGCCTTCTTCAACGCTGTGCTTTCCCATTACCAGATTCATCTGCTACACTTAGATCCCCAATCTATCGCTCTTCTTGCCATCTTCGCCTTAGCCTGCGAGGCCATGGTGGGCATCGCCCCCTCCGTGGCCCTTCTGCACCATTTCTTCTCGCTACACCTGACCGACCCCAGCAACACTCGGGGTGCCTGAGCTTCCAGGCCATGGCGGCGATGGCCGGCTCGTGGATTGACTTCGAGCTTCCGCCGGCTGCGAGCGGGTTTCGGACGCGGTGGGTGTATGTGGATGTCGGAGTGCTCAGCCCTTCGCTCTCGCCTCCGTCTGCGCCCGCCGTTCCCAGCTACGGCTGGGCCGACGAGAAGCTTACGAGCCCCTGCCTTGCCTTCATCCGGCTCCGGATGAGGAGGTTGAAAGAACTTGGCTTGACTGCGCCCATGGTGATGAAGGAGTTCCTCCGATGCCGCATCGCCCCTCTTTAGCGCCATTCCCGACCGATGTGGGCCTTATCTGTCGGCCCGGATCGCATGATACTCCAGCAGTTAGAGCTCCCGCTTGAGGCACAAAGAACAGTGCTCGAGGTCCTAGCGGGCAACCCCTCGCTAGCCGATATACCACCGGTGGGCTATCTCTTGTACTGCTGCCCGAACAGGGTGGAGTTCGCGGGGCAGATGCCCCCCTTTGACGAATGTGGGCTGCGTCCGGTTGGCCTTGAGAGGTCCCGTGAAAACCCCATCACCGTGGTTCCCATCTTTTCCGCCGGCCCCGAACATTCCCCAAGAGTGGATGCAGGGGGGCAAGCATCACCAGAAGCTGGAGGCGCGGGTGGCGCGGCATTGGAGCCGCCCGCAGTTCCTGAGGCGTCAACCTCGGGAGCCCACAACTCCCGCGCTGAAGAAGCGGTCAAGGGGGCGATGCAACCCGCTGCTCCCGAGGCCTCTAGAGGCCGTCACGAGGCGGTACTTGATGGCTCTCCCCAGCGTGGTGCTCCTGAGGTAATCCCATCGGGCGCTTCACCAGTCACGCCCTGCGCTGGTCGCCACGCCCAATGCTTCGGCCGGCTTCGTGTAGACTTCGATGCGCTTCGCAAGAGGAAGGGGTCCCCAAGCTGCGGCAGCGGCGCTTTCCGGCCGTTGAAATAGAGGAAGTACATCACCATAGATGAGTAAGTACCTTATCTTTGTAATTCCTTGAGTGCTGCTTCCCTTCCACACGGTGGTTCTTTAGGATCCCATCTGCTAAGGCCGCGAAGCCCTTCGGGAAGAAAACTCCTCCTGCCCCGGTCTTCTGCTGGCCTTGAGCATCTTAGGCCAATATGCTGCCCCCGCCGCAGGGTCGGCTGGAGAGGCAGATGTGCTGGCTTGGCTCCTCGAGCCCACGCTCCTGCCGTCTCTTCTTCGTGACCTCATCGGGGGTGTGACGAGTGTGCTAAGGACTCCTCCTCTGGTTATAGATGGCGACCGGATGGCTTCGGTCTTGATTCCTTCTTCAAGCAGCGAGCCTCATCCTAACTGGGCTCCTGTCGAAGCCCAGTTGGCGTCCGGAGGGGCGCCAGCCCCAAGCCCCTACAGGAAAGGGGCAAGCCGCTTCAGGTCCCGTCGACGACCCCTACTGTAGAGGATGGAGTCGGCTGCGCGCTCAAAGCTGCGCATGAAAGGAGCGTCATCCACCACGAGCTATTCCAGGAGGCGATGGGCACAATGAACCAGCTTGGCGGGCAGCTCGTGGATGTAGACGCGTGCCTTGAGGCTGAGGGTCTTCGGCTGGTGGAAGAATGGCATAAGCTGAAGGTGGCCCTCAACCTTGGGAGCCACCAACGTGAGCTTGATAACATGAAGGCCGAGGCGTCTCTTGCAACCTCGCGCGAAGCTTGCGCCCGAGCCTTTGAAGAAGCTCGGGAAGCTGATCGACATTGCGAGATCGCAGAGAAGCGCGCGTGGGAGCTCCAAGCCTGGAGTGCCTCTTTGGAGCAGCAAGTGGAGGCGCGCAAGGCTGCCCTAGCATCGATGAAGGGGACGCCTACCGAGGAGGAAGAGATCCTGAGGCGCGCGGAAGCACTGGCGCTGGAAGCCACAGAGTGCAACCTTGAGCTCGAGCGGTTGCAGACGAGGGAGCGCCAGGTTGCCCAAGCCGAGGATGCTGTCGGCGCGCGCGAGGCCAAGGCCAAGGCCAAGGAGGAAGTCGACCGCCGCGCGGCGAAGGCTCGCATGAATCTTGTGGGAAGATACGACCTGAAGTTGAAGCTTGTGGAAGCTGAGGCTGTGGGCAGGACTAATGCCCTCAGGTCAGGGTTGGATGTGGCCGAACGTCACAAGAAAGCAGCCGCAGCCGCCCTATCATCGGTGCAAGTAGAGCTAGCTTCCACACGTGCCGAGCTGTCTTCCCTTCAGCAATGGGTTGCCATCGCCGAATCCTCCGCGTAGGGGCAGGGAGGAAGCGCTCTGACAGCGGACACTAGAGCGCGAGCACGCCCCCATGCTCCAAAATCTCAGGGTGAGAGCCAACGCGGCGCTGGGTGCTGTCTATGACAAGAATGCACCTCATCCCTACTCGGACGACTATGCTAGTCACCTCCTTTTCTTCACCGACGTTGTGACATGCCTGGAGAACCAATCCGAGAGGGCTCACGTGCTTGTTGAGGAGAAGAGCCGCGGCCTGCTCAAGCGCGTGTTCTCCCATGTCTTCAGCCACCTCCAGAACACCTACCCCAACTTTGACTTTGACGCCGCCATTGCCCCTGTGCCCGTGGCCATCCGGGACGACCTGGCGTGTTGGGTAGAGGACAATGTGGACGCTCTAGTCAGAGCCTTCACCTCCAAGGATGATGCGGTGGTGGTCGCTGCGGATGAAGATGACGTGGTCGACGACGGTGCGGGCGATGCCGGCAATGGTGACGGTGGTGCTTGTGACGAGGATGGTGGCGCCAGCGATGGTGAAGATGATGTCAGTGACACGTCTGAGGGCGTCCCGGAGGATGCGGCGAGTGATATGTCCGATTGAGACCGTGCTCCCTCATTGCTGAGCCTGTAAGTGAAAACTTGGGCACGACCCTGAAAGTTGTAAGAGCATTTTGGGAGGGGAGCCCCTCATGTAAACAGATTACTGCCTCTATTCTTTAGGACAAGATGAAGATGTGTTTTTATGGGCCCGCAAGTCATGCCGCGAGTTTTACTGCTGAAATTTACCTTGGTCAGGACCGGTTTCCTGCCAGTTCATGAGGTCGTGAGCTCCCGAAGGGCCTGCTGATCCGCCTGAGAGGGCGTCGCGAGGAGCAAGCGCCAGCCGTGGAAGGGTGCGTGCGTGCGCGGCGCGCGCGTGCCGCGCCCAGCCCCCGCTCTCGAGGAGCTTGCAAGGGGGGAGGCAGCAGGTGCGAACTCCGAGTCGGGCAAGGAACCAGATGGCAAGAAATCGAACGAACGAGAAAAGTCACCCCCCGCGCATAGCAATGAAAATTCAACTTCAACTTAAATCCAAAGCCAGAAACAGGTCTACAGAAAAGAGGTTAAGAGTAAATGGCCGCGTCCGGCACCTAGTCTAGTCTTCTTGTCTTCTCATCAGCGCGGAGCTAAGTGCTGCCACTAGGCGTGGGAGGGAGCCCCCGAGGCCCGAAAGCGGCGCTCCTAAGACTGCGGGGCATGTACAACCCCACTCATTATTACGTGAGAGTGTCACGAGCAGAGATCTTCACAGGCGTGAGCCTTACTTTATATCGCTAGAAGAGGGCCCCACCTTGCGCCGCCCTCGACCACCATTGGTTCGACCGGAGACCAGGATGAAGCCAAGGGGCAAAGGGGACATGAGCGGCGCCCTCGGCGACCACGGGTCCTCTGCCGGGGGAAGGCTCATCCGCACCTCCCCGACAGAGGGCCTACCTCTGGGGGCGCCTTGCTCCATGCGATGCGTGGAGGGACCTGGCTCCCGGCCTCTCCCCTGCAGCCCCCCAGTGCACTCCTCCTGGTGGGAGGGAGGCCGTTGAGCTGGGGCCGCCGTCCGCTGTTGTGACCTGATCCTCCTGCGACCCATGGTTAGCATAAGCTTGCTCCTGAGAGATTAGTGGTACCCTGTAGCTATCGTCGTTAGCATGGTTGGTGAGGTTCACTGCGCGCTCGGGGGGCTCTTGGAATGCCTTAGCTTCCAGCGCCTCATCCTCCCAGCCCTGCTCGAGGAACGAGCCAGGGTCATCTTCCAGCGCATACTCCTGGTCTATCATGCGGGGCCCGTAGGTCTCCGAGGCCGCCGCCCCAAAGACCTCACCAAAGTGCCCACGCTCCACGTCGCTCCGCCCTGAGGATGGTAGGGCGGCATTCCGCCGGGGCCGCGGGTGGAAACGCTCGTGCCCGTGCCTATCGGAGGTGGCGCGGGCGCGAGTGGGCGCCCAGTGCTTCTGGTCGCGCCGGTGTCGATGAAGCCTCCTGACACTCCTGGGGGTGCGCGGGCGCCATGAGGCCCGCCATGCGATCCGGTCGTGGCCTGGGGCGTGAGCAAGGAACAGAAGGGCGGTGCTCCAGAGGCCGCGACATCCAGTAGCTCGGCTACGCGCTCCAGCAATGTGTCCCGGCCGCTCTCTATCAGTCGGCATCGCAGCAGCTCCCGAGCCGCCGTGAGTGCGACCCTTATGTTTGCTTGTTCCTATCGGGTGTGCGGCGTTGTGGCCGCGGCGTGGCTTGAGGCCCTTGCGGCCACCCGCACTTATCATGGAGTGAGGATGGATGGCGTTTGACTGCGCCACCCGCACCCCGCGGCGCTTGGCTGTGCGCGCGCCGCCTGGGGCGCTGGGTTGAGGTCTTCTAGGGTGGACGGCGCTGCTCGGGCCGGTCAAGCCGCCCAGCCGTCGACGTTGGTCCTTGGGTCGCCGGACATTGGACCCACGGGACGTTGGCGGATCAACCGGGGGAAGAGAAGCTCTGGTGCACCCCTACCTGGCGCGTCAAATGTCAGATTTCGGGTTTCGGCAAAACCCTTGACGTTCGAACACTGGGGTGCGCACAAAGATTTCTCCCCCTCTCTACCTCGCATACTCTACGATCTCGCAGCATAGCTCAATGAACCCAAAGAACATGAGACACATTATTTATACTGGTTCGGGCCACCGTTGTGGTGTAATACCCTACTCCAGTGTGGTGTGGTGGATTGCCTCTTTGGCTGACGAAGAACAGTTAAAAGGGAAGAACAACCTCGTGAGGAGAGGTGTTTTTGTGCTTGGCGAACTTGTCTGGCGGCCTAGGTGGAATGTATCTAGTCCAAGATTAGATGCATCGCTACGGTGGTGGCGAGTCCTACTTATAGAGGCCCTTGTCCTCTTCCCAAATATTGAGCGGGAAGGGATCCCACAATGGCCAAATTCGAAGGAAGACAGCTAGTACAAGCTATCCTGACAAAAGTAGTCTTCGCCTGCCAAAGGCTCTGGTGGTGACGCCGTCTTGGGCTCCACGGTGACCTCCGTCCTGCCGTCCTACTGGTCTTGGTCTTGTTGCAACGATATGGAAACCTTTTCCTGATGCCTCGGCACTCCTCGTCTGCGCTTGCCCTTTAGCACCAAAGAGGAAACAAGGACACTACGCGCGCTGGCGTCCGCCTGGCCCCAGGCGTCATGGCTTGCGTCACAGAAACCTCGCGAGGTGCCCCTCGCCTTGATCTCTCCGCCCCTCACGAGCCAGCCTGGTGAGGCCGCCCCTGAGGACACTACTAGAAAAACAACTATAGCCAATATGGACACTAGCGGCGCACTATACATGTGGTGCGTGTAATGGCGCCCCATGTGTAGGTGCGCCATCAGTAACCAAAACAGTAATGGCGCACCAGGTGAAAAGTGCGCCATTACTAAGTTTGACCAAGGTTTGACCCAGCCATACACATAGTAATGGCGCACTTTGTATAGGTGCGCCATTACTAAGTTGACATTGTAATGGTGCGCCTTTACAAAGTGCGTCATAACTATGTGTATGACTGGGTCAAACCTTGGTCAAACTTAGTAATGGCGACTTTGCATAGGTGCGCCATTATTATGTCAAACTTAGTAATGGTACACCTATACAAAGTGCGCCATTACTAACTTTGACCAAGGTTTGACCAAGTCATACACATAGTAATGGCGCACTTTGTGAAGGTGTGCCATTACTAAATGCACCCCCCTGTGGGCCGCCTTTTCAGTTTTAAAAATAATAAAAGAAAATGATGGAAATGTCAAAAAAAATAAAAGAAAATAAGTTTCTCATGTGATATGTGTTCTAGTTGTTGGGAAAATTTACAAATATGAATTTCGACTTTATTTGCAAAATCTCTCTGGAATTTAGTAAAATGGGCATAACTTTTTCATACGAACTCAGATTAAAAAGTTTTTATATGAAAAATCATCTACTCGAAAAGTTACATCCGAATTCAATTGGGGGAACCCCGTTGAAGATTTTCAGAATCCCCCAAAACCTAACAGAATAAAAGATACGGGGCTATTAAGATCTAGAGGGGGGAAAATGGAAAAAAAATTCAAACTAAGTAATGGCGCACAATTTGCTAGTTGCGCCACTAGTAATAGAAAAAAAATTGGTTTTGAATTTTATTTTTTGGAAAAATGTTCAAAATATGATACGTAATATGACCGGGAAGTTTGAAATATTTTTTCAAAATTTCATCACACTAATGAACATGAACAAAGTCCTAGACATCAACAAGGTTTAATAGGATTGATATGATAGATATATCAACAAGTGCTTGTTAAGTGAGCTGGTGCTAGGGTTGGATAGAACTCACAAGTTAAGCGTGCTGGGGCTCGAGTAGTGTGAGGATGGGTGGCTTTCGGGGAAGTTTGACCACAGAGTGCAATTTGACTTGAGATTAAGCATATTGACCCGAGATTAAGCCATAGTGACCCGAGATTAAGAAAAAAAGGAAAAAAAATCTAAAAAAAATTCTGAAAAAGAATTTGAAAAAAAATTGTTAGTAATGGCGCACTTCTATGTGGTGCGCCATTACTAAGTCAGATAGTAATGGCACACTATGTGGTGCGCCACTATTATCTGGGATACTAATGGCGCACCAGAGGTGCGCCATTACTATTTGTTACTAGTGGCGTGTTTATAGTGGTGCACCTATAGTGCGCCATTAATAGCAAAAATTGGTGTGCCACTATCAGCCTTTTTTCTAGTAGTGGGAGGTCTTGCGTCGTCCGCCTTCCGAGGCTTGGCCCCTTGCGAGGGTCTTGGATGTTTGCTGGTGAAGATGGGTCGTACAGTGCCGCTTGTGGAGCCATGCTGCGGGCTGCAGGCAGGCAAGTCTGGGACCCCCGTTCCCAGAACGCCGACAGTGAGGAAGCGAGTTGGATGCACACCCACTTAGTTTTCTTGTTGAGCTTTCATAAACTTATAGCTCTAGTGCATTCGTTGCATGGAAATCCCTACTCGCTCACATTGATATCTATAAATGGGCACCTCCAAAGACCGTTGATACGCCTAGTTGATGTGAGACTATCTCCTTCTTTTTGTCTTCTCCACAACCACCGTCAATTCAACCTATAGTGCTATGTCCATGGCTCATGCTCATGTATTGCGTGAAAGTTGAAAAACTTTTAGACCATCAAAAGTATGAAACAATTCCTTGGCTTGTCATCGGGGTTGTGCATGATTTAAATATTTTGTGTGATCAAGATGGAGCATAGCCAGACTGTATGATTTTGTAGGCATAAGCTTTCTTTGGCCATGTAATTTCGAGAAGACATAATTATTTGTTATTATGCTTGAAGTATTATTGTTTTTATGTCAATATTAAACTTTTGTTTTGAATCTTACGGATCTGAACATTCATGCCACAATAAAGAGAATTACATGGATAAATATGTTAGGTAGCATTCCACATAAAAAAAATCTATTTTTATCATTTACCTACTCGAGGACGAGCAGGAATTAAGCTTGGGGATGCTTGATACGTCTCCAACAATCTATAATTTTTGATTGTTCGATGCTATTATATTATCTGTTTTGGATGTTTTATATGCATTAATATGATACTTTATATGATTTTTGGGACTAACCCATTAACCTAGAGCCAGTGCCAGTTTCTTTCTTTTCCTTGTTTTAGAGTTTCACAGAAAAGGAATACCAAACGGAGTCCAAACAGAATAAAACTTTCGCGATGATCTTTCTTGGACCAGAACACACGCATGAGACTTGTAGTGCAAGTCGGAAGAGCCACAAGGCGGCCACAAGGGTGGAGGGCGCGCCCCCAACCTTGTGGGCCCCTCGGTGGCCTCCTGACCTAGATCTTCCTCCTATATATACTCTCATACCCTGAAAACTTCCAGGCGAGCCATGAAACGACTTTTCCACTGCCGAAACCTTCTGTACCTATGAGATACCATCTTGGGGCCTTTTCCGGCATCCTACTGGAGGGGGATTCGATCACGGAGGGCTTCTACATCAACACCATTGCCTCTCCGATGAAGGGTGAGTAGTTTACCATAGACCTACGGGTCCATAGCTAGTAGCTAGATGGCTTTTTCTCTCTCTTTGATTCTCAATACCATGTTCTTCTCAACGTTCTTGGAGAATTATTCATTGTAATACTCTTTTGCGGTGTGTTTGCCGGGATCTGATGAATTGCGGATTTATGATCAGCTTAACTATAAATAATATTTGAATATTCTCTAAATTCTTTTATGCATGATTTGATATATTTGCAAGTCTCTTCGAACTATCGATTTTGTTTGGCCAACTAGATTGGTTTTTCTTGCAATGGGAGAAGTGCTGAGCTTTGGGTTCAATCTTGCGGTGTCCTTTCCCAATGACAGTAGGGGCAGCAAGGCATGTTTTGTATTGTTGTCATCGAGGATAACAAGATGGGGTTTTCATCATATTGCTTGAGTTAATCCTGCTACATAATGTCATCTTACTTAATGCGTTAGTCTGTTCTTATGAACTTAATAGTCTAGATGTAGGCAGGAGTCGGTCGATGTGTGGAGTAATATTAGTAGATGCAGAATCGTTTCGGTCTAATTGACACGGATGTGATGCCTATATTCATGATCATTGCCTTAGATATCATCATAACTTTGGGCTTTTCTATCAATTGCTTGGCAGAATTTGTTCACCCACCGTAATAATTCTTTCTTGAGAGAAGCCTCTAATGAAACCTATGCCCCCAGGTCTATTTTCCATCATATAAGTTTCCGATGTACAATTCTAGTTTCCTATTTACATTCTTTTGCAATCTTTTACTTTCCGTTCCATAAACCAAAAATATTACTTTACCGTTTATCCATCTCTATCAGATCTCACTTTGCGAATAACCATGAAGGGGTTGGCAACCCCTTTGTCGCGTTGCTTGCAATTTGGTGTTTGTTTGTGCAGGTATTCGGTGGCTTGTCGCCTTGTCTCCTACTGGATTGACACCTTGGTTCTCAAAACTAATTGAAATACTTACGAAACTTTGCTGCATCACCCTGTCCCCTTCAAGGGAAAACCAACGCAAGCTCAAGAGGTAGCACGACTAAGCCCACCGGTGAGACCCCGTTCTTCCTCGTCTACGCAGCTGAGGTGGTCCTCCCACACTTGGTCAAGCATCGATCCCCGTGAGTCACGGGATTTGACGAGGCACATTAGGATGCCTCGCGGGGAACATATCTCGTGTTCGGGGAGGAGGCCCGCCACTAGGCCTCGCTCCGTGCATCGAGGTACCAGCAGACGCTGCGGGGCTACCATTGCCGCAACACCCGCTCGTGGACCCTCGAGGTCGGAGACCTCGTCTTGAGGCGGGTCCTCTCCCGAGAGGACGTCCACAAGCTCTCGCCCATGTGGGAGGGCCCGTTCAAGATCGCCCATGTCTCCAGGCCCGGCGCTGTATGCCTGGAGACGTAGGATGGAGACCCCATCCAGAAGGCCCGGAAAATCCAACATCTTTGCTAGTTCTACCCATGACACTCACGTAATAATGAGTGGAGTTGTACACACCCCGGAGTCTCCTGAGCGCCGCCCTTGGGCCTCACGGTGGCTCCCACCCACGTCCAAGTGGAAGCCCCATGCTCCTCGCTGGCGAACAACATGGTCAAACAACGATTATGCCCACACCAAGTGGAGGCCCCATGCTCCACGCTAGTGGGAAGACTGGCTAGGTGCCGGACGCGGATGATCTTTCCTTTCTCTTGTAACCAAAAATTTGCTATTTCTTGGAATGAAGTTTGAAGTTTCCGTGTCTTTATTCGAATGGGGGGTTAGGATTTTTTATTCTTGCGGTGTTATCCTCTTGAACCATGTTTCGGAGGAATTAATAGTGGCCCATTGTTCGCTTCCTCATGCCTCGCGAGCGGGGGCTCGGCATGGTGTTGCACTTGAGGCATACCCGGCAACGTTGCCACAACGGCTGCGGGTCAGCCCACGCACACACCTAGCCAAGGCTTTGGTGTCCGAATCCTCGCGCGACGCTCTTGAGCAAGCCAACAAGCAAGTGTGGTCCTTGGCCCCAGGCGTCAGGAGATTTCATCTCCTGGCTACACCGGGCATCGCGACCCGGCGAACTAGTGGCGATCGAACCTCGCTCGGGGGCTCTAGCGTAGGATGGGCGCCAAGAAGGGGCGGCTGGAGAAAACGTAGTCGTGGCTTAACTCGCTATCAGGGAACCTCACGCCAAGCGCCACCTATATCCACGAGAGGTTCAACACCTAGCGGAGGCGTCTCCGGAGGCCCCAAATCCTCACGAGGTCCTCCTTGGGACCTCAGGGGTGTACCCGAGGTCAAGGCTCCAGAGGAGCATGCCCCCATGACGCACGGACCTATAAAGGGTCGCGAGCACACCGAGCTAAGTTATCCTAATTATGCTAGGCAGGAATCTTTCAATTAGTAACCGCGTAGATGCTAGAGTACACGCAAGAAACAACCATAAAAAGGCGCAAGCACCATAGTTCCTTACACGCCCCGAGGGGCTCTTCATGTTTCTGGATGCAGGAAGCAGAAAACAAACAAATGGAGTGGCCTCAGGAGGAGCACCGTTCCCGAGGCCCGGCTCTGGTGCTGCCCATGATCAGTCGGAGTCCTCCTGCTCCTTGATGAGGCCCCGACGGCGTGGCGTCTCGCCCTCCTTCTTGGTTTGGGTGTGGCGGCACGTCCTAGTCATCATCGCTCGTGCTCTTCCCAGGGGAGGCGCCGCTGCTGGCGGAGGCTTCGCGGCCGTCGCCAAGGGCAAGTTCACCACGGAGGGTGCCACCGCGACAATCGCCGCCGTCGTGGAAAAAGTGCTCACTGTCGCTGTCATCGCCTTTCCAAGAGCCGGCCATCCCCAACTATGGATGGGGCGCCACGGATGGAGGGCCGCCCGCGCCCTCCCACCGGGTGCGGTGACCCATGCACCAGAAGACCATCATCATAGCGTCCAAGTCCCATAGGATGGGACCGAAGGTCCACAAAAGTCGATGCCGAGGATGAAGTCGAAGCAGCCCAAGTCAATGCCGATGCACGTGATGGTGAAGTGCTTGTCGCCGACGCTGATGGGGACATGCTGTGCAATCCTGTGACAGTGGAGGCAGTCACCGTTAGGGACGGTAGCCCGTAGGTGCTCGCCGCCCGTCGGCTGGAGCGCCAAGCGGGGCATGGTAACGCGGGCAGAAAGTTATGCGTGGAGCCCGTATCTAGCAGGGCTAGGAGGCGCTCTCTGTTGATCGTCACCGGTAGCAACATAGTCTTATCCACTCGTATGCCCGCTAGGGCATGGAGGGAGGTCAGAGTGCAGTCGCCGGGGCAGGGGCCGGCGCGGCCTCTGCGGCAACTGGGGGGGCAGGGCGTCGAGCCCCTTGGCGGTAGTGTCCTCCTCGACGTAGTCTGCAGCCTCCAAGTAGAACAGCCGCTGGCAGACATGGCCCAACACATAGGGCTCGTGGCAGTTGTAGCACAGCCCCTGACGACGACGCTCGAGCTGTTTAGCCGGGGTGAGCCGACGGAACGGACAAGGTGCAGCTGGGGCATCAGACGCCTCGAGAGCCTGGGCAGGACGCCCCGGCGCTGGTGGCGTCAGTGGTGGGCAGGCGTGCTGGCAGGCGCCCTGAGCCGGAAGTGCGTGCTGCATGGCCACTGCGCATAGCTCGAAGCGCGGGCGTAATACATGGCCGTCTGGTGGTCCTGTTGCCTGCACATCTCCACGTCCATGCAGATATGATCCAGTAGCCTGCCAACAAACAGCTCGGCTCGCTGGCGAGCTGTGACGCCGGGTGCGTGGCAAGCCAGGGTCTGGAAGTGGTCGACGAAGTCTTGCACAGTGGAAGTGAAAGGAAAACGCCCAAGCTCCGCCAGGCTGCTCCGGTGAATTGGCGGCCCGAAATGCAAGAGGCATAGCTCGCGGAAGCATTCGCATGGAGGCATGCCGCCCTCATCTTGTTCGAGGGCGTAATACCACATCTGCGTTGCGCCCCGGAGGTGATAGGAAGCAAGCCAAGTGTGGTCAGATGCTAGCGTGCGCTGGCCCCTAAAAAACTGGTCACACTGATTGAAATACGGCCCCGTCCACACCGTCATAGGGGTCGGCGGAGCTCGAGGGCCCGCCGAACTACAAAGGCGGCACCGACGGAGACGGAACGTGCGGATGACCCGGGGACATCATGTAGAACGGTGGGGAGGATCCGGCCAGCCAGGCCGGTAGCGGAGACGGTGATAGGGGGAACCGCACTTGGTGGATGGGCACCCCGGGCGCCGTCGTCGGAAGGGCCGTCCCGGAGGTGGCTGGTGGTGGTGGCAGCAGCTGCAGCTGCTACAGCAGCGGCACAGCGAGGGCGACGGAGGTCGCTGGTGGTGGCAGTTGCCATGGGAGATGCGGCGGCCCGATGATGGCGGCGATAGGAGCAGCCGGCTGCGGCCTGTAGGGCCCCGCGAGGAAGAGGCAGATGCCCTGGACTGCCTGGGTGAGGTCACGGAGCGCTGCCGACATCTCCTCCAGGGTGAGAACGGCGGGGATGGCCGTGGGTGACGTCCCGGCGGCGGAGGAGTGTGGCCCAATGAGGGACTGCGTACCGGCCACGGTAGTCATCGGTGACGTAGTGGCGGTCGAAAGTAGAAGGGAGGGGTGGGCGACGGGGCAGACATGATCGAGCCTGAGACACCTGATACCAGATTGGTAGGAACCGGGTCCCTACCAAGACGAGCTCTCAGGTTATAGGGGTGGAAGGGAGGTTGGAGTGGAGGAAGGCGAGGCCGTCGGCGCTGGGGCGCCGTCGTCGCGTGCGTGAAAGGGAGAGAAGGCGCAGGGGCTGGCGGCTAGGGTTAGGTCTCCCGACTCCCTTGAGGAACCCGAGAAAATATGATTTCTTCTGCTTAATCTCAAAACGGGTCCTTACATGAGTTTATATAATCCTCATAATAATATAATTGGGTTAAGCCCCTAACACAACAAGATAACTTGGGCTGGGCCCCTAACTACCTGCGCCATGAGGCCTTCTCCGGCTATAGTGGATGTCGGTCATAACAACATGATGCTCTCTTCATGTTTCAATTGCTATCTTTCATGTGAGCATCATTAAAATTATCAATGCCTAGCTAAAAGGCTTTAAAGAAAAGCGCTTGTTGGGAGACAACCGAATATTTTTATTTTCTTTCTTTATTAGCTTACACATTATTACTTCTGTAGTAATTGTGTTTTGTTGTTTTAATTAGTTTTTGAGCCAAGTAAGACTTCTGGGATGGTCTACGGTGATAGTTGATTTGATCTTGCTGAAAAATAGAAACTTTTACGCTCATTGACAGAATTTAAAAAAGGCACAGAAACATGCTTTTGATCCGATTTTTTTACACAAGATTGATATACGAATTTCCTAGATTGTCCTAAGTTTTCAGAATTTTTCGAGTTACACAAGTATACGAAGTTTCCAGATTGCTACAAACTATTCTATTTTTGACAGATTCTATTTTCTATGTGTTGTTTGCTTGTTTCTATGTGTAGTATCGGGGGTATGAACAATGGAGAAGTTGGAATACAGTAGATATTACACCAATATAAATTTATAATGATTTCACAATAGTTCCTAAAGTGGTGATTTATTTTATTATACTAACGAATCTCACGAGTTTTCTGCTAAGTTTTGTGTTGTGAAGTTTTCTAGTTTTGGGTAAAGATTTGATGGACTATGGAATAAGGATTTGCAAGAGCCTAAGCTTGGGGATGCCCAAGGCACCCCAAGAAGGACAACCAAGCATCTAAGCTTGGGGATGCCCCGGATGGCATCCCCTCTTTCATCTCCGTTCCATCGATAAATTTACTTGAGGCTATACTTTTATTCACCACATGATATGTGTTTTTCTTGGAGCTTCTTGTATGATAGGAGTCTTAGCTTTTTAGTTTGCCACAATCATCCTTGCTATCAACACCTTTTGAGAGGGACACACATTAGTTGCGAATTTATTAGAATACTCTATGTGCTTCACTATATCTTTCGAGCTAGGCAGTTTTCTCTAGTCCTTCACTTATATCTTTTTAGAGCACGGCGGTGGCTTTATTTTATAGAAATTATTGAACTCTCATTCTTCACTTATAATATTTTGAGAGTCCTTAAACATCAAGGGAATTTTCTTAGGCTATGAATTTAGTCCTAATATGATGGGCATCCAAGAGGGATATAATAAAAACTTTCATATAAAGAGCATTGAATACTATGAGAAGTTTCATTCCTTGCATATTGTTTTGAGATATAAAGATGGTTATATTAGAGTCATGCTAGTGAGTAATTGTGGATTGGTAGAAATACTTGTGTCAAAGTTTGTGATTCCTGTAGCATGCACGCATGGTGACCCGTTATGTGATGAAGTTCGAGCATCATTTAGTTTTTGATTATCATCCTTTGTGTGGAGTTTGGGAGTGTGCGATGGTTAACTCATACCAACCTCTCCCCTAGGAGCGTGCATGTAGTACTTTGTTTCTATTACTAATAAATTTTTGCGATAAGTATGTGAGTTCTTTATGACTAATGTTGAGTCCATGGATTATACGCACTCTCACCCTTCCACCATTGCTAGACTCTCGAGTACAGCGCAACTTTCGCCGGTGCATTAAACCCACCATATACCCTTCCTCAAAACAGCCACTATACCTACCTATTATGGCATTTCCATAGCCATTCCGAGATATATTTCCATGCAACTTCCACCGTTCCGTTTATTATGAAACATACCATCATTGTCATATTGCTTTGCATGATCATGTAGTTGGCATAGTATTTGTGGCTTGGCCACCATTCATATTTTTTATACATGTCACTCTTGATAATTGCACATCCTGGTACACCACCGGAGGCAATCATATAGAGTCATATTTTTTCTAGTATCGAGTTGTAATTCCTGAGTTGTAAGTAAATAAAAGTGTGATGATCATCACTATTAGAGGATTGTCCCATGTGAGGAAAGGATGATGGAAGCTATGATTCCCTCACAAGTTGGGCTGAGTCTCCGGACATTATAAAAAACAAAAGAGGCCAAAGATGCCCAAACAAAAAAGAGAGAGGGGGCAATGTTACTATCCTTTTTCCACACTTGTGCTTCAAAGTAGCACCATGTTCTTCATGATAGAGAGTCTCCTATTTTGTCACCTTCATATACTAGTGGGAGTTTTTCATTATAGAACTTGGCTTGTATATTCCAATGACGGGCTTCCTCAAATTGCCCTAGGTCTTCGTGAGCATCCGAGTTGGATGCACACCCACTTAGTTTCTTTTGAGCTTTCATACACTTATAGCTCTAGTGCATCCGTTGAATGGCAATCCCTACTCACTCAGATTGATATCTATTGATGGGCATCTCCATAGCCCGTTAATATGCCTAGTTCATGTGAGACTTTCTCCTTCTTTTTGTCTTCTCCACAATCACCATATTATATTCCACCTACAGTGCTATATCCACGGCTCACGCTCATGTATTGCGTGAAAGTTGGAAAAGTTTGAGAACTCCAAAAGTATGAAACAATTGCTTGGCTTGTCATCGGGGTTGTGCATGATGAAATACTTTGTGTGATGAAGATGGAGCATAGCCAAGCTATATGATTTTGTAGGGATAATTTCTTTGGCCATGTTATTTGAGAAGACATGATTGCTTTATTAGTATGCTTGAACTATTATTGTTTTTATGTCAATATTAAAATTTTGTTTTGAATATTATGGATCTGAATATTCATGCCACAATAAAGAAGATTACATGGATAAATATGTTAGGTAGCATTCCACATAAAAAAATCAGTTTTACCATTTACCTACTCAAGGACGAGCAGGAATTAAGCTTGGGGATGCTTGATACGTCTCTGATGTATCTATGTTTTTCTATTGTTCCACGATGTTATGTTATCTGTTTTGGATGTTTTCTATGCATTAATATGCTATTTATATTATTTTTGGGGCTAACCAAGAGCCTAGTGCCAGTTTCTGTTTTTTCCTTGTTTTAGAGTTTTATAGAAAAGTTATATCAAATGAAGTCCAAACGGAATAAAACTTTCGCGATGATTTTTCTTGGACCAGAAGACACCCGTAGGACTTGGACTGGGGGCCAGAAGCTTCACAAGGAGGCCACAAGCATCCTAGGCGCGGCCTAGGGGGCTCCCTGATGGCTTGTGGGCCCCTCCGGAGTCCTCCAACCCTAATTCTTGCATTATAAATTCCCAAATATTCGCAAACCATCAGAGGCATCCACCAAAATACTTTTCCGCCGCCGAAAGCCTCTGTTCCCGTGAGATCCCATATTGGGGCCTTTCCCGGGACCTTGCTGGAGGGGGACTCTATCGGCGTTCTGGGATCGGGGCTACCCAGATCATCCTGCTTGCGGCCCACGACATGGCTCCCTCGACGGCCTAGTACGGCCCAGCGGCAAGGCCTCCAAGACAAGACCCTCTCGGGCGCCTCGGCTTCACAAGGAGAACGGTGCCAAGACATTTAGAGGAGCGGCCTCCCCAGGTTGCCTCCCAAGAGCGGAGATTTCTATGCAGGTACCCAGCCTCACTAGGCTGCGATGACGTGAGCCTTGACGAATATGGCCAGGTGAGCACCAACGGGCACAGAGGAGACAGTTTCCCTTTCGGTGCTAAGGGAGCAAGGATAGACGTAGGTTCCTGAGGAGTCCCCCAAAGCTTTCCATTCCAGTGCAATAAGACTAAGTCCATGAGCTCGGCAGGGCATATGTCATCACCGAGCCCATCGCCACATCACGACCAGAAGCTTTGCAAGCGAAGACCACCTTTCGGCAAGATTAGATGTACTTCTTGTCCCACTTGAAATTGGCCACTGTAGGATCCCTTCTCGCCCATGTTTTGAGGGAAGAGGACCGAGGCCACTATTAATATAGGTTTGCCATCACCGTAGGGAGGGACCGGATCAAAACCATTCCACCCTCACCACCAGAGCCCTCGCGAGGCTGTTCACCCACTGTACTTGTTCATCTCCAGCCTCCTCGTGAGGCCAATCCACCAAAAAGCAGGAGTAGGATTTTACATCGCAAGGTGGACCAAACCTGGGTAAACTGATGTGTCCATCTTCTTCCTCGCTCGCGCGAACTCAACGAGGCTAGGCTCTAGGGTGACGAGCTTGATACTTGAGAGGTCGAGATCTTCACACATGCCCCAGAGTTTGAACCTTCCTGGGACTGCGGAGCCCTAAATCCGACATTTGGTGCGCCGGGTAGGGGCATGTCAAAGCTTGGCCTCTTCACCGGCCACGCTCCGCACTCACCTCATTATCCCCATGGCGGGCGCTGCCCTGCAGACATGGCCACCCGAAGCCTACAAGAGTGACGCGAGGTGCCTGACATTCACTCTGGGCCTGCGCCAGGTGAGGTGGCCTGTGAGATTTAGGCTAGTGCTGCCCCCGCGGTATGAGGGTGCTGCAGGCCCCGAGGAGTTCCTCCGGTTGTACAAGCAGGCCATCCGAGTAGCGGGTGGTGACGACAAGGCCAAGGCAAACTGGTTTCCCGTGGCCCTCATGGAGGTCCCATGATCTTGGCTTCGTGGCCTCCTGGATGCCTATATATCCTATTGGGAGGAGCTCCACGATCAGTTCATCACGCGCTCTGCGACACTGGCGCCCCACGCAGTCACATGCATCATCGTCGGGTCATAGGCGCCTGCCTCTGGCCGCCACATCAAGCAGCTCGAGATGCCCGATGTCGGCATCACCTTCGATTCGAGAGATCATCCCAAGACAACGGGACTGCGGGTGCCCTCCCCATGCTATGCATGCCTACTATCAGCAACGTCACGGTCACCAAGACCATCATCGATGGCGGCGCCGGCCTAAACATCCTCTCCGTGGAAACCTTCGATCTGCTCCAGGTGCCGTACGACCAGCTCGCGCCCACCAAGCCCTTCTCGGGGGTGTGGTCAAGGGCTCAACCACCCCCTTGGGGCAGGTGTGCCTGCTCGTCACCTTTCGCACACGCGAACTATCGCACCTATCTCATCAACTTCGACTTGGCCCGCATCAGCTTTCTGTACAACGCCATCCTGGGGTATCCGGCCCTTGCCAAGTTCATCGCGGCAACCCATCCAGGCTACAACGTCATCAAGATGCCACACAAACAGTGACATTATCATGGTGGCTAGACACACAAAGGATGCGGTCCGGGCCCTCAAGCTCTCCTACAAGGCTGTGACGGCCTCATGCCCCGATGCCAGGGCCCCCCGGAGGCTCTGGAGGTCGCGTCCGCAAAGAAAAGTAGTTGTTTTCTTAGGACCGGGCGGAGAGGAAGTAGGTTCCTGTCGATAGCGGGGCTCGGGCCCCACCTTCCCCATAAGCTCTGGCCTCCCCCCGGAACAAGAGGAGGCATTGGTTGGCTTCCTGAGGGCCAACAAGGACGTGTTTGTGTGGGAAGCATCTGACTTGGTTGGTGTCCTGAGGGAGGTGATCGAGCACCACTTGATGGTATGCCCCGATGCACGCCCGATGAAGCAAAAAGCACGGTGTCAAGCACAAGAGAAGCAAACGTTCATCATCCAAGAGGTCCGCAAGCTGCAAGAGGCCAGTGACATTCGGGAAGTACGACACCCGGCTTGGATAGAAAATCTAGTGATCGCCCCAAGAAAGGGGGGAAGGACCACACATGCATCGACTTCACAAGGCTCAACAAGGCCTGCCCTCAGGACCCCTTCCCGCTCCCACACATCGACCAGATTGTGGACTCCACCGCCGAGTGTGGTCTGTTATGCTTCCTGGACGCTTTTCCGAGATATCATCGAATCAAGATGGCAACAGAAGACGTCAAGAAGATGACCTTCATCTCCCCGTGCATACACCTGCATGCCCTTTAGGCTGTGGAATGCTGGAGCAACCTTCTAGCGGCTGAAGCACATCTGTCACACCTTACATTTTGTAACATGTCATTTGCATTAATAAAGCATGAAAATTTGACCAAAAAAACTTTTGCATTATTTGTGTGACGCCCAGATAATTAAGCTACAGTAATTCCCTGCTAATGATGCCACGTCACCTCTGTTACTATTGATAAACTCACCTTGCTTCGAAACCGATTTAAATTCGTATTCAAAATCTAAGTCAAACAATAAAAGTTTTCAAACTTTAAAACTAAAATGTTGGGATTGTGCCAAATAATGCATAGGTAACTGTGGAGAAGAAACCCCACTTTTAAAAAATGTATAAATGCTCTAAGGTGAATAAAGCAGTAGAAAAGGCCGACATTTAAAGGCTTTCATAATCAATACAATTCTTAACTAAATTGTTTTGGGGCAAAAACCTTTTGGGGTTGTGGGTTTCGTGGTATTACTATTTTAGGGTTCATTTTAATATTAAGTAAAAAGTATAATTAAAAGAAACTAAAATAAAGAACAAATAGAAAAGAAATAAATAAACAAAAGAAAAGGAAAATACACAACACCCCTCCCCCACGCTGGGCCAACCGGCCGGCCCAGCCGGCCCTCCTGTCTTGCCTACAAGGCCACCTCCCCGAACCCTAACCCTCACCCGATCCCCACTCCGCCCCCACTCTCCACTCACTCCCTCGATCCAGGTCGGGATCGAGGCGACTACGCCCCCGACCCTGACGACACCGCCCCGGATCACCGTCACCATTGCCACCTCGCCCTCCTCTCCCTCGCGCAGCGCCGTCTCCCTGCGTCGCCGCTCGACGACCCGCCCTCGCCGGACCGATCCGTCCTCGGCTCGTCGCCGTCCTCTGCACCACCTCGCCGCCCGGGTCCGCCCCTGCCGCCTTCGACCACGCCGGCGCCGCCCAGTCCCGGTCTCATCCTCACCGGCCAACCCCGTGCCCGCTGCCTTTTCCCTACACCCCCGCCGTGAGCACCGCACCTGCCTCCCTCTTCCTCCCTTCCTCCTCTGTGCGCACGCACCGCCGTCACCGCGTCGCTCGCCGTACCCCTACGCCACACGCGCGCTTCGTCACGCACCGCACGCCCACACCCGCACCGGCCGCGCCCGTCACCGCTCGTGAGCGGCCTGCAAGCCGCCCGCCCGCGCCCTAGCTACTCCGGCCTCGCTCCCGCGGACCCCGCTGCTGGCTTTGCTTCTGCTGCCCGCTGCAGTGTTGCTGCTGCTCGCTCGCGTGTGCTCGCGTCCCCCCCTATCGCGCCCCGCCTGCCTCTGAGCTGCTCTGCTCTGGTCGTGACGGCCGCCGCTGCAGCCGCCCCTGCTTCCCTGCACATCCATCGCCTCCCACTCACTCTCTGCACGCCGTTCGGGGCCGAGGCCATCGGCCCCCGCTCGCGCGACCGCGCCCTCGCGTCGCCCCGCTGCCGCCCTTGCTCCCCGTGCCGAGCCCCCGTCGCCGCGTGCCGCGTCCACTGCTGCATCTGCGCCGCGCCCGCCGCCTGCAAGCTCCCCCTGGTGTCGCGCTTCGCCGCCCCCCTCACCTCGCAGACCCGCTCCGGCCGGCTGCGGCTGCCCTGCCGTGGCCGCCGGCCAGCCTGCGCACGCTCGGGTCCAGGTGACCCGGCGCTCGGCGCCCAACTCCCGCACACACCCACCCTGCTAAGGCCTTTGGCCCAATGACGAATGGGGCCCGTGCCCAGAACGTAAAAAATGAACTAAAAAGAATTAAAAAAATAAAAATAAAATTAATTAATTAATTAATTAAACAATTAATTAACTTAATTAATTTTGTTTAATTAAACGAAACAACTAATTAAGCCTAAATAATTAACCTAAACCCTAATTAACCTAAACAGAGAATGAGAGGTGGGTCCCACTAGACCCACACGTCAGGTTTACCAGGTCAATGGTCAACATTGACTGCTGACGTCATGCTGACATCAGCATGCACTGTTCTGGATAATGTTGAATTTAAATAATTAAATAAATCCTAAAAATGATTTAAATCTTTTATAATTAATATAAAATAAACCGTAGCTCGGATGGAAAAGCTTTCTACATGAAAGTTGCTCAGAACAACGATACGAATCCAGATACGTAGCCCGTTCGTCCGCCACGCATCCCTAGCATTGAGAACACACAACTTTCCCCCTCGGATTCATCTGTCCGAAAATGCGGAACATCGGGGATATTTTCTCGGATGTTTCCCCCTTCACCAGTAGCACCTCATACCGCGTTAGGGCACTCCCTAGCACCACTACTTGTCATGTCATGCGTCGCTATGCATCTGTTTGCTTAATATTTACTATTTCATCCCCCTCTTCTCTCGCTAGACACCGAGACCGACGCCGCTGCTACCCAGTACGACTACGGTGTTGATGACCCCTCTCTCTTGCCAGAGCAACCAGGCAGGCCCCCCCCCTTGATCACCAGATATCGCCTACTCTTCTCTCTACTGCTTGCATTAGAGTAGTGTAGCATGTTACTGTTTTCCGTTAATCCTATTCTAATGCGTAGCCTGTCATTGTTGCTACAACTGTTGATACCTTACCTGCAACCCTAAATGCTTAGTATAGGATGCTAGATTATTATCAGTGGCCCTACATTCATGTCAGTCTGCCATTTTATACTATCGGGCCGTGATCATGTTGTGACTAAAGTCGGGTCCGCTCATTGGGCACCCGCAAGTGATTCCGATGTTGGGGGCTGAAGGGGCAGGTGGTTCCACCTAGGTAGTGGTGGTCCTAGGTTCCCGACGGCCCCCGACTGTTACTTTGAGGCGGAGCGGTAGGGCAGGTGGAGACCACCTAGGAGAGAGGTGGGCTTGGCCCTGGTCGGCATTCGTGGTTACTTCAAAATAACACTCTCAACGAGATCTGGGTATTTGATCTGAGTCTGGCTACTGGCCTATACGCACTAACCAACGACGCGGGAACAGTTATGGGCACTCGACGTCGTGGTATCAACCGAAGCCTTCGTGACGTCAGCGACTGAGCGGCGCGCGCCGGGTTGGACTGGAACGCCTGCTCTTGTATAAGGGAGGCTAGGTCTGCTCACCGGCCGCGTACGCAATGTGCAGGTGTGCAATGGGCGATGGGCCCAGACCCCTGTGCCATAGGATTTAGACCGGCGTGTTGACCTCTCTATTGTGCCTAGGTAGGGTTGCGACATGTTGATCTTCTAAGGCCGGGCATGACCCAGAAAAGTGTGTCCAGACAAATGTGATCGAGCATGTTGGGAAATGTGGTGCACCCCTGCAGGGAAGTTAATCTATTCGAATAGCCGTGATCTTCGGTAACATGACGACTTGGAGTTGTACCTTGACCTTATGACAACTAGAACCGGATACTTAATAAAACACACCCTTCCAAGTGCCAGATACAACCGGTGATCGCTCTCTCACAGGGCAACGAGGGGAGGATCATCGGTTAGGATTATGCTATGCGATGCTACTTGGTGAACTTACCATCTACTTTCTTCTACATGCTACAAGATGGAGGTTGCCAGAAGCGTAGTCTTTGATAGGACTAGCTATCCCCCTCTTATTCTGGCATTCTGCAGTTCAGTCCACATATGTTACCCCTTTTCCATTTGATACCAATGCATACATATGTAGTGTAGTTCCTTGCTTGCGAGTACTTTGGATGAGTACTCACGGTTGCTTTGCTCCCCCTTTTCCCCCCTTCCTATACCCGATTGTTGCGACCAGACGTTGGAGTCCAGGAGCTAGACGCCACTGTCGATGACGACTGCTACTACTCAGGAGGTGCCTACTACTACGTGCAGGCCGCTGATGACGACCAGGAGTAGTTCAGGAGGATCCCAGGCAGGAGGCCTGCGCCTCTTTCGATATGTATCCCAGTTTGTGCTAGCCTTCTTAAGGAAAACTTGTTTAACTTATGTCTGTACTCAGATATTGTTGCTTTCGCTGACTCATCTATGATCGAGCTCTTGTATTCGAGCCCTCGAGGCCCCTGGCTTGTAATATGATGCTTGTATGACTTATTTTATATGTAGAGTTATGTTGTGATATCTTCCCATGAGTCCCTGATCTTGATCGTACACGTTTGCGTGTATGATTAGTGTATGATTGAATCGGGGGCGTCACAATTTGGCTCTTTATTTGAGTTGGTTTTCTCTCTCTGATTTTTAAGTGCTCTTTAAAGTCAACACAACTCCACCTTCTATACTTCATCTTCTTGCCCCAAAATTCTTCCCAATGATCATGCCATGTGTATAGTGCAATATAGTATTTTCATACAAAAATAATTTGGCCAAATAGTATTTTCTAAATTTAGTTTTCCAAAACCCCCTAAATTGTGGTTTGCACAACAAGTACTTGATTTGGGGTATGAAAAATATTTCAAAGAGTACATTTGACTCCTATTAGCTATAGGACTCCCATAAACCACAAAATATAATTTCAAAAGCTATTTTCCTATTTTATTTAAAGGTTTTTTCTTAGGGCCAGAAATAGTCTTTAATAGGTTGAAATTATTTAACTGTTCAAAAATATTTGAGAAAATTTAGGGAAACTCATAGGACATATATTGTCCACATATAAGAGTTTCAACACATGGTCATGTTCAAAATATTGGGAAAAACCCACCAAAATCATTTCTGTACATTTCAAGTATTTGAAATATTTTTACAGGAAATATTTTCAAATAAATCTAGGAAAATTCTAGCGAGTCACATATGCATAATGTGATGATCTTGCAAAAGTTTCATCTCAATCCAAATCATTTTGGTTCACAAAAGTGCCCCAAAACCCTCTCTGTCCAGATCCAAGTTTGAACAAACTCTACATTGCCAACTTATTCCAAATGACCCTAAACTTTGTGGATATGCTCAAAACCCCAAATTATGACACTACACCAAGTGGTGGATCAAGGGCAATGGTTTTGCATGACTATATCTTGGTAAATGCATTTCTATGAATTCTAGGGTTTACAAAAGTTGCATTGGCAACATTACCCAAATGAACTCAAATTTGGTGTAACACCCTATTTCTATCTGCCATTCCATCCTGATAAGTCTAATGTCAAGTGTAATTCATTTTCTTGCCCAAACTAGCAACAAACACTTCCTGCTAATTTTCCAAAAAGCATCACTTTGACCTCTTCCACTAATCTCCATGGGCTCAACTTTTTACCACAGCTACTCCTGACCCTCTTCTACCTCTAGTAACTCTCCCTTGGCCTCAGCTAAATGATTGAGGGGTGAAACCTCCTCATTTACCCGTTTGGATAGCCGCATCACCCTTCTATCTCACCCCTCCTCTCTCACCAGAGCCCATACAGAGCATCCAAGGCTCCCTCTCCTTTCTTTACTCTCTCCCACACCTGCTAGACACCAATGGACGTGCTCACTATTGACACGTCCATTTTGCGTCATTCTTTCATATCAATATTTATGCATTATGGGCTGTTATTACACATCCTATCACAATACTTATGCCTATTCTCTCTTATTTTACAAGGTTTACTGAAGAGGGGGAATGGCGGCAGCGGGAATTCTGGGCTGGAAAAGGAGCAAATATTAGAGATGTATTCTGCACAACTCCAAAAGTCCTGAAACTTCATGGGAGCACATTTCAGAATATAGAAAAAATATTGGGCGAAAGAAGTACCAGAGGGGGACCACCCACTGTCCACGAGGGTGGGGGCGCGCCCTACCGCCTGGGCACGCCCCCCTCCCTCATGGGCCCCCCTGGCAGCCCTCTGATGCCCATCTTTGGCTATATGAGGTCTTTCATCGAGGAAAAAAAATCATAAGCTAGCTCACGGGATGAAACTCCGCCGCCACGAGGCGGAACCTTGGCGGAACCAACCTAGGGCTCCGGTAGAGCTGTTCTGCCGGGGAAACTTCCCTCCGGGAGGGGGAAATCATCACCATTGATCCTCTCAGCGGGGAGGGGGGGGGGGTCAATCTCCATAAACATCTTCACCAGCACCATCTCATCTCAAACCCTAGTTCATCTCTTGTATCCAATCTTTGTCTCAAAACCTTAGATTGGTACCTGTGGGTTGCTAGTAGTGTTGATTACTCCTTGTAGTTGATGCTTGTTGGTTTATTCGGTGGAAGATCATATGTTCAGATCCTTTATGCATATTAATATCCCTCTGATTATGAACATGAATATGATTTGTGAGTAGTTACGTTTGTTCCCGAGGACATGGGAGAAGTCTTGCTATAAGTAGTCATGTGAATTTGGTATTCGTTCGATATTTTGATGAGATGTATGTTGTCTCTCCTCTAGTGGTGTCATGTGAACGTCGACTACATAACACTTCACCATTGTTTGGTCCTAGGGGAAGGCATTGGGAAGTAATAAGTAGATGATGGGTTGCTAGAGTGACAGAAGCTTAAACCCTAGTTTATGAGTTGCTTCGTAAGGGGCTGATTTGGATCCATATGTTTCATGCTATGGTTAGGTTTACCTTAATACTTCTTTTGTAGTTGCGGATGCTTGCAATAGGGGTTAATCATAAGTGGGATGCTTGTCCAAGGAAGGACAGTACCCAAGCACCGGTCCACCCACATATCAAATTATCAAAGTACCGAACGCGAATCATATGAGCGTGATGAAAAATAGCTTCACGATAATTCCCATGTGTCCTCGGGAGCGTTTTCCTTTATATAAGAGTTTGTCCAGGCTTGTCCTTTGCTACAAAAAGGATTGGGCCATCTTTCTGCACCTTATTTACTTTATTTACTTGTTACCCGTTACAAATTATTTATCTGTTACTGATAATTTCAGTGCTTGCATAGAATACCTTACTGAAAATGCTTATCATTTCCTTCTGCTCCTCATTGGGTTCGACACCCTTACTTATTGAAAGGACTATGATAGATCCCCTTTACTTGTGGGTCATCAAGACTCTTTTCTGGCGCCATTGCCGGGGAGTGAAGCGCCTTCGGTAGGTGGAATTTGGTAAGGAAAAATTTATATAGTCTCGGTCATCCGTCTTCTCAAACACCATGTAGTGCGAGAAAACAAGCAGAGGCGATCGAGTCTTGTGGGGAAAAGTGCGCAAACCTCTGCAGAGTGTAACAAACTAATCATGGTTAGCCGTGTCCCTGGTTATGGACATCTTGAGTATCTAGTACCTGGATTTTCATGTGAATCTCAACATGTTACTCTAAACTAATTTTGTTGGGTTATGTTTAATGATGATGCTTAATTGGGATTGAGAATGCTGTCAACCATTCTCAATGTTTAACAACCACCATGATAGTAATTAAATTTATTCCTTTGCAGTAGGGAAAAATTGGCTTTACGCAAAACAGTAACCATAGAGCTTTCCACCAGCCAAATATGCATATAGTATAGCTGTTTCATTCCATTACTCTCTATGTGTTACCTTGCCAGCATATTCCATGTGCTGACCCGTTTTCGGGCTGCAACGTTAATGTTGCAGACTTTTCAGACGACGATTAAGGAGTTTTAGGTCGTGGTTCTATACTCAGTGATGCCGTTGGAGTTGATGGACTCACTTATCTTCCAAGCCTTCCGATGTTATAGTTATTAGATGGCCTTAAGCCATATTTATTGTAATAAGTTCTCTTTTGAGACACTCGATGTAATAAGTGTGTGATTGCTACTCTGCTATAAATCCTCCGAGTACTGTGTGGTGTCAGCATTACTGATCCAGGGATGACACCGGAGCACAGAGATCAGACTGTTTGAGGTCTGGTCGCTACAGAGATGGTATCAGAGCCAGGTTGACTGTAGGACACGACCACTAAGCTACAGACCTAGATCACTCTCTTCTCTTCTGACTTCTCATCTTTTCTACTCTTTAGGATGGCGGATGCAAGGAACAAGTTCACACAACCGGATGAAGATACACCCTTTGGACGTCACTTGAAGGAAGTCGCTAGATACCTGAACATAGGAGTACCAAGCTTCACGAGAACCTACAACGCCACTTTACCTGAAGAAGAGCGCTAGATGATTCAAGTTCAAGTTCCAGGAAGAATGTTCATGCCAGTCACTGAGCCCATAGAGTTTTCTTTTGATGCACCAACTTGGAGTCTAGGAAAGAGCATGGCAGCTCACATCGCCATGGGATGCATTGGAGAAGTCTACCGCAAGGATCTCAAGGATACTATCTACCAGATTTGTGGGCGCCGAGATGAACACTGGGAGATGATCTGCACCAGGAAGGATAGATCAATTGCAGCTTTTATCCAGGAGCTAAACCAGCACATTCGACGACAGGAGAACCAGATGTGTGCCGACATGATAGATCTGAAGAAGGCTAAGACTAGAATCAAGGAACTGGAGGAAGAACTCAAGGCTACACGTGAAGATTATGAAGAGGAAATTGAAGTATTGGTGGAGAAGAATGACGACCTGATCAAGAAGATTGGAATATTTATGGGAGGCCCGACACCCGTAGATGAAGACGAAGAACCCAAGGAGATCATCCCGGAGGACTACATCATCATCGACGGCACCGACTCGGAAGCAGATAGTAGCGATGATGACTATGTTGATGAAGTAGGAGCAGATATTATGGAGTCAACGACCGTAGAATATTTCTAATAGACCACCTCATCAGTAGTAGTAGTCCACCATGTAAATATAGTAGCCCGAGCACTTTTGCGATAGTTAGATCGATTGTATGCCTTTGTTTGATTGATTGAAGTGAATTGTTTGCTTTTGCCTCATGTGCATATGGGTAGTGTTTTCTCTTTAGACCCTCTCTATTCTTATATCTCATCTTTTCTAAACCCTCAGATGCCTCCGAGACGTGACCCCGGTTTTGCTTTCCTACCGGAGCTCACCCAGTTGATCCAGCAGCAGAACACATTGATGCAGTTGCTAGTCCAGAATCAGAATCAGGGGAACAACAACAACAACCCACCACCACCACCACCTGTTGACCACTTAGCCCGTTTTCTTAGGCTAAATCCGCCAGTGTTTTCCAGTAGCACCGAGCCGATAGTAGCAGATGATTGGCTCCGCAAGACAGCTAGGGAGTTGACCACAGCAGGATGCACAGATGCGGAGAAGGTGAAGTTTGCCGCACATCAGCTAGAAGGACCCGCAGCATCATGGTGGGAGAATTTCACAGCCACTTTCCCAGTAGACACTGTCACATGGGACCAGTTTCAGCAGGCTTTCCGTACTGCCCATGTTTCAGCAGGAGCTATGGCCATGAAGAAGCGTGAGTTTCGCAACTTGCGCCAAGGAGGAAGGACAGTTGGCCAGTATGTGGAGGAATTTAGTAAGTTAGCACGTTATGCCCCAAATGACGTCGCTACGGATGCAGCTAAGCAAGAGAAGTTTTTGGAAGGACTTAATGATGAGTTGAGCATGCAGTTGATGGTAGCCACCTTCAATAACTACCAGGAGTTGGTAGATCGTGCTCTTATGATTGAAGGGAAGCAGCAGCAAATTGAGAATCGCAAGAGGAAGTATGGACAAGGAAATTACAATTCAGGAGCTCAGCAGAAGCCACGTTTTACCCCTAGACCGGGAGGACATTTTCAGCATACCCATGGAGGAGGTAGCTCGCACAATCACAATGGCACCAAGAATGGTAATGGCAATGGAGGAAGCAACGGCCAGAATCGCACCAACCCCTCAACCCCAGCCAAGAAGGACTTGAGCCAAGTCACTTGCTATAAGTGTTCGAAGACCGAACATTATGCCAATGAATGTCCTGAAGGCCAAAATGGCAATGGAAGTTCTGGGAAGAAGCCGAACCCTTTCAACAGGGGACAGGTGAACCACGTTAGCGTGGAGGAGGTTGATGCTCAGTCCAATGCAGTAATAGGTAAGTTTTTGGTTAAGTCATTTACTGCACTCGTTCTTTTTGATACTGGTGCATCGCATTCATACATCTCAAGGGGATTTGTGGATAAGTATAACCTACCAACCCAAGCCCTTAGGTCACCCATGTTAGTAACCTCGCCCGGAGCAGAGTATGTGGCTAGTCTATGGTGTGATCGGTTACCATTAAGGATTGGTAACTATGTTTTTCCCTCAGACCTAATAGTATTGGAATCTCAAGGATTGGATGTGATATTAGGCATGGATTGGTTATAAAAGTATGAAGGGAATATTGAATGTGCTAGTAAGTCAATTTTGCTTACCACACCAGAAGGGAGAAGGATCAAGTATGTATCCCGGCATGTGCCAAAGAGGACCCAAGTAAATTGCCTAACAGGAGTTGTGCAGGAGGAAGTACGAGTGGTAAGGGATTTCCCTGATGTATTTCCAGAAGAGTTGCCAGGCATGCCACCGGATAGAGATATTGAGTTCTTGATTGAGCTATTGCCCGGCACTGGGCCAATATCAAAGAGACCTCATAGGATGCCAGCAAATGATTTGGTGGAAATTAAGAAGCAGATTAAGGAGTTACTGGATAAGGGATATATTCGCCCAAGTTCTTCACCTTGGGGATCGCCAGTACTTCTAGTGGAGAATAAGGATGGTTGTTGATTATCGAGGATTGAACGAACTAATGATCAAGAACAAGTACCCACTACCAATGATCAACGATCTGTTTGATCGATTGCAAGGAGCTAAGGTATTTTCCAAGATCGATCTGTGATCAGGATACCACCAGTTGAAGATTCGAGAATAGGATATTCCGAAGACTGCTTTTACCACCAGGTATGGGCTGTATGAGTATACCGTTATGTCATTTGGTCTGACTAACGCACCTGCCTACTTTATGAACATGATGAACAAAGTGTTTATGGAGTTTTTGGATAAGTTCATTGTCGGAGTAAATAGCCATGGGTAGCCTAGCCGGCTCCCCCTGGCCCTTCTGAAAAAGTTACGAGCCCACCTGGCTCTCAAGAATCAAAGACATGGGGCCGCCTTCCCCTTGCTGGCTGCCGCCCAGGCCGGCTTTCGGAAGGCGGTCCGACTTTAGCCGGCCATGAGAAGGCCGACTCCAAGAAGCCGGCTCCCATAAAGCGGTCAAGACCGTACCCACAAAGTTTGCACCCACCTAGCGGCGGTGCGACGGGGCGTGGCTACAATGAAGCCTGCCACCCCTGAATCCCGGAGCACGCCTGGCACAGTGCGCTGTACGGGGTAGGCATGACCCGTCCGGCGCGGCACTGTTGCCATGTTGACCCTGGCATCACCCACGACGGGCCGCCAGCGTGGCCCACAGACGGTGGGCCCCTTTGAGCAGAGAGACGCCCGAAGGCGGCCACGCCTCTAACCAGTCGGCCCACGACCGAGCCGGCTCCCCGTAGCCGGCTTGCCGCCTCCCTCGAAGAAGACGCCCCATTAAGGAGACAAGATGCGGTGAGGCTACAACGATCGCCTGACAGGCGGCGGCACTGTAGCCGCGCTTACCACGACGAAGCCCACGTCAACAAGATGGAGCCACAGTAACCAGCCGCCGACCAGGCCCTGGACAGTGGGGCCTGGCTGTCGACCAAGGGGCCGGCAGCCGGCGGGACCCACCAGTCGGCGGGCCCCAGCAGCCGGTGCAGAAGCCGGCGAGCGCAGTCACAGACGGCTGGGCCCCGCGCCCAGACGGACTACCATTGTACCCTCGGGGGGTAGGCCTATATAAACCCCCCGGAGCACCCATGCAAAGGGTTCGACCCCTTACTAATCCTAGAGACCACACAAGGAGAAGAAGCAGGCTAGCCGTGCCCTTCGTCCTCCTCCCACCAAACAGCTCAAGGAGCGTCGTGTAGCTACTTGATTCATCTAGTGAACATGCGGAGACCCCGCAGAGCAGCAATAGGGGTGTTATCTCCATGGAGAGCCCGGAGCTGGGTAAGATCCGCCGGCGTGCATGTCTTCGCCTTATCCCGTTTCCAGGCACCGGCGATGTCTTACTGGCTCCCACAATGATAAGCCACCCGTTGGCATATGTCGCACCTACCACCCGACATTTGGCGCCCACCGTGGGGCCAGGTGCACCGTCGTCCTGAGACCTGTTCTGGACGGGAACCTTATTCCTCCCCCGCGAGCGTAGCCAGCCCGGCACGCCCGGTGGCGCTTGCCACGACGCACTGCAAGGCGTCACCAGCATCTGCGCGGCGAGCAGCCTCGCCTATCTCCTCGACGAAACCCTCATCTCCGACGGGCTCGCCTCCGATGCAGGCACCGACCACCTCGCCAACCTTCTCGGCCAGCTCCATGTCTCCAGCGAGCCCGCTGCGGACCTGGAGTCGGTTGGCTCCACCGACCCGATGCCTATCGACTCCGACACGGCCTCCTACGACACCTTCCCCACCAACGTCACGATCTACAACGACCCGCTTCCTCGAGCCGACGGCTGCGATGCTGTCACCACCGAAGTGATGGTTGTCGGCCACGGCGGCCCGACCGACGAGAGCGCCCGCGACGCCTCGCACGCGGCGGCCCATGACTTGTCCACCCCCCTCCCGGCTAATGCCGAAGACGAAGCACTGGAGGCACGCCACCTCGCCCTCCTCGCAGAGGGCCGGAGGCTGGCTTCCGTAAGACGCCTCACTGAGGCCTATCAGCGCGAAGCTGACCGCGCCGCCTTCGGCACGCCGGCCCCGGGCGGGCCAAGCCGGGCCGGCCTTGTCAAGCAACACGGCGCCGTCATCGCCGACACGCTGGGAGTCGACCGCCCGGTCTATGCCACTCCGCTCGAAAACTTGCGTGCCGCCCAGGCGGCCGTAGAGGAGTTGGACGGCTTGGAGGCCGAAGACCTCCCCCACATGACCCGGCGCATCCAGCAATTGATTGACGCAGCCGCGCAGCGACACGAAGCCGACGCCCGCGCGGAAAGCTCTCCCCCGCGCCGAGAACACGGCGTGACGTCCCGGACGCCGACTACGAGCAACACCCGCGCGCGATGCGAGAAGGAGCCGGCTACCAGTCGCAGCCGGACCCGGATCTCCATCGAGCGAGACGCGGACGGTCATCCCCGAGCCATGGAATGGCGGGGCGACCCGCCTCAGCCTCCGCCCCGTGGAGAGAGATATCCCGCCCCGCCGCTAGTGGCGCACCCGACTCTCAGCGGCCGGCTAGGCCGCCGCGAAGGAATCGACGAGAACGACGCCCGCCATCGGATCGACGCCTGGCGCGATCCCTGGCGTTGGAAGAAGAAGACGATGTCGGCCCGCCCTGTTTCGGCCCCCGCATCCGCGACGAGCCCTTTCCCAAAGGGTTCTCGCTCCCAAGAGACACGCCCAAGTACAACGGCTCCGTGAAGCCGGAAGATTGATTGATCGACTATTCCACGGCGGTTAGCATAGCCAACGGCAACCGGCGCGTTGCCGTGAAGTATGTGCCCCTCATGCTGCAAGGCACGGCGCGGACCTGGCTCAACAGCCTCAAGCCGCGTAGCATCAACAGCTGGCTAGATTTCACAGAAGCCTTCATCCGCAACTTCACCAGCACCTACAAGCGGGCTCCCAAGCCCAGACAGCTCTCCTTGTGCGTACAAGGCCCCGCCGAGTCCACTCGCGATTACCTCACGCGTTGGGCCGAGCTCCGCAACTCCTGTGAAGGGGTGCACGAGGTGCAAGCCATAGAATACTTCACAGCCGGATGCCGAGAAGGCACCCTCCTCAAGCACAAGCTCCTTTGCGACGAGCCGGCTACCCTCGACGAGCTTCTGGACATAGCGGACAAGTACGCCACCGCCGACTCCTCGATGAAGACCGAGCTTCGGGTAGACGCGTCTGGAAAGGTACTCAACCCGGCGCCCAAGACGCCGGCTGGGGATTCCGGCCGACTCCCCCACTCAAACGACCACAAGCGCAAGGGCCCCGCGCTGCCTCCCGCCAGTCGGCAGGTGGCCACAGTCGAAGACGCGCCGCCTGAAGAGCGACCGGCGCCCAAGAAGCCCAAGGGCGGCAGGCTGGCTTGGCAGCCCGCCTTCTCCTACGAGCAAACTCTCGACGCCCCTTGCAAGTTCCACAGCGGCGCGAAGCCGTCCAACCACACGACCCGGAAGTGCCATTGGCTCACCCGGATCTCTAAGGGCGAGGGGCTCGTGCCGCCTCCGCCTGCCAGCCCGCCGCCTCCGCCTCCGCCGCCTCCGGCCGCTCGGCCCGCAGTCGAAGCCGTGCATGACGAGTTCCCTGACGAGCAAGCAACCTACATCGTCTTTACAAGCCAGCCCGAAGACCGGCACAGCAAACGCCAAGAGCACCAAGAAGTTAGCGTGGTCGCTGCCAACCCCGCCGGACACATGCATTGGTCAGAAAAGCCCATCAGCTGGAGCCGGGCCGACCATCCGGAGGTGATGCCATCTCCCGGCTCTTACGCTTTGGTCCTGGAAGCCACCCTTGCAACGGACAGACGCGCCGCCCGCTTCTCCCGTGTGTTGATAGACGGCGGGAGCAGCATCAACATCCTGTACCGTGACACCCTGGAGAAGCTAAATGTCAAGACGAAGCAGCTCATGCCTACTCGGACAGTGTTCCATGGCATCGTACCCGGCCTGTCCTGCGCCCCCATTGGCAAGATCAAGATGGATGTACTTTTTGGGGACAATGAGCATTTCCGCCGGGAAGCGATCTGGTTTGAGGTGGTGGACCTGGAAAGCCCTTACCATGCGTTGCTTGGCCGACCTGCCTTGGCCAAGTTCATGGCAGTTCCCCACTATGCATACCTCAAGATGAAGATACCAAGCACCAAAGGCGTCATCACCGTAGCCAGCGATTACAAGAAGTCCTCTGAGTGCGCGGCGGCCAGCAGCCGGCTGGCCGAGTCCCTTGTGATTGCTGAAGAAAAGAAGATGTTGGACCGAGTCGTGGCCATAGCCGGCAAGCAGTCGGCCGTGTCCCCCGACCCCAAAGAGCATGATACTCAAGGATCTTTCCAGCCGGCCAAGGAGACGAAGAAGATACCTCTTGATCCCGAGCATCCCGAGAGGTTTGCCATCATCAGGGCAAACCTGAACAGCAAATAGGAAGGTGAGCTCGCCGATTTCCTCCGTGAGAATCGGGACATCTTTGCATGGTCCCCCAAGGACATGCCGGGTGTTCCGAGGAAATTCGCCGAGCACAAACTACACGTTCGAGAAGACGCAAAGCCAGTCAGACAATCCCTTCGCCGACTGTCGGAGGAGAAGCGTAGGATCGTAGGGGAGGAGATAGCCCGGCTTTTGGCAGCCGGCTTCATTATGGAAGTTTTCTTTCCAGAGTGGCTCGCCAACCCGGTCCTTGTGCTAAAGAAGAACAACAAGTGGCGCATGTGTATAGACTACACGAGCCTCAACAAGGCCTGCCCCAAAGATCCCTTTGCCCTGCCAAGGATTGACCAAGTGATAGACTCCACAGCCGGATGCGAGCTGTTGAGTTTTTTGGATGCTTACTCCGGATATCATCAGATAAAGCTAGATCCGGACTACCGCCTGAAGACCGCCTTCATCACGCCATTTGGAGCCTTCTGCTACCTGACTATGACATTCGGCTTGAGAAATGCTGGTGCCACTTTTCAGCGTTGCATGCAGAAGTGCCTCCTCAAGCAACTCGGCAGAAACGCTCACGTTTACGTGGATGACATCGTGGTGAAGACGGAGAAGCGCGGCACCTTGCTGGGAGACCTCAAGGAAACGTTTGAGAACTTACGCCGGTTCCAAATCAAGCTCAACCCCGAGAAATGCGTGTTCGGGTGCCAGCCGGCCAGCTCCTTGGCTTCCTAGTCTCCGAACGCGGCATCGAATGCAACCCGGTGAAGATCAAGGCCATCGAGAGAATGGCGATCCCCACCAAGCTTCGAGACATCCAGAAGTTCACCGGGTGCTTGGCCTCCTTGAACCGCTTCATCAGCCGGCTCGGAGAGAAAGCTCTCCCCCTCTACTGCCTCATGAAGAAGAGCACTCACTTCGAGTGGAACGACCGGGCCGACCAAGCTTTTCACGAGCTGAAGAAGATGCTGGCCACGCCGCCTGTCCTCGTGGCGCCGACTGAGAAAGAGCCCATGCTCCTCTACATTGCCGCAACCAGCCGGGTGGTCAGCACTGTCATCGTAGTCCAGCGCCCAGAAGAAGGCCGAGCCCAGCCAGTCCAGAGGCCGGTGTATTATTTGAGCGAGGTACTGTCCGCCTCAAAGCAGAACTACCCGCACTACCAGAAGATGTGTTACGGCGTGTACTTCACTGCCAAGAAGCTGAAGCCCTACTTTCAGGAGCATCCCGTCACGGTCGTATGCACTGCCCCGCTAGCCGAGATCATAGGCAGCCGGGATGCATCCGGCCGGGTGGCGAAATGGGCCATCGAGCTGGCCCCCTACACGATCTTCTACCAGCCCCGCACTGCCATCAAGTCCCAAGCACTGGCCGACTTCCTCGTCGACTGGGCCGAGACCCAGTACCTGCTGCCGGCTCCCGACTCCACCCATTGGCGCATGCACTTCGACGGGTCCAAGATGCGCACCGGCTTGGGAGCCGGCGTCGTCCTTACCTCTCCGAAAGGCGACAAGCTCAGATACACGCTACAGATCCACTTTGCCGCCTCCAACAATGTGGCCGAGTACGAGGCGCTCATACACGGGCTCTGGCTTGCCAAAGAACTTGGCATTCGCCGGATCCTATGTTATGGCGACTCGGACCTGGTGGTCCAACAATCATCCGGCGACTGGGACGCCAAGGACGCGAATATGGCGAGCTACCGCTTCCTGGTCCAACAACTCAGTGGATACTTTGAAGGATGCGAGTTCCTCCATGTACCGCGAGCCGACAACGAGCCAGCCAATGCCCTGGCTCGAATAGGCTCCACTCGGCAAGCAATTCCAACCGGCGTCGCTCTCCAATGCCTCCTCAAGCCGTCCATTAGGCCGTCCCCAGAATCCGACTCCATCTTCGTGCCGCCTGACCCCGATGCGGCCGGGTCCGGCTCGAAGAACCAAGTAGGCGACCCCAGGACTTCGGCAGCTGGCTCGGGGACTTCGGCAGCCGGCTCGGGGACTTCGGCAGCCGGCTCGGGGACTGCCGCACTCGGCTCGGGGACTGCGGTAGCCGGCCCAGGGACTACAGCAGCACAACAGCCGGCGGCCGACTCCAGCACCTCACCGCCCAGCCCGCCCGCCCTGGTGGCAGTAGCCACATTGGCAGTAGAAGAAGTCGCGGCTCCATCATGGGCTCAGTCCATCCTCAACTTCCTAGTAAACCAAGACCTGCCGGCTAACGAAACAGAAGCAAGACAAGTCCAACGTCGAGCCGGAGCATACACGATCGTCAACAGAGAGCTCGTCAAGTGCAGTGTTACTGGAGTCCTCCAACGGTGCGTCGAGCAAGAGAAAGGCATTGCAATCCTCAGAGACATTCACCAAGGAGAATGCGGCCACCATGCGGCCTCAAGATCACTTGTTGCCAAAGCCTTCCGCCATGGTTTCTTCTGGCCGACTGCTTTGGATGATGCCAAAGAATTAGTTAAACATTGCAAGGGGTGCCAACTCTTCAGCTCCAAGCAACACATGCCGGCCTCGGCACTCAAGACCATTCCCCTCACTTGGCCCTTTGCCATTTGGGGACTGGACATGGTGGGCCCATTCAAGACGGCGCGCGGCGGCATGACGCATTTGCTCGTCGCCGTGGACAAATTCACCAAGTGGGTTGAGGCAAAGCCGATCAAGAAGCTGAATGGGCCGACTGCTGTGACATTCATCGCAGACATAACAACTCGGCACGGCATGCCGCACAGCATCATCACCGACAATGGCACGAATTTTGCCAAAGGAGCCCTGGCACGTTTTTGCGCAGCCCAAGGTATCCGGCTGGACTTAGCATCCGTCGCCCACCCGCAGTCAAACGGCCAGGTCGAGCGAGCTAACGGCCTCATCCTCTCCGGCATCAAGCCCTGACTGGTCGTACCTCTGGAGCGCTCAGCCGGCTGTTGGCTCGATGAGCTGCCGGCTGTCCTCTGGAGTCTGCGCACTACACCAAACAAGTCAACCGGCTTCACCCCTTTCTTCCTCGTGTATGGTGCCGAGGCGGTCATCCCAACTGACATCGAGATCGACTCGCCTCAAGTAACCATGTACACGGAAGCGGAGGCCAAGGAAGCACGAGAAGACGGCGTCGACCTGCTGGAAGAAAGCCGGCTGTTAGCCCTCAGCCGGTCTGCCATCTACCAGCAGGATTTGTGCCGCTACCACAGCCGGAAGGTCAGGCCAAGATCTTTCCAAGAGGGTGATCTTGTGCTCCGGCTGATCCAGCGAACAGCCGGCCAGCACAAGCTCTCAGCCCCTTGGGAAGGCCCCTTCGTCATCAGCAAAGCTCTAGGCAACGACTCCTACTACCTGATCGATGCACAGAAGCCAAAGGCACGCAAGAGAGACGACTCCGACAAGGAGTCGGAACGACCATGGAACGCCAACCTCCTTCGAAGGTTTTACAGTTGAAAGGCAGTATGTGTCATGCTAACTTTTGTATTAAGTACAAGACAATAGGCCCCCCGAGGAGGGCTCGGGGACTGCCATCCCTTATTTATGAATGAAAAATATCATGCTTATGACCTTGTCATGTCATTTACTTATTCCGTCTGGCACCAAGTTCGACTAGTCGGCTCGGGGACTGGCCGACTGGAGTTATGTTAGAAGTCCTACCCGCGGTCAGACAAGTAGTGTGCCGGCTCCCAAGCCTTCTCTTGCCAAAGTCGTAGTTCGAAGAACCGGCTGTCCGGCTGGAAAGAGTTAAAGGCAGAAACGGGCGCCCACACGAAAAACGGCTAGGGACTAAAGGACTAATATAACAAAAGCCGGTTTTTCTCACACCGCCGACTGGCTACCAGAGTAGCCGGCCGGCCGGTTTCCATTCACTTCACTTCAATCCAAGAAAGCTCAAGTACTTGCCTCCCCAGAAAGGGAAGGTGGCAAAGGAAAAAGCCTAAGGATAAAAAAGCATACGCGAATGGAAACCAAACATGCACATGATAATATTTACATAAAAAGACCTCCGAGAGGCCAGCATTCAACATAGTTTGGATACACCCCCAGTGGGTGGAACTGCGAAAACTTAACAAAGATTGTTCAAAGACAACAAAGCAGGAAAGATAAAGATGACAGGTCAAGCCGGCGGAGCGGCCGGCGAGCCAGACTGGTTGGCGGAGACGGTCGTGCCAGTTGAAGGAGCGGCTGGCTGGCGAACTTCGGCTTTGTCGCCGCCTCCCGCAGAGGGCGCGCTTCCACGCGCCTCATTGCTAGAGGCATGGTCGGCCTGCGGTCGGCCGGTTGTTCCACCAGCTGGCTCGACATCTTCGCCGTCCTCCTCTTCGTCATCCTTGCCTTCGTCGCTGGAGGCAATCTCCTCCGCCGAGTCCTCGCCCACCGCTGGGTTCAGCCCGAACCACTCCTCCGGCTGAGCAACACCGTCATCATCGATTTCGGGTGCGAAAACGTTGATGTCGGTGCACTCGGCGATCGTCGAAGCTCGCTGGGCGATAGCCGGCCTCACCTCCTCCAGCTCCGCATCGGCTTCCATCCGCCAAGTGCGCAGCTGGTCCAGGCTCAGCCCTGGGTACCAAGCCCGAACGAACTCCAACGCCTGCCCGGCTCCGAGGCGGGTCGCCGACGCCTTCCAAGCCTCAAAGCGACCAACTGCGACCTCCAGCCAGTCGGCAGTTCGGCTTGGGGTGCGGGGGATCGTCTCGCCGGGCCAGAGGGCGGCCAACACTTGCGCACCGGCACGTTGGAGCCGGCGAAGCATCCGATGAGCCGGCTGCAACCGTGCCTGGACAGCCAGGAGCTGCTCCTCAAGTGTCCGGTTCGCATCCGGCGCGATGTTGGCCCCCGCCTGACGACGCGCCTCGCGATGTGCCTCAATGCTTTGGGCGGCGAAGGCGGAGTAGCCGGGGAAGTAGTCTGCACCAAAAAACAAGCAACAGCTCAAGATAAGTCAAAAAACCCAAGCGGCAAGGGGCGGGGGAGGGCCGAGGAAGGCGACTTACCATCGATCAAATCCTCGATCCGGCCGAAGCCTTCGTCCAGGGCTCGCCGGGTCTCAGACCAGCTCGCCGCCTCGGTCTCATACTCCGCCTTCAAGGCGGCTTCGCTTTCCTGCGCTGCCTGCAGGTCCGCTTTGTGGCTCTCCTCTTGGTCGGCCAGTTTCTTGGCTAGGCGATCCCGTTCCTGGACCAAGGCGGCGCACTCGGCCTCCTTGGTATGAAGGGCGGCCTTCGCTTCGCCGAGCTCCTTCCTCAAGTCGGCGTTGGCCCCTGAAGACAAAGAAAAAGAAAAACCAATAAGGAAAGAGTCGTCAAGAAAGATCCGACCCGACTACGTAGCAGTCGGCCCGAATCTCGGGGACTACACCCAGTGGGTGCGCTGACGCGCCCCCACAGGAGACAGACAAGATCGAGTACTTACTTCGGCTGTCGGCCAGGTCGTCTGTCCTCTGGCTCAACTCCCGAGCCTGGGAGTTGAAGGCGGCAGCACGAAGGTTGTGATATTCCTGAAAGTTCAGAAAAAAGCAAAGTAAGGTAGCCGTCGAGAAAGATCCGACCCGACTGCGCAGCAGTCGGCCCGAATCTCAGGGACTACACCCAGTGGGTGCGCTGACGCGCCCCCATGGAAGAAATTAAGAAAGCAAAGCAGCCAAGAATGAAGGACTCACCCGGATAGTGGCTCGCGTTGACAAGAACTCCTGGGTGAACTGTTGCAGCAGGGCGGCCTGAGCCTGCAGCCGACTCCGGACCCCTTGAGCCGCCACATTCAGCTCACCAGTCCCCCCGCTGGGAGTCCACTCGGACGTGGCAGTGCTGGCCGCCTCCAGATCTTCCGCTGACGGGCCTGCGCCCGCGACCCGGTGCAACTCCGGCGGAGCAGCGCCTCCCCCTGCGCACCGGCTCGTCGCTGGCTGCACCTCGAGGCCGGCTCTGTTCTCCGGCTCACCTCCGGTCGGCCCCTCTGGCGCCGCTGATGATTGGCCACCTTGGCCCGCCCCGGTCGGCGCTGCTGGCGGCGCCCTCCTCGCGAAGGCCACGGGGTCCTCCCCCCTCTCCATCAGCGGCGGGTCTTGGACGATCTCCTCCGCCAAGGGCAATGGGGTGTCGGGGGCTACGGCTCGGAGAGGGATGGCGAGCAGCGGAGGCTGGTTGCGCGAGCTTTCCGCCTCCGTCTCCGCGGTAGCCGCCTCCGTCTGGGCCTTGGCTGCCGCGTCGGCCCGCTCCCTCGCCGCCTGGGCGGCCGCCTTTTCCGCCGCCTCACGCTCCTCCCGCGCTTCGCGGGCGTTCCGCTTTGTGGCCTCCCTAAGATCGGCACGGGGGTCCACGCGGCGGGAGCTCGAAGACCCTCCAGCCGGCCCCACGACGGAGCCGCCCGGACCCCGCTCAAGGGAAAGCGGCGCCCTGTCCAGCAAGCGAGAAAAAGTTAAGAAGAATACTCGAAGAGAAAGAGAGTGATGAAGGGCATGCGACCAGGCAACCGGCGACTTACGCTGAAACCGCCTGAGGCTGCTTCACCGCCTTGCGGAAGTGGGCCGCCTTTGCGGCCGCCTCGTCTCGTTTTGTCACCGCGGTGGAGGGCTTGGACTTCTTCGGCCGGCTGCCGAATAGGCCTGGAGCAGCCCGACGCTTCTGCGCGCCGCCGGTAGCCGATGCGATGGACGAGCCCGCGCCCTGATGGTCGGCCGCCGGGTGGCGACGCGGGGCGACTTCGGCTTCGAAATCGTCCGGCCAGTCCTCGAAGCTCGCGGTGAACCTTGAGCCTCCGGGCTCGGCGTTGTCCCCCACGACGGCGTCTTCCATGGCGGCCGCTCCCAAGTCCGGGTCGTCAACGTCGTCCACCGTGTGGTCGAGGGCATACTAACGTTCAATCCCCGCCACCCCGGCCGGCGGCGCAAGAAGAGGGTTCTGCTCAGAAGAACCGACTAGTCAGAGGCCGGCCGTCATGAAACCGGCTGACGACAAAAAGAAGATAGAGAGAGAAGCTTACCACGGGCGGAGGATTGGCGCGAGAATACGACACCTTGCCGTATTGCCAGTCCCCAGTGAGCTTGCAGTTGGCGATGTAATTAACCATGAGCGCCACCTCCGCGTGGGGCATTTCCCATGTGCTCAGCCGGCTTGGGTCGAAGCGGCCGCTCATCTGACACATCATATGGGGCCGACTTTGGAGAGGAAGAAACCGGCGCTCCATGAAGGCGGCCACCAAGTCGGCCCCGCGCAGGCCTTCTGACTGGATCATCACCCAAAGCCGGGAGATGGCGGCGTTCTCGGCCGAAGACAGTGACCGGGACCGGAAACTCCACGAGGGCTGCCTCCCAGCCGGCGGGCCGGCTACGTAAGCCGGCAGGTTGATGTAGTCTCCTTGCTCGGCGACGTTCTTCACGTAGAAATATGATCTCTGCCAGACCTTCACCGACTGGATTAGGGGGATGGACGGGAACGGATTGTTCTCGCTCGCCCTCCTCATGGCGATGAAGTCCCCGCAGGGTGCGGGCACGCCGGCGACGACGGTGCCGAGTTTGCTCTGGAAGAACTCGCCCCAGAGCTCCAGCGTGGGGAGCAGCCCCAAGAAGCCTTCGCAGAGGGAGACGAAGGCCGACAGCAGCATCACCGCGTTGGGCATAAGGTGATGCGGCTGGAGGTTGTAGAACTCCAGGAAGGAGCGCAGAAATCCGCTCGCCGGAAGGCCGAAGCCGCGCAGGCAGTGCGAGCGGAAGACGACCCGCTCGCCCTCCTTCGGTGCCAGCGAGATCTCCTTCTCCGGCGCCAGGCGGACCTGTACGAGGTCGGCGCCGGGCAGGCGCCGAGTCTGGCGGAGGAACTCCACATGGTCTTCATGGACGTTGGAGCCGTCCCACGAGCTTGACAACGCCATGGGAGCAGGACAATGTGGGGGTGCTGAGATGGGAGGTTGCGACGGCAGCGAGAGGAAGAAACGAGGATTAGGAGGGGCAGAGCGAGAAAGAGCGTGCGAACGTCTGTCGCTCTCCCTCCTCCCCCTACTTATAGGCTCGCGTGGCGGAGCCGAGGAGGCCGGCGTGGGGAAGCGTGGGGATCGATCGTGCCCACTCCCCACGTCCCGCGATTATTAAGCCTTAACGGCGAGACAAAACTGCCTCGAGAAGGCGAGCGGCCCCTGTGGGCCACAGAAGATCCGCGCCCGGACCAAGGCTCGCGAGTGGCGGGCCCGGGCCTGCGGCGACGTCCCGTCGCGCGCGTGCGCTCGCAGGATCTCGCTGCCGCGTGGCCGCGGGAGGGCCCGTGGTCAGCACGCAGGTCCCCCCTCCTCCCGCCTACACGACGCGGGGCTCTCTGAGGTCGGCATATGCCCGCAAAGCCGGCTCTTCAGGATGGGAAGCTGACCAAGCTTCTCGTCCCCCTGCTCGCCTCGGAGCTCGATCAGCTTCGGGGACTACTGTCGGAGTAAATAGCCATGGGTAGCCTAGCCGGCTCCCCCTAGCCCTTCTGAAAAAGTTACGAGCCCGCCTGGTTCTCAAGAATCAAAGACATGGGGCCGCCTTCCCCTTGCTGGCTGCTGCCTAGGCCGGCTTTCGGAAGGCGGTCCGACTTTAGCCCTCATGAGAAGGCCGACTCCAAGAAGCCGGCCATGAGAAGGCCGACTCCAAGAAGCCGGCTCCCATAAAGCGGTCAAGACCGTACCCACAAAGTTTGCACCCACCTAGCGGTGGTGCGACGGGGCGTGGCTACAGTGAAGCCTGCCACCCCTGAATCCCGGAGCACGCCTGGCACAGTGCGCCGTACGGGGTAGGCATGACCCGTCCGGCGCGACACTGTTGCCATGTTGACCCTGGCATCACCTCTAACCAGTCGGCCCACGACCGAGCCGGCTCCCCGTAGCCGGCTTGCCGCCTCCCTCGAAGAAGACGCCCCATTAAGGAGACAAGAGGCGGTGAGGCTACAACAATCGCTTGACAGGCGGCGGCACTGTAGCCGCGCTTACCACGACGAAGCCCACGTCAACAAGATGGAGCCACAGTAACCAGCCGCCGACCAGGCCCTGGACAGTGGGGCCTGGCTGTCGACCAAGGGGCCGGCAGCCGGCGGGACCCACCAGTCGGCGGGCCCCAGCAGCCGGCGCAGAAGCTGGCGAGCGCAGTGACAGACGGCTGGGCCCCGCGCCCAGATGGACTACCATTGTACCCTCGGGGGGTAGGCCTATATAAACCCCCCGGAGCACCCATGCAAAGGGTTCGACCCCTTACTAATCCTAGAGACCACACAAGGAGAAGAAGCAGGCTAGCCGTGCCCTTCTTCCTCCTCCCACCAAACAGCTCAAGGAGCGTCGTGTAGCTACTTGATTCATCTAGTGAACATGCGGAGACCCCGCAGAGCAGCAGTAGGGGTGTTATCTCCACGGAGAGCCCCGAAGCTGGGTAAGATCCGCCGGCGTGCATGTCTTCGCCTTATCCCATTTCCAGGCATCGGCGATGTCTTACTGGCTCCCACAATGATAAGCCACCCGTTGGCATATGTCGCACCTACCACCCGACATTCATCGTAGTGTTCATTGATGATATCCTGGTTTATTCGAAGAATGAAGAGGAGCATAAGGAGCATTTGTGTTTGGTACTGGGAAAGCTCAGAGAACACCAATTATATGCCAAGTTCAGCAAATGCGAGTTTTGGTTGAAAGAAGTAGGATTCCTCGGACACGTTATATCCGGAGAAGGTATAGCAGTAGATCTCGCTAAAGTTGAAACCGTGACAAAGTGGGAAGCCCCAACAATAGTTGGAGAGATCCGGAGTTTTCTTGGACTCGCAGGATACTACCGGAGATTTATTGAGAATTTCTCAAAGATTGCGAAGCCTATGACTGAGTTGTTAAAGAAAGATACCAAGTTCATATGGACAGAGGAGTGTGAGGCTAGTTTTCAGGAGTTGAAGAAACGCTTGGTTACCTCTCCACTGTTAATTTTGCCAGACCAGACCAAAGATTATGAGGTGTACTGCGACGCTTCACGTCGAGGACTTGGAGCAGTGCTTATGCAGGAAGGGAGAGTTGTTTCATATGCCTCAAGACAACTAAAGCCCCATGAGTTGAATTATGCTACGCGTGATTTGGAGTTAGCAGCCGTAGTGCATGCTTTGAAAACATGGAGACATTTCCTCATTGGAAACCATTGTGAGGTGTACACGGATCATAAGAGTTTGAAGTACATTTTCACACAGAAGGGGTTGAATCTCAGACAAAGGATATGGTTGGAGCTTATCGAAGATTATGACATGAAATTACATTATCATCCCGGAAAGGCTAATGTAGTAGCTGACGCATTAAGCCGTAAGAGCCATGTCAATACGTTAATGACGGGAGAAATACCCAAGGAGTTAGCAGAAAATCTTTGTGAAGTATGTTTGGAAATAGTTCTGAGAGGCTATTTAGCAGCATTGGAGATTCAGTCAACTTTGATGGATAGAATCAGGGAAGCTCAGAAAACTGACAAAGAGGTTGCCGCTATAAAGGAGAAACTGAGCAAAGGAAAAGCTAAAGGATTTCATGAGGATGAGCACGATACCCTATGGTTTGAAGACCGTGTTTATGTGCCCAATAACCCGGAGATCAGGAAGTTGATTTTGCAAGAGGCACACGATTCACCGTATTCGATTCACCCAGGAAATACCAAGATGTATTTGGATTTGAAGGATATTTTCTGGTGGAACGGAATGAAGAAGGATATAGCGAAGTATGTAGCAGTTTGTGATGTATGCCAGAGAGTAAAGGCAGAGCATCAGAAGCCAGCAGGATTGTTACAACCATTGCCGATACCCGAATGGAAGTGGGATAAGCTAGGCATGGATTTTATCACAGGTTTGCCCAGGACTCGTTCAGGCTATGACTCAATTTGGGTTGTAGTTGATCGATTGACGAAAGTAGCTCATTTCATCCCAGTAAAGACCACTTACACCAGTGCTAAGTTGGCAAAGATATACATGACCAGAATAGTATGTCTGCATGGAGTTCCGAGGACTATCATATCTGATAGAGGAACCCAGTTTACCTCAAAGTTCTGGAAGCAGTTGCACGAAACTTTGGGTACCAGGCTAGAATTCAGTATAGCTTTTTCATCCACAGACAGATGGACAGACCGAGAGAGTCAATCAGATTTTGGAGGATATGCTGAGAGCTTGTGCACTAGATTATGGATCTAGTTGGGACGACAATCTGCCATATGCCGAGTTCTCTTACAACAATAGTTACCAAACCAGTTTGAAGATGGCCCCTTTCGAAGCTTTGTACGGAAGGAGGTGCAGGACACCGCTGTCGTGGGACGAAGTTGGAGACCGCCAGTTGTTTGGACCCGACTTGATTAAAGAGTCTGAACAGAAGGTGAAATTGATTCGCGATAGGCTCAAGGTAGCCCAGTCCAGACAGAAAAGTTATGCAGATTCTAAACGCAAGGAGACAGTTTACGAAGTCAGAGATAGAGCTTATCTTTGAGTATCTCCACTTCGGGGAACAAAGCGTTTTGGAGTTAAAGGGAAGTTAGCGCCACGATTTGTAGGACCATATCGAGTTTTGGAGCGTATGGGAGAAGTGGCCTACCAGTTGGAATTGCCTGAAGGATTGTCAGGAGTGCATGATGTGTTCCACGTTTCTCAGTTGAAGAAGTGTCACGCGGAGATGGCTGACATACCATTGAGAGACACAGTGCCTTTGGAAACTATTCAGTTGGATAACGATTTGACCTACGAGGAGAAACCAGTTAAGATCCTCGAGTTTGCCAGCCGAGTTACCCGCAGCAAAGTTATCAAGTTTTGCAAAGTTTAGTGGAGCCACCACTCAGAGGATGAAGCCACCTGGGAACGAGAGGAAGATTTGCTCAAAGACCACCCTCACCTATTTTCTAGCCAACCCGAATCTCGAGGGCGAGATTCATCTTAAGGGGGGTAGGTTTGTAACATCCCAAATTTTCAATTTGGAATGTTATACATTATATCATCATTGCATATCATATTTTATTTTGCATTTTGGTTGATCCTAGAAAATTCTAAGCAACTCAAGGACCCACGGAGAGAGTTGGGGATTTCGTTATTTTCATATTTGAGTTTTCTCAAATTTTGAGAATAGGATCATTTGATTTTATTTATTTTATCATCAATTATTTCTATTACAAATATGAGAGAGGGAATAAAATGACTTTCCCAAAATATAGAAATATTGAGGATTTAATATTAAAATCAAATAAGATTTTATTTTGGAGTTTTTCGGTGTTTTATTTGAATTTAGGAAAAATGTGCGTTTTTCAAAATTGCATTTAGGGCCCAAATAAATGTTCACTTTGTCGGGCTTGATTTTAGAAGCCCAGGAAAATTTATTTTGGGATTTTTGGAGTCCGTTTAGTATTTCTTTTTATTTTTCTTCCGAGCGTAACTATTTAAAAAAGGGGGGGGGGGGAACCGACCTACGGGCCGTGTCCGACTAGGACTCCCGGCACGTAGGGGCTTTATAAGCCGGCCCACCCCGGGGGGGGGGAACCCTAGCCCAGCGCCCCGCCCTAGCGCCCGCCCCAGCCCCGCCGCCGCCGCCGACGCCGCCTGCGCGCCGCCGCCGCCTCGCCGCGCCGCCGCCGCCCCGCCGCGCCGCTCGCCGGAGCCGCCGCCCCGCCGCACGCCTGCCGAGGTTCGCCGCCGCCTCGTAGTCCGCGCCACCATTTTTTTAGAAAACCGAACGGTTTTCTGTCGGTTTTTTTTCGGTTTTTTTTTAATTTTCATTTTTTTAGATCGGTTTTTTTCGGTTTAGGTTAAATAGCGAGCGTTCGCTCGTTTGTTCGTTTAGACGAACACGTTCATCGTTTAGATCTGGATAATGAACGTTCGTTCGTTAATCCATTTGTCGTTTTCTTTTCTCGGATTAAATCCGTGATTTTTCTGATCGCGATTCCTGATCCGATTTTCGTTTTAGTATAATTTTTCGCTCGTTTATCGGAATCAGGCGATTCAAGCACCTAGGGTTTCGTCTCGAATCCCTCTATCCGTTTAACCAACTTAAACAAGATTTTGCTACTGTTAAACTTGCCCTAGATCCAGATTACTAGAACGAAGTTGTTTTCTTTCGCCGTTTGACTTTCGTTGCTTCGTTCGATTTGATTCTTTTTGCCAACCGGAGTTCTTAAGTTGAACCTTCTGGTTAGATCTCTTATTTGAGTTTTACCTGTGCATTAGATGAGTACTTATTGTATGCTTGTTTGTTTGTTTGTGATAGAGTACCCAGAGTGCGCCGCCTGTTACTTTGAATCGTTAGGTTTCCCGGATCATCAGCAAGGCAAGTAACACTTTGATCATACCTTTTCTACTACCCAGTTTTATTGCATTAGATCAATCCTCACACATTGCATGATTAGGACCTAATTAAATTGTTGGATGGGAAGTAGATGAGGTAGTACCTATTACCTGTTTATTATCAAACCTTTGGGAGTTACTTCTATGTTTGCTTATTATGCCGTGCTATGCTAGTAGACGTGGATTTGGTGAGTGAAATCCATGACGGATGTGAGATTGTTAATTAATGGTTTATCTAAGGTGGCAACTTAAACACACATCTGGGTGGATTGAGGCACCTGGGTATTTCAGGACTTGCCTGTTTTCTTTTGGACCGCCACCCAGGCTCAAAGGGATCATAAGACTATTCATACTAGAAACTTCCGTGTGCAGCCACAAGCTATTATGGGCTCTAGCATAGTTGACTAAGTCGTGCGAACTCTGACAGTGGTAGACTAGCAGATGTAGGGGATGTAGGTGGTACGGTCTACCCGATCGTAAGGTGCTAGCGCTTCTGAAAGGCTATGTCTCGGTCATCCGTCTTCTCAAACACCATGTAGTGCGAGAAAACAAACAGAGGCGATCGAGTCTTGTGGGGAAAAGTGCACAAACCTCTGCAGAGTGTAACAAACTAATCATGGTTAGCCGTCTCCCCGGTTATGGACATCCTGAGTATCTAGTACCTGGATTTTCATGTGAATCTCAACATATTACTCTAAACTAATTTTGTTGGGTTATGTTTAATGATGATGCTTAATTGGGATTGAGAATGCTGTCAACCATTCTCAATGTTTAACAACCACCATGATAGTAATTAAATTTCTTCCTTTGTAGTAGGGAAAAATTGGCTTTACGCAAAACAGTAACCATAGAGCTTTCCACCAGCCAAATATGCATATAGTATAGCTGTTTCATTCCATTACTCTCTATGTGTTACCTTGCCAACATATTCCATGTGCTGACCCGTTTTCGGGCTGCAACGTTAATGTTGCAGACTTTTCAGACGATGATTAAGGAGTTTTAGGTCGTGGTTCTATACTCAGTGATGCCGTTGGAGTTGATGGACTCACTTATCTTCCAAGCCTTCCGCTGTTATAGTTATTAGATGGTCTTAAGCCATATTTATTGTAATAAGTTCTCTTTTGAGACACTCGATGTAATAAGTCTGTGATTGCTACTCTGCTATAAATCCTCCGAGTACTGTGTGGTGTCAGCATTACTGATCCAGGGATGACACAGGAGCACAGAGATCAGACTGTTTGAGGTCTGGTCGCTTCACGCGAAGGAGAAAGCATCGCTCAAGCTTGGGCTCTCAAGAGCTCTCAAGAGAAATTATTATTCAAATTTTTTATGCTCGGCTTTCTCTCGATAATCGCTCCATGCTCGATACTTCTTGTACTGGCTCTTTTATGATGAAGACTATTGAATTCAAATGGGATTTATTGGAAAGAATTAAAGGGAACTCTGAAGATTGGGATCTCGGCTAAGGTAAGGAGTTAGGTATAACCCCAAGTTCGGTTGGGTTAAATCTTTTATGGATACCGATGCCTTTCGTGAATTTAGCACTAAATATGGACTTGACTTTGAGATAGTAGCTTCTTTTTGTGAATACTTTGCTGCTCATGTTGATCTCCCTAAGGAGAAGTGGTTTAAATATAATCCTCCTGTTGAAGTAAAAGTAGTTGCACGTATTAAAGTTGAAGAAAAAACTATCACTTATAATGATCCTATTGTTCCTACTACTTACATTGAGAAACCACCTTTCCCTATTAGAATAAAGGATCATGCTAAAGCTTCAACTGTGGTTCGTAAGATTAATACTAGAACACCTACACCCTCTAAGCAAATTAAAGTTGAACCTAGTGTTGCTATGGTTAAAGATCTCTTGGCCGATAATATTGATGGGCATGTTATTTACTTATGTGATGAAGCTGCTAGAATTGATAGACCCGATACTAAAAATGAACATAGACCCGTTGTAGGCATGCCTGTTATTTCTGTTAAAATAGGAGATCATTTCTATCATGTCTTATGTGATATGGGTGCTAGTGCAAGTGAAATACCTCATTCCTTATATAAAGTAATTATGCATGATATTGCACCTTCTGAGATAGAGGAAATTGATATTACAATTAAACTTGCCAATAAAGACACTATTTCACCAGTTGGGATTGTTAGAGATGTTGATGTCTTGTGTGGGAAAGTTAAATATCCTGCTGATTTTCTTGTTCTTGGTTCCCCACAAGATGACTTTTGCCCCATTATATTTGGTTGACCCTTCTTGAATACTGTTAATGCTAATATAGACTGCAAAAAAGGATGTTGTTACTATTGGTTTGGGGGATATGTCTCATGAGTTTAACTTCGCTAAATTTCGTAGACAACCTCATGATAAAGAATTGCCTAGTAAAGATGAAATTATTGGTCTTGCTTCTATTGCCGTGCCTCTTAGTGATACTTTAGAACAATATTTGCTAGACCATGAAAATGATATGTTTATGAATGAAAGAAGGGAAACAGATGAAGTATTCTTTAAACATGGACCTATTTTCAAACACAACTTTCCTGTTGAAATCCTAGGGGATCCTCCTCCGCCCAAGGGTGATCCCGTGTTTGAGCTTAAACCTTTGCCTGATACTCTGAAATATGCTTGTCTTGATGAGAAAGAGATATATCCTGTTATTATTAGTGCTAACCTTTCAAAGCAAGAAGAAAAGAAATTATTGAAAACTCTGAAGAAGCACCATGCTGCTATTGGATATACTCTTGATGATCTTAAGGGCATTACTCCCACTCTATACTAGCACAAAATAAAATTGGAGAAAGACGCGAAACTAGTTGTTGATCACCAACGATGGTTAAATCCTAAGATGAAATAAGTGGTAAGAAAAGAAATACTAAAGCTTCTGGAGGCAGGTATAATTTATCCCGTTGCTGATAGTCAGTGGGTAAGTCCTGTCCATTGTGTCCCTAAGAAGGGAGGAATTACCGTTGTTCCTAATGATAAAGATGAATTGATCCCACAAAGAATAGTTACAGGTTATAGAATGGTAATTAATTTCCACAAATTAAATAAAGCTACTAAAAAGGATCATTACCCATTACCTTTTATTGATCAAATGCTAGAAAGATTATCCAAACATACACATTTTTGCTTCCTAGATGGTTATTTTGGTTGCTCTCAAATACCTGTGTCAAAAGAGGATCAAGAAAAGACAATTTTTACTTGCCCTTTCGGTACCTTTGCTTATAGATGTATGCCTTTTGTTATGCAATGCACCTGCTACCTTTCAAAGATGTATGACTGCTATATTCTCTCACTTTTGTGAAAAGATTGTTGAGGTTTTCATGGATGATTTCTCCATATATGGAACTTCTTTTGATGATTGCTTACGAAACCTTGATTGTGTTTTGCAGAGATGTGAAGAAACTAATCTTGTCTTGAATTGGGAGAAGTGCCACATTATGGTTGATGAAGGTATTGTCGTGGGGCATAAAATTTCTGAAAGAGGTATTGAAGTTGATAAAGCTAAAGTTGATTCTATTGGAAATATGACGTGTCCTAAGGACATTAAAGGTAGTAAGAAGTTTCCTTGGTCATGTCGGTTTTTATAGGAGGTTCATTAAGGACTTCTCTAAAATTTCTTGGCCTCTGACTAATCTCTAATAAAAAGATGTTCCTTTTGTCTTTGATGATGATTGTGTAGAAGCATTTGAAATACTTAAGAAAGCTTTGATTTCTGCACCTATTGTTCAGCCTCCTGATTGGAATTTACCATTTGAAATTATGTGTGATGCTAGTGATTATCCTGTAGGTGTTGTTCTAGGACAAAGAGTTGATAAGAAATTAAATGTTATCCAATATGCTAGTAAAAATCTAGACAGTGCTCAAAGAAATTATGCTACTACGGAAAAGGAATTTTTAGCAGTTGTATTTGCTTGTGATAAGTTTAGACCTTATATTGTTGATTCTAAAGTAAATATTCACACTGATCATGCTTCTATTAAATATCTTATGGAAAAGAAAGATGCTAAACCTAGACTTATTAGATGCGCTCTCTTGCTACAAGAATTTGATTTGCATATTGTTGATAGAAAGGGAGCTGAGAACGTCGTTGCAGACAACTTGTCTAGATTAGAGAATGTCCTTGATGACCCACTACCTATTGATGATAGCTTTCTTGATGAACAACTAGATGTCATAAATGCTTCTCGTACTGCTCCTTGGTATGCTGATTATGCTAATTATATTGTTGCTAAATTTATACCACCTAGTTTCACATACCAACAAAAGAAAAAGTTTTTCTATGATTTAACACATTACTTCTGGGATGACCCACACCTTTATAAAGAAGGAGTAGATGGTGTTATTAGACGTTGTGCACCTGAGCATGAATAGGAACAGATCCTATGCAAGTGTCACTCCGAGGCTTACGAAGGACACCATGCTGGAGACAGAACTGCACATAAGGTATTGCAATCCAGTTTTTGTTGGCCTACTCTCTTCAAGGATGCCCATAAATTTATTTTGTCTTGTGATGAATGTCAAAGAATTGGTAATATTAGTAGACGTCAAGAAATGCCTATGAATTATTCACTTGTTATTGAACCATTTGATGTTTGGGGCTTTGATTATATTGGACCTTTTCCATCCTCTAATGGGTATACACATATTTTAGTTGCTTTTGATTACATTACTAAGTGAGTATAAGTTATTCCAACTAGTAGTGCTGATCATAACACCTCTATTAAGATGCTTAAAGAAGTTATTTTTCCTAGGTTTGGAGTTCCTAGATATTTAATGACTGATGGTGGTTCACATTTTATTCATGGTGCCTTTCTTAAAATGCTTGCTAAGTATGATGTTAATCATAGAATTGCATCTCCATACCATCCACAGTCTAGTGGTCAAGTAGAGTTGAGTAATAGAGAGCTTAAATTAATTTTGAAAAGACTGTTAATAGATCTAGAAAGAATTGGTCCAAGAAACTTGATGATGCATTATGGGCTTATAGAACTGCATATAAAAATCCTGTGGGTATGTCTCTGTATAAAATGGTTTATGGAAAAGCATGTCACTTACCTCTTGAACTAGAACATAAGGCATATTGGGCCATTAAAGAGCTCAATTATGATTTAAAACTTGCCGGTGAGAAGAGGCTTTTTGACATTAGCTCATTTGATGAATGGAGAACCCATGCCTATGAGAATGCCAAACTGTTTAAGGAAAAAGTTAAAAGATGGCATGACAAAAGGATACAAAAACGTGAGTTTAATGTAGGTGATTATGTATTGTTATACAACTCTCTTTTAAGATTTTTTGCTGGCAAACTCCTCTCAAAATGGGAAGGTCCTTACGTCATTGAGGATGTCTATTGTTCCGGTGCCATAAAAATCAACAAGTTCGAAGGCACAAATCCGAGGGTGGTGAACGTCCAAAGAATCAAACATTATATCTCAGGTAATCCCATAAATGTTGATACTAATGTTATTGAAATCGTAACCCCGGAGGAATACATAAGGGACACTTTCCAGAACGTTTTAGACTCCAAAAAGGAATAGGTATGACGTACGGTAAGTAAACGGACTCCAAAACAGTTATAATAGCAATTTTTGTCCGTTCTGGAATATCTAAGAAAATAGGAAATTGAGAAGCAGTCTGAAAAGGACACGAGGCGTCCACGAGGGTGGAGGGTGCGCCCTACCCCCCTGGGCGCGCCCCCTGCCTCATGGGCAGCTCATGTGCTCTCCGGACTCCGTTTTCTTGCACGATACTTCTTTTGGTCGGTAAAAATTCATTATATAATCTCCCGAAGGTTTTGACCACCGTATCACGCAAATATCCTCTGTCTTTGTTTCGAGCTGTTTCTGCTATAGATTACAGCAATATGACATCCCAAGATTCGGAGGGAGAAAGCTATGTGGCTGATTACATTGCAGATCATAAGGTCTACGGGGACTTGGAGCATTGTGGTTGGACCACGGAGGAAGAAGAACACTATCAGCCTAGGGTAAAGGAGGAGACGAGCTCAGGTGAAGATGAAGTCCCATTACCTCAACCTGGGGACATGCATGTGGAGTTCAAAAAGTCAAGCCTCCCCGATAGAGCAAATAAACCTAAGATCGAGTTTATCCCTTTTCGCCTCATGCAGGAGAGCAAATAGGAACTATGCAAAAGGGTATTAAGCCTTGAGCGGGAGATCGATGACCTGAGGGAGCAAAATTCTATCCTCAAGCGCAAATTAAGGAAGAAGCACGCGCCATCAACAACTCCATCATCACCACCTCTGAGGAAGGAGACATAAACACATGGGTATGGGCACTCCCCTTGGCAACTGCCAAGCTTGGGGGAGTACCCCGGTATCGTATCACCATCACACTTTTATATTTACCATTTTTCTTAGTTCGATCCTTTTGGTAATATCTTGATCTAGTAGAATAAAGTTTTAGTATGATCTAATTTTGAGTTTTGCTTTATGATCCTTCTATGTAATCGAGTCCATGAGCTATATATAATAATGATTAGTGTTGAGTCAAGGGCTTGATTATCTTGCTATGATCTTGAGGGAATAAAATAAAAGAGAAAGAATGAAAATAACTAAAGAGATCATATGGATCTTATGGATAGTAATGACTTCACATATAAAGAGTATGTTGAATAAAATTTGTTGAAAGTTGACAAGCATAGTTTTGGTCATCGTTGCAACTAATAGGAAGTGATAAAGAAACAGAGGTTTTCACATATAAATATAATATCTTGGACATCTTTTATGATTGTGAGCACTCATTAAAATATGACATGCTAAAGAGTTGATGTTCAATAAGGAAGACAATGTAATGGGTTATGTTTTCTTACATCTGAAATAAATTATATTCTCATGGATCATCCTACATGTTGAGCTTGCCTTTTCCTCTCATGCTAGCCAAATTCTTTGCACCAAGTAGAGATACTACTTGTGCTTCCAAATATCCTTAAACCTAGTTTTGCCATGAGAGTCCACCATATCTACCTATGGATTGAGTAAGATCACTCAAGTAAGTTGTCATCGTTGCAAGCAATAAAAATTTCTCTCTAAATATGTATGACTTATTAGTGTGGAGAAAATAAGCTTTATACGATCTTGTGATGTGGAAGAAATAAAAGCGACGGACTACATAATAAAGGTCCATATCACAAGTGACAATATAAAGTGACGTTATTTCGCATTAAGATTTTGTGCATCCAACCATAAAAGAACACGACAACCTCTGCTTCCCTCTACAATGGGCCTATCTTTTATTCTTGTCTTATACTTCATATAAGAGTCATGGTGATCTTCACCTCTCCTTTTTACATTTTATCCTTTGGCAAGCACAATTTGTTAGAAAGATCCTGATATATATAGCTAATTGGATGTGAGTTTTCATGAACTATTATTGTTGACATTACCCTTGAGGTAAAAGGTTGGGAGGCAAAAACTATAAGCCCCTATCTTTCTCTATGTCCGACTAAAACTTCATAACCATAAATATTGCGTGAGTGTTAGCAATTGTGAAAGACTTAATGATGGTTGAGTATGTGGACTTGCTGAAAAGCTCTTATTGACTCTTTCCTATGTTATGATAAATTTCAATTGCTTCAATGACTGAGATTATAGTTTGTTAGTTTTCAATGACGTTTCTGAGTCGAACTTGAAACTGTGAATGAACTGTTACTTTAGCATAAGAGAACATATGACAATATATGTATATGTTGCTGTTCTAACAATGATCATGATGCCCTCATGTCCGTATTTTATTTTATCGACACCTCTATCTCTAAACATGTGGACATATTTTTCGATCTCGGCTTTCGCTTGAGGACAAGCGAGGTCTAAGCTTGGGGGAGTTGATACGTCCATTTTGCATCATGCTTTCATATCGATATTTATTGCATTATGGGTTGTCATTACACATTATATTACAATACTTATGCCTATTCTCTCTTATTTTACAAGGTTTACATGAGGAGGGGGAATGCCGGCAGCGGGAATTCTAGGCTGGAAAAGGAGCAAATATTAGAGACCTATTCTGCACAACTCCAAAAGTCCTAAAACTTCACGGGAGAACGTTTCAGAATATATAAAAAATATTGGGAGAAAGAAGTACCAGAGGGGGGCCACCCACCGTCCACATGGGTGGGGGCGCGCCCTACCCCTTGGGCGCGCCCCCTGCCTCGTGGGCCCCATGGCAGCCCTCTAATGCCCATCTTTGGCTATATGAGGTCTTTCGTCAAGGAAAAAATCATAAGCTAGCTCACGGGACAAAACTCCACCGCCATGAGGCGGAACCTTGGCAGAACCAATCTAGGGCTCTGGAGGAGCTGTTCTGCCGGGGAAACTTCCCTTCGGGAGGGGGAAATCATCACCATTGTCATCACCATCGATCCTCTCAGCGGGATGGGATCAATCTCCATCAACATCTTCCCCAGCACCATCTCATCTCGAACCCTAGTTCATCTCTTGTATCCAATCTTTGTCTCAAAACCTCTGATTGGTACCCGTGGGTTGCTAGTAGTGTTGATTACTCCATGTAGTTGATGCTAGTTGGTTTATTCGGTGGAAGATCATATTTTCAGATCCTTTATGCATATTAATACTCCTCTGATTATAAAGATGAATATGATTTGTGAGTAGTTACGTTTGTTCCCGAGGACATGTGAGAAGTCTTGCTATAAGTAGTCATGTGAATTTGGTATTCGTTCGATATTTTGACGAGATGTATGTTGTCTCTCCTGTAGCGGTGTCATGTGAATGTCGACTACATGACAGTTCACCATTGTTTGGGTGTAGGGGAAGGAATCGGGAAGTAATAAGTACATGACGGTTTGCTAGAGTGACAGAAGCTTAAACCCTAGTTTATGAGTTGTTTCGTAAGGGGTTGATTTGGTTAGGTTTACATTAATACTTCTTTTGTAGTTGTGGATGCTTGCAATAGGGGTTAATAATAAGTGGGATGCTTGTCCAAGGAAGGGCAGTACCCAAGCACCGGTCCACCCACATATCAAGTTATCAAAGTACCAAACGCGAATCATATGAGCGTGATGAAAACTAGCTTGACGATAATTCCCATGTGTCCTCGGGAGAGTTTTCCTTTATATAAGAGTTTGTCCAAGCTTTTCCTCTGCTACAAAAAGGATTGGGCCATCTTGCTACACCTTATTTACTTTATTTACTTGTTACCCATTAGAAATTACCTTATCAAAAACTATATGATACCGATAATTACAATGCTTGCAGAGAATACCTTACTGAAAACTGCTTATCATTTCCTTCTGCTCCTCATTGGGTTCGGCACTGTAACTTATCGAAAGGACTACGATAGATCCCCTATACTTGTGGGTCATCAACTATGCATATAAAATGGCATGCTGGCCATTTGCATGCTCTGGAGCGCGCTACAGTGCACTCCCGCACTGTTGCCGCCCTATGCCCAACGCCCTCGGCAACCTCGAGTCTCCCCAGCGTGCCCGACAAGGTGCCTCGACGTCCACGACACGCTCCACCTCTGTCCCCTTCCTCCTTCTCCCTCCTGCTGCCCGTGCTCGCACGTGCGTCGGCCACCTGAGAGCTCCAATGGCTGAGCTCACACGCATGATGCTCTAGCCCTCCCCTGCTCCTTCTCTTCTTCCCCCTGGTCGTAGACCACTCCCACAAGGACCCTAAACATGCACAAGAGAGACCCTGTGACCTCCAGCAACGGCTACCAGCTCGCCGACGCACGATCCACGATGCACCTAGCCCCCCTCTATTTATGCCTCCCCGAGCTCTTCTCTCCTCACCACTCACCCTCTACGGCACCAAATTAGCCCCCTGGTCCACCCACTCCCCTCTAGGAGCACCCGAGCTAGAGATCGAGCTCGAGCTCTGCCGCCTCGGGTCACCGTCAATCTAGAGGTACGGGCCCTCTCTGCTCCCACTCTTGCTCGATCTGGAGTCGTAGGAGCCCACTGATCATTTCCCCTCTTTCTTTCGCATCGATTGCAGGCCGAACGGAGTAGTCCATCCACCTCTCGAGGCGCCGCCGCCCTGCTTCCTTGTCGCCGGCGAACCAGGCCACCCCGGCGACCAACTCCACCTCCATCTGAACGGCGGCACCTCCCTAAGGTCAATGGTACCATCCATGCATCCATCCATGCCCTATATCACCACTGGCGAGCTCGCCGTCACCTCTGGACGGAGGTAGACGACGATGGCCGTGGGCCCGGTCCGTCAGCCGCACGTCCTGAGGGGTGGGACCCACCCGTAAGGTTTAAACACACACGCGCGCGCACACCAGTTCACCCGTCGACTGGAGGCATATTTCCGAAATACGCCTTCGACGTGGCAGCCTTCGCGGGCTGAATCTCCTCTAGGCCTGCCGCACTGCCTTACTGGCCCAGTGGCACAGTGCCATTTCCCTTTTTGTTTTCTGTCTGTTTTCTAAAAATTCCACAGGATAAAATATTTATCCAAATGCAATAATTCCAACTCCTATATTCCTCTAAAAACCCCACTTATTTAATGGTATAACTTTGTGGCATATCCACCAAACTTTTTTGTACTGTTCAAATTTAAATTCAAATTTGAACAATTAAATCCCTGTTTGAAAATCCCTTACTCTTTACCTTTAGCTCCAAATCCAAAACTAAGAATTTTCCCCTTCTTAGTTTTCCTCGTAGTATTTAACAAAAATAAGTTGACATTTTTTTGAGCACTTTGGTTTTTCTGTTTTGGTATTGCCTTATCTTCCCATTATTTATTTTGCGACGAATAGATCCTGTATTTGACGAAGTAGTTAGGGCAGAAGAAGGATAAGGACTTGAAGATGTTAAAGACCAAGCCAACGAAGGCAAGCAACCCTTTGACCATGACACCCCTCTTATTTGTCAGTACCCTCTTTCCGATTGCATGATAGTGAAAAGTGATGGTGATAAACTTGTTACGAACCACTAAATGATGCATGCCCATAGTCATAGCTCTACCTGGTGCATGGAGGAACTATGTCAAAATATTAATCATTGATTCATAAATGTTGCATGCATTCCATGAGCACATCATGGTTGCATTCTTTCGAAAACCCCATCGGGTGCCCCTAATGCCCGAGGATGATGTTGGACTAAGGTTACCGCTTGAGGAAGAAGTGGTGTACTAGAGAAAGCATTTGGTGTGAGAGTACAATAATGGATTAGATTTAGGTGTGTTTACCGTTCCAACCAAACATGTGCAACCACTCTACCCCTTATGGGACGGGGCGTTATTCATTACCTAGGTCGATACTAGCATGGTGCCCACCTTACTAGTGATGGGGGTGACATGAGGTCACTCTCGGGACGGGGTCGTGCTCGGAAAGGCGGCCATGACTGTTTTCACAGGGCACCGGACACACCGTTGGTCCCTTCATGTATACGTGATAATATGCAAAGGGAAGAGTCCCACGATCCTTGCTTATACACGAGGGCCGTGTACCAATGAGTGGACCCTATGTTAGTGCCGTCTAGGGAAAGATAATGATCGGGTGCTTCCCCCGAGTACTTGAGGTACTACGGGATCATGGATGACACGAAAGCTTCCCAGATCTTATGGGTAAAGTGTGAAACCTCTGCTGAGTGTCAAACTATTCGAATAGCCGTGTCCATGGTCATGGTCAGTTGGCTGGTGCTACTTAAACTATGTCCAGAAAATTTACAAACTTGGTACATGTGTGTATGATTGAGAACCATTTGAGTCAAGGCAATGGACTTGGCAGGTAGAATGAGCTAGCATTGATCCAAACTCTATTATGTTGATATTTATAACCTGTTCGCATGGTTACAAGAGTTCGTTGAAGCATATTTGACAAGATGGTAGGTCATTCCAACTAGCTTGATGCTATGTTGCTTACTTGTTGTTACACCATGCATTGTTACTTTGATCCAAAACATGGGTTGCTTGTGGGTACATTCAGAGTACTCATTGGCTTGCCATTGGTTATTTAATTGGCCAGTCATGGAAGAACAGGAGTTCGAAGAAGAATTCTTTGGAGACGAACATGCGAACTAGGACGCTTTCCCAGTCAGAATGCCCGTAGGTTTAAGGAAGATGGCATGGGTTCTACTTATCAACGAAGATTTCCGCTACTTATACACGAGGGTCGTGTACCAATGAGTGTACACTATGTTAATTTAGAAAAACATTTGCATTATTTGGCTTTTTATTTGAGTTGGTTTTCTCTTTGTGATTTTCAAGTGCTCTTTAAAGTCAACACAACTCCTTCTATACTTCATCTCCTTGCCCCAAAATTCTTCCCAATGATCATGCCATGTGCATAGTACAATATAGTATTTTCTTACAAAAATAATTTGGCCAAATAGTATTTTCTAAATTTAGTTTTCCAAACACCCCTAAATTGAGGTTTGCACTACAAGTACTTGATTTGGGGTATGAAAAATCTTTCAAAGAGTATATTTGACTCCTATTAGGGATAGGACTCCCATAAACCACAAATTATAATTTCAAAAGTTATTTTTCCTATTTTATTTAAAGGCTTTTTCTTAGGGCCAGAAATAGTCTTTAATAGGCTAAAATTGTTTAAATATTTAAAAAATATTTGAGAAAATTTAGGGAAACTCATAGGACATATATTGTCCACATATAAGAGTTTCAACACATGGTCATGTTCAAAATATTGGGCAAAACCCTCCAAAACCATTTCTGTCCATTTCAAGTATTTGAAATATTTCTACAAGAAATATTTTCAAATAAATCTAGGAAAATTCTAGCGAGTCACATATTCATAATGTGATGATCTTGCAAAAGTTTCATCTCAATCCAAATCATTTTGGTTCACAAAAGTGCCCCAAAACCCTCTCTGTCCAGATCCAAGTTTGAACAAACTCTACATTGCCAACTTATTCCAAATGACCCTAAACTTTGTGGACATGCTCAAAACCCCAAATTATGACACTACACCAAGTGGTGCATCAAGGGCAATGTTTTTGCCTGACTAGATCTTGGTAAATGCATTTCTGTGAATTTGTAGGGTTTACAAAAGTTGCATTAGCAACATTACCCAAATGAACTCAAATTTGGTGGAACACCCTATTTCTATCTTCCATTCCATCCTGTTAAGTCTCATGTCAAGTGTAATTCATTTTCTTGCCCAAACCAGCAACAAAAACTTCCTGCCAATTTTCCAAAAGCATCACTTTGACCTCTTCCACTAATCTCCATGTTCTAAACTTTTTACCACAGCTACTCCTGACCCTCTTCGACCTCCAGTAACTCTCCCTTGGCCTCAGCTCAATTATTGAGGGGTGAAACCTCCTCATTTACCCGTTTGGACAGCCACAACACCCTTCTCTCTTACCCCTCCTCTCTCACTAGAGCCCCTCCAAAGCATCCAAGGCTCCCTCTCCTTTCTTTACTCTCTCCCACACCCGCTAGACACCAATGGACGTGCTCACTGTGCATACAAAATGGCAAGCCGGCCATTTGCATGCTCTGGAGCGCGCTACAGTGCGCTCCCACACTGTAGCTGCCCTCTACCCAACGCCTCCGGCCACCTCGGGCGTCCCCAGTGTGCCCGATGAGGTGCCTTGACGTCCACGACACGCTACACCTGTGTCCCCCTGCTCCTTCTCCCTCCTGCTGCCCCTCCTCGCACGTGCGCCGGCCGCCCGAGAGCTCCAATGGTCGAGCTCACATGCGCGATGCTCTAGCCCTCCCCTGCTCCTTCTCTTCTTCCCCCTGGTCGTAGACCACTCCAACAAGGACCCCAAACACGCACAAGTGAGCCCCCGTGGCCTCTAGAAATGGCTACTAGCTCGCCGGCGCATGAGACACGGTGCACCTCGCCCCCCTCCATTTAAGCCTCCCCGAGCTCTCCTCTCCTCACCACTCACCCTCTGCGGCATCAAATTAGCCCCTGGTCCTCCCACTCATCTCCAAGAGCACCCAAGCTCGAGATCGAGCTCAAGCTCCGCCGCCTCGGGTCGCTGTCGATCTAGAGGTACGGGCCCTCTCCGCCCCCACTCATGCTCGATCTGGTGCCGTAGGAGCCCACTGATCATTTCGCCTCCCTCTTCCGCACCGATTGCAGGCCGAACGGAGTAGTCCATCCACCTCCCGACACGCCGCAGCCCTGCTTCCTCGTCGCCGGCGAACCAGGCCACCCCGGCGACCAACTCCACCTCCATCCGAATGGCGGCGCCTCCCTAAGCTCAACGGTACCACCCATGCATCCATCCATGCCCTATATCGCCGTCGGCGAGCTCGCCGTCTCCTTTGGACGGAGGTAGACGACGACGGCCGTGGGCCCTGTCCATTAGCCTCACGTCCTGACGGGTGGGACCCACCCGATAGGTTTAAACACACACACGCGCGTACCTATTCGCCCGTCGGCTGGAGGCGTATTTCCCAAATACGCCTTCAACGTGGTAGCCTCGCACGGGCTGAATCTCCTATGGGCCTGCTGCACTGTGGCCTTACTGGCCAGTGGCACAGTGCCATTTCCTTTTTCTTTTCTGTCTGTTTTTGAAAAATTCCATAGGATAAAATATGTATCCAAATGCAATAATTCCAACTCCCATATTCCTCTAAGAACCGCACTTTTTTAATGGTATAACTTTGAGGCATATCCATCATATTTTTCTGTACTGTTCAAATTTGAACAATTAAATCCATGTTTGAAAATCCCATACTCTTTACCTTTACCTCCAAATCCAAAACTAAGAATTCCCCCTTCTTAGTTTTCCTCCTAGTATTTAACAAAAATAACTTGGCATTTTTCTGAGCACTTTGGTTTTTCTGTTTTGCTATTGCCTTATTTTCTCGTTATTTCTTTTGCGACGAATAGATCCTGTATTTGACGAAGTAGTTGGGGAAGAAGAAGGAGAAGGACTTGAAGACGTTGAAGACCAAGCCAACCAAGGCAAGCAGCCCTTTGACCAGGACACCCCTCTTATTTGTCGGTATCCTCTTTCCGATTGCATGATAGTGAAAAGTGACGGTGATAAACTTGTTACGAATCACTAAATGATGCATGCACATACTCATAGCTCTACCTAGTGCATGGAGGAACTATGTCAAAAGATTAATCATTGATGCATAAATGTTTCATGTATGCCATGAGCACCTTGTGGTTGCATTCATTCGAAATCCCCATCGGGAGCCCCTAATGCCCAAGGGTGATGTTGGACTAAGGTTACCACTTGAGGAAGAAGTGGTGTACCAGAGAAAGCATTTGGTGTGAGAGTAAAATTATGGATTAGATTTAGGTGTGTTTACCGTCCCAACCAATCATGACCCGCCCAGGAGGGGCCAGGTCAACCCTAATGGCCGGTTACATAAGAAGCCCAATATACATTCAAGATGATAGTTTATTAAACATATAGAAGGCCCAAAGGCCTGGGGCCGGCTTAAGGCCCGATATTGTAAACTGCCATATGTAAGGAAAGACTTGTAAAGAAAGGCATGTAAAGGAAGTCACCGAGCCTGACATGGTTATGAGCTGGCCGGGACTCTATACGCCACCAGGCGTCAACCCATGTATATAAGGGGACGACCCGGTGGCGGCTTAGGTGAAGAAACAACCAAATCGATAACCAAGCCGGCGAATTGAGCCCCTTGGATATCGAAACTTAAGCAATACCAATCCCAACTAGACGTAGGCTTTTACCTTCATCGTAAGGGGCCGAACTAGTATAAAAACTCTCTCATGTGTCCCTTGTCCCAATTAACCCCTTTAAGCTTCCTAGTGCGATGGCCCTACGACTAAGTCCTTGCTCTAGGACATCTACCGTGTCAACTCCACGGCAGTTGGCGCCCACCGTGGGGCCAGCGCACGGTGGATTTGAGTTCTTGAAGGGCAACTTCGAAGGGCTCAAGGGATACGCTGTGGGCCAGATGACCAATAGTCGTCGCGGCAAGCTCTACATCGACGACGAAGGCTGGGGCCCCGAGGCCGGCTCAATCTAGTATGGGTATCATGTCCCCTTCGGCAGAATTCACGTCTTCATCAGCCGGATCGGCGAGTCAGCCCCTGAGCCGGACGTCCACACCAACCTCATCAAAATGGCTCAGCGCGCCAGGATCGCCCGTGTTCTATCTGTCGTGAAACATGCCTTCGTAGGCTGCATCCATGGCGGTGAATACTCCGAAGGATCGTGGAAGGTGGGGAGACGGCCATCTGCTCTGATGCTGCATCATCAACAGGTGAGACGGACTCGTTATACCAACTGCAAGACGGCATGCTCGAGGGCTGTTCCGATGGCAGCAGTATTCTGGACCCTCTTGAGCTGCCGAATTGGGCCAGAATCTTCATGGCGGGGACGCGGCCCGGGCAGAATTCTACCGTATCAGCAGCAGCAGCTACTGGATCGGCAGCAGCCGGGTCAGGAGACCTTGCGCGCCCCCGGCTCAGATTCTAATGGACCTCATGGATCGGCTGACGACTCTGTTAACCGCTGCGGTAGAGCCGGCGAATAAAGCCCAGCACGATGCAGAAGTGGCACGTGTGCGGGAGGAGATGGTGCAAGCTAAAGAAAATCTAGCCGCGGAAGAAACCCAGATGGCAGCAGAACGAGCAGCTCTGGACGCTCGTGCTCATCAACTTCAAGCAGAAACTTTCCGGTTCTCGGTGGATCTTAACACATCAAAGGAGGTCATGAGGAGGAGGCATCAGAAAACTCAGTCGTGTCTGCCTCTAACGCTAGATCCGAGGAACCTGTTCCATACACCCGGGGCTGGGGGGAGCAACCTGCCAGAAGCAAACCGGGTCACGACACCCAGTGCACCAGTTCAGCCATGCGCCATGGAGCCACCTCGCATAAATACATCTCCTCCTCGTTATGGATCAACACCTCCGGGTCACTTCTCCAACCCTCTGGAAAACCTCATTGCAGCGTCGGATCGTTTGGCGGCTCTCCCAATGGAAGGCGACTCGCCAGCAGCAATTGAAACCCGGAGGATAAGAGAACTACTTCAGACAGCTCTGGCCCAGCAGGAGGCATACTCTTATAGTCGAGATAGGATTCATTCAACTCCTCGCCCAAGCCGGAGCCCGAGTTACAGTAGGCACATGGAGTCCGCAGAGATGTCAAGTAATGCTCAACACCACAACCGGCCATATAGGCATGAACCGGTGCGGGCTGGAGCCCATAACTTGGCGGATCAAGAGAGGATTCGTCAAGGGGCGGAACGAGAAGCTCAAATAGCGGCAGAGCAGGCGGCTCACCAGACCTTTCCGTCTTATCCAGCAACCTCGATTGAGGCAGGAGTGGCCCCAAGAACTGGAGGCGTGCCTTGCTTGGTACCAGACATAAGCAATGAGCGGTTGCCAAAGGATTTCAAGGGGCATCGTAAGGTGCCTAATTACACGGCTGACCTGCAGCCGGGGGCTTGGATTGAGAGTTATGAAATGGCAATGGAACTATTAGAGGTTAGCGATGCCGCAATGGCCAAGTATTTTTCCATGATGTTGGATGGAACAGCTCGGACTTGGTTGAAGGGATTGTCACCCAATTCTATCGGCTCATGGGCAGAGTTGAAAGCGCAGTTCATCCAGAACTTTAAGGACACATGTAAGCAGGCAATGTCGATTGTGGACCTGACCAATTTCAAGCAAGAGGATGGTGAATCTACAACCCATTGGGTGCACCGGGTCAAGGAGATAATACATTCATCTGATAAGATGGATGCCGGCTCAGCAGTTTTGATGTTGGAGAAAAATTTCCGTTTTGAACCTCTGAGGCAGAAGCTGGGGCAGCTTAAATGTGACTGCAATGACATGGGAACGTTGATGGCGGCTCTTGTCAAGTATGCCGATTCTGATACCACCAAGGACCCGGTGTCTGACGAAGAAAAGGCAACAAAGGAAAAGAAGAATGACAACGGCAAGGGTCAGTAGCATAACCCGGCCAATCAGGGAGGTAATAAACGTAAGGCTAATGAGTTTGTTGCTAATACTAATGCGCAGGGTGGTAATCAGCAGCGCAAGGGCAGACAACCCCCTCGATCGGGTGGGTCAGGCCCCACCCTTGAGCAGTTGTTGAATGAACCTTGTGCAAAACACGGCACCCGGGAGAAACCAGCCACCCACTTGTGGAAGGATTGCACAATAATGAAAGCATTTAAAAATTCAAATGCATTTGATGGGGGTCACGGCCCAGGTGGCAGTTCAGGTGGAGGCGGCTTTCAAGGCCCGGGCGCCGGTTCAAGCGGAGGAGGTTTTCACGGTCAGGGTTATCTTGGTCACCAAGGAGGATATAATCAGCAACCCGGCCAAGGGAATCAGCAGCAGCAATCCGGTTATCAGAGCAACCCGAAGCAGTTGAGTAGTGGATAGTATCATGTATTTACTACCAGTTTATGTAAGAGGGACCAAAAACTTCACAAGAGGGCCGTCAATGCCATTGAGCCGACAATTCCACGTTATCTACGTTGGTCAGAGCAGCCTATTGTGTGGAGTAGAGAGGATCACCCGCCTCGGGTTGATAATCCGGGTCATTTGGCTTTGGTAGTGGCACCTCAAGTTGGTGGATACAAGTTCACTAAGGTACTCATGGATGGAGGCAGCAGCATCAACTTCCTCTCTATGAGACGTTCCGCTGGATGGGGTTGACGGATAAGAATCTTAAACAATCCAACACTGTTTTTCACAGGGTGGTACCTGGTAAGTCGCCATACCCAGTTGGTAAGATTGAGCTGGAAGTAGCCTTTGGGGATGAGTATCATTCCAGAGCGGAGAAATAACCTTTGAGGTGGTTAAGATCAAGAGCCTATATCATGCTCTGTTCGGGCGGCCGGCTTATGCCAAGTTCATGGCTCGGCCGTGTTATGTATATTTACAGCTCAAGATGCCGGGTCATAAGGGAACCATTACAGTACATGGGAGCCGGAAGATAGCCTTGGAATGCGAAGAAGGTGATGCTGCCTATGCTAAATCTGTTTGTGCAATAGAGGAGTTAAAATTCTACAAGGATCATGTTGACCCGGCAGACATGACATCATTAAAGAAACCAACAACAGAGCATGAGCCGTAGTTGAAATTCAAATCAGCTGATGACACTAAGATGGTTGACTTTGTACCTGGCGACTCATCCAAATAGTTCATCATCAGCGCAAACTTGGATCCAAAATAGGAAAGCGCGCTCATCGAGTTCATCCGTGAGAACCAGGACATCTTTGCATGGAAACCTTCAGACATGCCAGGTGTCCTGAGGGAACTCACTGAGCACACTCTTAATATTGATCCAAAGTTCAAACCTATCAGACAGTTTCTCCGACGGTTCAGTGAAGAAAGGCACAAGGCCATTGGGGAAGAGGTGGCCCGGCTCTTGGCAGGCGGGTTCATTGTGGAGATCTTTCACCCCGAATGGTTAGCTAACCCAGTGCTTGTACTAAACAAAGAATGGCACCTGGGTATGTGTGTCGATTACATAGATCTGAACAAGGCTTGTCTGGCTGTTCCTTTTGCTCTCCCCCGTATTGATCAGATCATTGATACTACGGCGGGTTACGCACGGTTGAGTTTCTTAGAGGCTTATTCCGGTTATCATCAGATTATGATGGCAGTCAAGGATCAAGAGAAGACAGCTTTTATAACTCCTTTTGGAGCTTTCTGCTATGTGTCTATGCCCTTTGGGCTTAAGAGTGCCCAGTCGACTTACCAGCGGTGTGTGCAAAATTGTCTTCACAATCAAATTGGGCGCAATGTTCATGCTTATGTGGATGATATAGTGGTGAAATCCAGGGAAGAAGAAACCTTGTTCACGGACCTGAAAGAGACTTTTGATAATCTCCGGGTTTACAAAATGATGCTTAACCCGACCAAGTGTGTTTTAGTAGTACCAACCGGCAAGCTGTTGGGTTTTTTGGTGCCTAACCGAGGTATTGAAGCTAACCCGGAGAAAATCAAGACAATTACATCCCTAGCCAAACCAACCTGCGTCAACGATGTTCAGCAGCTGGCGGGTCGTGTGGCTGCTTTGAGCCGGTTCATAAGCCGGTTAGGGGAAAAGGCTATGCCTCTGTATCAGTTGATGAAGAAAAACATATGTTTTTGTTTGGAGCGATGCTGCGAATGCTGCTTTTGAGGATCTGAAGGCACAGCTGGCTGAGCCGCCGGTCCTGGCTGCTCCAATTGAGAAAGAGCCACTACTGTTATACGTGGCTGCCAACTCACGGGCTGTTAGTGTGGCTATTGTGGTAGAGCGCAAGGAAGCTGGCAAAGAACATCCGGTTCAGCGGCCGGTTTATTATGTCAGTGAAGTGCTAATTGAGTCTAAGCAACGATATCCACATTGGCAGAAGCTTGTTTATGGGGTGTTTATGGCGAGCCGGAAGCTTAAGAATTACTTTCAGGGACATCCAATCACTATGGTTAGCTCTGCTCCTTTAGGGGATATTATTCAAAATAGAGAAGCCACGGGGCGAGTCGCCAAGTGGGCAATTGAGCTTGGGTCTCATGGGTTGAAGTATGTTCCATGTACTGCAATTAAGTCTCAAGCCCTGGTCGACTTCATCAATGATTGGACAGAGATGTAGATGCCAAAATAGAAGCCAGACAACACGTATTGGACTATTCATTTTGATGGATCCAGGCAATTGGAAGGCTCGGGGGCTAGAGTCATGCTAACTTCCCCACGGGGTGACAAATTTTTTTATGTGCTGCGGTTGATGTTTCCTTGCACTAATAGCGCAGCAGAGTATGAAGCCTTGCTCCATGGTCTTCGAGTGGCAAAAGAGATGAGCTTGAGCCGGGTCAGATGTCTTGGTGACTCGGATCTAGTGGCTCAACAGGTATCTGGCAAGTGGGATTCCAAGGACTCTCTCATGGCGGCTTATTGCCGAGAGGTTGATGTAGTTGTAGGATATTTTAAAGGTTATCAGGTGGAACACATTAACCATCGAAAGAACAAAGCAGCTGATGCTTTAAGCCGGCTGGGGTCTCAGCATAAGCTGGTGCCACCTAACACCTTTTTGGATGTTTTGCATAACCCCTTTGTCAAGTTGCCCACGGAAGAAGATTTAGCTGTTCCTGACCCGGAGGCGCAGCTGGTAGCAGCACTTCATGTCATCCCAGATTGGACGGTGCCGTTCTTGGCTTACATGACCCGAGGAGAGTTGCCAGTGGATGATACCCTCGCTCGACAGATAACCCGACGATCTAAGTCCATGACGATTTCGGATGGCGATTTATACTATGGCAGTGTTTCTGGAGCGTTTCAGCGGTGTGTTTCCCCCAAAGAAGGTCAAGAAATCCTTCGTGAGATCCATGAAGGCGATTGTGGTCATCACGCCGGGTCAAAATCTTTAGTGGCCAAGGCATTTCGTCACGGTTTTTACTGGTTGACGGCTCACGCTGATGCAGAAGATCTGGTCAGTAGATGTGATGGATGTCAAAAATTTGCACGACGAGCGCATGTGCCGGCTCAAGAGCTCCGGATGATTCCAATCACTTGGACGTTTGCGGTCTGGGGGCTTGACATGGTGGGACCTTTCAAAAGGTCTAAGGATAAAAAGACACATCTCCTGGTGGCAGTTGACAAATTCACCAAGTGGGTTGAGGCGGAGCCTGTGAGTAAATGTGACGCAGCCACGGCGGTTCAGCTCATGAAAAAAGTAATTTTCCGTCTCGGGTTTCCATGCAGTATTATCACTGACAATGGCACTAATCTGTCCCAAGGAGCTATGGAGGAATTTTGTCAACGAGAGCACATCCGGCTTGATGTTTCTTCTGTAGCTCACCCTCAATCCAATGGTCAAGCTGAGAGAGCCAATCAGGAAATTTTGAAAGGGCTCAATCCCCGGATTATGGTTCCTTTACAACGAACGCCGGGTTGTTGGGTAGAGGAATTACCCTCGGTATTATGGAGTATCAATACTATGCCCAATAGGTCTACAGGTTACACACCTTTCTTCATGGTTTATGGAGCAGAAGCAGTATTGCCTAGTGACATCTGTCATGACTCGCCCCGTGTGGCGGCTTATGTTGAAGCTAATAATCAACAAGCCAAACAGGATGCACTTGACTTGTTGGATGAACAAAGAGACTTAGCAGTAGCCCGGTCAGAAATTTATCAACAAGACCTGCGCTGATACCACAACCGCTGGGTCAAGTCCAGGACTTTTCAAGAAGGCGACTTGGTGCTCCGGCTCATCCAGGATCTCTCAGATGCACACAAGTTATCCCCACCTTGGGAAGGACCCTTTGTGGTCAGTAAGAATTTAAACAATGGGTCATATTACCTCATTGACGTTCGAGAGCATGCAGACTCACGTAAGTCGGAGGAGGAGACCCGCCGACCGTGGAACATTGCTCAACTTCGGCCATACTACACCTGAGCCATCGGCTCTCCTCATGTACATACGTTCACATTGTATATACCATGATAAGCAATAAAGTAAGACCATCGGTCTCTTTTCTTTTCAAAAATTATACATCTTTGTTAAAACTTATTTTTCAAATGACTATTAAGGAACTAATCATATTTGAATCAAGTTTACCTTTTGTCCGGCTTATGATTGTATCCGAATCTAGCTGTAATCACATGGTCACTTGGGGGCTTCCTATTCAAACATAGGTCGTATTCGAACCAAAGAGAACATAGCTATCGTAACCCTCTTGATCGGCTCAAGGCCAAACTCACTTGGGGGCTTCTTGATCGTATCCGAATCATAGCTTAACCCCTCTTGAGTCCGACTTGGATCGTATTAGAATCAGGGTGGTTAAAAACCTCTCAAGGTCATTTGGGGGCTTCCTGTTCAAACATAGGTCATATTTGAACCAAAGAGAACATAGCGGTCGGTACCCTCTTGATCGGCGCAATGCCAAAGCCACTGGGGGCTATATGGTCGTATTCAAACCTTAGCTTAACCCCTTTGGTCTGGTTTACTGGTCGTATTCGAATCAAAAACCCCCAACCTTTTGAATACAAGATTAAAATTATGCTTGCTTGCCTTTTAGTTTGTTGTTGTTTCAATATTACAAATAAATTAGCCAGGTCTTCTTCACCGATTCAATTATTGGACAACACAGCCGCCCGGGTCATTCAAGCCGGCGATTCAAGGATCGAAAGGTATAAGCTACTAAGGTATAATGATCATTGAGTATTCAAAAAGCATTAACTTTTCATAAATATTGACTTATCAAATTCAATCACCCAGATTATTTAAACCTGGGATCTAAAGATCAACAGGGATAAGGTATGGTCATTAATTATACATACTTACCTTATCTTTTATTTGTATTTGTCTCTGCTCTTATCGAGGTAAATATATTGGCTCTCCGTTAGGTGTTTAAAACCGCTTGGGTCTAAACCGCCATGCCAGTCTTTTCTTTATATTTACAGGAACAGAGTTCAAACATTGCAGAGACAAGTGTTAAACGATGCATAAGCAAGCATTAAACATTGGCATCTGGAAACACAGATTCACATATAAGTATTTTATGCGCGATGGCACAAGCAAACATGCGGTGTTTTAACAGCTAAGTTATTACAAGGCTTTATAAGCCCATGAAGATGATCATTGTCCCTCCCTCACCGGTTCACCATCTTGAGTCTGCTGGAAGTTGGGTTTTGACCAATCAAAGCCGTTCATGGCGACAAATTCGGCTTCATCGTCAATCAGGCCGACCGGGTCAACCTCCAGGGCAAATGTATCTTCTCTCACTGGTGGGATCAAGTTTGTTACTTTATATGAGGGAGGGGCCATCTTCTTATTTTCACTATCAAAACCCAGCTGGTACTTGTCCACATTGGTGTCATCTCCAAGACTAGCGCCTGAGGCCGAACTTCACGAACGCAGGCTATGAAGTCATCCTGATCAAAGGGAGACCCGTCCTCCTTCACGGTAGGATAGCCCCTTGCCACGTCTGCTGGGTCTAGGTCTGGCACCCAAGCCTTGGAGCGGCTTAGGGCAGTCAAAGCTCTGGCTCGTGCGCAGGAGCGTTTTACCTCTTGGAACCTGGCAGGAAGGATGGACAGCTTCTTCAGGACGTCGCTATGCCGGTTAGGTCCTTGATTAGCAGGAGAGATGGCAGCCAGAGCCCGTTGTGCGCCGATATACAATTGTTCAACTAAAGTGTATACTACCTTCAGTTTAATCAACGGGTCTTGGCTCAGATTTTTACTTCGCGGACCTGCATATATTTTTAACAGAGTCAGTTGGCGGATTGTACTCCAGTTTGGCAAAAATTATATGAAAGGTCAAATCAGGCAGCTTACCAAAGATAGCAGCGACCATCTGAGACACCCGGCCCTTTAAACCGTTCAGCTCTGTTGAAATTTCTTTCAGAGCTGTTTCGGCTGTCTCAGCTCGTCGGGTCAGAAGTGTTTTCTCATTTTCCCAAACCTTCTCCTTGGCTGCAAAGCTGGTCTTCAAATTTTCCGTTGCAAAAAGGCTCATTTACAGTTTGGAGGTGGAAGATTTGATTTCTGACTCCTGACTCGCTAGTCGGGTCTTTGTGTTCGACAATTGAGAGTTCAATTCAGACAAGGCATTTTGTGAAACGTTCAGATAAATCAAGGCTTGGTTTCAAATTCAAATATCCAAATTCAAGATTCAAGTCTCAAGTACTTTATGAATAAACCACTTGACACTTGGGGGCTAATGTATGCCAAATCAAATTTTTACGACTCTACAATCATATTTAAAGTCCGAAGTCCCTTACAAAATAAAAGCACTTGGCACTTGGGGGCTAATGTACGCAGTTCAGCAAGTTTATCAAGGTTAAACTAGAGTGTTAAGTACTTTGAAGACGGTTTTAAATTCTAAAGTACTGATTCATTAATGATCAAAATAAACCGGTCCTTGGGGACTATGGGTGAAGTTTTTGTTCTATCAATATCAGGCAAAGATTCAGACGTAAAAGTCTCGGCCTATATTTTAAGTCTACAGGTTATTCCATTTCTCTCATAATCTGAAGACTTGGGGTCTGAAGGAATATTAGTAAACCGGAAACAACGTACCTCATACTTCAACTAAAGCTGCTTGACCATCTCGATCTCAGACTCACGACTGGAGTGTACATGACTGAGATAGCCGGATAAGATATCACTGACATTGAGACGGTCATAGTTGGCAACATCAAAGCGAACCTTCTGCCTCTCCAATGCTTCTTCCTTTGCTGTGCACCAAGCCAGCACTGTTGGGTTCCCCGGCTCAACAAAGCGGCTCCCGGTAATTTGAACATCTTGAGCAGGTGGAGACGGCGTGTTGGTTGAGCTTGACGGCGCAACTGTAGAAGGATTCATAATGGCTTCGTCAAAAGTCAGCTCATGAGGGTTTGCCTCATTGTCAATAGGCGGGTGTTCTGGAGCGTTAGCCAATGGAGAAGGCTACCTAGCCGGTTCAGATGCTAGCACTGGCGGGTCTTCCGCCGGTTTAGCCACCTTCGTCTTCTTAGATTTAGCCTGACCACTAAGGAAAAATATTGCAGGATTGTCAGCATAAAGATACAATTGAGGAACCTAGAAGAAAGGAGGATTTCTGATTACCCAGGAGCAGTCTTGAAAGCCGGAAATTGTGTTTGTGATGAGTCTCCTGAGGAACGAGACACCTCCTAAAAGGATAAAATAAAAGAGTTAAAAGAAATACAAGGAGCAGGATTCATTAAAACGAGTTAAAAATAGTAATAAGTAAACATCGTTCGGGCATTTCCGAGGGGTCTGTTGAAGGAAGACAGCCGGTTCATCTTCAATCCCAACTTCACGGCAGCTTTCATGTTGCTGCTTTTTCAAATGAAAGTTGGGATCCAAGTGAGCTAAGGGGTTAGAAAACCTTACTTTACGGATCACTCGTCGAACTTTGTGTCTTGGTAAGGGCTCTGAGTCAGAGGAAATGATAGTTACCTCTGCTTCCCCTGCCTGACTGGCCCCAGTGTCATCCTGGTAAGGATCAGTGTCAATAAGATTGTTAAAAAATTGGCCAAGGGAATCAAGGGCTACCTCCGAGTCAAATGTATCATCAAGTTTCATCAAATCTTCAGCAGTGGTCTTCTTCTTCTTCTTCTTCTTCTTTGATCTCCGGGTCGATTTCTTGGCGTTCATGGCGGCGAGTTTCGCCTTCTTGGCAGCTTCGTGATCATATTTCACTTTCCAAAAGTCAGAGTTGGCCTACAAAGACAAGAGGAAGGATCAGTGATAAACAATATGGCTGGACAAAATACAAAGGAAAAAAGAATCAGAATATCCTTACTTCTGGTACCGGGTTAAGTTTATAGAAGGGATTTAACCCAACAACACTGCAATCTTCATACTTCTCATTCACCAGAAGGTTTGACATTGAGACAATGTCCTCCTCAGTTCGTTGAACCAGGGAATGATGGAGAGAGTCGTCCGGGTCTCCACCGTATTCGTACATCAATTTTGAATGACGGCTTAATGGGATAATCCGCCATGAGATCCAGCAGCGGGTTAGATCGACTCCGGTTAAACCGTTCCCCAACAAACCGTTGATTCTTCTAATAGATGGAAGCAGCTTCTTGCATTCAGCAACGGTAAGTTTATCTGGCAGTGTGAACTTGGAGTCAAGACGATCGGGGCGGTAACCTGGCAGTGGCTTCTCGTTGGCGGGTGAGATGTCCTGACAGTAAAACCAAGTTTGATTCCAGTCTTTTGGGTGACTTGGTAAAACTATGAGAGGGAAGACAGCACCCTACCGGCGCTGAATTGAGATGCCTCCAAGCTCTAAACTAAGGCCTCGTTCTGCCGGTTCAGATAGAAGTATTCTCTAAATAGCTCCACAGTTGGCTCTTGCTGAAGATATACCTCACAGAGCACTTGGAAGTTACAAATATTGGATATGGAATTAGGCCCAATATCCTGAGGATGGAGTTTGAAAAAGTGAAGAACTTCTCTAAAAAACTTTGAACCGGGCGCTGAGAAGCCACGGTTCATGTGGTCAGTAAAGACGATCACTTTGCCGTCTTTTGGATTGGGTCGTTATTCTGCCGGGTCAGGAGCATGATAAGACATGATGCTTTTTGAGGGCAAAAACCCAATGAGGAAGAACTCTTTTAAGCGATCCTCAGTTATGGTTGAGGGGACCCAATTGCAGATGTTGGGTGTCTTCGACGGCATGACGTGCAAGGGACTGAAAAAAAGGGGAAACAACATGCCCGTTCAGTTTACGACAAAATTAACAGTTAAAGGTTGAAGATGTAAAACAAGTAACGGCGGATTAACTAAGGGCTAATGATATATAAGGAAAAGAAAGCCGGAGTGGTAAACCACCATGACCATAGATTTTCTCAGAAAGCAGATTCAGCTAAGTGTTGGCATAAACAAGTTTCACCAAGCTATCATTATTATTTTGGATCAAATGGTTGTCCCCAAAAGAAAATTTTCTAGACCTAAAAATCTAGTACAGATGAGTTCGTCGGCTATAACAAAGCATCTATATAGGAAAAAGGGATCTACTGCTATCAAAAATGAATGCAAAACAACTACCGCGCAAGTTGCATCTCCTTTTTGGATCAAGAGAGGCTGCGGAGGAAGAACTATCAAGAAAGTTCATGAGGAACAGAGAAGAACAACAATGAACCCGCAAGCCCTAATGTAGATCTAAAAAGTTTGAGAAAGCAAGACTTACGGATGTGGATTTGCTGCGGAGGGTCATCGCCTTTTATCTGGACAGTGCAGGGTGATGCAGCGGCCAAAGCTCGAGGACGACGATGAGAGTTGCGGCGGCGGCGGAGCTCGAGCAGCAGCGGAGACTGCGAGATGAAGAAGATGAAGAAGAGAAGAGAATGAGAAAAACCGGCCGCATGCCTATTTATAAGGGCAGATGCGAACAGATGGGCGCGAAAATCAAGGGAGAACCAAATAATGGTTATCCAGCTATATAGACGCCTCGATTCTCGGGAAGCATTAAAGATAAAAGATCGGTTGGATGATGACATCATGAAAGTTTTTTGTGTTTTCAAAAGATGACGTCACGGCAGGTTACAGAAGTTTTCAGACAGAGGACGGATTTCATCTAAGTATTGAAGATTGACAAAGAACAAAGTTCAAAGTCAACATGGGTCCTCATGTTGGGGATACTACTACCAGTATGACCCGCCCAGGAGGGGCCGGGGCAACCCTAATGGCGGGTTACATAAGTATCCCAATATACATTCAAGATGATAGTTTATTAAACATATAGAAGGCCCAAAGGCCTGGGGCCGGCTTAAGGCCCGATATTGTAAACTGTCGTATGTAAGGAAAGACTTGTAAAGAAAGGCATGCAAAGGAAGTCACCGAGCCGGACATGGTTATGAGCCGGCCGGGACTCTGTAGGCCACCAGGCATCAACCCATGTATATAAGGGGATGACCCGGTGGCGGCTTAGGTGAAGAAACAACCAAATCGATAACCAAGCCGGCGAATTGAGCCCCTTGGAGATCGAAACTTCAGCAATACCAATCCCAACTAGACGTAGGCTTTTACTCATCATAAGGGGCCGAGCTAGTATAAAAACTCTCTAGTGTGTCCCTTGTCCCGATTAACCCCTTTAAGCTTCCTAGTGCGATGGCCCTACGACTAAGTCCTTGCTCTAGGACATCTGCCGTGTCAACTCCATGACACTACCCCTTATGGGACTGGGCGTTATTCATTACCTAGGTCGATACTAGCATGGTGCCCACGTTACTAGTGACGGGGGTGACATGAGGTCACTCTCGGGATGGGGTCATGCTCGGATAGGCGGCCATAACTGTTTTCACAGGGCACTGGACACATTGTTGGCCCCTTCGTGTATGCGTGATAATATGAGAACGGGCAGAGTCCCATGATCTTTGCTTATACACGAGGGCCATGTACCAACGAGTGGACATTATGTTAGTGTCTTCTAGGGAAAGATAATGATCGAGTGCTTCCCCTGAGTACTTGAGGTACAGCGAGATCGTGGATGACACGAAAGCTTCCCAGATCTTGTGGGCAAAGTCTGCAACCTCTGCAGAGTGTCAAACTATTTGATTAGCCGTGTCCACGGTCATGGACAGTTGGGTGGTGCTACTTAAACTATGTCCAGAAATTTTACAAACTTGGTACATGTGTGTATGATTGAGAACCATTTGAGTCAAGGCAATGGAGTTGACAGGTAGAATGAGATAGCATTGATCCAAACTCCATTACGTTGATATCTATAACCCGTTCTCATGGTTACTAGAGTTCGTTGAAGCATATTTTACAAGATGATAGGTCACTCAAACTATCTTGATGCTATGTTGCTTACTTGTTGTTACACCATTCTTTGTTACTTTGATCCAAAACATGGGTTGCTTGCGATTACATTCAAAGTACTCATTGGCTTGCCACTGGTTATTTAATTGGCCAGGCATGGAAGAATAGGAGTTCGAAGAAGAATTCTTTGGAGATGAACATGCGAACTAGGATGCTTTCCCAGTCAAAATGCCCGTAGGTTTAAGGCAGATGGCATGGGTTCTACTTATCAACGAAGATTTCCGTTGCTTAAGTTATTTGGTATTCATCCCTTGAGGCTTTGTCTATGTAAGACTTGACCATAATGGTCATAATTTGTGTATGTTGGTATATATGGATGTAAGACTCTTGTTATCCAGCTTTTGTGTGTTCAGTAAGCATTGATCTATAGGATCACTGTACACGCGCATTCGGTGATCACCACTTATGAGTCGGGGTCCCTGCAACATCATGTTGGGGCCACAACTGGGGAGAAATGTGGAGGCGTACGTCGATGACATCGTGGTCAAGGCACGGGAGGCGAGGACCCTGATCGAAGACCTAGAGGAGATGTTTGCCAATATCCGCAAGGTGAACCTAAGGCTCAAACCAGAGAAGTGCATGTTCAGGATTCCGTCCGGCAAGCTACTGGGCTTCTTGGTATCACAAAGAGGAATCGAGGCTAATCCCGAGAAGATCAAGGCAATAGAAAGGATGAGCTCTCCTTAGACTCTCAAAGAGATGCAGAAGCTCACGGGCTGCATGACCTCCTTGGGGCGCTTCATATCCAAGCTTGGCGAGCGCGCCCTCCCTTTCTTCAAGTTGATGAAGAGGAAGGGCCCTTTCGAATGGATCCCAGAAGCTGAGGCACCCATCGAAGACCTCAAGAGATACCTCACCATCCCACCTGTCATGGTGGCACCTCGTCTTCGTGAGCCCCTGGTGCTCTACCAGGCGGCCAACCCCCACTCAGCTGGCACAACACTCGTGGCGGTCCGGGAGGAGCACGCCAGAGCAAGCGCAAAACCGAGTGATCCACGGGGAGGCGCGCAGCCTTCGCCTCCTCAGGAAGGCGTCTCCTCGTCGCCTTGGGCCCCCGTTTATAGAAAAAAGGGGTTGCCACAGTGGCACACAGGAGGTGGAAAGGCAACGGTGTTGCGAGGTTATCTTGGCATTACAGGACAAAGCGCATAAAATGCGAGGCTTAGGTGTCCCTCCACTATATCGGGGGCGAGGCCCGTCCCGTCCATCGCCGCTCCTCCAAGCTTCGACATGCGCCCTTGTCGAGCATCCGGTGCACTTTGTCAGTACAGTGCCGCAGGATGTGCGCACGCTAGCTCGTGTAGCAGAAGCTCATGCTCACGCTCCGCGTCGCTTCAAGGAAAATGTGTCATTATTTCCAGGCCACCCCATCACGTCGTCTCCGCATACCCCCTAGAGAAGGTGTTGTGCCGCCCCAACGCCGCTGCGAGGGTTGCAGAGTGGAATGTAAGTGCATCTAATGCCACCCCTAGTTGGTTTTGGAGTATTGACGACAGACCTAGTTGAGGGACTAATGTGTTTGTGAGAATTGCAGGATAACACAGGTAGAAGTCCCTCATTGATTCGGTTTTCCTACCAGAGATGTCCCCTAAAAATGTATGAAGACATTGAAGTCAAAGGTGGTATGTGAAGACATTCACATTGAAGACTATGACAAGAGAAGACATCGCGTGAAGACTATGGAGCGCAAAGACTTAGCAGTTTCGTCGTTCTGTGTTTTTCTTTGTTGAGTCATAGGAACCACCGTACTGTTAAGTAGGGTCCAAGAGAACCAGTTAGAATGACTGAAGTGATGCTTAACCAAAATCCTAGAGAAAATTCCTTATTTGACACTGTCTTAAAATCTGGTTCCTTATTTGACACTGGAAAAGTTTTTCTTCCCTATTTGACACTAGTCCTAAATTTTATTCCCTATACAACACTTCCGTTCATTTTGAGTCTAAATGACACCTGAAAAGACGATTTTGCCCCTCATGTGGTATGTGTGCGCGCATGCGTGTGCTGTTGCGTGTGTGGGTGCAGGCGCACATGTGTGCTGCTGCTGCATGTGTGCTGCTGCGTGTGTGTTTGCTACTGCGTGTGTACGTGCGCGCGTGTGTGTGTTGTTGCGTGCCTATGTGTTGCCTGCGTGTGTGCTGCTGCGTGTGTGTGTATGTGGGTGTGTGCTGCTGCGTGTGTGTATGTGGGTGTGTGCTGCGTGCGTGTGTGTTGCTGCGTGTGTGTGTGCGTGTGTGTGTGTGTGCACGCGCGCGTGCGTGTGTGTGCGCGTGCGTGTGTGTTGGTGCATGTGTATGTGTCGATGCGTGTGTGCTTCTGCTTTCGCACTGATGCTGCGTGTGTGCGCTATTGCCCCCCACACACATACCACATGAGGGGCAAAAGAGTCTTTTCAGGTGTCATTTAGGCTTAAAATGGACGAAAATGTCATATAGGGAATAAAATTTAGAACTTGTGTCAAATAAAGAAGAAAAACTTTTCCAGTGTCAAATAAGGAAGCAGATTTTAAGATAGTGTCAAATAAGGAATTTTCTCAAAATCCTATGTCTTCGAGTGAAGACTATGAGAGAAAATCTTGTCCAGAGTTGGATAAGTCAGCTTTTCTTGTAGCCCAAGTGAAGTTGCCGTGTGTGTTTGAAATCTGACCGTTGGAACACATGTCAGTTCCTTAGTGACCTAGGGTCATTTCGGACAAATCAGGTCGAGTTGCCTAGTGGCTAAAAATAGCCCACCCCCTACAACCATAAACGGTTGGCTGCTCAAAGTTAAAGCACGGCTTTTGTCTCTATAGCAACCCACCTCGAAGCCTTTGAGAGAGAATTCCTTGCGAGGATAAAGCCCTAACCACCCAGAGCCAAAGAGTGTTAGGCATCACTTAAGTCTTCCTGTCTGTGTGATCTGAAGACTTATTACACTTGAGGACTGCGAATCCTCCAGCCGGTTAGGCGTCGCGTTCTGAGCATCCAAGAGTCATTGTGGATCGCCGGTGAACGAAGTCTGTGAAGGTTTGGAAGTCTACCTTGAAGACTTACCAGAGTGATTGGGCAAGGACTGGGTGTCCTTAGCTCAAGGGGAATAAGGTGAAGATGAGGTCTTCTGAGTTGAATCTCAGCCTCTCTAACCAGACGTACAGTTGTCACAGCAACTGGAACTGGTCCAACAAATCATTGTCTTCAACAAGTCACTGGTTTCATACTTCCTGTCGGTGTCAAAACCGGCGGATCTCGAGTAGTGGGTCCCGAATTGTGCGTCTAGGCCGGATGGTAACAGGAGGCAGGGAACACGATGTTTTACCCAGGTTCGGGCCCTCTTGATGGAGGTAAAACCCTACGTCCTGCTTGATTAATATTGATGATATGGGTAGTACAAGAGTAGATCTACCACGAGATCAAGGAGGCTAAACCCTAGAAGCTAGCCTACGGTATGATTTTTGTATATGGAGTTGATTGCCTACGGACTACAACCCTCCGGTTTATATAGACACCAGATAGGGTTAGGGTTACATAGAGTCGGTTACAATGGTAGGAGATCTTGAATATCCGCATCGCCAAGCTTGCCTTCCATGCCAAGGAAAATCCCATTCGGACACGGGACGAAGTCTTCAATCTTGTATCTTCATAGTCCAGGAGTCCGGCTGAAGGTATAGTCCGGCTACCCAAACACCCCCTAATCCAGGACTCCCTCAGTAGCCCCTGAACCAGGCTTCAATGACGACGAGTCCGGCGCACAAATTATCTTCGGCATTGCAAGGCGGGTTCCTCCTCCAAGTCCTTCATAGAAGATTGTAAACACCAAGAGTAGTGTCCGGCTCTGCAAAATAAGCTTCCACATATTGCCATAGAGAGAATAATATTAACACAAATCAAATCTACTGACGTATTCCGTAGTGCGTCATTACACTACAGCCAAGTCCTTCACTCGAATCGTTTTCACTTTTCCACCTCAGCGTGTTTTGCGAGGCAGTTTCCTTGGCACATCTTGTCAAAGCAGAGATCGTGTGCCCCACTTTTGCGGGATTCTCATCAATACAGACGTGGGTAACCCAATCGTGCCCGTTAGCATGTTTTCTCGATTAAAGGCGAGTCCCAAACGGTTACGGGGAGGGCCCCTGGTATTCAACCTCTTATAAAGAGACCAGGGCCTTACTCCTTTTCTCCAATCCCAAAACAAGTTCGCCCGTCGCCTCAAGTTCCAACACCCTAGGCTCCAGATTCCGGGCGCCTCAGACCCTTCGGCAATGTCCGGTTCCGACCTTCAAGGCCGATGGATGCCCTCCTCCGTCACAGAGGAGGACGTGCTAAAGTTGAGAGAGGCTAAGTGCTTGGCCGCTGAAATTTCGCACAGGTTGCCTGCTCAAAGGCAGGCTATCCCCAGTCCCCAGCCCGGTGAGAGCGTAGTGTTCGTGTCTCACTTCCTTCGGGGGTTAGGCTTCCCGATGGATCCCTTTGTGAGGGGACTGCTGTTTTATTACGGGCTGGAATTTCACGACTTAGCTCTGGAGTCCATCCTCCATATCTCCTCGTTTATCGTTGTATGCGAAGCGTTCCTCCGTGTTACCCCTCACTTCGGATTATGGCTCAAGACTTTCAAAGTGGAGCCGAAGATGATCAAGGGACGGCACGCAGAGTGCGGAGGCGCTGTTATAAGCAAAAATGCTGATGCTCCATGGCCCGAGGGCTCTTTTCAAGAGGAGCTAGGCTTGTGGCAACGAGAGTGGTTTTATATCACCACTCCCTGGAGCACCAAGTGGGTGGCGCTTCCTGCCTTTTGCTTGGGTCCCCCACCACGGCTAGCATCATGGGTTAACAGAGGGTTAGATTGGGGTTTGCCCAAAGACGTGCCCTTGTTACAGGGCCGCATTAAGGATCTCTTGGAAGGAGACCTCAGTCTGGTCAAGGTGACGCAGGTCATGCTGATTTGCCGAATATTACCCGGCAAACGTCGCTCCCTTCACCTGTGGGAGTTTAATCCAGAGGGACCGCGAGCTCTCCAGAATTTCATGGGCGCAACGCCCGTGGAGATGTATAAACTGTTCTTCGAATCACGAGAGACGTGTCCGGATTTAACTGAGGACGCAGGCCTAAGCTGCAATCGCCCGGATGCTCAAGTAAGCAACCTTGTGCCCGGACCTTCTATCCGTATAATTTTCATAAACTTGCCCCTAAAAGAGCCGTCCTTTTAAACAGGAGTGGATAGCGAAGGCAAAGATGATCAGGTGTCCGGCTCCCCTTCCCGAAACCAGGCCGGATCCCGTGCTGGTCAGGATGCTGGAGATAATGCCTTTGGAGGGAAGCAAGGGGGAGGACAAGGAAACTATGGCCTCCTCGAAGGAGGCTGCTCCGAAGGGAGGAACCGACAATTCCTCTCCTAAGGGGAAGAAGAGAGCCGCCTCTGACGACCCGGAAACCATGGCCTCGAAGCGGGGGGAAAATCCTCGTCAGAGGGTCCGACGCCGGGGAGTTCCTCGGCCGGACTACGCCCTCAAGGGGATCAGCCCTCCAGCGAGCCGTAAGTAGAGAAAGATTTTTCTTTTGAGGGATGAGGGAAATCCTTGATTTAGATCTGAGAAGATTAACCGAATTTTTACCTTGTAGCTCGGACCTCAGCCCTTCTCAGCAGAGCTCGTCTTCGGGGGATCTCCTTCCGGAGATGATGGAGAGAGGGACGCCTCCCCCTGCCGTGCCACCTAGCGAGGCGGGCGACCCTGAGGCGTCGTCGCGGAGGGTTTCTCTGAATCCGGCAGGGGCGGAAGATAGCTATGTGGCCCCCCGAGGTTCTCCGTGTCCGGCCTTCGAAAGAGGTCATGGGACAAGTCCGGCACCGTCTGGTGCTCGGTCGGAGGAGCTAAAGATTCTGCTGGGGCAAGCTTCTATCTCGGAGGAGCACCGTGCATTGATGGGCACGGTGATTGAAAGGATCTCATCCGCAGAGAGCGGATTGCATGAGGCCGTCAAAAGTTTACTGACGGGTTTTGAGGTACATTAGATAATGTACACTTTTGTCAGTTGCGCATGAATAAGATGCGCCCTGTGTAGATAGTAGCCCCTGAGACTCTGCGCGTTGTCAAGAAATGACGGCACGCGGAGGATCATAATCCCAGGTCTAAGATGTCTCCTTTGAATGTAGGCGGCGGGGTGTCCGGAATCAAGCCGAACTGATGATTTTGCCGAACTAAAGCGGCAACTGGACGTGGCAAATGCCGACATCGCGCTTGTCAACAAGCGACTTGATGAGGCTCAAGGTATGTAATTCCTCGGGCGGCGTCAGGTAAGAAGAGTTTTATGCCAGTGTCTTACGATGTGTGTGCTTGACGCAAATGGTGCGGCCGTCGTGGAGAGTCTTAGGGCAGAACTTGCCCGAGCTAAAGAACAAGCCAGAGAAAGTGATGCGGCTGCCAAGAAAGCCCTTGAAGAGCTGAGAGCCGAACAGGCTGCTCATTGCCGAAGCAAGGAAGAGATGGCCGAAAAGTTAAAGAGTGATGCAGACCGTTGCAGACTTCTTGAGAAAGAAGACCAGGCGAAACAGACGGACTTAGAGAAGGCCGTTGCCAATGCCAAGGACGCGTGCTCTGCGATGAGAGCTGCGAAGGAGGAGCTGCGTCAGGCCGAACAGATTGTGGCTGGAAAGCCCTTTATGCTGCGAAGGAAATTTTGCGATCCGAAGTTTGCTCCGTTGGACCGGATGTGGAGCGTGGAGGATACCTATCTGGATTTGGCAGCGAGTGCTGTTGATGCAACCGAACACTTTCGAGATCAGAAAGATCGCGAAGTGGAAAAGCTTTTCTGGTCGCAGTTTCACAATCCAGAGCGTCCGCTGGCAGTGGACGATCGTTTGGCTCAATGGGCCGAACTGAATAGGTTGTCCGGACTCGCCATGAAGTATGTCATGGGTCATCTGTGGCCGGGGAGATCGAAGCCGAAGAGTTATTTCAGCTTGGTGCAGCAATTCCTTGACGTGGTGTCGCGTATTAATGCAATGAAGAGGTCAGCATGCATAGAGGGCGCAAGGATGGCTCTTGCCCGTGTCAAGACATACTGGGCAGAGATGGAGACCACCATTGTTGCGTCCCGAGATTCAGACAAAAGCCGAGTACCCTCTGAGCACTATTTTCAGGAAGTCCTTGAAGGCGCTCGTGTAATAGAGACGCAGTGCTCGAAAGATGCTATGTTATGATAGCATATGTAATTATAAAGTAATATTTTGATAAACTGTAGTGGCCTTTTTATACTTGTGCCTTCAAGTATTGGGAACACCTCCTGTGCGGCTGTTTTAAGATATATATATATATATATATATATATATATATATATATATATACAAAATCTGAAAGATGGCAGTCGTTGGCTTTAGCCCCCACGCACATAGTGTGGGGGTGCTCGCAGAAGACGCATTTTCACACTTAACCCAACGTCTTGGTCCTACAAAGGAGGTGATAGCGCAGCGGGCCAGGCGACCGGACTATAATGCTTTAACACTTTCACTTAGCCATAGGAGCTTGACAGTGAGGCTATTTAGGTAGCCCCTTGGTGGCGACTGTGCTCGCCCGAGTTCGGGGCGCGTATGTGCCTGACCGAGAAGCGGCCCTTCGTTAAAGCGAAGGAATCCGATAGATTCTGATAGGTCATCGAGTGGCTGACCAGTCTCACGCTACATCATGACAGTCAGTTTTCGGCTTTGTCTACTGAGGTGCTTCGCCCGGCCGAACCGGGGCACAATCGCAGTAGTTCTCCTGGTGCTACCTTAGCCGATAGAGCGGAACGTAAGGTAGCCGAACTCAGGAGCCGGGCAACCCAACATTTGACCAAAGACATGATTCGGAGCCGATGTATATAATGCCAAAACTCGCGACGCCGAACACTCCCTAAGGTGTTCGGTCTTTATGAGTGCGGGCGAAACAACACTCTCTATTAAAAAAGCCCCTAGTGTCCAGGTACGTGCAAAAATTCTGACGTGGCCAGATGCCAAGACGCCAGCCTCCTCCTTGGTTATATCAGAAAAAACCAGGGGATGTGTAGCAACAAGAGACAGTAAAAAAGGTTTACGCAGGGTCTTAATCTAAAAAGAATCCTTTAGGACGGGTCCCTACTGCACGTCTGCGCCTGTGTCTCCGTTGTGCCGTATCCTGGACGGGCGCCGCACGATGTTCATCTGTAAAAGAGAGAAACTGAGTTGAAAAATAGGTCGTGCCGAACAAAAGTTTAAAATAAACAAAGTATAAAGTAAAATATATAAAATTGAGCTTTATTGTCTCTTATTGTATATGCATGGAGCCCCTAGTGCGGGGGTATGTGGCCTATAGGCCTGCATCAATGATGATTTTGCACCGAACTCGTCTATCCGCGTTCGTGGTCTTGAATGACCTATTTCGAAGTTTTTTGGCCGGTGAGGCCATTTTGCTGTGGGGCTGTCAAAGTGGCCGCATAGTCCTCCGCTTGGGGAGGCGCACTTTAGTGCTTCCCCTTCAAAGAGATGATGCCTCGTGGACTAGGCATCTTAAGCGTAAGAGATGCATAATGCGGTATTGCGTTAAAGCGAGCGAAAGCTTCGCGTCCCAGTAGTGGTTGATAGCGACTTGAGAACGGGACGATATGGAAGGTCAGCTTTTCACGGCGGAAGTTATCGGCAGAGCCGAATATGACTTCGAGCCGGAGAAAACCCATACAATGGGTGTCCGGACCAGGTATTACCCCTTAAAAGGAGGTTTTGCTGCGGCGGATTCTTGCTGGGTTTATCCCCATGTGCTGGATTGTATCCTGATATATCAGGTTTAGTCCACTGCCGCCGTCCATAAGGACATTTGAAAACTGGAGTCCGCCAATTATTGGGTCAAGTATCAAGGCAGTCCAGCCTACATTCTTGATATTTCTAGAATAATCTAGCTGATCGAAGATGATTGGTTTTGACAACCAGTGGCAGGACCCTTTGGGGATGGGCCGTGTGGTGCGTACCTTTACCGGTGCCGCGCGTTTTGTTATGTGAAGTGAGTTCACTGTTTTTACTTCTTGTGGGAAGTTCTTTTGTTTCCTGGTGCTCTGCTTTTGGGGTTCGTCCTCGTCTTCGCTTGGTGTGTCGAGCCCCTTGTGTTCGGCATTGAGTCTGCCGGATTGTTTGAAAACCCAACAGTCTTTGTGGGTATGGTTAGCAGGCTTCCCGGGAGTACTGTGTATCTGACATATCCTGTCCAGGATTTTATTTAGGTTGGATGGATCGTCCCTGTTATCCTGTGGGGGCAATTTTGCCAGATTTTGTCGTGAGCCTTTGAATCCGGCATTGACTGTCGTGCTCTTCGGACTTTTGTCCTTGGTCCAGCGACAGTCCTTGTTGCGTCGTGGTTTTCCATTTCCATCCCTAGTTTCGGATGTACTTGGGTCACTGGGGCTGCACCTTGCCAACCAGCTGTCCTCCCCTGCACAAAAGCGGGTCATGAGGCTTGTTAGTGCGGCCATTGTTCTTGGCTTTTCTTGGCCGAGGTGTCTGGCGAGCCATTCGTCTCGGACGTTATGCCTGAAAGCTGCTAAGGCTTTGGCGTCCGGACAGTCGACTATCTGATTCTTTTTAATGAGGAATCTATTCCAGAACTACCGAGCCGATTCTCCGGGTTGTTGAGTTATGTGACTAAGATCATCTGCATCCGGAGGGCGGACATAGGTCCCTTGAAAGTTTGCCCGGAAAGCATCCTTGAGCTCTTCCCAGCTTCCAATTGTGTTTTCGGGAAGGCTTTTAAGCCAATGCCGGGCTGGCCCTTTAAGCTTAAGGGGTAAATATTTTATGGCGTGGAGATCATCTCCTCTAGCCATGTGTATGTGGAGGATATAATCCTCGATCCAGACTCCAGGGTCTGTTGTTCCATCATATGCCTCTATGTTTACGGGTTTGAATCCCTCTGGAAATTCATAGTCCAGGACCTCATCGGTGAAACATAGGGGGTGTGCGGCGCCCCTGTATTTGGGTGTGCCGGATTCTGATGATGGCTTCATAGCGTTGCTTACGAGAGCTTGCTTTCTTGGCCCATAAATGGACCTGACTGGGCCATGATGCGAATCCTTAAGTGGGTCGCATGCCGATTAGGTGCGGCGCCGCTTGCCGCTTTATGGGATCGTCTATCCGACCGTGTGGCTTTCTCATTTTTTGAATGCGAGGGCTCTAGGGCCTCTTCGTCGAATTCAGGAAGTAGCTTTCTTTTCGGATAGCTTTTAGTGCAGCGACTGTCACCGTATTTATCTGCGGTACTGATTACTTTGCTCCATCTAATCCGGAGTGCGTCTTCCGCTATTTTTAGCTTCCGCTTCTGCTTTTTTAGGCTGCGTGCAGTTGCAACGAGCCTCTCGTGGAGATTCTTCTGCTCCATAGGTTTATCCGGCGTGAGGTCGTCCGGAATGCCGTTTTTGCCGGAGGAGGGATGTTCGGTTTCTCTATCCGTGTTGCCCTGTTCGGACGGTTGCTCTAAGGCCTGCTCGTCGTCTACCGGCTCGTCCTGCTCTATGGCTGGGTTTCTGTCGAGGCGGGGCTTGGGTCGGCGTTTACGCCGACGCTTTGATTGCTTTTCGGGGGGTTGATCTCCTGTCCCATCCCCTTTTTCCTCGTTGTTGCTTCCTTTAGGGGTATCCACCATGTACACATCGTGAGATGAGGTGGCTGTCCAATGCCCTATGGGCGTTGGTTCGTCGGTATCTCCTGCATCGTCATCCATGCTGTCAATGTCTCCGGAGTCGAAGTTGAGCATGTCGTTTAAATTGTCGACAGTGGCTACCAAGTGGGTGGTGGGTGGGCTTTGAATTTCTTCATCTTCCGTATCCCATCCTCGCTGACCGTAGTTAGGCCAGGGCTCTCCTGATAAGGAGAGAGACTTAAGAGAATTCAGGATGTCGCCAAAAGGCGAATGTTGAAAGATGTCTGCGGCGGTGAACTCCATTATCGGCGCCCAATCGGATTCGATCGGCAGGGGCGCGGGGGGTTCGGAGTTCGGAAAGGAGTCCGGATCCTCGGAGCCACGGATCATGCAGAGTGCGGGGCTAGCGTTCGGCTCGATCGCCTTTGAGATCGAAGCCCCCGAGGTGACGCCCAACCGCTCATCCTCGATTGGCGTGATAGGCTCCGAGTTAGGGGTTGGAACCGATGCGTGTGCGGCCTCCAGGACACTATCCGGAGGCAGAGCTAGATCATGCCCCTCGAAATAGTGCGGCGCGCTTGGCCGTGGCTCGAACCCGTCGAAGATCAAGTCTCCGCGGATGTCAGCCGTGTAGTTTAAGCTTCCAAACCTGACTTGATAGCCAGGGGCGTAGCTTTCGATCCGCTCCAGGTGGCCGAGCGAATTGGCCCGCAGATCGAAGCCGCCGAAGACGAAGATCTGTCTGGGGAGAAAAGTCTCACCCTGGACCGTATCGTTGTTGATGATCAAAGGAGCCATCGGGCCTAAAGGCAACGACACAGAGGAACTCTCGATGAAAGCACCAATGTCGGTGTAAAAACCGGCGGATCTCGGGTAGTGGGTCCCGAACTGTGCGTCTAGGCCGGATGGTAATAGGAGGCAGGGAACACGATGTTTTACCCAGGTTTGGGCCCTCTTGATGGAGGTAAAACCCTACGTCCTGCTTGATTAATATTGATGATATGGGTAGTACAAGAGTAGATCTACCACGAGATCAAGGAGGCTAAACCCTAGAAGCTAGCCTACGGTATGATTGTTGTATATGGAGGTGATTGCCTACGGACTACAACCCTCCGGTTTATATAGACACTGGATAGGGTTAGGGTTACATAGAGTCGGTTACAATGGTAGGAGATCTTGAATATCCGCATCGCCAAGCTTGCCTTCCACGCCAAGGAAAGTCCCATCCGGACACGGGACGAAGTCTTCAATCTTGTATCTTCATAGTCTAGGAGTCCGGCTGAAGGTATAGTCCGGCTACCCGAACACCCCCTAATCCAGGATTCCCTCACTTCCCTTCCCTTTACTTACTGTTGGTCCTTGTGAAGTCATTGTACGATTGCATCACCATTTGGCTTCACTGAGTGATTACTTGTTCTGATTGGCTTCACAATATCTTCCTACCTGATCCTTACTGCCTAGCTGCTATTAGTCATTATGCTTTCATTTCATTGAATACTTAACTATGGTTTGCCTAGTGTAGTCTACCTTCCGCTGCATGGTAATAGGTTTATTTCTATCGTTTGTCTTCGAAACTTACATGTTTTGAAGACTTTCCTAAAAATCGCCTATTCACCCCCCCTCTAGTCGATCACTAGCACTTTTCAATTGGTATCAGAGCAAGGTACTCCCTTGTTTTGTGTGATTCGGTTTAACCACCTGGAGTTTTAGCTATGTCGACTGCAGGGATAATTAAAGTCTCTGCCGCGTGCCCCGTCTTCGATGGAACTGAATATCCCTACTGGAAGAATAAGATGTGCATGCATCTTGAAGCCATTGATGTCGACCTATGGTATGTCGTCAAGAACGGCGTTCCCAAGGCTGGAGAAGGTGTCACTGCTGCTGATGTCAAGAAGTTCATTCAACTGGACTCTACTACCAAGAATATCATCTATGGTCATCTGACCAAAGGACAGTATGGCCACGTGAGTGCTTTGGAAACATCTAAGCTAGTCTGGGACTGGCTCTCGAAGGTCAACGAAGGCGTCTCAACCCAGAGAGATCAGAGAATTAGTGTCCTTCGCAACCTCTTCAACCGCTTCAAGAGAAATGACAATGAGAATGTCTAGCTCAGATTTGATTGACTCACTGACATCACAAATGAGCTTCAAGCCCTCAGCGCTACTGATATCACCAAGCATGAAGTCGTCAAGACACTCCTGAGATCACTTGATAGTTCATTTGACACCCTAGCCCTAATGATTCAAGAACGTCCTGATTTCAAGACACTCGATCCGTCTGACATACTTGAGAGGCTCAACACACACGAGTTTCAGCTTTCTGAGAAAAGAGACATCTACGGTCCCAACTATGGGCGAACTCGTGCCTTGAAGGCAAAAGCTGTCTCCTCATCTGAAGAAGAATCTGACAGTAGTTCTGATGATCCTGAAGACATTGGAAAGGAGCTTGCTATGCTTGTGAAGAAGTTCCAAAAATTCACCAAGAAGAAAGGCTTCAGAAAGTATTCACGATCAAGCTCAAGGAATGATGAAGCTTCTGCTCATGACTACAAGAAGAGAACATGTCACAAGTGCAAGAAACCTGGCCACTACATCTCTGAGTGTCCACAGTGGGACAATGAGAACAACAAGAAGAAGAAGATCAAGGAGTATGACTCTGATGACAAGAAGAAGAAGAAATACTCAAAGTCTTCTTCCAAGTCTTCCTCAAAGTCTTCATCACACAAGAAGAGCTCATCTGGCAAGGCACGTGCGTTTGTTGGCAAGGAAATGGATTTTGAGGAGGATTCCGCTTCTGAGGAGGCGGAGGTGGAGTCTGAGGAGGAGTCCGATTATGGCGTTGCGAGTCTGGCCACAGCATACATTGCCAAGTCCATCTTCAACACTGAAGACAATGACTTCATCACCGACACCGATGAATATGACAAGGACTACTCTGCTCCTTCCTACTGCTTCATGGCACGCGGTGCCAAGGTAAACACACGCACTACTCACTATCAAACATCTAGTGACGATGACTCTGATTGTGGTTCCAAACCCAGCTACAAAACACTTGCTTAAATTGCAACTGAACAACATAAAGCTATGGAACACATTCAAAAACTGTTAGACAAAAGGGATGATCTGTTAGACGCTAAAATGACTCGATCTCAGTACTTAATTGAAGACATAAAAAGTCTTCACGTTAAGTATGAGGAACTTGAAAGTCGTCATGAAACGCTCTCAACAACTCATGAAAGGCTTTCCTATGATTATCTTCAAAGGAAGCAAGATCTTGAGAAATTGAGAGCGGCTCATGAAGATCTTCAAAAGGAAAATGAGTCACTTTGCGCCGAACAGATCAGTTCAGCTCAGGAAGGATTTGAACCACCATGTCTTAAATGCATTGAGCGTGATAACGCTACTTCTGTTGCTGAATGTTCTACTGCTGCTACTATTGCAATATCTTCAACTGTTGATGTGGTAACTAACCCCTCTGCTGAGGATACCACTGCTATTGCTGATGAGAATGCTAGGTTGAAGACACTGCTTGAAACAGGGATGTACAAAAGTCTCAAAGGGCATCAGACACTATGTGATGTCCTCAAAAGGCAGATCCTGAACCGAAACCCTAGGAAAGAGGATGTTGGGTTCGAAAGGAAAATGAATGCTGATGGCTCTTACTGGAAACCTGAGCAGTAACCCAAAACCACATGGGTTGCTGCAAAGGAACCTTCAGCGGATCCATCCACCCTATCTGGCTTCACTTGTGCTAATCCCATTGTTATTGAGGAACCCTTTGATGCAAACTATAAACTGTTTAAGAATCAGAATGGTGAAGTGTTTGCCAGGTATATTGGTACTAACTGCAGGAATGGGCCGCCTATGAAGAAGGTCTGGGTGCCGAAAAGGTGTTTGGAGAATCTTCCTGTGAATGCCGTCATGACACCACAAGTGAAGAAGACAAATCCCAGACCACAGGCTTCATACGGCCCAAAGGCTTCATATAGATAGAGGACTCACCGGAGTCGCACTAATGCAAATGTAGGGAAGCCATACTCAGGCCTATGAATATGAGCGCGGTTCATCAAACCGCCATGTTCATAAGACTAAGAACTATTCTGCTTATTCTTATGAGTACTATTGTCCACTTGCAAGACTTTTTGCTAGGGCTCCAAAGCCAAAGTTCTCAGATGCTGCACTTAGACTCATTGCTTCGAAGCCACCCTTGAAGATGTGGGTGGCTAAGAAAGCTTAACTCTCTTTTGCAGGGAAAGGTCTCCAGCCGAAAACCAAAATCGTCTGACACTATTGCTGGGGACCTTACACATCTTGTAGGGCGCAAGATCAAATGCCCAAATGGTCTTATTATGTACTTTGTTCCTGAGTCGCTTGCTACTTGCCCTATCAGTCCTAATCTCGATCTAAGCTTTAATAATCCACTGGTTCGTCAAATGTTTTTTCTTCACAATTCTCTTCATGAAGCCTATCCCCCTAACTGCACTGTAGGGTACGACACCAGCAACTTCAGAATGGATTATTGATAGTGGGTGTACCAATCACATGACTGGGAAGCGAAGCCTTCTCATGGACTCAACCTTACGTCCATCTGACAAAAGTCACATCACATTTGCTGACACTGGTAAAAGCAAGGTATTGGGTCTAGGTAGAGTTGCAATCTCAAAGGATCAACACATGGATAAAGTCATGCTTGTTGAATCCCTTGGTTTCAACTTAATGTCTATCTCAATGCTTTGCGATTTAAGCATGATTGTGATATTTGGAAAATATCGTTGCCTTGTTCTAATGGAATCTGACAAGTCTCTAGTGTTTGAAGGGTATCGGAAAGATGATTTGTACGTGGTAGATTTCTCAGCAGGACCACAACTTGCCGTATGTCTTCTAGCAAAAGCTTCTGAACACTGGCTCTGGCATCGGAGGCTAGGGCATGCTGGCATGAGGAACCTCCACACCCTTGCAAGGAAGAAGCATGTCATAGGCATCGAGGGCGTCAAGCTCAAGAAGGATCACTTATGCGGTGCCTGTGAAGCAGGAAAGATGACGAGGGCGAAGCATCCCTCGAAGACAATCATGACAACGACTCAACCCTTCGAACTGCTCCACATGGATATTTTTGGTCCCACTCATTACTCAACTCTTACTACTACTGCTTGTCTCTATGGCTTTGTCATTGTTTATGATTATTCAAGATATACTTGGGTGCATATAATCCTCTACAAGACTGAAGTGCAGGATGTCTTCAGACGCTTCGCCAATCGAGCAATGAACAACTATGGCGCCAAGATAAAGCACATCAGAAGTGACAATGGCACTGAATTCAAGAACATTGGCCTAGATACATATCTTGATACCTTAGGCATCACACATGAATTCTCAGCTCCGTACACGCCACAGCAGAATGGCGTCGTCGAACGCAAGAACAGAACACTTATTCGGATGGCCCGGATGATGCTTGATGAATACAAGACTCCAAGAAAATTCTGGCCGGAAGCCATTGATACTGCATGCCATATCATCAACCATGTTTATCTTCACAAGCTTCTGAACAAGACATCCTATGAGCTCCTTACTGGCAAGAAGCCAAATATCAGTTACTTCAGAGTATTTGGCGCCAGGTGCTGGATCAAGGATCCACGTCACACTTCAAAATTTGCACCAAAAGCACATGAGGGTTTTATGCTTGGATATGGAAAGGATTCGCACTCCTACAGAGTCTTCAACCTTTTTCACTATAAAGTGGTTAAAACAGTGGATGTGCGGTTTGATGTGACGAACGGCTCACAAAGAGAGGACCTGCCAAATGAGCTAGATGAAGTTCCATCCAGTGAATCAATCAAACTTATGGGAACTGGAGAAATCATACCGTCTGAAGCTCAGCCTGAAGAGGAACTTATCATCTCCGCACCTGATCAACCTGAAGACAATGCCCAGCCTGAAGACAATCCCTCTAACGATGACAATGATCAGCAAGAGCAAAATCTTCGTCCTGTACATCCTCGTGTTGCAAATGAAGTACATATTGAGAGAATAATTGATAGCATCAATGCACCAGGTCCACTCACTCGTTCAAGGGCAACACAGCTAGCAAATTTCTGTGGGCACTTCGCATTCGTCTCAATATCTGAACCCAAGAAAGTTGAAGAAGCCTTCATGGAACCTGAATGGATTCAAGCTATGCAAGAAGAGCTTCAATAGTTTGAGCTGAATAATGTATGGGAACTGGTTAAGCATCCTGATCCTCGCAAGCACAATATAATAGGCACCAAATGGATATATCGCAACAAGCAAGATGAGCATGGTCAAGTTGTTAGAAATAAAGCTCGTCTCATTGCTCAAGGGTACACTCAAGTTGAGGGGATTGACTTTGATGAAACATTTTCTCCTGTGGCTAGACTTGAAGCCATACCCATACTGCTGGCCTATGAAAATCATTATAACATTCTTCTGTATCAAATGGATGTGAAGAGCGCCTTTCTCAATGGCAAGATTGAAGAAGAAGTGTATGTTGCACAACCGCCTGGCTTTGAAGATCCAAAACATCCTGACATGGTGTACAAGCTCAACAAGGCAGTGTACGGCCTCAAACAAGCCCCTCGGGTATCGTATGACACACTCAAATACTTCCTGAAGAGCAAAGGCTTCAAACCTGGTTCCCTCGATCCCACTCTCTTCACGAAGACATATGATGGTGAATTGTTTGTGTGCCAAATATATGTGGATGACATTATCTTCGGCTGCACCAATCAGAAATACACTGACGAGTTTGGATATGGGTGAGCTGAAGTTCTTCCTTGGTCTTCAAATACGTCAGCAACGCAATGGCATCTTCATATCTCAAGAGAAGTATCTCAAAGATTGCCTGAAGAAATTTGGGATGCAAGACTGCAAAGGCTTCACGACTCCAATGCCAGCCAAACATCATCTAGGTCCCGACGACAATGGTAAAGAGTTTGATCAAAAGGTATACCGCTCCATGATTGGTTCTTTACTTTATCTATGTGCATCTAGGCCAGATATTATGCTTAGTGTTTGCATGTGTGCTCGATTCCAAGTGGCACCAAACACTACAGGAATCAGCTATTTTGCCGTCTGCCACGGCGGACGGCAAAGGCATGAACGGCGGACGGCAAAAGGCTCCGGCAAAGTAGGCTACGGTAAACAGCTACTTTGCCGTCTGCTTCCTGGCGGCTGACGGCAAAGGCCCTTTGCCGTCTGCGGCGGACGGCAAAGAGAGCGGACGGCAATAATTGCGCTGTCAGTCCGTTAAGTGGCTAACGGCAGGCCTTTGCCGTCCGCCGCTGACAGCAAAATTTCTAGTGTCTTTGCCGTCCACCGTATGATGTCATCTACACGTCACTACATGGCAGGTTCTTTGCCGTCTACCACTGATGGCAAAGTGCAGGTTCTTTGCCGTCTGCCACTGATGGCAAAGTCTTTGCCGTCTGCCACTGTAGGCAAACTGACCAAATGGGTCAGCTCCCAGGAAGCACAGCTGGATGCCACGTGTCTTCTTTGCCGTCCGCGGCAGACGGCAAAGAGCCCGTTGCCGTCGGTGCAGACGGCAAAGAGCCTGCATATTGGCTCTTCTATCTGTTTTTATTAAATCCAACAATTTTCATCACAAATATATATGACATATATAGATATATTTCAAAAGGCCATTACAGAGCAAACATATAAGATATCCAACACATAACTTCATCATCCAACCATATATATTACATGCATAGTTCCATCATACATAACAAGTTCAACATAGAGGCATCCAACCATATATATTACAATACTTTCATCCAACGATACATGCATAGTTCAACGATACAAAAGAAATAGAGAAAGGGATAAGGAGCACTCCATCTATGCAAGCTTTCGTCAAGTGAATGAAATCTGCAAAATGAAAAATAAGAAAGTTAGAACAAGAAGAGTAGAACAAGAAGAAGAGTAGAACAAGAAGAAGACTAGAACAAGAAGAGTAGAACAAGAAGAAGACTAGAACAAGAAGAGTATGTCATTTATGAGCTAACTTACGTGAAATGGATCATATATGAGCTAACTAAGTTGAAATGGGTCGTTTATGAGCTAGCTAAGGTGAAATGGATCATTTATGAGCTAACTTAGTTGAAATGGGTCGTTTATGAGCTAACTAAGGTCAAATGGATCATTTTTGAGGTAACTAAGGTGAAATGGATCGTTTTTTAGCTAACTTAGGTGAAATGGATCATTTATGAGCTAACTTAGTTGAAATGGATCGTTTTTGAGCTAACTTAGGTGAAATGGATCATTTATGAGCTAATTTAGTTGAAATGGATCTTTTTGAGCTAACTTAGGTGAAATGGATCATTTAAGAGCTAATTTAGGTGAAATGGATCGTTTTTAGCTAACTTGGTGAAATGGATCATTTATGAGCTAAATTAGTTGAAATGGATCGTTTATGAGATAACCTAGGTAAGATGGGTCATTTTGGAGTTAACCTAGGTGAAATGGGTCATTTTAAAGCTAATCTAGGTAAAATGGGTCATTTTTGAGCTAACTTGGATGAACTGGATCATTTATAAGCTAACCTAGGTAAAATGGGTCATTTTAGAGCTAACTTAGGTAAAATCGATCGTCTATGAGCTAACTAAGCTAATTATGCAATTTTTGACATAAGTAAGCTAAGTACAGATCGTTTTAGAGCTAACTTAGGTAAAATGGATGGTTTTGGAGGTCAGTAAGCTTATTAAGTCATTTTGGAGGAGAAGAAGCTAAGTCTAGGTCATTATGGTAAGCATTGGAGGAAATAAAGCTAAGTCTAGGTCTTTATGCATGTGTTAAGCAAAACACTAGATAAACTTACCAAGATCCAGGAGGTGTAGGAGCGGGGTGGCTCGTGTCGGTAGCTGGAGAAGGATCGTGCGATGCTTGTCTGGAGTTACGCTGCACCAAAGATCATTTCCAATGTCTTGTTAGCATGATGACACTCAAATGTTAAGACTAGCAAGTAATGTCCATTCAAATAAAACTCACCGTGGTCCCAGGAGCAATCACTGGCATCGGCGGAGCGGTCTGACCTGTCTTCTCGCACACAGACTGCACATTTGGTTTTGACGACTCAGTCATACTAGTTAGTAATGAGACAAACACTACATGAATGTTTTGGCTAATCTGCAGAAGAAACTTACCACAAGGAGCTCGTACATGGCCCTTGCCTGCATGTCATTCCGTGCCCTCTCCTCCTCCATCATCTTTGTCGCCCTCTCCTCCAACTCCCGCTGCCTCTCCGCCGCCTCCGCCAGAAGTTTCTCCGTTCTATCTCTCTCACTCTGTATAGCAGCCTGCAACACCACTCACATGACCATTTGTAATCATTGATGGAAGCGCACACAATGTAATGGAGAAAGATAACTGAGTACGTATCACTAACCTTGATGGCGAGTTGCACTGGCCGTTCACGAGGCCTTATCTCAGGAGTGGAGCTCGACTGGCGCGCCTTGATCTCCGGGAGAGTGCTAGGGCAATGGATAAGTCCATCTCCAATGGCTATGGAGCCATGGGACCTCCCGCCACCAGATATCATCACCAGCTCTGGATCAATGGGACCATGGCTCGGGTTAAAGTCCTCCCCTTTCCTCGCCTTCCCCTCATCTCTATATCTCACGAGCTTGTTGTGGGAGGAGATGTTGGTGAAGTTGTTTGCATCATCGAGGTCAGACTAAGAGAAAGCCTTGACTTTCTTGAAAGAGGCAGTGTGGGCCATGGCATACAGGTCGTACACCTCTGGCACCTTATCCGCCTTATTGTAGCGTGCCTGAAAGAGAGAAACAATGAAAATTAGTAATTAAAGGGCTCAAGCTAGCATGATGAATGAATTGCATGAATCATGAAGCAAACCACATACCCAGTTGCGCCCGAACTGATATAAGTTGGAGCTGCCTTGATGGTGTGGCACACCTTCCATTTGGGCACGTTTGTCCTTGGCCTCGTTGTGGAGGGCTAGCCATTGTTTTGAGCACCACTCATCGACCAACACCTCCCAACAATCCATCCGATCCGCACACCATCTCGGAGGCGCCTAAGTTAGCAAATAGAAACTTGAGCGCTACGGCTAAGAATTACTAAATGAAAGAACTTAAGTAGAGAAGGCCTTAAGAATTACCTTCATGTACTGCTCCTTACTCAGGAACTTATCGCGGCACGCCGGCTTGGTCTTCTTGATACCACGCAAGGCGTAGTAGTCTCGAACAGCCTGTACCCGAGCCTCGTGCCGTAAGTTCTGGAGTAGGCGCTTGCAGACGTTCTCGATAACATGTGCCGCGTCCTCCTCGTATCCCTCCTCACACCTGTAGAATGTCTGCAATCAAATGAGACAATATTTATTAGTATAATTAATAACTAGCTAGTTGAAGATTTTTAAATGTGTAAAGGAGAAATTACCCAGAACTTTCTGATCACCATGTCTGCCCTCGTGTCGCACACGACACCGTCGATAATCTCATCTGGCGGGGCCGGGGCAGCCACGTAGTGCTCCCAGCTCAATCCAAGCTCTGGAAGCCGACCCTCACCAGGCAACGTGACAAACCCCGGGAAGTTTTGCCGGCAAAGAACTCCAAGGACGGAGTTGGGCCGGCGGACACTATGATGGTGGTCCCAACCCCTGCAGCATGACAAGGCCAACGCATTAGTTATTTGAAGAAACGTGAATGCAGAAGGTACAAAAATATTAAATGCACTTACGTACCTCTCCCCATCAGGGAAAATCAACCACCTCTGCTCGCGGGTCACCGGCATGGACGGGAGCCGTGTAGCACCACGCTGGTAGACGTTGCCCCCCTCCTCCCCCTCCTCATCAGTCGACTCCCTGCCATCATCAGCATGGCCACTCGGCTCCCCGCCATGCTCAGGCTGACCTGACCAGGTACCCCATCCAGACGTGTGCTCCTCCGGGGTCTCGTGGGCCCAAGTCTCGTGGGCCGAAGGCCCATCGACCCGAGGCTCGTGGGCCGAAGACTCGTGGACCGGAGGCTCATGGACCGGAGTCTGTGCAGCCTCCTCCTCAGACGAGTCCACCCTAGCAGTCACGTGCTCGGGTGAAACAGCTGGGGGCGGTGGCGAGGAAGGCGCCGTAAGAGTCACCCTACCTCCTCTCCCGTGACCACGTGCTCCACCTCCTCTCTTCTTCTTACCTCATCCCCTGCTGGGCACCGCGGTCGACGAAGAAGGGCCCGGCGGTGTCGCCATACTGTCCAGCAACGCTCGGCGGAGAGGTGTGTGTGGAATGGAAGACCTCGCACCACGCGCCGACGAAGAAGGGGCCTCGGCGCACTCCCAACCAGCGCCCACCATCTTTCAACACCTGCCATGACAAAGAATAAACGAAATTAGTACAACATAAAAAAAGTACCGACATGAATAATAATATGTATATCACTTAAGTGTATCATCATCAAGTACAACATAAAAAAATTGAATACCTGACACTACTAATAATCTCGATCAGTATCATCAATAAATGCATAATCATCATCATCACTATAATAAATGATGGGCTCATAGGGTTCATTGGCATCAACATGTGCAAGGCCACCTTGACGTAATCGGTCAAGCATTGACAGGTCATCCGCAGCAGTAACCTCTTCTTGTTCCGGCTCTTCTTGTTCCTCCTCTGGGGTGATGTCGGATTCATTGTTGCTGTCTACTTCAATGTTTTGGGGTGAAGTATAGCGGTTCTTGAAACGCTTTTTGGAAAGACGTGTCTCTTGGAAGAATTCTCCTTCATATGTGTCTGGGTTAATGTGAGGTTCATAATCCTCTTCCTTTGGGGGAGAAAGTCTAGCACGTGGCGGCACTTCATAAACGACATCCCAACCTTTCAGATTTGGATTAGTTTGGCAGGCCCACGGTAGATAGAATACTTGGGTCGCCTGTTGAGCCATAATATAGACATCAGGAACATCTAAATGAGTGCTTTGGTTGATTTCAACTAGCCCTATATGTTCATGAGTCCTTCTAGTCTCCTTCGGCTGAAACCAATAACATTTGAAGACTACGACATTCGGTGGGTTTTCACCATAGAACAGAAGTTCATAAATTGCTTCAACTCTCCCATAATACTCGGTACCTCCTTCGCCGATAGCAGATACACAACAATTTGTAGACTTTCGGTCGGCCATAGATAGCTCTTTGCCATAGGTACGAAAGCGATACCCGTTGATGTCGTACTTGTCAAATGAACGGACCTTATAGTCAAAACCATTAGCGACTTGTCTCAATTCGGCGTCCATAGACTCTGAATTAGCCTACAAGTTTAATATGAAAGGATTGTTGCATTATGCACAAATTAGCGAATGAAATGAAATTGTTTAATAGAAATTACCGTTTGTTTGAACCAAGAGATGAAACCGGGATAGCCATCAGGGAACATCAACTACTGTTGCACCCACAAGAGAATTTCCCTCATAGCTGGCCTTCCAAGATTGAACCATGCCTTTGGCTTCGTCCAGTTCTGCTTTCCTTTCGGTTCTTTCATGTTTTGTAACGGCCTATCACATAGCGGCTCCAGATCGACTCTAGCCTTAGTATTATCCTTTGACTTCCCATCTATGCCGAACAATGTACCAAAAAGTGCCTCAGCGATATTCTTCTCAGTGTGCATCACATCGATGTTGTGTGGGCAAAGGAGGTCTTTGAAGTAAGGCAGATCCCATAAGCATGTTTTGTGAGTCCACGCGTGCTTAGTATTATACCCCTTGAAGTACCCTAGACGTTGTGGATCTGGCTCGAGAGCGTTTAACTGATCTAGGGTCTGTTGGCCTGTCAATGCAGGTGGTGCAGAGTTTTTGGCAACTCTACCCCTGATGAAGTTCTTCTTGTCTTTCCTGAACTTATGGCGAGGATCCAGGAACTGTCTATGCATGTCGAAGCAAGAAAACTTGCGACCGGCCTGAAGCCAACGAAACTCAAGAGCTCCCTTGCATGTGGGGCACGGGAACCTTCCATGCACACACCAGCCAACGAATAGCACATACGCCGGCAAGTCATGCGTCGAGTACATGTACCAGACACGCATTATGAAGTTCTGTTTGCTAAAGGCGTCGTATGTCTTGAACCCATTATCCCAGGCTTCTTGCAATTCGTCCTTAAGCGGCTGCATGTACACATTCATATTTTTGCCCGGATAGTTGGGTCCTGGAATTATCAACGTCAGGAAAATGTTCTTTCTTTGCATAATCTGTCCGGGGGGGAGATTGAGTGGAAAGACAAATACGGGCCAACAACTGTATTGGGCTGTCGTCATACCAAACACACTAAACCCATCCGTGATGATGCCGACTCGAGGATGCCTCGGATCTTCCGCTTTGTCAGCATGTAATTCATCAAACTTTTTCCACGCAACACCATCCGATGTGTGTACCATCATCAGATTCCCATCTGCATCTAGTTTGGTTCTTTTGCCTGTTTTGTGCCATGTCATCTGTCTGGCCGTCTCTTCGACCATGAAAAGACGTTGAAGTCTTGGTACGATTGGCATATACCGAAGAACACTAACGGGGATTTTGGTCTGTGCCTACTCACCCATACCGTTGTCTACCACAATATACCTGGAAGACTTGCAAATGGGACAATAGTTCAAGTCCGCATAGTCAAGCCTAAATAAGGCACATCCTTTCTCACAGGCATGTATCTTCTCATAGGGCATCTTCAGTGCACGGAGGATTTTGTCCGACTGGTACAGGTTTGCAGGCATTACATGGCCTTTGGGTAGAAAGCGTCCAAATACTATCATAATTGCGTCATAGCATTCTCTGCCCAAGTTGAACTGAGCCTTCAGAGCCATTACTTGTGAGATGGCATCCAACTGACAAAGCTCAGTGTGCTCGTGGAGCGGACATTTCGAAGACTCCAACATTTCATTGAAGGCCTTTGCAGATTCCTCCATCTCCTCGTCCGAATCCCGAGCATCATCATAGCCTTGCACCATGTTTTCCATCCCGGTACCATGCTCGTCGGTGCGACAATGATCCACCTCAGCTCGATCACGTTGGGCAGACTCACCATGAAATGTCCACACCGTATAATCAGGCATAAAACCATTCTTCTGCAGGTGTTTACCCATTTCCGCCTCTGTCCTCTTTTCCCAATTGCCGCATCGGAAACAGGGGCACCAAGTTTTCCTCTCGCCATTTGCAAATGCGGCTTGCACAAACCCCTTGGTTTTTGTGAACCATTCAGCGCTCCATTTGTTCTGACCAGTGTGACCGGTATACATCCAAGCACGGTCACTCATCTTGACTTTCAGAGCTACTGGACACACAACAATTATATATGTAATTCACCATGTATATATTCATCAGTTGATCTACTTTGTCAATTTTATTACGTCCATGCAACCTACACTCTAATAGGTAATGATAGGTCCTAATCCCACCCGTGTATGTGTAGATTGGGTTCATTTTCCCATGCTATGCTCCAGATCCGACGCAAAATTTCGGCAGCACCTCCCCGCTGTTCTCCTGATACACGTCTCTGCAATAAACAGAGAGGATGTGTACCCGGAGAACAACAGGGGAGGCACTGACGAAATTTATGCGTCGGATCCGGAGCAAAGCATATGGGAAAACGAACCCAATCTACACATACTCGGGCTGTCCGTGGATAGCGTTGGACAATTCGAAAGAATCAAGGTTATAAATATGCAAATGCATGCATATTTATAACTATGACGCTTTCGAACGGGAGACACATATTGGTTATGCATACTGATGATTCAAGACACATATATAGCTAGCTACCAAATTTCATGTCATTTGTGCAAATAATTAATGGGGGAGAAGGACATGTCATTTGTGCTCACCCACGAACGAAGGGGCAGAGCTCGTCAAACGCACGGCGCGGTCGTCGAACACCAAACCTCGCAGCGATGAAACAACTGCACATTTAAATCTACCCGATCAACACAATTATATATGATGTTTTTCATAACAAAATCGAAAAATATATGACCTAACTAATAATTCACAAATATATAACCCCGTCGGCCTCTGGAAGGCCAAAGAGCACCTTTTCGGGAGGTTTAGGGGGTCGGGGTGTCATGTCGGTGTCGGGGTGCTGTTTCGGGGTTAGGGTGTCGTGTCGGGGTCGGGGTGTCGGGGTGTGGTGTCGTGGTCTGTGTGTCGGGGTGTGGTGTTGGGGTCGGGGTGTCGGGGTCAGGGTGTCGGGGTCAGGTGTTGGGGTGTGGTGTCGGGGTCGGGGTGCCGGGGTCAGTGGTCAGGGTGTTTCCTTCTATCCTTCTTCTTCTTTCCTTCTCTTCTTCTTCTTTTTTCTTCTTCTTTCCTTTCTTCTTCTTCTTCTATCCTTCTTCTTCTTTCCTTTCTTCTTCTTCTTCTTCTTCTTCTTCTTCTTTCCTTTCTTCTTCTTCTTCTTCTTCTTCTTCTTCTTCTTCTTCTTCTTTTTTCATCTTTTTTCTACTTCTTTTACTTCTTTTCTTTTCTTCTATTCTTCTTCTTCTACTTCTTCTACTTCTTCTACTTCTTTTCTTCTTCTTCTTTTTCATCTTTTTTCTACTTCTTTTCTTTTCTTCTTTTTCATCTTTTTTCCACTTCTTCTTCTTTTCTTCTACATATTCTTTTTCTAACACTAACACTAAATTTTCTTCTTTTCTAACACTAAATCTAACACTAACACTAACACTAACAATTAAACAAGAATTAAACAGCAAAAAAAAGAAAAACAGAAAAAAAAACTCACTGGAGCAGGGGGCGACGCTGGTGCCGGGGTGGTGGGTGGGTGGGGGGGCGGCGGGGCTCCGGGGCAGTGGGATGGCGGGCGGCGGGGGGGGGGCCGGGCGGGGGGCGGGGGGGCGGGGGGGGCGGTGGGGGCGGTGGCGGGGGGGGGAGGGGGTGGGAGCGGCGGCGGCGCCGGACGGCGATGGGCGGTGGCGGGTGCGGCGGAGGGCGGGGGCGGCGCCGGGCGGCAGGGGCGGGGGCGGCGGGGGCGGGGGCGGAGGAGGTCGAGGGAGAGAGATGAGTAACGGGCGGGGGAGGGGGCTCGGCCGTTAGTTAGGTTAGTTAGGGTAGCCTTTGCCGTCCGCCCTCCTTTGTCGTCCGCTTTTCATCATATTTGCCATCTGCGGCTGACGGCAAAGCGGGGGGACGTCAAGTATTTTTTAGCCAGCTCCTCAGTGGGCCCCCCCTCCCTCTTTGCCGTCTGCTAGCGGACGGCAAAGATTCTTTGCCGTCAGCTAGCGGACGACAAAGAGCTGGCTGATGGCAAAGGCTTTCTTTGCCATCAGCCAGTTCTTTGTCGTCTGCTTTCGGGTAGCTGATGGCAAAGAGCTTCTTTGCCGTCCGCTAGCTGACGACAAAGAGCTGGCAGATGGCAAAGTAGCTGATTCCAGTAGTGAAAGGAATCGCATCACTTAGCTGTGAAGCGAATTCTTTGATATTTGGCTCACACCCCAACATTAGGATTATGGTATCCAAAGGGCTCAGAGTTTGATCTGGTTGGATTCTCGGATGCTGATTATGCTGGTGACAAGGTGGATCGCAAGTCTACATCAGGCACATGTCATTTTCTGGGACAATCACTTGTATGTTAGTCTTCAAAGAAGCAGAACTGTGTATCTCTCTCCACTGCTGAATCTGAATATATTGCTGCTGGATCTTGCTGCGCTCAGCTTCTGTGGATGAAGCAAACACTCAAAGACTATGTCATTGATCTGAAGCAAGTGCCACTCTACTACGACAACGAAAGCGCCATCAAGATTGCCAACAACCCAGTTCTGCACTCGAAGACAAAGCACATTGAAATTCGTCATCACTTTCTCAGAGATCATGTTATGAAGGAAGATATTGATATCATACACGTCAACAATGAAGAGCAATTGGCAGATATCTTCACCAAGCCCTTGGATGAGAAGAGATTTTGCAAGTTACGGTGTGAGCTAAATATCTTGGAATCCTCAAATGTCCTGTGATCAGGCACACATCCTAACACTTATGCATATTGATGACTTAGATGTGCAACACATGAAGTAAAGTATGTCTTCAATCAATGAAGACTTACATTCTAAGTGTGAATACATTAATGTGGCATTTGACTTCGGAGCGCCACGATAATTGTGCGTCATGTCTGGGTCTAATACTTCCTATACGGTGGGTAACGCCACCACCAAATTCTTCTGTTTGAAGTGTTTCACCCATGCGTTACATTTGCTATGTCTTCACATTTTGTTTGTCTTCATTCTCAACTTGTCTTCATGATTATCTTCACTATGTTGGTTTGATTGTCTTTCTCACATATATATACTAGTGTTCTGTCCTCTACAACATTCACTTATAGCTATGTCTTCTTGTTGAATCTTTTGAACTAAGTGAATGTGATCGGACCCTAACCTCTCTATGCTTTCTATCTCAAACTCTATCTCTCCAAATAATATGCATTCTCTTGAAACTGTCAAATGTCTTCTCTGCGTCCTTGTCAGCAGAAGATACAGAGACAAACATTAAGTCTGCTTTCAATGCTAATTCCTTCACCTGAAACCCAGAGAAGTGGGAACGACCAGCCGACAATCCAGGCGTGCATGGGAATGTGGAACAACCTCTGATATGTTTCATGATGACCACGTGTCCTTCAGATGTGAATCGCCAGGGGCACCTGTGTAATAACACTGTGCCGTCCCTGTCCCTATAAATACACGACTCACCACAGTCATTATCCTTTCTTCCATTCTCGCACAAACCCTAGCGCCACCGCTAGCCCTCGACGATGCCGGCGGCGAAGCGCTTAGCTGCCGCGACCTCTCCGACGCCGTCTTCACGCCCGCCGTGGACATCGTCCTCTCCGCCGTCACCATAGGTGTCCTCCGTCGCCAAGTTAGGGCACAGACGATCGAACTGCTCGGCCTCGTCTCCCTCTCCGTCTAGCAGTTCAAGCAGTTTCTGTTCACACAAGTTGGATCTATTTCATACTGCATCTCATAATATGCCTAGTATGTTCACTTATGCTTCACAAAGTAGTTAGATTCCTCACTTATACTTATTCATGGATTCGTACAAATCTGGAACCAACTCTCTATCTATGAGTGAATGTCTTCGCACTATGAGGTCAATGTCCTCTAAACTGATTTATCTTCAAAATCTTCTGAGAATGCATATGACCTCTTCCCCTTCCCTCGCACCTTAATGCTGTCACCGGTACATGTCCGTGGGAGAATCTCTTGGTTCTCATAGTCTGCATTCATTTGCAGAATTCTTACAGCATCATATAAATTCTCCCGAAGCCAGTTCCTGTTTGTCCAGCAAGCGAAAGCCTTTGAAGCCTTTGAACGTGTTGAAGCCATTCAGTTTGAAGTTCATGGCTGCAGAGAAATCAGTAAGGAAGGGTGACAGATAGCGTCGTGGGGGAACGTCAAGAGATTTGCCTGATGACCTCTTAGAGCTTTATAAGACAGATCTTGAAGAGGATTACAATCAGGGCAAGACCCGGATCCAATGGATTCGAAGATATTGGGCAGAACAATGGTTCAAGTACAGGTTTGTGACCCAGGAATATGCTGAGAAAAATGCCATCAAACGACCATGGGGAGACATCCTATGCAGAAATCTTAAACCCAGGTCCAGAGATGAAGCCATTGAACAAGGCTTCTATCCCTGCATGGTCCATGGACCACAGCCTGCGGATGCACACCCATCGTCATTGCTATGGTGTCGTGACGACAATCTGTTCAAGCGCAACTTCTAGTTTGCCAAGAATTCGGCCAAGCAAAACAAGAAGTCATGGGGACTTAACTTCAACCCTGGCCATTCTACTCCCCGTGCCGATGGCACCCGTGAAGCTGAACCCAATCTTGTTGGGCCCTTCTATAGCCGTGGACAGCCGTGGATGAGCCTGCAGATGACGCTGAATCTGATGAAGCGCCTGCAATGCCGAAGCCAAAGAAATTGAAGAAGCCTAAAGCTTCAAAGCCTGCCTCAGCACCAAAAATCTCATGGGCGAAGCCACCGGCTACTGCACCTCCTGAAGACAGTGTGTAGTCTGAAGATTTTTCACGCATGTCGAAGCCCTCGAAAGTAAAGATGTCTTTGCAACACACCAGCCAAGAACTGACTGCTGCTGCTATTCTGCGCAACGACGCCATTGATCTGTCCAGCGATGAAGATCTTGCAGATGACGCTCTTGAGCAACTAATCAAGAGCAAAGAAGAAGCAGAAATCTTCAATGATTTGCCTCTCTTTGATGTGGCAATCATCCATAACTTCATTGATGAGTGGTTTGACATGCCCAACCTTAGCTTTGAAGATCTGCAACTTCCAATTGGCCTCAGTGTCGCCTTCACTTGCGCCATTGCTTCTGAGCTAACTCTAGCTCAGCGCATCGTTGAACTGAAGCAAAAGATCGACTATGAGAAAGCTCAGTTCATGAAGCACATGGCCAAGCTCAGCGTGCAAGATGTCAAAAACTTCCAGATCATGCTGCACGAGCTCAAGGAAGCCTTTCTCAAGAAGCGTGAAGAAGCTAAAGGCTCTCGTGAGCGCATGAAGAGCCTGGCAGACAAGTGTGTGCAAGCCTACAATGAGGCTGAGAAGCGCAAGGCTCTTGGTCGTCCTGGCATCGATCCCAGGATGGTTGCAAAGAAGAAGAAGAAGCCAGCTATGGCCGAACTCGAAGCACCAAGGAAGGAAGCACATCCCATTGTCTTCCCAGCCAGCATGACTGGCTCGAAGCCAAAGGTCAAGTCAACCACTTCAGAACTGAAGAAAATGAGGACTGCTGAGGCTGAAGCCAGAAAGAGGAAACATCCTGAAGCCTCTGATGCTGCTCCCTCCAAGAAGAAGCGCAAAACCAAGAAGGATCGGGCTGCTCCCACAGAGCCCTTAATTGTTGAACCTATCTCAATGGTTCGCCCTGCATCTGCACACCAAGAGCGCCAACTGATTGTCCATGAGCCTGCTTCCACAGAGGCTCATGAAGCTGAAGACATTCCAGCAGTTGATCCCACCGCTGCTGAAGACACTGGTCACCATGACAATGTTGAAGATGATGTAGTTCTTCCTCAGATCAAGCACAACTTGGTATCATTGCCTGTTCTCACGAACAACGAACTCATCAGCATTGGTCATCCTCTGACGCCAATTGCTCAGGATGCATCATGGGCTAATCACCCACAACAACAAGACACTCCAAGTACTCAACAACAACAAGTCACACCACCTCGGCAAGAAGAAGAATATGACTTTGAGGCCCAGCAAACTCCATCTCCAAAGGCGTCGCCAGCGTTGCGCAGGCTTCGCAAAGGACCAAGGCCTCAACTCCCTCTATCGAGCGTTCCAGAAGGAGAAGTGCACCACCAATCTGTTGCACGTCAAGTGTTTCTAGATGCCACTCCTACTGTGACTGAATCCGAAGCCAAACTGGCTGAAGATGTTCCGGCTGCATCAGCCGATGAAGAAGAAGCCCCAAGAGTTGCTACACCCCCGTCTCACCAAGATGTTGTTCTCAAGGAGAACGTGACTGACCCTCCAGCTTCTGAAGTGGAGGTTGAGAATCCTGAGGCTGCCACCACCAACACCAATGAAGCCAATGACGTAGTCATGGCTGAAGCAAATGTGGAGCCTGCACCTGAAGTCAATGTGGCCCCTGAAGCCCATGAAGACAATGCCAATGCCCCTGTTCCCCCTCCAAGAACTCACACAATGGAGCTGGCATTTGATCGTGGTCAACCGGTTATGGTTCGATGGCCCATTCTGACTCCTCCGCCGGCTGCTGGTCCACAATTTGAGTACCACGTCGAGCACAGGCCTCATGTCCAAAAGCCCAAGACAAGACTTGCATGATTCCCAGGCACTGCCACTTCACCTGGGGTCTTCAATGCGAATGGCTTCGTGGCACATAATACCTTCTTCAACAGCTTCAAAAACCCTTATACCAAACCATGCATTTCTTCAGATTGGTTCTGGAGCTATCAGCAATGCAGCTACTATTCATGTGTCCTATACAATCAAGGGCGCATATTTCCACATATGCGCCTCGACTCTGAAGCTATGGCTGGTCTGCCCTACGTCGAAGAAGCATTGGACTATTTCAGAGATGCTGGTCTGCTGCAGTTCATCACCGACAAGGAGCACTGGAATGAGGAATTATTGCTTCATTTCTATGCCACTCTTCATATTCGAGGCTACAATAGGGATCCGAAGACTTGGGTCCTTGAGTGGATGACAGGCAATGTCCATCATGAAGCTAAAGCTCTTGATATCATTGAGCTCACAGGCCTGCACACTCCTGGTGAATACTATGAACCAGGTTGTCAACAACATCAAAATGCCTTGGAAAGCATCTTTCAGAAGCCAGAACTCAACATGAGTCAAATGCTGAGCATGATGAAGCCTTTGCCTCCAGATGCTGAATATCCTAAGGAGTTCTTTGTTGTAGACCTAGAGTACCTGCCTCGCACCATCTACCACATCATCAGGAAGACTCTATGGCCTGTCAAAGGACACTCATCTGCAGCAAAGCTTGAAGGAGCAATGAAGACTTTGGTTTTCTATATCTTCAATGGCAACAGCTTCAATGCTCAAGACTTCTTCATCAGGCAGTTGCCCGCGTCTGGCTCCGACATCTTTGGGTTGAAATTCTATGCTCCATGGGTCATGCGTCTGATCAAGCGTCACTCAGCCTTCAACTATCAGCCGTCTCCGCGCAATCATCTTATATTCTTGCCCGAGGTTGATCTGTCAGTTGAAGCCATTTACCCAGAGCCTGCTAAGGATCCCATTTATCTTCATAATGCTGATCACCAAAGCTTCACCCAGCCCATTGAAGGAATTTCAGCAGTGTCTCGTGTTTATCCCCTTGCTAGAAACACACGTGCCCCGCGTGCTCAAACTAACGCCACTGGTAGCACTATTGCGCAAAGGTCTCAAAGACGATCTTGTGTCCTCAATGACCGAGAGCTTCTCGTCGCGCTGCATCAAAAACAGGATAAGCATCATGACTAGCTTAAGCGTCAGATGCAAAGCCTCTTGGTGGATGTCAACCGCATTCGCAATCTTGCCACCAAGAATGCCTTTGTTGCCCATGAAACCTGTCGGCGTACATGGAAAGGGCTGACGCTTATGTGTTCTGAAGATGATCTTCAAGAGGATGGCTTCTTTGAACGCTTCAAGTTTGACTCCACACCTCTAAGAAGGACTGTGCTGCGACGAACTTCGTCTCTTGAAGACTCTGAGTTCTCTTCCTCCGCGACAACTATGAATGCCAGAGTGATCGATGACGAAGACGATGCTACTTCACCGCCCCCTACTTCTGCACGCATTGACACTGCCCCGAGTTCGTCTGCACCGCCTAACAACACTGACGACCTTTCTGCTTCACCTACTCCTCATGGGAACGAGTAAACGATCTATGTCTTCGAACCTTTTTGGTCCTTACTGACAAAAGGGGGAGAAGCATATGAGTTTGATAGTCTTCAAGCGGGTTCATATGGGTGGTTGCTTTATATTTTTCCTAGTGTTTACAACTCTCGTTTTGATACATTTGGTTCTTTGAGTTGTAACACTTAAAACTCGATGGTCGTTTGCTACTTATTTTCCATTCTGCGATGCGATGATAAATTCCGCATGTGCAACGATAAATTCCGCACTTAGATCATTTTGCAGACGTCCATTTTTCATTATGCATGTCATTATCTTCACATACTTTTTCATGCATGATGAATTGTCATCATAAGTTGAAGAGGATCTCCACAAGTACAACCTACCATGTGCATTTGCATACCAAAAGCAAATTACTTATATGCACATCTTCAGGGGGAGCCTTTGCCACTTATGAAGACAATAACCTATCCTTTACAATTTCACATATTTTATTCCCCGTTGAAAACTTCAACTAGTTTGTCATCAATCACCAAAAAGGGGGGGATTGTAAGTGCATCTAGTGCCACCCCTAGTTGGTTTTGGAGTATTGACGACAAACCTAGTTGAGGGACTAATGTGTTTGTGAGAATTGCAGGATAACACAAGTAGAAGTCCCTCATTGATTCGGTTTTCCTACCAGAGATGATCCCTAAAAATGTATGAAGACATTGAAGTCAAAGGTGGTATGTGAAGACATTCACATTGAAGACTATGACAAGAGAAGACATCGCGTGAAGACTATGGAGCACGAAGACATAGCAGTTTCGTCGTTCTGTGTTTTTCGTTGTTGAGTCATAGGAACCACCGTACTGTTAAGTGGGGTCCAAGAGAACCAGTCAGAATGACTGAAGTGATGCTTAACCAAAATCCTATGTCTTCGAGTGAAGACTATGAGAGCAAATCTTGTCCAAAGTTGGATAAGTCAGCTTTCCTTGTAGCCCAAGTAAAGTTGCCGTGTGTGTTTGAAATCTGACCGTTGGAACACGTGTCAGTTCCTTAGTGACCCAGGGTCATTTCGGACAAATCAGGTCGGGTTGCCTAGTGGCTATAAATAGCCCACCCCCTACAACCATAAACGGTTGGCTGCTCAAAGTTAAAGCACAGCTTTTGTCGTTTGAGAGCAACCCACCTCGAAGCCTTTGAGAGGGAATTCCTTGCGAGGATAAAGCCCTAACCACCCAGAGCCAAAGAGTGTTAGGCATCACTTAAGTCTTCCTGTCTGTGTGATCTGAAGACTTATTACACTTGAGGACTGTGAATCCTCCAGCCGGTTAGGCGTCGCGTTCTGAGCATCCAAGAGTCATTGTGGATCGCCGGTGAATGAAGTCTGTGAAGGTTTGGAAGTCTACCTTGAAGACTTACCAGAGTGATTGGGCGAGGACTGGGTGTCCTTAGCTCAAGGGGAATAAGGTGAAGACGAGGTCTTCTGAGTTGAATCTCAGCCTCCCTAACCAGACGTACAGTTGTCACAGCAACTGGAACTGGTCCAACAAATCATTGTCTTCAACAAGTCACTGGTTTCATCCTTCCCTTCCCTTTACTTACTGTTGGTCCTTGTGAAGTTCTTGTACGATTGCATCACCATTTGGCTTCACTGAGTGATTACTTGTTCTGATTGGCTTCACAATATCTTCCTACCTCTTACTGCCTAGCTGCTATTAGTCATTGTGCTTTCACTTCATTGAATACTTGACTATGGTTTGCCTAGTGTAGTCTACCTTCCGCTGCATGGTAATAGGTTTATTTCTATCGTTTGTCTTCGAAACTTACATGTTTTGAAGACTTTCCTAAAAATCGCCTATTCACCCCCCTCTAGTCGATCACTAGCACTTTCATGGAAAATCGAGTTGCAGGCCTGCCAGCTAGAGTTCAGCACAACTAGGGTCATCAAGGCACGACCCTCGCTAATTTCGTAGCAGACTGGATATACGCTCCCGACCGAGGTATGGATGAGGGCCAGTCCCTCACACTGAGCGATGAGGCACTTGATGGTAAGTTGTCGGTGGGAAACGACACCTATGGGATCACAAGAATCCCTACTGCGGTTGCGGGGCACGGGGTTGAGAGAAGAGCGGGTCTAATAGAGAGTATGCGGCTCGTTTATCTAGGTTCGGGCCGCGAGGATGTGTAAAACCATAGTCCTGCTTTGGTGGATGTATTCTGAGTTCTTGAACTAGCTATGGGGTGTAAAAAGCTCCAAAAAGCCGAATCCCTGTCCTCGTCGCCTTGGGCCTCCTTTTATAGAAAAAAGGGGTTGCCACAGTGGCACACAGGAGGTGGAAAGGCAACAGTGTTGCGAGGTTATCCTGGTATTACAGGACAAAGTGCATAAAATGCGAGGCTTAGGTGTCCCTCCACTTTATCGGGGGCGGGGGCGAGGCCCGTCCCGTCCGTCGCCGCTCCTTCAAGCTTCGACACGCGCCCTGGCCAGTGATGCATGCGGTGCCATGTAGGCAGGCATGCAGCTGAGGTGGCGCGGTGGGGGAGTCTCCACGAAGTTCTGCATGTCGCCACACAGGTGCCTGCCCAGCTGGTTGGGTCGGCAGCTGCATGCGAACAGCGGCGGAGACTTGGCTGGTGTGGGCCTGACGGTGGCCCTGCTGGTGCGCTTGGCGAGGGCCTTGCCGGGTGGCCCGGCAAGGGTCTTGCCGTGGCATGCAGGCGTCCCCGGCAAGGATTTTGCCAGGGGTCTTGTGGGTTTCTTCGGTGAGGATGTCTGCCTTCCTATCCTCATTTGACCTTGACTATTCTTTGTCTTCATGAAGATCTACATGCCACCACAGAGGTGCCTCACGAGCCCTGTCCAATGCACTTGTCGAGTGTTGGTGGGCTCGAGGGTGGCTCGCTCGGCTAGCGTGGGCGAGCTGCCCCGGCAAGGGTCCTTGCTGGGGAAACCTGCTTTGCCCATCTGACGTTTGTGGCCTTGGTCCTTGTCGTTGCTTTGCTTCGTCTTGGGCTTCGATCTTACCTTGGCTTACCTCCCTTGCTCTTCTTGGTGTGGTCATGGGCGCGGCTCTGACTGCCCGTGCATAGGTAAAGGGGTACAAAAATGTGCCCCTAGTTTTGTAGACCGATAGGAGCCTTCGGGCCTGGGCCACACATAAGCGCGACACGTTGTTGGGTTAGGCCCAAAACAGTGCGCGGGCAGGCGGGGCGGTTTTTACCGCGGTAAGGTTTTTCGTGCGCTGTGCTCCCCACGACTCACGCGTGCGGCACGGGGTGGAGGGGCATGCATGACGTGGGCGGCATGCGTGGGGCGGTTTCCACACGCAGGCGTCACATCTTGGTAAATGGGCGGCGCGACCCGCGGCTTCCCCATAAAAAGGGATAACCGCGGGCGCACTGTTCCTTTTACCCTTCGCGCGACCCCAGTCTCGGAAACCTCCTCCTGTCTCCCTCTTCTTCTCCAAGCTTCGCCTCCGCTCGCCGCCTTTGTGCTTCTGCCGCCCTCTGCTCCTCCCTCCTCCTTCAGCCACCATGGCGCCAAAATCCACCAGGGGCAAGGGGGTGGCCAAGGATGCTGGGGTTGTGGAGCCACCAGAGTGCGCGCTGTCGGGGCAACGGACGCGGTCCGCCTTCTCCTTCCCCTTGACGGTTGACGTGTTGGAGCTTCGGGTCCTCTTCAGGCCCCTGTGGGGAGTGAAGACGGGGGGGGATTCGGGGCACCCGGTCAAGCGCGTCATCCGCGCCGCCTGCGCCGACCCTTCCCCAAATTGGTACCCCTTCTTCGTTGATTACCTTTCTTGCGGGCTCTACCCTCCCTTCTCTGATTTCTTTAGTGACATCATGCACACCTTCGGCTTCCGTCTCTTGGATTTTACTCCAAATGCGGTGGTGTGCATGGCCCTTTTTGCACACCTTTGCCAGGGCTTTGCCGGAGTACACCCCAGCACTGCGCTCTTCCGCCACTATTTCTTCCCTTGGATCCAGCCGGGGGGTGCCGTCTCTGGTTGCGTCACTTGGATCCCAAGATCCAAGGGGGTGTACCCGGACGGCGCCATGAAGGAGAGGTGGGAGGAATGGCGGGGCTGGTGGTGCTGGATTGAAGAGAAGGACCCGCCGGCCTTCTACAAAGTTCGCCGGGTGCCGCCGGTTCGCGGCAGCGATTGGAGCGACGTTGATGCTGCTGACAGGAGGCTCACGGTTGCCACCACCAGGATTCTCCGGCTTACCTGGGCCGGGCTCACCCTTGAAATGATCGGTTCGGATTTCATCCGCCGCCGGATTGCTCCGTTGCATAACAAGGGGAGGCCAGTCTGGCTCTTCATGAACCCCGCTGAAATCATGCGAACGCCCCGGCCTCGGCCACAACTTTACGGTGCTGGCGCATGCCCATTTCTGCCAGCCGCTCTTCCAGCTTGACGTGGGCTGCGACGGCGAGGTTGAGCGGACTGGCAAGGTTGCGAGGGCCGCTGCAAAGGCCGGCAAGGTCCTCAAGGGGTCGTTGTTCACTACAAAAAAATACATTTCCGTGATGATACGTGTTTGTCACAGTAGGTCGCTTTTTTGTCATGCATGTACATCCATGACAAATTTATGACAGAATAAGATAGTCATACCTGTGCTGTCGTAGAAGTGTTCCAAGACATTACCAGAATTATCATCACGGAAGTGTCCACTTCCATGACGATAAATCGCGCGTCACAGAAGTGCTTTCGTCAAGGGTGACTGGCACGTGGCATCCACCATAACGGAATGCCGTTAAGCTATCGGGTCGGGTTTTGGATCCGATAACCCGTTAACAGCCCCGACCAATGGGGATTTTCCACGTGTAAAATCATCATTGGCTAGAGGAAACACGTGTCGGCTCATCGTCCGGACAGATGTCATCCACTCACTGGACAGAAGGCGCCTATGATACGTCGAGACGTGGCACGGCCCAACAAGTTTAAATGGGCCGGCCCAACTAAAGGCCCACAAGATTTTGCGGACCATAATGGGCCGGCCCAGCTAAAGGCCTACGAGATTTTGCGGACCATAATGGGCTGGCCCAGCTAAAGGCCCACAAGATTTCGCGGGCCATAATGGGCCGGCCCAGGTAAAGGCTCACAAGATTTTTGTGTGCCAGAATAGGCCGGCCCAGGTAAAGGCCCACAAAATTCTTGTGTATCATAATGGGCTGGCCCATCTAAAGGCCCACGAGATTTCACCGACATTAATGGATCGGCCCACCTGTAGGCCCACAAGATTTTGAGGACCCTAGTAGGCCGACCCGTTAACTGGCTGCCATGTTTTGGGCCAAATGCTGGCCCATATTTGATACGGTCTATTAATGGTCTGCCATGCTCCTGGCCTAATAGTGGCCCATATGAGATCCGGCCCGTTAAAATCCTACCACGTTCTGGGCCAAATTACAGCCCAGATTAGGTCCGACCCTTTAAGAGGTTTTGGGCCTAATTATGGCCCATATCAGATTTGGCCCGTCAACTGGACACTATGCTTTTGGGCCCACTTGCTAAAGGCCCACTTAGTAATTCCGCCTGATATTAGTTTTGGCTTGTTAAGGGCCCGCTTAACATTTCGGCCATATATTAATTTCAGCCTGTTAAAAGCCCGTCATATAGTTGGGCCTAACTACAGCCCGGTTTGCATCCGGCCTGCTCACAGTCGATATCTGATTGGGCCAAACAGGGACCGAGACAATTTTTTGGCCTGTTAAAAGCCCGTGATTTCATTCGCACAATCATGGGCCGGGGTTTATTTCGGGCTGCTGCCGGCTCGTGAGCTGATCAACACGTTTCAGGCCCAACCTACATCATGATTGCATGACAGCCCGATTGTGTACCATAATTTTATGGTTTGGCCGGTTTACTGCGAAGACAGGATATATATACAGTAAAATAACTGCAGCATCGTGAATAAGAAAAAACCTATACTATACAATAAAGAAATTATGACATATTACATCCACTGGGCATCAAAGTTCGCCACTACGATAATAAAGCACAAGCAAACAGCAGATTACATACACTGGGCATCAAAGATCGCCACCAGTGCAAATAAACACGCCAACAAAATAATATACAAAACCGACAACACTTCAATAGAGTTCAAGAAAGGTTAGCCCTACTGGGGAGCTGCAGCGCAAGCAGCTGAGCAAGATGATGAGACTGCGCTTGTTCAACACTTATATCTTCCTCACTCTGAAAGATAAACAAGCAGACAGATGACAGGTTTTGCACATAAAAGTATCAGTGCTGACAATTCATCACATTTTTTACTAACGAATAAAGTGACACAGTTTAAATTTGCATTAACACAATATGGTATTGTTCAGGTCAAGACATGGCAGGAAATGACATTGTGAAGGAGTTGGCAGCTTCACGACACCACTAGATTACAGATCAAGAACTCATAAGTATCAATGGTTAGTGTGCTTGTCGGGACCCCGATCCTAGGTCACACCGATCTAGCATGTAACACATCATATCACCTTGCGGCGTCACGCACGGGATCCCCACGGGTGTCGCCTTACCATGGCCTGGGACCGTTTGCGCCTTTTGGCTCACGTATATGATAGTGTCGCTAGCATCCATATGACAGAGAACCCGGGCCGACATGACTAGTCGTGAACCCAAAGTGGCACTAACTTACAGGGACAGGCATACATGAATCAACCTTGAGCATGTCGGTCAACAGCGTATGAATCCGGGCTGTAGCAACTGGGCTAACAAGACTCTGGGAACCCGGGCTGTAGCAGGCTAACAGGACTCCGGATGTCTCCGCATGACATTTCCCCGAAGGGACAGACACAGGAACGAAGTGAATCACATGCCGGCCAGTCTAAGTGTTCCGGAGCAGTAGTGCTGGGCTAACAGGACTCCGGTAAACCGGGCTGTAGCGAACTACCAAGGCTCAATGGAAGCACTAGACTACATTTCCCCATAAGAAAGGGTACCTAGGATAAACAACTAGATTGTCGGATCCCACACATAGCAATACACGTCACACGTACGCATAACATGCAAGTATGTGCTGTACAGCATGGCATCACAACATAACTCAAACTCATATAGATAAAGGCCCAGAAGAGCCACATAGCATTCGATTCAAACAGGGGTCACATGACCCATCATTCAGAGCATACAAACAACGGAAGCATTACATGTCTGAGTACAGACAACTACAAAAGGAAAAGACTAGGAAGCCTGACTAAACACGACCCTCCCAAGGGTACAAGATCGTAGCTGGGATACGAGCTACTCGTCGAAGTCACTAGTGTAACCAACTGCAAAACATAAATAAGCAAACGTGAGTACGAAGGTACTCAGCAAGTCTTACATCAGAACTATCTACATATGCAACATTATCAACAAAGGGGGTGGTGGAGTCTTAACAGCAGCAAGCCAGCTTTGACTCAGTGGCTAACCTATACTACGAGTATCAGAAACTTCTTTGAGGTGAGGAGACGCACACGAGTCCACATATTCACCATATCAATACTCCACTATGGATCCGTTCCCGCCTTCCTACGAGAAGGCCATCCATAGCACTCACGCTTATCTTGCGTATTTTAGAGTATCCACTTCAAGTTGTCTATGCACTACATGTCCTCCAAGTTTCCATATCCGAGGAAAACGACTATTCGAATAGATAATGTTAACCCTGCAGGGGTGTACTTCTTCACACAGGCTCTCGCCACTTATCGCCCTGTACACGTCATCTACCTCGGCAACCTTTAAGCGGAAGTCGGGCGAGGGTGTCGGCCACGACCTGACTAACCACACAAGTCTCTTGTCCAGGTTTATCGCCTATTCGAGTTCCATCCGCAAGGAGTTCCGGCCGAAGTCTCCAGTACGGCCCGAAACGATGCGTGCAGGGTTCCCAAGCCCACCATCCGGGTGCCACTTGTTACACCGTGCCACGTTGCCTAGTTTGTCCCAAGCCCGTCCCGTCAGACACCACCTGGTAGACAAGTAGCACTACCTACAAACGCCAGAAACTAGTTGCAACTCCTGGACAGAGATCAAGTGGATTAATAAGCCGAGAGGGGCCGGATAATCGGAACCCAATGTGTTGTAGTAACTGGACTTGGATAACATACACAGAACTCAGTGCTTAGGGACGGTTCTAATGAGACAACCCACCATGTACTCCTACATGGCCTCTCATCGCTACCTTTACCAAAACGTGTTCACACACTTAGACTTTATCGGTAGGACATGTTCACCACTTCGATTCATTCCTGATGAATCAGACTTGACACAACTCTAAGCATAGCTGGCATAAAGAAAACAAGCATGGATGAGCAGGCACATCAAGGCTCAAGCAACTCCTACTCATGCTAGTGGGTTTCAACTATTTACTGTGGCAATGACAGGCAGAGGAATGGGTTCAACTACCGCAGCAGAAAAGTAGCAGTTGAATCATTGTTGTCCTAATGTAGTATAAGGAGCAGGAGCGAGAGAGTGGGATTTATCGAAATGCTTAAGGGGGGTTGCTTGCCTGATAAAATGACGAAGGGGTACTGCTCCTCTGACAGGTACTCGGGAACACCTTCCGGAGTGGAACCTATCGAGAAGAAACGGTGCCGGAAATTAATACACAAACAATGCAACAATAAGATGCATGAACATAACATGTGCAAATGGTAGTGTTTGGGCTAATGCAAGGTCCTACCAAAAAGGTTGAAGCCCATTTGAATCAAAGATTCAAATGCAAATTCAAAATGAAGCATTTAAAATGCCCATATTATGTTTTCACTTATACAGCATGTATAAGTTGGTTTTTCATGCATGTAACTCACATAAATGGATTACTTGAATTTTTATGATAATTTTTCATATATAAATTATTTCATTCTGAGCTACGGTTGAATTATTATGATTTTTTGAAGTTTAAGCAATATTCTGGAATTTCCTGAGTTAAAATAATTCCAGAAATCATTTATTGCGTCAGCTTGAGGTCAGCACTGCGCCAGCAGTCAACCTGGGTGAAACCTGACGCGTGGGGGCCACATGTCAGTGACACAGTGGTTAAGCCCGGGTCAAACCCGCACTGACCAGGGTTTGACTTGGCCCTGGGGCCCACGGTCAGCGGCTGGTGGGGTGGATTTGGCTGTGGGATTAGGCACTAATGACAGCCACGTCGGCCTCGCCGGAGTTCGGTCGGCGACGACCTTGAGCCACGGCAGAGTCTGCTCGGGATTTGCCTACAGGGAGCTATTTGGCGCGTGGAGCGCAGTTACGGGGTGCAAACGCTCGTCCGCATCCAACCGTGGTGGTGGTGCGGCCGGGGAGTGGCCGGAGTGGCACCGGCGATGACGAGTGCGGCGGTCGGAGTTTGGGCATCGAGCGAAACGGCGTTGCAGGGAACGACAGGAGCCGCGGGTGGTCGCGGTCGACTCCTGGGAACGTGCTGAGCACGGTGGTGCGCTCGGTTATGGCTTTAGGTGACGGTGGCCACGGCAGCACGGATCTCTCGACTCCGGTGGCAGAGGCGGCTAGAGGAGAGGAATGAGCTTGGGGAGGAGGGGAAAAGGCGGCGGAGCTCACAGAGAGGCTAACGGAGGACTCGGCAGGCGCGGGGACGCATTGGTTGTCGTGAATCGATGGGGAGGCAGTGGCTGCGGTGGTGGCGAGCGGCGGCAACGGGTGCATTCGGCTGGACGCGCATGAGAGAGACAGAGGAGGGAGGGCGCTTGAGGGAGAGAGAGGGAGAGGTGCAGGGGGTCGTGGCGTCTCCAGGGATGTCCGGTGGGAGGCGGCAAGCAGGAGGTGGTCGGACGTGCACCGGCGTGCGTCGACCACGCGCTCGGCGTCCTCCTGGCGCGGTGGAGAGACGACTGGTAGGGCCAGCTGGCTGGGCCGGCTAGCTGGGCCGCACAGTGCGAGGCCTCATGTAAGTTTCCCCTTTTTTGTTTTATTTTCTATTTCTGACATTTGTTTTTGATTTAAAATAGATACTAGAACAATTCTAAAAATGTTGGGATTCCTTGTGACCACTAGTTATGATATACTAGAGGCCCTCACCAATATCCATCATTTTTGGAGCCATTAAAATAATTATATTATTTTAAACAGCTCCAATTCAAATACATATGGGTTTATTCAAAAATCCAAAATGTTTAGAAAAAATGTGCATCACCTCTGGTTGTTGCTTGCAACATTTTCCAAAGACCATGAACATTTTTTAAGAGCATTTTGGGTTTATTGAAAATCCATTTTAAATTGAACCTATTTGAATTTGCTTTGGTGCTAGGGTTTGAAACATTCCCCATTTCAAATTCATTCGAAACTTAAACATGATGCACAAAGCAAGCCTAGCTCATACCAGAACTAGGGATGTGAAAGTGCTGTCAATTTATATCATTTCAGATTGGCAAATAAAGAGATGGTTTAAATAATAGTAGAATGATATGACATTTTTCATAGTTAAGACATTGCAGAATATGACATTGTGCTGTAGTGGGTAGCTTCACCACACCACTGGATTACAGATGAAGAATAGAAGCATACATGCAGTGCAAAAGAAGATCACTTGCTCTGTATAGTTTAATTTACATGGTATGAAGAAGGAACTTGGTTGTACAACTGAAAACTTAAATTGAGAAAGGACGAACTTTTCTTTATGAACTACATATAATAAACTTTAAACAAGCAATTTGATGCAAACACCAAAAATAAACAGCTGTTGCAGTCATGCCTAACCAAATATATACAACAAAGTTTGAAGGCTTGAGATGGACAAACTTACATTATTGGTGAAGACATGCTCTATAAAGGCCTTGTCCATGCTGATGGGGGTGGGGCAATTCAAGAAGTTTACCACAGAATCTTCTTCAAAAGCATTGCATTTATTCTACATTTTGTTAAGAGTAAATATAGATGTGATAATATACGAAAAAATGGAGAATATTTAAGATAAGATGAAGAGTGATGCTACATAACCAAGTAGCTATAAATGTAAGTGCAGCGATACAGGCAAAAGGTACAACCAAGAGCAATGCACAGCTAAACTTATTCAGTACCAACCTTATGGTAAGAGTAAATATAGATTTGATGTTTAGAAAATGTAGGGCAAAGGAAAATAAGCTGCAGAGTGATGATACACGAACAACTACCTGTCATTATAAGTACACTGATAAAGGACAGCATGTACTTACAAGAACAATGCAGAGCTAAAAAAACATTGGCATTGGATATATTCTACACTAATGTAACCATTCATACAGATCAGATAATTTGGAGCGAACAATTGATAAGAAAGTTATCATGCATACTACTGTCACATAATGAACCAGGTATTTATGCAAGTACAGTGATACAAGACAACAGGTACTAACAAGAGCAAAGCAGCGGGCAGCATATCTGTGATATCCTGTCATTCTTGTCAAACCAGAATTCTTCTTCGAGCAGATTTCCTGCAAAAAAGATCCATAAGGCACATGCAGAAAAGTAGAAGTTCAAATTGTCATGTGATTTCAAAGACAGTACCTCATCTTGGGAACGAGACCAGTGCATAACAAGGTTTTTCCATTCAATGTCTTCTAAATTTAGCACAGGAGACTTCACCGGAAATTCGTTTATAGACTTGCCATCAAAGTGTGATTTCCTCAGGTAACACCGATATTGCTGCAATGCTTCCTTGAAAAGCAGAAGCAAGCTTTGCTCGTCATGACTATCCAGATTGACCCTCGCCTAGTTACAACAATGTAATGTAAATCATTGATGTGTTCAAGCAGCAGAAAATAGGAAAATAATAGCCATGAATAATAGAACATACACGTAAGTTGGACAGGAAGATGTGAAAATGGTGTTTGTCTTCACAATAATCTTCCCATGATTGGAATATATGCACGTAGTCCCTAACAACATTGAAAGCATTGTCTTTTAAACTGGGAATAAATGGAATGGGGTTCCAATCTGCAGGAATTGGCCATCTCTAGAGTTGGGATAGGTCTTCGGCCGGTGGACTTGCTGTACTTTTTGCTGGAGTGGGATTTATCTGTGGTACAGCTGGTGCTATGGCAAATGAAATCGGTATACCTTTTGCTGGAGTGCAGGTCCTATGTGGTCGGGCTAGTGGTGAGGCCAGTGAAGTATGGGTACAGTCTGCTAGAGTCGGTCCTACGTTTTGTGTCAGTGGTTGTACATCCAATATAAGTGGGGTGCTGTCTGATTTCTCCGGCACCACCACGTTTTTCAAGGACTTTGCTGGTGCTCCTTCAGGTTCGGCAATCACCCTCTTCCTTTTTGATGTCTGATGCACAAGAACAACATTTGAGTGGAAAAACATGGTATGATGACAGATGGAATATGTATTGATAATGGATGGGCATGGCATCTCGACATATATGATGAGTAAACTAAGTAGATGGCGGTGCAACAAAGTAGAAGAAATGCAAGACAATATATGCAAGATACCCGCAATCAATAAAACATTGCCAAATTAGAACAGGCACCTTGATGGGTGAACAGGACATGCCATCTGCCTTTGACTCCTCGAGGTTAGAATAGTCATTACGATCATATTCTGAACAAGAATCAATAGGCGGGGAGCGTATGAGTTTCATTGCATCCAGAATGGCACTCAATGGCTTGGTGCCAATTTTGTAAGTCATTGCAGTGTTTAGCTTCAAGAGTGGACTGCTGCTAGTGCGACACAAAGCAGCTACACAGATCATAGTGTAGAGATAACGGGAAAACCTTAAGCATCAGAGTCAAATCAGCAAAGTGGAACTTGCTGGAATATATGTGCTAGTATTGCCGGTACGGCTAGAAAGGCTTCAGATACCAGCTCTCTTCAAGTGAAGGTGTGGTACTGTTAATATCAATGTAACTCTCAAAGGCGACACAGCTCCCTGCATTTCCTTGCTATTCTTATAGGATTCAAGTGGGCAGGCCACTACAAATCCTATTCCTATGTTTACAAGATCCTACGAATCAAAGAGGCTCAAAGTGTCCATCACAACCGACCGTATAGACCTCTACACTGCAAATGTCCCTGCTCATCTTCAGTACAAGGAACATACTGTACTACTATCATACTCCCTCCGTTCCAAAATATAAGTCTTGGTAGAGATTTCCACTATGGATCACATATAGATGTATCCAGGTACATTTTAGAGTGTAGATTCACTCATTTTGCTTCCCATGTAGTCCATGGTGGAATCTATACAAAGACTTGTATTTAGGAACGGAGAGAGTGCATATTAAAGAAGAACGGAAGAGGAACATGGTAAAGAAGAGCAAGCAGATTTTGGATAATAAAATGTTGGTTGCGCAGTGCCCACACATGATGAACCAGAGCGCATTAAGAATGCAACTCCTAGCTGTCTCTCGACCATTTCAGGCGGTTGGATGAAGATCCTACGTCTCCTAACCCTTCTTCTTCCTCGTCTCTGATTCTTCCCATACAGAACACCGCACGGGCCGCCGGCTGGACCATCGGCCCCCACCGCCTGTGTTCCTCCGCCACCCCCACCCCCACCCCAACCCCCCCCCCCCCCCCGGTTTCTTCGTTCGGCGAGGCCCCACAACCACCCGAGCCCCTTCGATCGCACCGGCGAACTCCCGCGAGCTCTGAAAAATCGACTGACCCAATTTTGAAATTTAGTCTACTGTGATTTAACTAGTGTGGAATATAAAAGGGGAAAACCATAAGCATTGCGAGTGTGGTGTTGAGCGTGCCATGGCAGATCTAAAGGTGCAAACTGGACAAAGGGAACTTCACAACCAAGACAAGAAATCAGAGTAAAGCAGTGGTGATCTATTTTCTTGCTGCGATAAATAAGTTGAGCAGATACGAAAGAGTACCGCCTCTGGTGCGGCGCCGTGTACGCATCTGCTGAGAATTTGACGGTGCTGCGGTAGCGATGGCTGTCGGCAGCGTGGAAGCAGATGTAGGAGGGTAGACGGTGGCGGTGGGGCGCGGTGGACGACACGGTCGTAGGAGCGGCGCCGGCTAGGTGGACGACGGCGGGGATGAAGCGAGAGGACGGGATGCAAGGATCCCGGTCCGAAGCCGTGGATGAGAGAGGTCGATCTCTTGTAATGGACGGCAGCGTCGGGGTATCGGCTCCGGCATGGTGGAGGAGGACGGCGATGGATGGGGTGGTGGACGGCGACGGACGGAGGTGGACGGAGGAGGGTGGGGAGGAGAGGGTGTTTTGGCGCCCACGGAGTACGAATGGGGAAAAAGGAGGTAGAGAGGAAGGGGGGAACCATGTATTCAGGGCGCGCTTGTCTCAAATGCGAGGGAATTTACAAACTTAGCCCCCGTTTCAAATTTCTACTACATCACAGCAACACTAGTCGGTTGGGGATAGGACGGTAATCTCGCATACACCGAATATTTGCCGACGAGAGTTTGTTTTTGGCGCCCACCGTGTATGAATATGAATCGGGGAGGGAGTCGATTTCGGCCGAGGACACACTGTGTTTTGGCGCCCACCGTGTATGAATCCGGGTGAGAGGCGGTTACGTCATGTTTGGGTGAAATTACAAACCTACCCCTATCGAAACCTATAGAAATCCAGCATATAGGCTTTGCGTGGCAGGGATAGGCAGTAGTGATTTCCATCTCGCAGATTTTGGTTTCAGGCGGTTACTGTGACTTTCCCCGCTTCGTTCAAATTTTGCAGAGTGCACGTTTACCGTGCCAACTTAATTCGAATCCCGTTTGTATTCTATTTTTTTAGGCGGGATCCATTTTCAATTGGAATTACATTCTATATACATCTTTTTTTATATATACTTTCAAAAGCATAACAAAGAATTCTGCTCCGTTATATGTATAATATGATTTACACAACGATCTCGAAATCTTAAGGTTGAATTCGAAAAATTTAACCAAATTATGTTCTACTAAAATGTATGGATCAGTAATATCTACATATTAAATAACATAGATGTGCGTGAATTCATATGAGTATGCATGTTTGATAGATCAATTTTGGTTCGAGTATGGATTACATGTATCATCATCTCGAATTCAAATATTTGAATCCCTTTTTTGTTCACTCCTTTCACGCCCATCTCTCTCGCATGCATGCTCCTTCAGGTAGCTATCACTCTCTTTTCTCCAGCTCACCCGCACGCTCACTTCATGTTGCTCATATCCTCGCAAACATGGTCTCTCGACGTCTCCCAAACAAAAAAGGACTGGAGGGAGTTATTGCTCTGGCACGTACGCGACCTCTCATAGCGCAGGCATTGAACCGGCACGCCGGCCAAGAGGGCTGCACTCGCTGCAGGCTCGGTTGAGCACGCCTCCTCGCTGCGTGAAACCAGCTTAAGACTGCCCCGACTACCTTCATTGAATCCACGCGTATGCCGGCAACACGTCCTTCCACGAGCTGGCAGGCATTTTAGAACACAAAAAATGACTAAAATATAATTAATTTACGCATGGTCTTGACTTGTTGTGCTCGCACTGGTAGTAGGAACTAGTAGAGGATTTTCTTTATTTATAACTCTCCTCGCATTTTTTTGGCTTTGAAGTGAATCATGGTTGTGGACATTATGTATGAATGTGCAAATATCTGTGAACATGAGTTTGATGTGGAAGTTGAACTTGGAATGTTGGGCTTGCGCGTGAACTATACCATGTCCAATGCTTCGTCTGTTATTGTTTGGAAAGTAATTGTTGTTATTACATGACCCAAAAAAAAACATTTTGTGCCACATCAGTAGATGCACGGACATCACAACAGGCATGCTGACTGGATAAACATTTGAACCTAACTATTTTGAAAGAAATTTTGTATTGACAACAGTTTTAGATAGCAGGAGACGCCTAGCCTGCTCTGCCTCTGCTAGCTTATTTCTGGCTTCTTCCATCTCTTCTTTGGCTTGGGTGAAGAGAGCATCTGATTGCTCTTTTCACTTCTTCAGGAACTCAGCTACATTCTCAAGGGTTGTTGCACGCTTTCTTTCAGCCTTTACTAATGCCACGAGGAAACGAACAGCTGACGACTCCACCTGGCTTGTGTGTAATCCAGTATCCTCTGGGAATTTGCACTTTGTATCTAATCCAACATCATTAGGGAACTGGTACCTTGTGTGTAATCTAGCCTCATTTTGGAAACATGATCTCGAGGTTGACCATACTTCCCTCCTCGCAGGAACTGCATCCTGACATGAAGTTACTTCTTTTTTAGATCAATACTCAGAGCAACCTAGATCCATTTAGTAGAAGGCAGATTAACAGAAATCGAAGAAGTGAATTCAAAAGGAAAAAATAAATAAAAACAGACTACAAGGTGAGAACACCCACTTCCTACATCAAGCTAAAAACGAAAGCATTAGGATGATTAAGACTCTTCTTATTACACATCGAAGAACACCACGCTGAAGAGAAATAGAAACTACAACATATACACATCGAAGAACACGAGCTTACACGAAAGTAATTGAAAGGTTGTTACTTACCAAAGCTCGTTTTATAGGTTCGGTGTAGCTCCTCTTTAACTTGCCACGCTCCTTGAAGATGTCTCGAATATCCCATGTTTGGTCTTCATTGCTCCTCTGCATGTTCACACTCGTGGTTTTAAAATCCCAACATGGCAAGAAAAATATACTACTAGTAATACTCGCGCATCTTGCGGGCAACATTAAAGCACTCGTCTGCCATGTTAGAGCATCTCCAACAAGATAAACTACTCATACAAATGCATCTTGATGCATGCAACACATGGGCATTTTGCTAGTTCTAAAAACATTTCCATCATTTGCCACACTACTGGTTGCAGATGAAAAACCTACCCAAGCACAGCGCGATACAGGAGCGACGCACAATTACAAGCTGATATTCTGTTGGACAATGGAGGTTATAACCAATTACTTTTACGGGAACAATAGCACCCAGGAAATTTGAAGGGTAGGTATGAACAAAATTGGAACTGCACATGTAATGCTAAGTGATTCAATACACACATTACCAATCGAGGAGGAGAACGATGGTCACGGCAGCCTCTGTGAGTCATGGTCGGCAACGGGAGTCAGTTCATTGTCCACGACGGTGGTACTTCTATGCTTGGTGTCGGCTTCCGGGAAGCAGATCCGAGACCGTGGAAGACGATGCCGGGGAAGAAGCTCTGTGTACGACGATGACGGTGGACCGGCTCCAGTGCGGCGTATGAGGTCGTCGATGAGGCAGATGCGCTGTTGTGGACGAGTGCGCCGATGTAAAGGGGAGCAGCACGAAGGCTGCGGTGCCGTGGAGAAGTCTATTTTGTGGTGGGGGTAGAAATTGGGGCGTATTCAGGTGTACTACTCTGGGTGCCGGGGTGGGGTTGGCTGGGTAGGGTGAACCTGAAGTTACGAAAACAGCCACCTACCAAGTGTCATCCATAGGCATGTTCCGAAGGCTATGATGGTAACTTCCCACTGCTCGAATCAGGGTCGCGGGAGATTTTCCTGCCAACCTCAAAATTTTGTGACACTAGACTCCCCGTGTGGCGTGTTGAGTGATTCGGCTAAGCAACTAGCGACTAGTAGTAGTAAACTCTGCATATTAGGTTTGACCGAAGTCAAACTTCCTAAAGTTTGACCAAGTTTATAGAAAAATATAAACATTTACCATAACAAATATGTATGATGTGAAAGTACATTCAATAATGAATCTAATGGTACTTAGTTGTTATTGTATATGTTAATATTTTTTGTTATAAGCTTTCTGGGAGTTTACAAAACTTGACTTTGACCAATGCTAATATGCGGACTTAAATAAAAACGGAGGGAGTACACATTTGTTTTCTTAGTTGGTGGTGAACTAATCATTTGTTGAAATTGTGAAATAAATATATTAGGCTATTGACTTCAAATGTAATGGTCTATACAATTCAATAGTTACAATCATTGTCGAATCCCAAGATGTATACAAGGTCTGTAGTACTTCACAACATGCTCAAACTCACATCATCCCAGTCAAATGAGAATCTAAATTTCATTTCATAGTTATTACTTTGTAGGATGCAACAAGAACAACCATAATTTTACATCAGCCATTATAGAAGCAACATTTTGACATATCCCAATGTGTGAATGAAATGTGCAGAGAGAGCTTTTGAAGATGGAGCAGATAGGGCGGGAAAGATTGTATGTATGTGGATGAGAGAGTAGGAGACAAACCTAATGAGACAAAAAGAGAGAGATAGAGAGAGAAAGAGAGAGGAAGAAGTTAGGTCTGTGAGAAAGATGCATACATGTAATATACATGAGATGCGTGTGCATCTGAATTCTGTATACGTGGAAGGAGAAGAGACAACATGTTTGATGAGAGAGCAGGAAAAACATGGACGAGAGGGGAACGATATCGTGGGTTAGGGATTGACAATTTTGTGCAGGGGAGAGAGGGATTGGTAATTTTGTGCAAAAGAGAGAGGGTGGGGGAGGAGTCAGTCAGCCGCCGTCAGATCACCCTGCTTCCAAATGACCCCGCATTCTCTAGCGCGGTGTGGTGAACATCTTCGATCTGCTCGTTGCCCTCTTTGAAGATTGAGGTGCTGTTTATGTTGGGGTGCAAAGAAGCACAAGCGAGAGTGGTCGCCGTATAACCTTGGATGGGGATGAATGGTGTGATCGGGGGAGTGTGTGTGTGTGTGTGTTGTGCTGCCTGTGTCTCTGTGTGTGTGTGTGTGTCAGATATTGAGAGAAAATAAACCTAAGGAGAGAAATGGGTATTCACAAAGAGATTGTGCGGGCCTTGAGGTGGGCAGGGGCCGGGCGAGGGTGTCAAAATGTGCGCGTTGATGCATGTGTTGCATGCGACCGTGCGAGGGACGGACGAATCGAGAGAGATGGTTGTTGTGTTACGGATGCTCCTCTCTCTGTCTCTCTCTATCTCCCTCTCTCTCTCTCACACACACAAGTAAACTAGAAGACCGTTCTCTCATGTATACACAACATATCGACATCTGTCTATGTCTCACTCATGCACGATCATTTGCACATTCACACCTCTCTATGTCTGTATCACACGCACACCGTCTCCACATTGCCCTTCCGCCACAACACGCATATGGACACATACACACGTTCTCTCTCAGTCACACACACAAAATCAGTATTAAAAAAACTAGGGCGCACCTAAAACGTCCAAATCCAAATAAACACGAACTGGAGGTAAATTCAAATATATGGAAATATTGCAGCGTCAAGAACTTTCACAGGAAAAAAAGTTGAGTAACATTCGAGGATTGTTTTCACACACACAAAAAGGTTCGGTGGATGCCCTTCTAGCGCGACACGGTGACGCACCGTTCGATCGACCGCGCGGCCGCGATTCACGCGCTTGCACAGGATTCCATATCGTGGCCATGGTACTAAGGCTGGTCACAATGGGCAAGAACATAAGCTAGTAACTAATGAAAGCGTTGCCTAAGTCTAATGTTAACATGTACTAGTACGGTTTTCTTTTAAGTTTGACCAACCTTATATATAGAACTAAAGTAAGCTCCCACACGCGCACTCATCAATATGCCGCCGCCGCCGTTGCGCATGCCGGCGCCCGCCTGCTCCGGCCAACAATTTCTCGCCCATCACCGCCGTGTCGCAGCCATCCCTGTGCCATGAAGCCGAAGGCTCGCCTGCTCACTTCGTCTGTAGTCCCTCCTCGCGATGCCGCCGCGCTGCCAAGCACGCGAGCAGCTGGTGGAGCCGCGTCTATGCACGCAGCGTACGAAGAGGAGGACGAGCGCGTGCTCTAGCACGCCGGCAAGGAGGAACTAGCGTGTCATTGTCGTCTCCGCCCGCGCAGAGGAGGCGCGCATGGTGGATGTCTCGTCGGAAGCCGGTCGCGCGCGCGTCGAGCCCGCAAACCGGGTGCGGACGCGGAATCTACCTTCGAGACCTTGAATGCCACGTGGATCCTGCAATCTGAAGGAGCAATTTGGGTCAGTCGACTCATGTGAGCCATTTGATGCAACATGGATGGCTAGAAGGGCTTCTTCCACCTCTTCTGCCATCTTCTTCCTTCGCTCTGTCGAACTTCTTACACAAATCGACTGACCCAAATTATACTACTAGTACGAACGTATTAAGTACAGTAGGAACACGAAGATACAAGCAGTAGTACCAACTGCAAGAAGAACAGTAGTAAGACATAGTACTAGTACTACTATACGTACTAAAGAGTTCAAATAACGAGAAAGAACATAAACATAGTTCTGCTGGGGCCTCAGCACAACACACCTTGAAAATAAACTAATAAGCAACTAGTCCGGTTGACACTGCAGTAGAACCAGCATGAGCGACGGCACTGCCACCTACTTGGAGTCCGAGTCCATGTCCTCGACTTCGTCCTCGTCCCTCTTCCTCTTCCTCTTCGCCGACGCCTCTTTGCTTGAACCGGACACTGGGCTCTGCTTCTTCATCCAACCCTTGTAGGTATTTAAACAAAGGTAGGCATCCATTGCTACTTATAGGATGTGATCTTCATCTAATGTCTTCGACTCCCATGCATGATGAAACTCGTGATGAGGTTTCTTCAGATTAGCGTATGAAGGATCAATCATGGCTGCTAGGGTCAGCATTGAAGGTTGAGAGGAGGACACTAGGCTTGCCTTCTGGAGATCGAAGGGTTGGTCTACAACAAGACCTATCCGACGCAGGACGTCATTGTCGTTCTTAAAGCCTACAGTAACGAATTTCACTCTTTTGTCGTTGAGGAAGTTCTTAAAATCCTGGCACTCAACGTCGGCATGGCATATGTGGTAGACCAAGCAAACGTTATGTACGCAAACCTGGATCACGGCGGGCTTCTTCCACTCTTCGTCCTTTAGATCATTCTCTCGTCCTAGGACTGTGGTGTACTCAACATCTAGCCCAGCGACCCACTCATCCGTTGAACTGTTGAACATGTGTAGGAAGCGAGCAAGCCATGCTTTCACCGTCTCGGATCCACGTGTGTAGATGACGATGAATTGATCGCCGGTGATGGTTCTAACCTGGTACTCAGCAGCGACCATGGAGATTTGGGAGGCCATGATTTTGGAGGAGGTTTAGGAGAAGTTGAACTGTTGTACCCCGCAAAAAAAAACTGGGAGCGAACTAATGTGAAAGGACGGGACGACTGGGAGCGAACTGTTGTAAGGTAGAAGACGGGGACGAGTAGGGCGTGCGAACGGCGTGGGGTTGCTAGCTTGCCCGGTGGATAAACAGCTGCAAGCCCCCAAAGAGTTCTCGAGAACTATGCGGGACCCACTAGATGTCATGTCTACTAGACCCATATCGTAGGCCTGACGGTATAGCTTCTGCCTGTTCGCATGCCATGCCGGCGCGTGGATGTAACTTCACTTAATTCCGTCAAACATCGCGCCTCCCATGACCTTCGCCTCCCTCGCGCGGTCGTGCCCTTTGAGATTCGATCGACTATAAATGAGCAATTTTTTGCCTTTTTTTAGAGAAGCAATTTTTTTGCCTACTCCGCATGCATGATACTCCCTCTCGTCCTTTTTACTCCCGTCAACCGTTTGCAAAGTGTTTGACCAAATTTATACTTTTTTTTGAACACCACCTTATATTAATTAACGAGCCACACCAGTACACTGATTCGATACAATATTCACCACACAGGGCGGTATGTTATTTACAAGAATACCATCTAATCTATTGTCAATGCTATACTTAGCGATTAAGTGTGCCACCTTATTGGCCGAACGGCTAATCTTTGACAATTAAAGATTGTTGATCAACTTCGAGATGCTCAACGCTTTCATCTTCAGGTCATGCATACCAGACCTGTCAACGCTTTGACAGGCATCAATGAAATCCCACGACCAAATTTATACTAAAAATATCAATATCTACAATACTCCCAAAACACTTAGGCGCGGTGCATTAACTTCTACCTCGTTTCTTGTTTCTTGACATATCAACCAATAGGGGATGTGGGTGTGCATGCTTTTAATGACTTGAGACTACCAAACACGACATGCAGTGGTTAGTTCATTGCATGCAATGCTATTAATTAGCAAATAAACATTAAGATCTCTCATTTTCCCCTCCTCCTTGGTCATAGTGCACAATCTAAGATGACTTGCTCACCTAGACGGAGGGAGTACTGATTATAATGAGTACTCCCTCCTTCAATCTATATAGGGCCTAATGCGTTTTTCAAGACCGCCTTTGACTATTGATAAAATTAATACTACATGACATGCATAATGTGAAAATTACATCATTGAAAGCTCCTTTCACATAAGAATTTAATGATGTGCTTTGTGTAAGTTGCATGTCATACATTATTGCTCTAACATTTGGTCAAAGTTAACCTCGAAAAACGCATTAGGCCCTATATAGATCGAAGGAGGGAGTATAAGAACTACGTTTTATAATGAGTGTAAAAATATTGTTTTGACATTGTGAATGTTGACACATTGTGGAATAGTTTTTGAAGTCTGCAAAAGTACTCAACTAGTGCTGTCGTTCTCCACAAAAAAATGTGTTTACCAATGCATGCATGAACTCTAGTTACTCTAACCCCCCTCTCTTCTTTAATTCTTTGCCACATCAGCATGTTTGCTATTCCCGTGTGCATGATACCAGCTAAGATACCACCATTATGGCCAGCCTTAATCATCACATGCAATAATTTAGTGCACCTTGAAATATGAACATGTGTGGGGCGTGTTTGTTTTTAATGACTTGAGACTATACCTAGCACGGCACGCAAGATGACTTATTATGCACCGTTCCCCATACTTGCAGGAAGCCTGTTCGTCTCCAAAATTTTTTCCTCTCCATATGTGGAAACAATATGCCTGCCAAACTCTCCTTCTCCCTCCGGCGGTCCCACCACTCCACCCCGTGTGAAAAAATCTGCATGCATGACTCTCCTCCCCCCATGCTCGTCCAATCCGTTGTGACCAGCAATATTTCCACCCCTTCGCTCCCCCGTAATTTACTCCAACAAATATGCCCACGTAGCTGTTACTTAACTGCAGGTGCATTCGGTCACTGACATATGGGCTCAACAGGGGTCTGGCCCACATGTCAGTGACGCAACTGGACCGGCAATTAAGTCAGTGCAACTCAGTCCATATCTTACGTAGGTGTGCCATTGCTCGCTATAAATATTGCGCCTCCCACGACATCGCTATCTCCTCCCCTTCACGTTCAGTTCATCGCTATCTCCTCCCCCTCCCTCTCACGTCGACCACCATAGCATCGCTCCTCCCAAGCCCTAGGAGCCTCTCGCTGCATCGCTATCTCCTCCCCCTTCCTCTCACGCGTCGCCGTTCCGTTCCTCGCCGCCACTAGTCGAGGAGGACGCGTCGTTGTTCCACTCCTCGCCGCTACGCGACGCATCGCCGTTCTGTTCCTCGCCACCACTAGTCGAGGAGGACGCGTCGGCGTTCTGCTCCTCGCCGCGATGCATCGAGGTGGATGCGTCGGCGTTCCCAATCTCGCCAGCACGCGCGCCGGAGGACGCGTCGGCTCCCCGCTATGAGGAGAACGCCGCGCCACCCGCCGAGCCCCCCAGCCTTGAGGAGCTTTGGAAAGAAATGGATGTCGCCTTGTGGGAGGCTTTGCCTCCAGTAGAGCGCGCCAAAATAGAGGCAGAGAAGAAGGCCGAGGAAGAGAAGCGCACCGTGGAAGAAGCTGCCTGGGAGGCCTATGTCGTGTCCGAGAGAGTCAGGCAATTGGCTCTTTGGCAGAAGGCTCATGCGAGGGCCGTGAGGGTGGCGGAGGACGCCCGTGCCGACGCCCTGAGTGCAGTCGGGCCCAAGCGCGTCATTTACGCTTGGTGGTACATGGACCGGGTGCACGCTTCCAGCGAGGAGGAGTACCTGTTGGCGCCGGATCACCACACCGGTGAGATCGTGCTCGCCCGCCGGCAAGCTGCCAATCAGCACCTCACGAGTTGCGAGGCCGAGGAAGAGGCGTTCTGTCGGCGCGCTGGGAAACGGCCGCGCACCAGGGCACTCATGGCGCGCCGCAAGCGCTCATGCGAGCGTCGTGGCTTTTAGGAGGAGTATAATTTTTGTTTCGTAAGGCGATCTCATTAGTTTTGGGATGCAAATGATAAATCCCGAACGTTCAGAAATTTTTAGCGTCCTTAATTAAGTATGTAAAAGGGAATGTTTGGAAACCTTGTGTATTCGTACGCGTTTTGCAAGTACGTGCATATAGCAGAAACTTTACTATATACTATCACAGGAAAAGAATTCTACGAGACCAGGTCTGACGCGAGACTCATCCTGATGGATGACATGTGGCATTCACAAATCACAAAGCATCCCCCACCCCCCCCCCCCACTTAAAATCATGGGGGAGAGATTAGATGCCTTGTGATTTGTGAATGCCACGTGTCATCCATCAGGATGGGTCTCTCCTGCTAACCGTGAGACCTAGTCTCATATAATTTTTTTCCACTATCGCACTACACGTCTCTCTCGATATATGCTTGCAGACTGTGGTACTCCCTTCGTCCAGGTCAATAAGTCATCTTCGGTTGTGCACCGTGACCAAGAAGGAGGGAAGACTTATACACCTAGTCTGCAGAGGAGCAGTCCAGTTCCTCCCCATTATTTCTATCTCCCCAACCTGCGTTACTGATCTTGACTTGTCTTCATCTTTGCAGGGACACGGAGACGCTGGCCCAGAGAGCAAAAAGGGCCAAGGCCACGGCGGGTATTGAGCAGCCCGGACAGCAGCCCCCGACAAAGCCCCCAGCGTAAGTTCATCATTCTTCTCTCTTCGACATGTGTCAGGGGCGCGACACTTTGGTGCTGACCTTGCTAGGTGTGTAGGAGGGGAGCGGCAGCAGGAGGAGCCACAGGGGGCTGCTCTCAACACGCTGCCCCCATCGACCACGCCGCCCCGAGGGACGTCCCCGACAAGGGCACTAAGCACCGGGCCCACACACATGGAGGAGGAGGAAGAGAATTTGGGCGCCGGTGGCTTTGCCTCGATGCCGAATGTTGGCGGAGAGGGGACTTCCGTTTCCCAGCCGGGTGTCGGCATCGGTAAGTCGTTCGCCATTTTGTCCCTGCTTCTTCTTGTTTTCGGCTCTTGGTCTTGGCTTTGCCTCACCGCCGTCTTCGGTGCCCAGATTCCTCCTTGGTGGACCCAGAGGATGTGGACGCTGTCATCGAGGGTGTCGCCAAGGCCACCGGGGCGGACGCCGAGAAGGTCCCGCCGAGGAGGCCATAAAGGACGCCATGGAGGAGGCCGCCGGGGGGCCTTCCAGGGAGGCCGACAAGGCTGCCGCTGAAGAGGCCGACAAGGGGCTTGCCGGGGAGATGGAGGAGATGGAGGAGGAGGCTGGTGACCGGCCTTCCTCCTCTGCTGCTTCCAGCTCCGGCAAGTACCTGAGGGTGAGCGACGACTTGTTCGTCCACCTTCTGGGCACGTCGAGCACCAGGACGCCTGTTGAAGGAGAGGTGTTTGACGATGAGGTGATTGCCACCGCCGGGCTCGAAGTCGTTAACGAGCCAATCGTCGTCGGCGGCGGTTTGCAGGAAAGGCTGAACGTCCACACCATGGGCGCCAGCTTCCGGAAGCTCCAGGCGCTCTACCGCGCCCGCTTGGTCAAGGTTGAGTCCAGGATGGCGGTGGTGGAGAAGGTGGAGGCGGACCTCCAGGAGCGCGTCGCTGAAGGGTGGGATTGGTTCCGCGAGGCCATCGAGAAGTTCAAGGCGGCCCAGGACGAGCAGGCCAGGCGCGACATGGAGCTTACCATGAAGCTCGCCGACGTCGAAAAAGCCCAGGAGGCAGCGAAGAACTTGGCCGAGGCCGCTGAGGCCGTTCGGACCCAGCGCGAGGCCGCGCTGAACTCCTAGGAGGAGGATCTTGCCGCACGCAAGGAGAAGCTCGCCGCCACACTTCGTGGCAAAGATGCCGATATGGAGAAGCTAGTCCTGCAGTGGACCAGTGAGCTGGAGTGGAGGCACAAGGAGGCACTCAATGCCCAGGCCCGGGTTCACACCGGCAAGGTGAAGGAGCTGGAGGAGGAGCGCCACAGGCTGACGGAGCAGGCGTTGAAGCTATCCCGGGAGAAGGACGCACTTAACGGTGCTCTGACGGAGGCACATGGCGCAGTCATCGGCAAGGCTAGGGAGCTTGCCGAGGCCAACAACTCCATCGGGGATCTCAAGCTAAAGCTGAAGGGTCTCGAGGAGGCACTAGAGGAGGCCAAGACTCGAGAGAGAAACTTTGGCACGGCACTGGAGGGCGAGAAGCAGTTGCGGCAGAACGAAGGCCTCAACTTCGCCGATCATGTGGCGGGCGAGAACCGTTGGCTCGAACGCCTTGCTACCGTCGCCAACCAGGCGGCCGCGCAGCTTGCCACCATGGGGATGCCGGACGTGAGGTATGCCCCGGAGCGGAACGTGAGAGCCCATTGCACCCTGACCTTGTTCTTTGAGAAGGTCGTCCATGCTCTCGAGTAGCTCCATGCCAATCAGGCGGCCTCACTGGCCGAGGAGTCCCGGATGCTTTGCCAGGGCGCCATGACCAAGGTCCTCACCAAGTTGGCGCACTGGTAACCCGACCTCGACTTCGACGCCGAGCTGGAGAGCTTGCCAGAGGGTGTTGACTTCGCACTGCTCAGGGAGCGCATCAAGCCCATCACCAACCGTGTCGGCGGAATTCTGAGGGTGGAGGGCCAGTGCCGGGATTAGGCATCCCATTCCTCATTGCCGCTGCGGTTCACAACCAAGACAATTGCTATATCTAGTTAGAACCGCGGCAACAATTTGATGTAACATAACTCTGCAGCACTTTCAGTACTATGCATGTTATTTCCTTGTTCGATTTCCGTTTGTATACGCACCCTACGCCAACTAGGGAGGCTTGCCGGCGCAGAAGCCCAAGGCGGCGTCTTGGGGACGGATTCACATTGGCCTGCCGGGTATGCATGCTGCCGGATGAGCCACCTTACCGTTCTTAACACGACCACTCGAACTGTCGAGCTTGACTCGAGTCAGAATCGAGAGCATTGTCAATCGCGGAAGGCTAACCCTGCCGCACTCGATGCGGCCGCTTGAGTTGTTGAGCGGACTCGAAACAGGGCAAAGGGCGTTGCCGATAGCGGGAGAGCCCCCTGGCGTGCAGGTTTTCCATACAAAGGCACGACATCTCCGAGGGAAATAACCTTGTATAAAGAGGAAAGAAAGTAGTCAGGGTTCGGTGTGACTTAGCTTCTGCTTGTAGTCGCGCTGACGTCGATCTTTCGACCCCTTCTCCCGCTTCTCTTAGAGCCATCGCCATGAAGAAACGCTCACTTAACTGCTAAAACCGATTCTCACAATTGCGCTCCCCTACCTGGCACGCCAAGGATGTCGGTGGGAAACGACACCTATGGGATCACAAGAATCCCTACTGCGGTTGCGGGGCGCGGGGTTGAGAGAAGAGCGGGTCTAACAGAGAGCATGCGGTTCGTTTATCCAGGTTCAGGCCGCAAGGATGCGTAAAACCCTAGTCCTACTTTGGTGGATGTATTCTGAGTTCTTGAACTAGCTACGGGGTGTAACGAGCTCCAAAAAGCTGAATCCCTCTCCTCGTCGCCTTGGGCCTCCTTTTATAGAAAAAGGGGTTGCCACACTAGCACACTTGAGGTGGAAAGGCAACAGTGTTGCGAGGTTATCCTAGTATTACAGGACAAAGCGCATTAAATGAGAGGCTTAGGTGTCCCTCCACTTTATCAGGGGTGGGGGCGAGGCCCGTCCTGTCCGTCGCCGCTCCTCCAAGATTCGACACGTGCCCTGGGAAGCGATGCATTCGGTGCCATGTAGGTAGGTAGGCAGCTGATGTGGCGCGATGGTGGAGTCTCCACGAAGGGCTGCATGTCGCCACGCAGGTGCCTGCCCAGCTGGTTGGGTCGGCAGCTGCATGCGAACGGCGGCGGAGACTTGGCTGGTGTGGGCCTGACGGTGGCCCTGCTGGTGCGCTTGGCGAGGGCCTTGCCGGATGGCCCGACAAGGGTCTTGCTGTGGCGTGCAGGCCTCCCCGGCAAGGATTTTGCCGAGGGTCTTGTGGGTTTCTTCAGTGAGGATGTCTGCCTTCCTATCCTCATTTGACCTTGACTATTCTTTGTCTTCATGAAGATCTGCATGCCACCACAGAGGTGCCTCCCGATCCCTTTCCAATGCATTTGTCGAGTGTTGGTGGGCTCGAGGGTGGCTCGCTCGGGTGGCGTGGGCGAGCTGCCCCGACAAGGGTCCTTGCCGGGGAAACCTGCTTTTCCCATCTGATCTTTGTGGCCTTGGTCCTTGGCATTGCTTTGCTTGGTCTTGCGCTTCGATCTTAACTTGGCTTACCTCCCTTGCTCTGCTTGGTGTGTTCATGGGCGCGGCTCTGACTGCCCGTGCACAGGTAAAGGGGTACAAAAATGTGCCCCTAGTTTTGTACACTGACATAGGGTCATGCACTTTGACGGTGACTTCGCACGGCAGGGCGCGGGGGCAGGAGTCATACTCATCTCACCGACCAAGGACAAGCTCTACTACGCCGTACAACTCTGCTTTCAGCATGGTGAAAAGGTCTCCAACAGCAGCACGAAATACGAGGGCTTGATCGCTGGCCTCAGGACCATGGCCACCCTGGGGGTCAAGCGCCTCACCATTAAGGGCGACTCCCAGCTCCTCGTCAACTTCTCCAACAAGGAGTACAGACCAAAGGACGAGCACATGGAGGCTTACCTGGAAGAGGTACGTGAAATCAAAAGGCATTTCCTGGGCTTGGAATTGCAGCATGTCCACACGATGCGAACAAGGAAGCAGATGATATCGCCAAGAGGGCATCTCACCATGAGCCTCAAAACCCTGGTGATTTCGAGGAGAGGCTCTTCAAGCCATCAGAGATGCCCCCAACCATAGGCCTAGAGCTGCTTCGGGAAGAGCCACCACTGGTCTCGCCCTCAGTCGCCCCGCCTTCTGGCCCAACCCCGAGAGCCTCCCTACTCCTAGCGTTGGATCCGCAGGTAGGTTTTTGGACCGAGGAGTTCAAGGCCTACCTTCTCCATGGTGCCTTACTGGAGGAGGAGGAGGACGCAGAGCGCATGGCTCGCCAGGCCGCTGCTTATTTCTTGCAGGACGGTGAGTTGTACCAAAGGCGCCCCAACAACGTCTCGCTACGCTGCATGTCCAAGGAGCAGGAGTGCGAGCTATTGGCCGACATCCATGGTGGAGATTGCGGACACCAGTCCTCATCACACACCCTCATGGGCAAGGTATTCTGTAGCGGCTTCTACTGGCCTACGGTGCTCCATGACGCCACCGAGTTGGTGTGATCCTGCGAAGCCTGCCAGTTCCATGCCAAGCAGATTCATAAGCCCATGCAAGGTCTTCAGGCCATCAAGCTCTCATGGCCCTTCACGGTCTGGGGGCTGGATATCCTGGGCTTGTTACCTCGAGCGGCCGGCGGTTACCTCTACCTCTACGTCACCATCGACAATTTCACTAATTGGGCGGAGGTGGAGCCCGTGCGCACCATCCCCACCGGCTCGGCCGTCAAGTTCATCTAGGGCCTCGTGAGCTGTTTCGGTGTCCCTAACCATATCATTACTAACAATGGCTCCCAGTTCACAAGAAACCTCTTCAGGACGTACCATGCTAACCTTGGAACGCAGATATGCTACGCTTCGGTGGCGCACGCATGTAGCAACAGCCATGCCGAGTGCGCCAACACGGATGTCCTAAGGGGCCTCAAGACAAGGAGCTTCACAAGAAGCTTGAGGCCCTCGGCAGGGGTTGGTTGGGTGAGCTTCAGTCAGTGTTGTGGTCTATTTGCACCACCGCGACTAAGCCCACCGGCGAGACCCCGTTCTTCCTCGTCTACGGGGCTGAGGTGGTCCTGCCACACAAGGTCAAGCATTGCTCCCCATGAGTCATGGAATCTGACGAGGCACTTTAGGATGCCTCGCGGGGAACATATCTCGTGTTCGGCGAGGAGGCCCGCCGCTAGGCCTCGCTCCGTGCGGTGAGGCACCAGCATGCGCTGCGGTGCTACCATTCCGTAGCATCCGCTCACGGACCCTCGAGGTTGGAGACCTTGTCTTGAGGAGGGTCCTCACCCGAGAGGACCTCCACAAGCTCTCGCCCATGTGGGAGGGCCCGTTCAGGATCGCCCGCATCTCCAGACTCGACGCTGTATGCCTAGAGACGTAGGATAGGGACCCCATCCAGAATGCCTGGAACATCCAGCATCTTTGCAAGTTCTACCCGTGACACTCTCATGTACTAATGAGTGGGGTTGTACACGCCCCGGAGTCTCATGAGCACCTTCCCTGGGCCTCATGGGGGCTCCCACCCACGTCCAAGAGGAAGCCCCATGCTCCGCGTTGGCGGACAATATGGTCAAACAATGACTATGCCCACATCAAGTGGAGGCCCCATGCTCCATGCTAGTGGGAAGGCTGTCCTAGGTGCCGAACGCGGATGTTCTTTTCTTTCTCTTGTAACCAAAAATTTGCTATTTCTTGGAATGAAGTTTGAAGTTTCCGCGCCTTTATTCAAACGGGGGGTCAATATTTTTTATTCTTGCGGTGTTTTCCTCTACAACCTTGTTTTGTAGGAATTAACAGTGGCCCATTGTTCACTCCCTCGCGCCTCGCGAGCGGGGGCTGGGCATGGTGTTGAACTCGGGGTGTACCCGGCAACGTTGCCACAATGTCTGTGGGTCAGCCCACGCACACACCTCGCCATGCTTTGGCGCCTGGATCCTCAGGCGATGCTCTTGAGTGAGCCAACATGCAAGTGTGGTCCTCGGCCCCAGGCCTCAGGAGCTTTCATCTCCTGGCTACACCGGGCATCGCGACCGGGCGCAACTGTGATGATCGAACCTTGCTCGAGGGCTCGGGCTTAGGATGGGCGTCAAGAAGGGGCGGCTGGTCAAAAAGCAGTCGTGCCTGGACTTGCTATCAGGGAACCTCACGCCAAGCGCCACCTATATCCATTGGAAGTTCAACACCTAGCAAAGGTGTCTCCGGAGGCCCCGAAACCTCACGAGATCCTCCTTGGGACCTCAGGGGTGTACCCGAGGTCAAGGCTCCAGAGGAGCATGTGTCACATCCCTAGTTCTGGTATGTCATAGGTTTTCTTTGTGCATCATGTTAAGTTTCAAATGAAATTGAAATGGGGATGTTTCAAACCCTAGCACCAAAGCAAATTCAAATAGGTCCAAATCAAAAATGGAATTTCAATAAAACCAAAATGTTCTTCAAAAATGTTCATGGTCTTTGGAAAATGTTGCAAGCAACAACCATAGGTGATGCACATTTTTGCTAAACATTTTGGATTTTTGAATGAACCCATATGTATTTGAATTGGAGCTGTTTAAAATAATATAAATATTTTAAAGGCTCCAAAAATGTTGGAATTTGGTGAGGGCCTCTGGTATATCATAACTAGTGGTCACAAGGAATCTCAACATTTTTACATTTGTGCTAGTACTTATTTTAAGCCAAAAACAAATGTCAGAAATAGAAAAGAAATTAAAAAAGGGAAAAAAACCTTACTTGGGCCACTTACCTGAAGCCTGGCACTGTGCGGCCTAGCTGGCCGGCCCAGCCAGCTAGCCCTACCAGTCACCCTCAACCTCCCGCCAGGAGGAGGAGAGGCGCGTGGCCGACGCACGCCGGCGCACGCCCAGCCACCTCCTGCTTACCGCCTTCCTCTGGACGTCCCTGGAGATGCCACGCAGCCTCCCCGACCCCCTCTCACTCTCCCTCGTCCCCGTCTCCTCCTCTATCTCTCTCTCCCGCGACAGCCGAAGCGCTGTCGTTGCCGTTGCTCACCGCCGACGCGCTCTCCGCCGTCCCCTCGCCCCTCCGTCGTGTCCACGCGCTCCGCCGCTGTGGGCTACGCCTCCTCGTCGAGACGCACGGCGCCGGACGCCCTGGAACGCCGCCATCGCCATCATCTTCAACCTCGGACGCAGCCGACCGCCGACTCCAATTCGGCGTCTTCAGCGCCTCCCCGAGCCCACTGGCCTGCTCAGCAACTCCGCCGTGAGCTCCTCTCCGTTTCCCCCCTGTTTCCCTCCTTGCGCTCAACCCCTAGCTTATCTCCCCGTCGCACTCGTAAGCTCCTTGTCGCCGGCGATGTCGCCGATGCTGCCAGGGCTCGTTCCCGTCACATCTGGGTGCATAGGCAAACTCCAGCAGTTCACAAGAGCCCGTAGAGCACCTCATCCGGCATCCCCGTGGCTTGCAGCCTCGCCTGCCTCATCCCCCTGCTCTGGCCACCACGGATGAGCTTGCCGCCGGTGAACCAGGTCACCCCCCCAGCCGTGTGCTTCCCTGGATGCGCGCGAGTCCCAGCATCCCGTAGCTGCACTCCGCGCGCCAAATGGCCCCCTGTAGGCAAAACCCGCAGCGCAGCGCCGCGTCTGGACTCGCCGACGGCTAAACGCCGTCGACCGCTGACCTTTGACTGGCGTGGGCTGACCCCACTGCCCAGTTTGACCTCCCCCTCTCTCTCACTGACTTGTGGGCCCCGCCCGACTAATTACTTTAGTTAGCTCTAATTAACTAGCTAAATTAGCTACTACGGCCACTGACTAGTGGGCCCTGCCCAGTTAGTTAGGACTAATAAGTTAGTTAGTTGACTGGGTCACTGACCAGTGGGACCCACGGGCAGGTTTGACCTGGTTAGCCCCATTGACTAGCTTACGTCATGCTGACATAGAGCTGACGCAATAATTGATTTCTGGAATTATTTTTTTAACTCTGGAAATTCCAGAATATTGCTTAAACTTTAAAAAATCATAATAATTCAACTGTAGCTCAGAATGAAATAATTTATATATGAAAAATTATCAGAAAAATGCAAGGAATCCATTTATGCCAGTTCCATGCATGAAAAACCAACTTATAAATGCTGTATAAGTGAAAACATAATATGGGCATTTTAAATGCTTCATTTTGAATTGCATTTGAATCTTTGATTCAAATGGGATTCAACCAACTTGGTAGCATCTTGCATTAGCCCAAACACTAGTATTTGCACATGTCATGTTCATGCATCATTTTCTTGCATTTGTTCGTGTGTTGATCGTCGGTACCGTTTCTTCTCGATAGGTTCCACTCCGGGAGGTGTTCCCGAGTACCTGTCGGAGGAGCCGTACGCCTTCGTCGTTCTATCAGGAAAGCAAACCCCCTTGAGCATTTAGATAAATCCCACTCTCTCGTGCCCGCTCCTTATACTGCATTAGGACAACAACGATTCAACTGCTACTTTTCTGCTACGGTAGTTGAACCCATTCCTCTGCATGACCTGTCATTGCCACAGCAAATAGTTGAAACCCACTAGCATGAGTAGGAGTTGCTTGAGCCCTGATGTGCCTACTCATCCATGCTTGTTTTCTTTATGCCAGCTATGCTTAGAGTTGTGTCAGGTCTGATTCATCGGGAATGAATCATTGTGGTGAACATGTCCTACCGATAAAGGCTAAGTGTGTGAACACGTTTTGGTAAAGGTAGCGATGAGAGGCCATGTAGGAGTACATGGTGGGTTGTCTCATTGGAACCGTCCCTAAGCACTGTGTGCTGTGTATGTTATCCAAGTCCAGTTACTACCACACATTGGGTTCCGGTTATCCGGCCCCTCTCGGCTTATTAAACCACTTGATCTCTGTCCAGGAGTTGCAACTAGTTTCTGGACTTTGTACGTAGTGCTACTTGTCTACCAGGTGGTGTCCGACGGGACGGGCTTGGGACAGACTAGGCACCGTGGCACAGTGTACCAAGTGGCACTTGGATGGTGGGCTTGGGAACCCTGCACACATTGTTTGGGGCCATACTGGAGACTTCGGCCGGAACTCCTTGCGGATGGAACTCGAATAGGCGATAAACCTGGACGAGAGACTTGTGTGGTTAGTCAGGTCATGGGCGACACCCTCGCCCGGCTTCCGCTTGAAGGTTGCCGAGGTACATGACGTGTACAGGGCGATAAGTGGCGAGAGCATGTGTGAAGACGTACACCCCTGCAGGGTTAACATTATCTATTGGAATAGCCTTTTTTCTCGTATATGGAAACTTGGAGGACTTATGTAGTACATAGACAACTTGAAGTGGATACTCTAAAATCCGCAAGATAAGCGTGAGTGCTATGGATGGCCTTCTCGTAGGGAGACGGGAATGGATCCATAGTGGAGTATTGATATGGTGAATATGTGGACTCGTGTGCATCTTCTCACCTCAAAGAAGTTTCTGATACTCGTAGTATAGGCTAGCCACTGAGTCAAAGCTGGCTTGCTGCTGTTAAAACTCCACCACCCCCATGTTGATAATGTTGCATATGTAGATAGTTCTGATGTAAGACTTGCTGAGTACCTTCGTACTCACGTTTGCTTATTTATGTTTTGCAGTTGGTTACACTAGTGACTTCGACGAGTAGCTTGTATCCCAGCTACGATCTTGTACCCTTGGGAGGGTCATGTTTAGTCAGGCTTCTTAGTCTTTTCCTTTTGTAGTTGTCTGTACTCGGACATGTAATGCTTCCATTGCTTGTATGCTCTGAATGATGGGTCATGAGACCCCTGTTTGAATTGAATGCTATGTGGCTCTTCTGGGCCTTTATCTATATGAGTTTGAGTTATGTTGTGATGCCATGTTGTACAGCACATACTTGCATGTTATGCGTACATGTAATGTGTATTGCTATGTGTGCGATCCAACAACCTAGTTGTTTATCCTTGGTAGCCCTCTCTTATAGGGAAATGTAGTCTTGTGCTTCCATGAGCCATAGTAGTCCGCTACAGCCCGGTTCACCGGAGTCCTGCTAGCCCAGCACTACTTCTCCGGAACACTTGACTGGCTGACATGTGATTCACTTCGTTCCTGTGTCTGTCCCTTCGGGGAAATGTCACGCGGTGACATCCGGAGTCCTGCCTAGCCTGCTACAGCCTGGGTTCCCGGAGTCCTGTTAGCCCAATGCTACAGCCCGGATTCATACGTTGTTGACCAACATGCTCGAGGTTGATTCATGTATGCCTGTCCCTGTAAGGTAGTGCCACTTTGGGTTCACGACTAGTCATGTCGGCCTGGGTTCTCTGTCATATGGATGCTAGCGACACTATCATATACATGAGCCAAAAGGCGCAAACGGTCCCGGGCCAGGTAAGGTGGCACCCGTGGGAATACCGTGCGTGAGGCCGCAAAGTGATATGAAGTGTTACATGCTAGATCGGTGTGACCTAGGATCGGGGTCCTGACAGCGTTGGTATTAGAGCCTGACTGACTGTAGGATTACCAAGCCAAACTGGTCGAAGTTGAGTCTAGAAATGCTTTAGTTATATAAGGGAATTGATTGTGGAAGGGAACATAAGGCTCTTTTTAATCCTTTACCTCATGTCATTCTTTCTGAGTCAGCCTCTTCTTTTCTACGAGGGTTAAAGCCTAGGCTTCTTCTCTATCTCTCAGGATGATGTGTTACTAAACCGTAAAGTCTTAGGATTGTTGGGTTGTGTCTCCGTGCAGTTCTACTACTTCCGTGTGTCCTTAGTTTGACCCAGAACCTTGATATTATGATGCTGATTGATTATGCTATTCCTTTGATGAATGTCTCAAAATCCTTTTGAGCATTTACAGCCGCTATGCTGCCGAAATTGTCCTAGGATTTCAAGAGTTTCCAATGCTTTTGCATTACATTCCGCATCCTTATGTCGATGCTAATTCCATCCTTGTTTCCTTGGTTTCTATCCCAGGATGTCGTCTGCTAACCGAGGTTCAGTTGCTCATAGCAAGAACCGGGGAGATGGTAGGGATGAGGATCCTGCTGACCAGCCTTTGATGGCAGAGTTCTTGTTAGCATCCGAGAGGAACAAGCGTGAGACTAACCGCTTGCTGGTACAGATTGAGCAGAACACCGCACATCAGTGTAAGAAGTTGGTTTCCATCACCGACTTCATTGGTCTGAAACCACCCACCTTCCATCATTCCATTGAGCCACTCGATGTAGATGACTGGCTCTGAAGCATCACTCACAAGTTGCATTCTGCGAACATAGCTGAAGGTGACAAGGTCTCCTATGCTACCTATCACCTGGAAGGTCCTGCTAGTATTTGGTGGCAGAGCTATGAGGCTATGCTACCAGCTGGCCAGATTCCTACCTGGAGGGATTTCACCGAGGCTTTTCGTGAGCACCACATTCCTCAGGCTCTCATTGACCGCAAGAGGGAAGAGTTCTGTAGTTTTACCCAGGGTAAGCTGCCTGTTGATGCTTACAGTAGAGAGTTTGGAAACCTCGCCCGCTATGCTATAGAAGAAGTGTCCACGGACGCTAAGAAGCAGGCTAGGTTCCGGAAGGGTCTCAATCCTAAGTTGCGTCGTGATCTCCACTTGCATCATTGTGATACTTTCCAGGCTCTTGTGAACAAGGCCATTAATGCAGAGATAGCTCAGCTCACTTACGAGGAGTCTCATAAGCACAACCGTGATATGGGTTCTTCCTCCCGCTCTGGCTCTCAGAAGCGACGGATTTGGATTCCGAACTCGGCTCTTCCACCTGGTTATGCACCGAGGCCATCCGATGTGGCGCCTCACCCAGCTCAGCAACGTGCTCCACCCAGGCCTATTAGTGGACCACTTGCCAATGTAGGTCCACGTCCTACCTCAGGAACTTGCTTCACCTGCGGAGAACCAGGACACTATGCACGTGACTGCCCTCAGTCCAGTTATACTCCACCCCAATCTGAGAGGTCTGTTGGCCATGAAAAGCCATCCGGCAAGATGATCAGTACCAAGCCAGCCACCACTGAACGAGCATGTGTGCACCACGTCTCAGCTACAGAAGCTCAAGATGATCCCGACGTCGTATTGGGAACGCTTCTTATCAATTGTCACCCAGCTTCAGTTCTGTTTGATACTGGAGCGTCTCACTCTTTCATATCCGAAGGTTATGCTCGATTGCACGACATGTCATTTTGTGATATGCCAACTCAACTAATAATCCAGACTCCTGGTTCCAAATGGCAAACCTCCAAGCTAAGCCATGGTAATGAAATCCTTGTTGACAGACTGGTATTCCTTGCTTCTTTGATATCTCTCAAGTTTTCAGATATGAACATCATCTTGGGTGTGGACTGGATGACAGCTCATCATGCCAAGATTGATTGTTACACTAGATTTGTTCAACTTACACATCCATCTGGCAAAATAGTCACTATCTCCACTAGAGTTGCAAGGTGTTAACTCTATTCTCTTAATGCCAACCCTCTTCCAGACCTTGAAGATATTCCGTTAGTCCGTGACTTCCCGGATGTCTTTCCAGAAGAACTGCCAGGTGTTCCACCTGACAGAAATGTAGAGTTTGTCATAGAACCTATCCCAGCAACTGTTCCAATCTCTAGGAGACCATACAAGATGGCACCCTTGGAGTTAGCCGAGCTTAAGAAACAGCTTGATGAGTCCTTGCAAAAGGGTTTCATCCGTCCCAGTTCTTCTCCTTGGGCTTGTCCTGTCCTCTTCGTCAAGAAGAAGGATGGTACGGATCGGATGGTTGTAGATTATCGCCCCGTTAATGTGGTCACGATAAAGAACAAGTATCCGCTCCCTAGGATCAACGACCTGTATGATCAGCTCGTTGGATCCTCAGTCTTTTCCAAGATGGATTTGAGGTTAGGCTACCACCAAATCAAAATCAGAAACGGGGACATCCCCAAAACGGCCTTTGTTACTCGTTATGGTCAATACGAGTACACCGTGATGTCCTTCGGCCTAACCAATGCTCCAGCTACTTTCTCCCGCTTGATGAACTCGATCTTTATGGAGTACTTAGATAAGTTCGTCCTGGTTTATCTCGATGATATTCTTATTTACTCAAAGAACGAGGAAGAGCATGCCGAACATCTTAGACTTGTGTTAGAAAAACTGAGAGAGCACCGCCTTTATGCCAAGTTCTCCAAGTGTGAATTTTGGTTGCCAGAAGTGACCTATCTGGGCCACGTGATCTCTGGTAAGGGCATTGCTATCAATTCCGAGAGAGTTAAGGCCGTTCTTGATTGGACTCCACCTGAAACGGTCAAGCAAGTTAGGAGTTTCCTTGGTCTAGCCAGTTATTGTCGCCGCTTCATTGAAAACTTCTCCAAAGTGGCCAAACCCCTCACGGAACTTCTCAAGAAAGATAAAAGGTTTGAGTGGACCCCATAGTGTGAGCACAGTTTTCAGGAACTGAAAAGACGCCTGACTTTTGCACCCATACTCGTGCCACCGGATTTCACTAAAGACTTTGTTATCTATTGCGACGCTTCGCATCAAGGACTAGGTTGCATTCTTATGCAGGATCGTCATGTGATTGCCTATGCATCTCGACAGTTGCATCCCCATGAGGAAAATTATTCTACACATGATCTAGAGCTTGCAGCCATAGTCTATGCACTTAAGACTTGGCGACATTACCTTCTTGGTAACCGTTGTGAAATCTACACTGACCATCAGAGTCTCAAGTATATCTTCACCCAACCGAATCTGAATCTCAGACAGAGACGTTGGTTGGAGTTGATCTTGGATTACGACTTAGGAATCACCTTCACCCCAGGCAAAGCCAATGTCATGGCTGATGCTTTAAGTCGTAAATCCTATTGCAACAACCTCATGTTGCAACAATGTCAACCACCCCTCCATGAGGAATTTTGTAAGCTTAACCTTCACATAGCTCCTCATGGTTCCTTTTCTACCTTGGTGGCGAAACCTACCCTTATGGATTAGATCATAGAGGCTCAGAAGCATGATACGGGAATTTCCCGGATCAAGAAAAATATTTCCAAGGGAGTTGCCAACTGTTTCTCTATGGATGAACGAGGTGTTGTTTACTTTGGAAACCGTTTGGTGGTTCCCAAATGTCAACAGATGCAGCAACTGATCCTTAAGGAGGCCCATGAATCTCCTCTCACGATTCATCCCGGTAGGACCAAGATGTATCAGGACCTACGCCAGAGGTTCTGGTGGACTAGGATGAAGAGAGAAATCGCTCAGTATATTGCCAATTGTGACGTTTGTCATCGCGTTAAGGCAGAGCATCAGAGACCTGCTGGCACACTTCAACCTTTAGCTATTCCCGAGTGGAAATGGGACAAAGTTGGTATGGACTTCATCACCGGCTTTCCCAGGACCAAGAAAGGAAATAATGCTATCTTTGTAGTCATTGATCGTCTCTCCAAAGTGGCTCACTTCCTACCTGTTCGAGAGAGTATCACTGCTAGTCAGCTCATTGACTTATATATCTCCCGAATAGTGTCACTCCATGGTGTTCCACTAGAGATCAATTCAGACCATGGCAGTCTTTTCACCTCTCATTTCTGGGAAAGTTTCCAGAATGCCATGGGAACTCATCTTTCTTTCAGTACCGCTTTCCACCCTCAGTCAAGTGGTCAGGTGGAAAGGGTCAACCAAATTCTCGAAGACATGCTTAGAGCTTGCGTTATCTCATCCAGTATGGATTGGGAGAAATGTCTTCCCTTTGCCGAGTTTGCTTATAACAATAGCTACCAATCCAGTCTTAAGAAAGCACCCTTCGAGATTCTGTATGGACGAAGATGTCGAACACCTTTGAACTGGTCAGAAACCGGTGAAAGACAATTCTTTGGACCGGATATGATCCAGGAGGTAGAAGAGCAAGTTCGCATCATTCATGAGAATTTGAAAACAGCCCAATCTTGTCAAAAGAGCCAGTATGATTGTCATCATAAGGAAGTGGCTTATGAAGTTCGCGACAAGGCATACCTTCGGGTTACCCCTTTGAAGGGTACCCATCGTTTCGGAATCAAGGGCAAGTTGGCTCCATGTTACATTGGTCCTTTTCGCATTCTCGCTAAACGAGGAGAGGTTGCCTACCAGTTGGAACTACCCCCACATCTTTCTCGAGTTCATGATGTCTTCCACGTCTCTCAACTCAGGCGTTGCTTCTTGGATCCCATCCACGGAGTGGACCACAAAACGCTTGATCTCCAAGATAACCTCACTTATCGAGAGTACCCCGTTCGCATTCTGGATCAAGTAGAGCGTGTCACTCGACGTCATAACATCAAGTTTCTCAAGGTTCAGTGGTCTCATCATGCCGAGAGAGAAGCTACTTGGGAGCGAGAAGATCGTCTTCGACTTGAGTACCCCGCTTTCTTTCCGCCAACTCCTGAATCTCGGGACGAGATTCTTTCCAGTGGGGGCGAGTTGTCACATCCCTAGTTCTGGTATGTCATAGGTTTACTTTGTGCATCATGTTAAGTTTCAAATGAAATTGAAATGGGGATGTTTCAAACCCTAGCACCAAAGCAAATTCAAATAGGTCCAAATTAAAAATGGAATTTCAATAAAACCAAAATGTTCTTCAAAAATGTTCATGGTCTTTGGAAAATGTTGCAAGCAACAACCATAGGTGATGCACATTTTTGCTAAACATTTTGGATTTTTGAATGAACCCATATGTATTTGAATTGGAGCTGTTTAAAATAATATAAATATTTTAAAGGCTCCAAAAATGTTGGAATTTGGTGAGGGCCTCTGGTATATCATAACTAGTGGTCACAAGGAATCTCAACATTTTTACATTTGTGCTAGCATTTATTTTAAGCCAAAAACAAATGTCAGAAATAGAAAAGAAATCAAAAAAGGGAAAAAACCTTACCTGGGCCACTTACCTGAGGCCTGGCACTGTGCGGCCCAGCTGGCCGGCCCAGCCTGCTGGCCCTGCAAGTCACCCTCAACCTCCCGCCAGGAGGAGGAGAGGCGCGTGGCCGACGCACGCTGGCGCACGCCCGGCCACCTCCTGCTTACCGCCTTCCTCTGGACGTCCCTGGAGATGCCACGCAGCCTCCCTGACCCCCTCTCACTCTCCCTCGTCCCTGTCTCCTCCTCTATCTCTCTCTCCCGTGACAGCCGAAGCGCTGTCGTCGCCGTAGCTCACCGCCGACGCACTCTCCGCCGTCCCCTTGCCCCTCCGTCGTGTCCACGCGCTCCGCCACTGTGGGCTACGCCTCCTCGTCGAGACGCACGGCGCCGGACGCCCTGGAACGCCGCCAGCCATCGTCTTCAACCTCGGACACCGCCGACCGCCGACTCTGATTCGCCGTCTTCAGCGCCTCCCCGAGCCCACTGGCCTGCTCAGCAACTCCGCCGTGAGCTCCTCTCCATTTCCCCCCTATTTCCCTCCTCGCGCTCAACCCCTAGATTATCTCCCCGTCGCACCCATAAGGTCCTTGCCGCTGGCGATGTTGCCGACGCGGCCAGGGCTCGTTCCCGTCGCATCTGGGTGCATAGGCGAACTCCAGCAGTTCCCAGGAGCCCGTAGAGCACCTCATCTGGCGTCCCCGTGGCTTGCAGCCTCGCCTGCCTCATCCCCCTGCTCCGGCCACCGCGGATGAGCTCGCCGCCGGTGAACCAGGCCACCCCACGCCCAGCCGCGTGCTTCCCTGGATGCGCGCGAGTCCTAGCATCCCGTAGCTGCACTCCGCGCGCCAAATGGCCCCCTGTAGGCAAAACCCGCAGCGCATCGCCGCCTCTGGACTCGCCGGCGGCTAAACGCCGGCGACCGCTGACCTTTGACTGGCGTGGGTTGACCCCACTACCCAGTTTGACCTCCCCCTCTCTCTCACTGACTTGCGGGCCTGTAACACCCCGAATGTAATTTACCTTATATGTATCCCAACTCTTGCCGTTTTCTGGCACTAAGTTATTTTATTTCCTCAGGTTCGGGTTTTTGTCTTCGTGTGTTGTTGCCTTTGTTATGCATCTCATATCATGTCATCATGTGCATTGCATTTGCATACGTGTTTGTCTCATGCATCCGAGCATTTTCCCCGTTGTCCGTTTTGCATTCCGGTGCTCCTATCTCCTCCGGTGCCCCTTTCTACCTCTTTTTGTGTGTGGGGGTTAAACATTTCCGGATTGGACCGAGACTTGTCATGCGGCCTTGGTTTACTACCGGTAGACCGCATGTCAAGTTTCGTGCCATTTGGACTTCGTTTGATACTCCAACGGTTAACCGAGGGACCAAAAAGGCCTCGTGTGTGTTGCAGCCCAACACCTTTCCAATTTGGCCCAAAACCTACCTAAACCCTCTCCCTCATCTAGAGCGTTCGATCACGATCGCGTGGCCGCAAACCGCACCTCATTTGGAGCTTTGTAGCTCCCTCTACCTCTATATAAAGGGATCCTCCCTGAAATTTTCGGATCTTTCCTACCCTAAACCCCAGCCCCCTTCTTCCTCCGTGCGCCGGATAGCGTCCGCCGGCGCCGGACGTGTCTGACCTGACCGCACCGCCGTTCCACTCCAGTGGCATCTCGCCACGTGTCCCTTTGTCCTCTCCCGCCGCCCGATGCCACTTCGCCGCCACGCTGCCCCATCGCCGCCCCTCGCCGGAACCCGTCAGCCGCCGCCCCGCCACGCCTAACAGCGCCGCTCAGAGCCACCACCGCGGCGAGCCTCTCTGTCTTCTCCTCCGGCCGGGTCTCCAAGTTCCACGATGAACACCGGCCAACTCCGGCACCAAGTACCACTCCGGCCGCCGTCGTCCACTATTCCGACGAAGTTTTCCGTCGATCCTCGAAATCCGCGCCAGAACTGGATCTGGGACGAATGGTTGACTTCTTCCCCGAAAACCCTAGCTAATTTGCACTTTTCCGCATGTCGTATCTCCGCATTCGTAGCTCCGATTTGTGCGTGTATCATATCAAAATGTTCGTCTCAAAGAGTACATCATTTCATCTCATTGCATCATTTTCATTTGAGCTCATCTTGATGCCCGAAATGCTGTCTGAAGAGGGCTATGTGATAAAATTGTCAGATCTGTTTCATCAAATAGCTATTTGTCATTTTTGCCATGATTAATGTGTGCATGATATGCTCCTGAGCTCTTCATGAGTTTTGTTATATGCCATGCCATCTTTACATAGGTACCTACCATGTATTTTTGTGATATGGGTGGTGACTAGCACAAGCTTGCAAAGTAGCGTATTCGGTAATGCTGATTTCTGGGACTTAGAATTTCTCTAAGTCCTTGTCCTGATTTTGTCATTATGCCATATGTTCATGTTGTTTCCTAGTGATCCGTGCCTCTTTTGAGGATGATCAGTAATGATGATTTGTTAACATTGTGGTGCTCTATCCATCCATGTCTTTGTCTGCATTTATGGAGCACCCTAGCTTGAGTCAATCGAGCTCTACTTTTGCTATTTCGCGAATCCTGGCAGATTGTTGACTTGTTAGCGATTTTGCCGAGGATTTTGCTATTGATCCGTGCATGCTATGTTGTTGTTCTTGCCATGTCTAGCTTCTATGCCATATATTCTTGATGGGTGTATGCTTAGTTTGTCATGCCATGCTCTGTAGCGAGTGCATCGAGCTTGTGAACATGCCTACTCGCTAATTGATTTGCATGCTCCAGTTTTCACTAAGTCTGAGATCTATTTATGTTTTTGCCATGTTCACATGCTTGCAATTGTATTTTCTGATCCCTTTTGGCTCAAGGTCACTAAGGGACTTTTGTTAAGTGCTTTGAGTAGATTCATGTCATGCCTTGCTTTGCCATGTTAAGTTCCTGTAGCATGTAGTTTTCATGCTCTAAAGTGTGCTACCTGATGTTAAATTCCAGATTTGTGTTAATTTCACTAAGTCTGAAACCTGTTATCATTTGCATTTTTCCCATGCTTGTTTGAACCTGTTAGTGGATGAATTAGCCGTAGCTCAGTGTTCATCTTTTGTCTAGCATCATGAGTGGGTCCCTGCCATGTATTTTGTTGTCATGTTTGAGTACTGTAGCATGATTATCTTGATGCTTTTAGATGGCTACTTGCTGATTATCGCAGACCGGTGCCATATTTGTTTTGCTTGCCAATTGCAAACCGTGGATCCGATTCCGGTGATCTTTATATCAATTTCAACCGAAATAACCTCACCTTTCCAGTGGCACTCTTGGATTTCCAAGTTGAGGCCAGGCTCAATCATTCCTTGTCAAATCTTGCATATGCATCACATATCGCATCCCGCATAGCATACCATGTTCGCATCATGTTGTTTGAGCATTGCACGTGGTTGATTGTGTTCCTTTTGCTTGTTTGTCTTGTTTGGGTAGAGCCGGGAGACGAGTTCGCTAACAAGGAGCCCGTTGAGTTTGCTTACGAGGATCAAGTCAACTCTGACAACTTTGTAGGAAAGATGATCATACCCTCGAAATCACTTCTATCTTTGCTTGCTAGATGCTCGCTCTTTTGCTATGCCTATGCTGCGATACCTACCACTTGCTTTCATGACTCCCAAATTGCCATGTCAAACATCTAACCCACCATGCCCTAGCAAACCGGTGATTTTCTAGGTTACCACTTTGCTCAGCCCCTCTTATAGCGTTGCTAGTTGCAGGTGAAGATTGGAGATCGTTCCTTGTTGGAACATTGTTTATTGTTGGGATATCACTATATTATCTTGTTATCTTAATGCACCTATATACTTGGTAAAGGGTGGAAGGCTCGGCCTTTTGCCTAGTGTTTTGTTCCACTCTTGCCAACCTAGTTTCCGTCATATCGGTGTTATGTTCCCGGATTTTTGCGTTCCTTACGCGGTTGGGTTATAATGGGAACCCCTTGACATTTCGCCTTGAATAAAACTCTTCCAGCAATGCCCAACTTTGGTTTTACCATTTGCCACCTAGCCTTTTTTCCCTTGGGTTTTGCGGACTCAAGGGTCATCTTTATTTTAAACCCCCGGGCCAGTGCTTCTCTAAGTGTTGGTCCAACCCAGAGCACCGTGCGGGGCCGTCCCTTGGCAACTTGGGTTACGTTGGCTCCCGTACGCTTAGCTTATCTAGTGTGCCCTGAGAACGAGATATGTGCAGCTCCTATCGGGATTTGTCGGCACAGCGGGTGGTCTTGCTGGACTTGTTTTACCATTGTCGAGGATGTCTTGTAAAACCGGGATGCCGAGTCTGATCGGAATGTCTCGGGAGAAGGAATATCCTTCGTTGACCGTGAGAGCTTGTGATGGGCTAAGTTGGGACTCCCCTGCAGGGATTTGAACTTTCAAAAGTCGTGCCCAGGGTTATGGGCAGATGGGAATTTGTTAATGTCCGGTTGTAGATAACATGAAACTTAACTTAATTAAAATGAATCAACTGCGTGTGTAACCGTGATGGTCTCTTCTCGGCGGAGTCCGGGAAGTGAACACGATGTTGGAGTAATGCTTGACGTAGGTTGTTCTAGGATCACTTCTTGATCATAGTTCTTCGTTCGTGATTTACCTTCTCTTCTCGCTCTCTTTTGTGAACAAGATAGCCACCATATATGCTAGTCGCTTGCTGCAGCTCCACATATTACCTTGCCTTACCTATAAGCTTAAATAGTCTTGATCACGAGGTTGCGAGATTGCTGAGTCCCCGTGACTGACAGATTACTTCCAAAACCAGATGCAGGGACCGATGATACCGTTCTAGACGATGCGCTTGAGATCAAGTGGGAGTTCGATGAAGACTCGCGTCGTTACTATGTGTCTTTCCCAGATGATCAGTAGTGGTGCCCAGTTGGGGCGATCGGGGTCCGTGTCGCATGTGGGGGTTGATCTTTTATTTTGGTACCGTAGTCGGACCATGAGTGTGTTGGATGATTGTAATGTTATTCATGTATTTGTGTGACGTGGCGAGTGTAAGCCAAGTATGTACCTTTTTCCCCTATTATTTATTTACATGGGTTGTTGTGAAGATTACCTTACTTGCAACTTTGCTTTCAATGCGGTTATGCCTCTAAGTCGTTCTTTGACACGTAGGAGATATAGCCGCATCGAGGGAGTGACAAGTTGGTAATCAGAGCCTTCCGCGACCTTTGGAGTCCCCCTGCTTGATCGAATAGCTGGCGTTGTTGAGTCTATAAAAATGTTTTGAGTCATTTAGGATTATATATATCGGAGAGTTTAGGAATTCTTTTTACTCCCCAGTCCCTTCATCGCTCTGGTAAGGCATCCTGACGTAGAGTTTTGACACTTCTCTTCTCAAATTTCACAAAAAAAAATTAGGATCACGCGGGTAGCTTGGAATCATTCCGATCGATTTGTGACGAGAACATTGTTCTTGGTGCCTCCTGTCATTTAGGGGTTGTGGCAGTGTCCCGGGGAGTTGAGCTCTGAGGTGTTGTCGTCACAATTTTATCGTCGCAGTTCTGGAATACCTGAGTTTAGTTTCGCCGACATCGAAAATCTCTTTTATGCAGTTGTTGGTGAGATAACCTCGACGCCACCCAGTACTGGGGCGGGAGTTCGGGAGTATTACCATAACTTGTATAACGGATGCTTTTTGAAGGTTGAGGTAGACGATTTCCGACGTTTTTCTCGGTTATCTGTTGAAGGATGGATACAGCTGGATGTAGGATTTGCTAGATTTGGGTGAGATATTATGCTTCCCCTGTATCCCCAACACCTGATTGCATAACCGGAAAGGTTCAGGAGTTTCATAGGTGGGAATTCTTGTAGCTCTAGTTCTTCTTCCACGGGTATTTGGTTTGAGATTGGGTGATCCTTACCGACTATTCGTTCTTGGTCCGTACCTTGTTGGTTTTATTCTTCTACCTCAATTCTAAGTGGCTTCTCAATTTATGGATATGTGACCATTTCAATTGGAATGCATTCGTTCATTTTGTTCGGATGTGAAGACTTTATGTTGCAATTTCAACCCGTTTGATTTAGCTTCAATATTTGTCTGTCAATGTGCTAATGGATGTCAACCTCTTCGGGATGGCTCCTCCAACGCGCACGACTCCGAATCCTGATCCGCCACCACCACCTCCACCTCCGCAGGCATGGCAAGCTGTGATGGCCGCTACCAATGCAAACACGCAGCTGATCATGCAACTTCTTCAAGAGCGCAACCAAGCAAACCAGGGCCAAGGCAACAATCAGAATCACTTTGCTACACTCAACCAGTTCCTTGCTAACCAGCCAAAGACCTTCAGCAATTGTGTTGAGGCAACCGACGCTGATGATTGGCTCATGGACATATGCAAGCATTTCGAGTGCAATAACGTCAGGCCTGAGGACTTTGTCAAGTTGGCTTCCTTCCAACTCAAAGACCAAGCTGCAGAATGGTTTCAGCAGTACAAAGATTCTAGAGGAGGCCGTGTGATTACCTGGGATGAGTTCCGTCAAGACTTCAAAGCTCATCATATTCCTCAGAGCATGGTTGAAAGCAAGCGTGAGGAATTCCGCAACCTGAAGCAAGGCTCTATGTCTGTCTACGAGTACAACAAGATGTTTCAGAAGCTCGCCCATTTTGCTAAGCAAGACGTCCCTGACAAGAAGAGCATGATATACCAGTTCAGGGGTGGTCTCAGAGAAGAAATCCAGCTAGCTCTCGTTCTCTTTGAGCCCAAGAGGTGCGATGAGTTTTACAACATGGCAATGAAGCAAGAGACTGCTTAACTGAAGTGCCATGCTTCCAAGAAGCGAGCCAGAGATGCTACTCCTTCTTCCTCAACTCAAGTGGCTAAGCAACAGAAGTATTGGCTTCCTCCTCCGTTCCGTCAGCCTTATCAGCAGAAGAGCAAAGGTGGCAGTGGATCTTCCCACCCACCCAACCCTGGCTTTCAGAACAAGACTTCGTCACAAGCTCTAAGATCAAGTGCTCCGTATCACCGTCCGCTCTCGAAGGTCACGTGCAACAAGTTCCAACAGAAGGGTCACTATGCCAACAAATGCTTCAATTAGAGGCGTCTCCCTCCTCCTCCTCCTCCTGTGAGATCGGCAAGTACAGCTGTGGTCAAGCATAACCCCAAGCACGCCAAGGTCAACTTGCTGAATGCAGCTCAGGAAGAGGACTCGTCAGATGTCATCATGGGTAACTTTCCTGTTAACTCTGTTCCTGCAAAAGTTCTTTTTGACACTGGTGCATCGCATTGTTTCATGTCAAGATCATTTGTTTCCAAGCATGACTTCGTTTCGCAAATGTTGGGTAAACCTATGGGAGTGGTTTCGCCGGCTAAGTCTATGAGGGCTACTTCAATAGTTCCGGATGTTTCTATCATGATGGGTGATTTCAAGTTTCTTTCTTCTCCAATGGTCCTTGGTAACTCGGATATTGATCTTATTCTTGGAATGGATTGGCTTTCTAAGCACAAGGCTCAGCTTGATTGTGCTGCCAGGCAGATTCAATTGACTCATTCGTCTGAGGATGTAATTGTCTTTGCCGCTAATGACGATACCATCCGTCTGTTTTCTCTCAATGAGAAGGGTGAACTAGATGCCATCTCTCAAATTCCAGTCGTTTGCGAATATCAAGACGTCTTTCCAGAAGAGCTTCCAGGAATGCCTCCGCACCGGCCACTTGAATTCGTCATCGATCTTGAGCCTGGCATGGAACTTGTTTGCAAACGTCCTTACAAGCTTGGACCTGAAGAGTTGAAGGAGCTGAAGAAGCAACTCGATATTCAAGAGCGAATGGGCCTCATCCGACCTAGTTCTTCTCCGTGGGGTTGTGGAGTTCTTTTTGTGAAGAAGAAGGATGGAACGGACCGACTTTGTGTTGACTACCGTCCATTGAACAAGAAGACTATAAAGAACAAGTACCCACTTCCCAACATCAACGAGCTGTTTGAACAACTCAAAGGTGCTCAAGTATTCTCCAAGCTTGATCTTCGTATGGGCTATCACCAGATTCGAATCCGTGAGCAAGATATTCCCAAGACGGCTTTCATAACAAGCTATGGTTCATATGAATACATTGTCATGTCTTTTGGCCTCGTCAACGCTCCTCCGACTTTCTCTCGCATGATGAACTTCATCTTCAACGCCTACATAGATGACTTCGTCTTGGTCTACCTCGATGAAATTCCGGTCTTTTCCAAGAACAAGGAAGATCATGCCAAACACTTGCGTTTGGTGCTCGATAAGCTTAGAGAACATCAGTTCTATGCCAAGTTCTCAAAGTGCGAGTTTTGGCTCGATGAGGTTCTCTATCTTGGGCATATCATCTCTGCCAAGGGCATAGCGGTTAATCCTGAGAAGGTGTCTGCAACTGTGAATTGGGAACCACCTCAGAACGTGAAGCAACTCCGCAGCTTCCTTGGTCTCGCAACCTACTTCCGAAGGTTCGTTGAGAACTTTTCAAAGTTCGCGAAGCCTCTTTCAAACCTTCTCCAGAAGCACGTCAAGTACGTTTGGTCTCTGGAATGTGACATCACTTTCAACACTTTGAAAGAGAAATTAGTCACTGCTCCAGTTCTGACTCCCCCTGATGAATCCAAACCGTTCGAGGTCTTCTGCGATGCCTCTCTTCAAGGTCTTGGTGCAATGTTGATGCAAGAGAAGAAAGTTGTGGCTTATACCTCTTGCCAGTTGAAGCCCAACGAGAAGAACTACCCCACTCATGACCTCGAGTTGGCGGCAGTTGTGCATGCTCTTTTGACTTGGAGACATCTCTTATTGGGAAGAAAAATGGACATCTTCACTGACCACAAGAGTCTCAAGTACATCTTCACTCAGCCTAATCTCAACCTTAGGCAGACTCGGTGGGTCGAAATGATTCAAGAGTATAATCCGAGCATCAAATATACTCCAGGCAAGGCCAATGTGATTGCTGACGCATTGAGCAGGAAGGCGTACTGCAACAGTCTGATTCTCAAGCCTTACCAACCCGAGCTTTGTGAAGCTTTCCACAAACTCAATCTGCAAGTTGTTCCTCAAGGTTTACTCGCCAACCTTCAAGTCTCTCCTACTTTGAAAGATCAGATTCGTGAGGCTCAACTTCTTGATGCTATGGTGAAGAAGGTGAAGATTGGGATTGCCAAGAGTCAACCCAAGTACGAGAGTCAACCAGCTGGTCTCCTCCAACCTCTTGCCATTCCAGAATGGAAGTTTGACCACATTGAGATGGACTTCGTGACGGGATTTCCAAATTCCAAGCGTGGCAATGATGCTATATTCGTTGTCATCGACAAACTCACTAAAGTGGCTCACTTTCTGCCTATCAAAGAGTCTATCACTACAGCTTAATTGGCGGAGTTGTATACCTCTCGGATTGTCTCTCTGCACGGCATTCCACAGTTGATCTCTTCAGACCGTGGCAGCATCTTTACCTCCAAGTTTTGGGATTCTTTTCAGAAGGCCATGGTCACCAACATCCGTTTCAGCACAGCTTTTCATCCTCAAACTAGCGGTCAAGTCGAGCGTGTCAATCAGATTCTTGAAGATATGCTCAGGTCTTGCGTTATCTCCTTCGGTATGAAGTGGGAAGATTGTCTTCCATATGCCAAGTTCTTCTACAACAACAGTTTTCAAGCATGTTCGGGCAAGGCCCCATTTGGAATTCTCTATGGCAGGAAGTGTCGTACTCCTCTTAACTAGTCAGAGACCGGTGAACGTCAACTTCTCGGAAATGACTTGATCACAGAGGCAGAGGAAATGTGCAAAGTGATTTGACATAACCTCAAAGCAGCCCAATCGCGCCAGAAGAGCTACTATGATAGTAAGCATCGTGATTTGGCTTTCGAGATCGGAGACCATGTTTACCTCCGCGTCTCTCCAATGGAAGGTACACGTCGCTTCGGTATCAAAGGGAAGCTTGCCCCTAGATACGTGGGTCCTTTCAAGATCATCAGCAAGAGAGGCGATCTTGCCTATCAACTCGAGCTTCCTTCAAACTTTGCAAACGTGCACGACGTGTTCCATGTCTCTCAGCTCCGCAAGTGCTTCAAGACCCCTGACCGCACCGTCAACTTTGAAGACATTGATCTCCAAGAAGACCTCTCTTATCGTGAGCACCCAGTTGCTATTCTTGAAGAAACTGAGCGCAAGACTTGCAATAAGTCAACCAAATTCCTCAAAGTCAATTGGTCACACCATTCCGACCATGAAGCCACCTGGGAACGCGAGGATCACCTCCTTTCGGAGTACCCGGCGTTTTTCCAGTCCTAGATCTCGGAACGAGATCCTTTCGTAGTGGTGGAGTGTTGTAACACCCCGGATGTAATTTACCTTATATGTATCCCAACTCTTGCCGTTTTCCGGCACTAAGTTATTTTATTTCCTTGGGTTCGGGTTTTTTTCATCTTGTGTTGTTTCCTTTGTTATGCATCTCATATCATGTCATCATGTGCATTGCATTTGCATACGTGTTCGTCTCATGCATCCGAGCATTTTCCCCGTTGTCCGTTTTGCATTCCGGCGCTCCTATCTCCTCCGGTGCCCCTTTCTACCTCTTTTTATGTGTGGGGGTTAAACATTTCCGGATTGGACCGAGATTTGTCATGCGGCCTTGGTTTACTACCGGTAGACCGCCTGTCAAGTTTCGTGCCATTTGGACTTCGTTTGATACTCCAACGGTTAACCGAGGGACCGAAAAGGCCTCGTGTGTGTTGCAGCCCAACACCCTTCCAATTTGGCCCAAAACCCACCTAAACCCTCTCCATCATCTAGAGCAACCGATCACGATCGCGTGGCCACAAACCGCACCTCATTTGGAGCTTCCTAGCCCCCTCTACCTCTATATAAAGGGATCCTCCCCGGAATTTTCGGATCTTTCCTACCCTAAACCCTAGCCCCCTTCTTCCTCCGCGCGCCGGACAGTGTCCGCCGGCGCCGGACGTGTTCGACCTGACCGCACCGCCGTTCCACTCCAGTGGCATCCCGCCACGTGTCCCTCTGTCCTCTCCCGCCGCCCGCGGCCTGCCGGGCCCGAGGAGAGCCCGCGCGGCCCGGATCTCCTCCGCCGCCGCCCGGGTCTTCTTCTTCCTCTCGTGCCGCCCGACGCCACTTCGCCGCCACGCCGCCTCATCGCCGTCCCCTCGCCGGAACCCGTCAGCCGCCGCCCCGCCGCGCCTAACAGCGCCGCTCGGAGCCACCACCGCGGCGAGCCTCTCCGTCTTCTCCTCCTCCGGCCGGGTCTGCAAGTTCCACGACGAACTCCGGCGCCAAGTACCACTCCGGCCGCCGTCTTCCACTGTTCCGGCGAAGTTTTCTGTCGATCCTCGAAATCTGCGCCAGATCTGGATCTGGGACGAAGGGTTGACTTCTTCCCCGAAAACCCTAGCTAATTTGCATTTTTCCGCATGTCGTATCTCCGCATCCGTAGCTCCGATTTGTGCGTGTAGCATATCAAAATGTTCGTCTCAAAGAGTACATCATTTCATCTCATTGCATCATTTTCATTTGAGCTCATCTTGATGCCCGAAATGCTGTTGGAAGAGGGCTATGTGATAAAATTGCCAGATCTGTTTCATCAAATAGCTATTTGTCATTTTTTCCATGATTAATGTGTGCATAATATGCTCCTGAGCTCGTTTTGTTATATGCCATGCCATATTTACAGAGGTTCCTACCATGTATTTTTGTGATATGGGTGGTGACTAGCACAAGCTTGCAAAGTAGCGTATTCGGTAATGCTGATTTCAGGGACTTAGAATTTCTCTAAGTCCTTGTCCTGATTTTGTCATTATGCCATATGTTCATGTTGTTTCCTAGTGATCCGTGCCTCTTTTGAGGATGATCAGTAAGGATGATTTGTCAATATTGTGGTGCTATATCCATACATGTCTTTGTTTGCATTTATGGAGCACCCTAGCTTGAGTCAATCAAGCTCTACTTTTGCTATTTCGCGAATCCTGGCAGATTGTTAACTTGTTAGCGATTTTGCCGAGGATGTTGCTATTGATCCGTGCATGCTATGTTGTTGTTCTTGCCATGTATAGCTTCTATGCCATGTATTCTTGATGGGTGTATGCTTAGTTTGTCCTGCCATGCTCTGTAGCGAGTGCATCGAGCTCGTGAACATGCCTACTCGCTAACTAATTTGCATGCTCCAGTTTTCACCATGTCTGAGATCTGTTTATGTTTTTGCCATGTTCACATGCTTGCAATTGTATTTTTTGATCCCTTTTGGCTCAATGTCACTAAGGGACTTTTGTTAAGTGCTTTGATTAGCTTCCTGTGATGCCTTGCTTTGCCATGTTAAGTTCCTGTAGCATGTAGTTTTCATGCTCTAAAGTGTGCTACCTGATGTTAAATTCCAGACTTGTGTTAATTTCACTAAGTCTAAAACCTGTTATCATTTGCATTTTGCCATGCTTGTTTGAACCTGTTAGTGGATGAATTATCCGTAGCTCAGTGTTCATCTTTTGTCAAGCATCATGAGTGGATCCCTGCCATGTATTTTGTTGTCATGTTTGTGTGCTGTAGAATAATTATCTTGATGCTTTTAGATGGCTACTTGCTGATTATCGCAGACCGGTGCCATATTTCTTTTGCTTGCCATTTCCAAACCGTGCATCCGATTTCGGTGATCTTTATATCGATTTCAACCAAAATCACCTCACCTTTCCAGTGGCACTCTTGGATTTCCAGGTTGAGGACAGGTTCAATCATTCCTTGTCAAATCTTGCATATGCATCACATATCGCATCCCGCATATCATACCATGTTCGCATCATGTTGTTTGAGCATTGCACGTGGTTGATTGTGTTCCTTTTGCTTGTTTTTCTTGTTTGGGTAGAGCCGGGAGACTAGTTCACTAACAAGGAGCCCGTTGAGTTTGCTTACGAGGATCAAGTCAATTCTGACAACTTTGCAGGCAAGATGATCAGACCCTCGAAATCACTTCTATATTTGCTTGCTAGATGCTCGCTCTTTTGCTATGTCTATGCTACGATACCTACCTGTTGCTTTCATGCCTCCCAAATTGGCATGTCAAACCTCTAACCCACCATGCCCTAGCAAACTGTTGATTGGCTATGTTACCGCTTTGCTCAGCCCCTCTTATAGCGTTGCTAGTTGCAGGTGAAGATTGGAGATCGTTCCTTGTTGGAACATTGTTTATTGCTGGGATATCACTATATTATCTTGTTATCTTAATGCACCTATATACTTGGTAAAGGTTGGAAGGCTCGGCCTTTTGCCTAGTGTTTTGTTCCACTCTTGCCGCCCTAGTTTCTGTCATATCGGTGTTATGTTCCCGGATTTTTGCGTTCCTTACGCGGTTGGGTTATAATGGGAACCCCTTGACATTTCGCCTTGAATAAAACTCTTCCAGCAATGCCCAACTTTGGTTTTACCATTCGCCACCTAGCCTTTTTTTCCCTTGGGTTTCGCGGACTCAAGGGTCATCTTTATTTTAAACCCCCGGGCCAGTGCTTCTCTAAGTGTTGGTCCAACCCAGAGCACCGTGCGGGGCCGTCCCTTGGCAACTTGGGTTATGTTGGCTCCCGTACGCTTAGCTTATCTGGTGTGCCCTGAGAACGAGATATGTGCAGCTCCTATCGGGATTTGTCGGCACAGCGGATGGTCTTGCTGGAGTTGTTTTACCATTGTCGAGGATGTCTTGTAAAACCGGGATGCTGAGTCTGATCGGAATGTGTCGGGAGAAGGAATATCCTTCGTTGACCATGAGAGCATGTGATGGGCTAAGTTGGGACTCCCCTGCAGGAATTTGACCTTTCAAAAGCTGTGCCCGCGGTTATGGGCAGATGGGAATTTGTTAATGTCCAGTTGTAGATAACATGAAACTAAACTTAATTAAAATGAATCAACTGCGTGTGTAACCATGATGGTGTCTTCTCGGCGGAGTCCAGGAAGTGAACACGGTGTTGGAGTAATGCTTGACGTAGGTTGTTCTAGGATCACTTCTTGATCATAGTTCTTCGTTCGTGCTTTTCCTTCTCTTCTCGCTCTCTTTTGCGAACAGGATAACCACCATATATGATAGTCGCTTGCTGTAGCTCCACATATTACCTTGCCTTACCTATAAGCTTAAATAGTCTTGATCACGAGGGTGCGAGATCGCTGAGTCCCCGTGACTCACAGATTACTTCCAAAACTAGATGCAGGGACCGATGATATCGTTCTAGACAATGCGCGTGAGCTCAAGTGGGAGTTTGATGAAGACTCTCGTCGTTACTATGTGTCCTTCCCAGATGATCAGTAGTGGTGCCCAGTTGGGGCGATCGGGGTCCGTGTCGCATGTGGGGGTTGATCTTTTATTTTGGTACCGTAGTCGGACCATGAGTGTGTTGGATGATTGTAATGTTATTCATGTATTTGTGTGACGTGGCGAGCGTAAGCCAACTATGTACCTTTTTCCCCTATTATCTATTTACATGGGTTGTTGTGAAGATTACCTTACTTGTGACATTGCTTTCAATGCGGTTATGCCTCTAAGTCATGCTTCGACACTTAGGAGATATAGCCGCATCGAGGGCCTGACAGGGCCCCGCCCGACTAATTACTTTAGTTAGCTCTAATTAACTAGCTAGATTAGCTACTACGGTCACTGACTAGTGGGCCCTGCCCAGTTAGTTAGGACTAACTAACTTAGTTAGTTTGTTGGGTCACTGACCAGTGGGACCCACTGGTCAGGTTTGACCTGGTCAGCCCCATTGACTCGCTTACGTCATGCTGACATAGAGCTGACGCAATAATTGATTTCTGGAATTATTTTTTTAACTCGGGAAATTCCAGAATATTGCTTAAACTTCAAAAAATCTTAATAATTCAACCGTAGCTCAGAATAAAATAATTTATATATGAAAAATTATCAGAAAAATGCAAGGAATCCATTTATGCCAGTTCGATGCATGAAAAACCAACTTATACATGTTGTATAAGTGAAAACATAATATGGGCATTTTAAATGCTTCATTTTGAATTGCATTTGAATCTTTGATTCAAATGGGATTCAACCAACTTGGTAGCATCTTGCATTAGCCCAAACACTAGCATTTGCACATGTCATGTTCATGCATCATTTTGTTGCATTTGTTCGTGTGTTGATCGCCGGCACCGTTTCTTCTCGATAGGTTCCACTCCGGGAGCTGTTCCCGAGTACCTGTCGGAGGAGCCGTACCCCTTCGTCGTTCTATCAGGCAAGCAAACCCCCTTGAGCATTTCGATAAATCCCACTCTCTCGCGCCCGCTCCTTATACTGCATTAGGACAACAATGATTCAACTGCTACTTTTCTGCTGTGGTAGTTGAACCCATTCCTCTGCATGACCTGTCATTGCCACAGTAAATAGTTGAAACCCACTAGCATCAGTAGGAGTTGCTTGAGCCCTGATGTGCCTACTCATCCATGCTTGTTTTCTTTATGCCAGCTATGCTTAGAGTTGTGTCAGGTCTGATTCATCAGGAATGAATCGGAGTGGTGAACATGTCCTACCGATAAAGGCTAAGTGTGTGAACATGTTTTGGTAAAGGTAGCGATGAGAGGCCATGTAGGAGTACATGGTGGGTTGTCTCATTGGAACCGTCCCTAAGCACTGAGTTCTGTGTATGTTATCCAAGTCCACTTACTACCACACATTGGGTTCCGGTTATCCGGCCCCTCTCAGCTTATTAATCCACTTGGTATCTGTCCAGGAGTTGCAACTAGTTTCTGGCATTTGTAGGTGGTGCTATTTGTCTACCAGGTGGTGTCCGACGGGACGGGCTTGGGACAGACTAGGCACCGTGGCATGGTGTACCAAGTGGCACCCGGATGGTGGGCTTGGGAACCCTGCACACATCGTTTGGGGCCGTACTGGAGACTTCGGTCGGAACTCCTTGCGGATGGAACTCGAATAGGCGATAAACCTGGATGAGAGACTTGTGTGGTTAGTCAGGTCGTGGCCGACACCCTCGCCCGGCTTCCGCTTGAAGGTTCCTGAGGTACATGACGTGTACAGGGCGATAAGTGGTGAGAGCGTGTGTGAAGAAGTACACCCCTGCGGGGTTAACATTATCTATTCGAATAGCCGTTTTCCTCGGATATGGAAACTTGGAGGACTTATGTAGTACATAGACAACTTGAAGTGGATACTCTAAAATCCGCAAGATAAGCGTGAGTGCTATGGATGGCCTTCTCGTAGGGAGACGGGAATGGATCCATAGTGGAGTATTGATATGGTGAATATGTGGACTCGTGTGCGTCTTCTCACCTTAAAGAAGTTTTTGATACTCGTAGTATAGGCTAGCCACTGAGTCAAAGCTGGCTTGCTGCTGTTAAAACTCCACTACCCCCCTTGTTGATAATGTTGCATATGTAGATAGTTCTGATGTAAGACTTGCTGAGTACCTTCATACTCAAGTTTGCTTATTTATGTTTTGCAGTTGGTTACACTAGTGACTTCGACGAGTAGCTTGTATCCCAGCTACGATCTTGTACCCTTGGGAGGGTCGTGTTTAGTCAGGCTTCTTAGTCTTTTCCTTTTGTAGTTGTCTGTACTCGGACATGTAATGCTTCCGTTGCTTGTATGCTCTGAATGATGGGTCATGAGACCCCTGTTTGTATTGAATGCTATGTGGCTCTTCTAGGCCTTTATCTATATGAGTTTGAGTTATGTTGTGATGCCATGTTGTACAGCACATACTTGCATGTTATGCGTACGTGTAACGTGTATTGCTATGTATGGGATCCGACAACCTAGTTGTTTATCCCTGGTAGCCTCTCTTATAGGGAAATGTAGTCTTGTGCTTCCATGAGCCATAGTAGTCCGCTATAGCCCGGTTCACCAGAGTCCTGCTAGCCCAACACTACTGCTCCGTAACACTTGACTGGCCGACATGTGATTCACTTCGTTCATGTGTCTGTCCCTTCGGGGAAATGTCACGCGGTGACATCTGGAGTCCTGCCTAGCCTGCTACAGCCCGGGTTCCCGTAGTCCTGTTAGCCCAGTGCTATAGCCCGGATTCATACGCTGTTGAACGACATGCTCGAGGTTGATTCATGTATGCATGTCCCTGTAAGGTAGTGCCACTTTGGGTTCACGACTAGTCATGTCGGCCCGGGTTCTCTGTCATATGGATGCTACCGACACTATCATATACGTGAGCCAAAAGGCACAAACGGTCCCGGGCCAGGTAAGGTGGCACCCGTGGGAATACCGTGCGTGAGGCCGCAAAGTTATATGATGTGTTACATGCTAGATCAGTGTGACCTAGTATTGGGGTCCTGACAGCATGCCCCCACGATGCGTGGACCGGTCAAGGGTCGCGAGCACACCGAGCTAAGTTATCCTAATTATGCCTGGAAGGAATCTTTCAATTAGTAACCACGTAGATGCTATAGTACGAGCAAGAAATGTTGATAAAAGGTGCAAGCGCCATAGTTCATTACACGACCCGAGGGGCTCTTCATGTTTCTGGATGCAGGGAGTAGAAAACAAACAAAAGGAGCAGCCTCCAAAGGACCACCATTCCCAAGGCCCGGCTCTGGCGCTTCCCGCGATCAGTCGGAGTCCTCCTCCTCCTTGACGCGTGCCAGACGGCATGGCGCCTTGCCCTCCTCCTTAGTCCGGGCACGGCGGCGTGGTAGCTTGTCCAAGTCGTCATCGCTCGTGCTCTCCCCGGGGGAGGCGCCGCCGCTGGCAGAGGTGTCGCGACCGTCGCAAAGGGAAAGTTCACCGCTGAGGGCGCCACCGCCATGATGGCCACTGTCATCAGAAAAGTAGTCACTGTCGTTGTCGTCACCTTCTGGGCAGCACTCCAAGAGCCAGCCGTCTTCCCCGAAGACCTGGACCAAGAGCGTCGCCACTTCATCATTCTTGAAGTGGAGGGTACACCTCCCCTACAGGCCACGGGCACGGGCGAATCTCTTCCACCCGCGATTTAGGAACACATTTCCTGCGGGGGTAACCTCGACCTCCACCCATGAGGCCTTGCTAAAACAATCATCGGCTTGCAGCCATAGGCCCCCGGGCCCTCCGGTAGGCAGCTCCTCCATGAAGAAGCGCGGGAGGTGGATCCAGCTGCCCTTCGGCCTCTCCACCAACACCACAAACTCACGGGCCATGTCAGTCGTGTGGGATCATGGGCACGGCGGCTGGGCGGCCATCATGAGCCCTCCACCTCGACCATGGCCACCATGGGTCCTACTGCCGCCCCCGTGGGAGGGACTTTTCCGACGCCTGCTGGAGGCAATCGAGATGCCCGCGGGTGCTCTCCCACGCCCCTAGGGAACCACCGCCGGCGTCACTGTGATCTTGCGAGGATGGCCTTGCCCTCTCTTTGGCGGGGGCGACTCTGTCGTCTCCCGTGGAGTTTTCCCCTTCTCGGTGGCTGAGAACCTCCTCACCAGTGCCATGGATGATGCTGCAAGAATGAGTAATGAGGAGCATGAAGACGAAGATGAGCTGGGGGCTCTGTCTCCCTCGCCCTCTTATAGGCGGTTGGAGGCCAACCGGCGTCCCTTCGCATTTGAGCAATGATGGCCACACAGACGTGCGCCAATCCCTTGTCAGCCTGGGCGGTTGCCGAGGTGACGTGGGGAAGTGGAGGCACCCAAGCCCCATCGAATGCCACGTATCAAGCCTGGCCCATGGGTGATTGGGGCTCGCGACGCCTCTGCCTTCCCGAGCGCGACTTGGGCCCAGGGGCTACTGTCGGCGTTCTAGGATCGGGGGTACACAGATCTGCCTACCTGCAGCCCATGGCATGGCTCACTCGATGGCCTGGTACGACCCAGTGGCAAGGCCTCATAGACAAGACACTCGTGAGGGCCCCAGCTTCATGAGGAGAACAATGCCAAGACCTCCAGAGGAGCAGCCTCCCTAGGTTGCCTCCCGAGGAGCTGAGATTCCTATGCAGGTACCTAGCCTCATGAGGCTATGATGATGTGAGTCCTGACGACCAACGCCAGGCGGGCACCAGCGGGCACACAGGAGACAATATCCCTTTCGGCTCTAAGGGAGCAAGGACGAACGCAGGTTCCCGAGGAGCCCCCCAAAGCATTCCATTCCGGTGCAACAAGACCAAGACCACGAGCTCCACAGGGCGGATGTCATCACCGAGCCCACCGCTACGTCAGACCAGAAGCTTTCCAAGCGAAGACCACCTTTCATTAGGATTAGATGTACTCCTTGTCCCCTTTCAAATTGGCCACTGTGGGATCCCTTCCCACCTAAGTTTTGGGGGAAGGGGAGCGAGGCCACTATAAATATAGGTTAGCCATGACCATAGGGAGGGAACGAATCAGATCCATTCCACCTTCACCACCAAAGCCTCGCGAGGCTGTTCATCCACTGTACTTGTTCATCCTCAGCCTCCTCGTGAGGTCAATCCACCACAAAACAGGAGTAGGGTTTTATACCGCAAGGTGGCCCAAACCTGGGTAAACTGCTATGTTCATCTTCTTCCCTGCTCGCGTGAACTTGACGAGGCTAGGCTGTAGGGTGACGAGCTTGAGACTTGATACGCTGAGATCTTCGCACACGCCCCGAAGTTCGAACCTTCTTGGGTCTGTCGTGCCCTGAATCCGACAGATTCGATAACGGAGGGCATCTACATCAACCTTGCTGCTTTTTCGATGAAGCATGAGTAGTCTACCATGTACCTAAGGGTCCATTGCTAGTAGCTAGATGGCTTCTTGTTTCTCTATGATCTTCAATATCATGTTCTCCTCGATGTTCTTAGAGTTCTATCTGATGTAATATTCTTTTGTGATGTGTTTGTCGAGATCCGATGAATTGTGGATTTAGGATCAGATTATCTATGAATATTATTTGAGTATTTTCTAAACTCTTTCATGGATGATCAAATACTTTTGTATTTCTCTTCAAATTATCGGTTTGGTTTGGCCAACTAGATTGATTTTTCTTGCAATGGGGGAGGTTCTTAGTTTTGGGTTCAATCTTGCAGTGTCCTCACCCAGTGACATAGTAGGGGTAGCGAGGCACATATTGTATTGTTGCCATCATGGTAAAGAGATGGGGGTTTCATCATATTGCTTGAGTTTATCCCTCTACGTCATGTAATCTTACTTAAGGCGTTACTCCGTTCTTATGAACATAATACTCTAGATGCATGCTGGATAGCGGTCGATGTGTGGAGTAATAGTAGTTGATGCAGAATCGTTTCGGTATACTTGAGACGGTCGTGATGCCTATATTCATGATCATTGCCTTGGATATCGTCATAACTTTGCACTTTCCTATGAATTGCTCGACAGTAATTTGTTTATCCACCGTATGTTTTCTTTCAAGAGAGAAGCCTCTAGTGAAACCTATGGCCCCAGGTCTATTTTCCATCATATATTTTCATATCTATAAACCAAAGAAAGAAAAATACCTTGCTGCAATTTATTTAGATTTACTTTAGTTTGCTCTTTTATTTATCTTTTATACCTATCTCTATTAGATCTCACTCTTGTTCGTGACCGTAAAGGGATTGACAACCCCTTTTTCGCGTTGTGTGTAAGTGTTTGTTAGTTTGTGCAGGTGCATATATTGGAGACTTGCTTGTGCCTCCTACTGGATTGATACCTTGATTCTTAACTGAGGCAAATACTTATCTCTACTTTGCTACATCACCCTTTCCTCTTCAAAGGAAAAATCAACGCATGCTCAAGAACTAGCAGCTGCTTTTCTTTCACCAATCAACTTTGCTCTTTCAGCCACATGCGACAGCTGAGGTATTTCTTATTCAGACCCAGACTGCTCTTCTGAACTATGAGCCATGACCACTCTAAGAGAAAAACGACAATGCGAGGGAAAACATGAAGGGGTCATAAACATGCACAAAAGCATTTTGACTGAAAACAACTGGTTTTTCGGAAGCAGCAATGGAATCCATGGTGTATATTTGAAAGATGGCATCGATAGAATTGCAATATGCCATAAGGCAGAGTAACAACTCATCTAATATTTTGAAGTATAACACATGAACCCTAGAACTCAAATAACTGGTACGAGGTAAAGCTACAAACCGTACAAGTCATTCTTAGAGAGCCTGAATAATCTACTGCAAGCAAAATAACACAAATGAAATATGTGTCGGTGAGAACAAACCTAGAACAGGAACCAGAAAGGGCTAGCTCCAGGTCTGTGCACCCTAACTTGGCAGGAAAGATTGACTACGGCAATGCTGAAAACAAGAAGTATCGCACTGGCATGACCAACAACGGCGAGGCTTCACCGGAGTTGCACTGTGAGGTGGGTCGACGACGTTGCTTCAAGCTCGGGCTCGGGAGAAGTACATGAGAGGGGTTGCGGATGAACTAAGGAAGAACAGAGGAGGAAGCCTGGAGGGGTATATATAACCCACAGGCGAAACCTCTCTCTCCGATATCTATGTCCGAAAAGCACGAGATGTTCCACATTCAACGAACGAGATCACGAACTTGAGATCATGGGCACGTGTCAATCGTTTCCTGCGAAATTCTCGGAAACTGAACGGAAGACCGAAGAGTTTGAAGAAGGGCAAACGCAAAAATAGATGAATGTTCAAAGTTGATTTCATTCACGACCAAGGACGCTGTACTGAAATCTTCTTCAGATCAAGTTGCATGTTTATGATGAAAAACAAAGATTTGACAAGAGAGAGAGATAGAGAGACAGAGACTAGATTTCGAATCAAGACACTCAGCCAAATGAAGGAAACTACAAAAACAATGATCTCTGAGTGAGTTGACATTCGAACAGCATGCACACACAACGAAAAACAAACAAAACCAAACGAGAAACACAAGGAACTAGCACCAACAATCAGTCACAAGATGAAAGATAAACAAAGGGTTTCCTGAGAGAGCGTCTCCCAGAAAGGGTTAGTTCTTTTTCGCAACCCACACTTGTGTGGGCAATAAGGATCTCATTTTCTTCATCTGAGCAGGAACATTCTTTCGGTGAGATCTGTAAGATACCTGTGCATTTTGTGAGTAATCATAAGAGTAAGCATTGAAGTTATTTACAGAGACATGAGTATAATGATTCGAGGAAGTACACATGTACTCCTTCTGTTGAAGGTTTGACTAATACTTATTTGAGTATTTTTCCTGCTTCATTCTGCAAATGATAATCATTGTCTCGAAGAAAGTTACTTTGCAAGTTCATGTTAGCAATGACAGATATATCTTCAATAATGCATTACTTTTCCTAGATTTTCTTCTTGGGTGAACCAAACTTGCAGTTAGTCCCAACATATCGAGCAAAAACTTTACCATTCTACTGTTTGAATAGTTTATAGTTTGAGTCATCAGACTCATTAGACACATCAGAAGTAGAAGTATCATATCCTGATAGAATTGCAGGTTCGAGTGTTTTCCTTTTAGCAAGAACCCAACTCGTTCGAGGATACTGCTTGGGAGTCCATGAAGTTCCATCAACGTTGATTTTCCTTTTGAAACCCAATCATTCCTTTCGAGGATTTTTTTGCAGTATATACTTCTTGAGCACATCACATAGGGTTTGATGTCCTTTTAGGCTTCTTAGCATTCCTGTCTCAACCAAGTCCTTTAGCCTCCAATTTTCATCAGCAATAGCATCATATTCCTCGTAAGAGGGGGTTAGAGTTATCATTCATAACTGCTACAATATTCTCGATGATAGCATTAAAGGTTTCAACATGTGAATCAACATTGCTACATTCTAGGCATTTTAAATAGGGAGGCACAAAATCAACAGGAAAACAATTAGATTCCTCGGTGAAGAGAGAAGCATTTTCTTTCGCCAACTCATTGTGAGACTCTTTCAATGACATGAGTTCTTGATTCTTGTTAAACTCTAGTAGTCAACAGTAAGAGAATCATATCGATCGGTAAGATCATCAATAGTTAAAGAAAAAACATCATGCTCTTTGATCAACTTTTGATTCTTCTCCATCTCTTTGACTAGTAATCCTTTGGTTTTCCTGAGATTTATCTCAAGCATTTCAAGCTCATCTTGTTGAGATTTCACAATCTTAACAAGGTTAGCATATGCAATGTATCCAGGAGAATATCCATTCATGGATTTTTGGTGTTTTGCTGTTACCTGATCCTTAGATGATTTTGCCATGAGACAGAAAGTGATTGGTTCATCATCACTTCATGCATCATCATCAGTATCTAACTCGAGTGAATTCTCAGATGAATCATAGCCAATGAAGGCATTGCTCATTCCAATCCTTTTGTCTTCAGGCGAGGGATGGGTTTAGGGGCCTCCACATCGCCTCGAGAAATGTCCATATGATTTATGTGCATTGCTGGTGCCGCAATAGGCTATCAGTTGAGGTGTTTCTTGATATGGTCACTGGGAATGAGCCTTTCCTTAAGAGATTGTTTGTACTTGATAAAGAAGGTCCAATAAGAATCAGGGTCATTGACGCACCAAGACAGTGTTGGGCTATTAGTGTGGTGAATTCTCAGAGCTTGTTATTGCATCATTATCCATTCAGGTACAACAGACTTCTGCTTCTCCTTCTACTTATTGGACATCACATTTTATCTAATTTTTTGATCTATGTTCAACTGTCATCCAGAAAATGATTCCCACAAGCTTGACCCCATCCTGTACGCACAGTGAAGATCTTCAAACTACAATCTTTCGGCCCTGATCTAGATGAAGTTCTTACATTCCTTAGATGCTTTTCATGAATGGAGAAGCTATACATCGAGGTGATGCTCCTTTCCTGTTAATAGTTAACCACAACGGAGTACAATTTGTTTTTTGTTTTACCCATGATTACAATAACAAATGTAGTATGATTTCTAAAGAAAATTTGGAGGATTTCAACACATATAATTTTTGAGATGTTAATCATGAACGATTGAACATGACATATCACTCTATTCGTGTATTTTAGAAATCTTGCAAATCAAAGAGGCCCATAGTTTCAAAACTGCATCTAGGCACTAATATGTTGTCTTCGTTTGCAGATACAAGAAGGCCCGAAAGTGGAAAATGTGGAGCAATATAACAATCCCATTGAATGCATTGATCTTCATCTCACAGAGATTACATTTAATGAGTACTGAGGCACCACACCAGAGATTAAATTCGCCAGGTTCTTTGTTCAGAAACAAATTGTTCTCAAGCTAATGAGGTTTTCCCTATATTTAGTGCGTAGAAGTTAATGGTTCGCTAATTAGTGCAAGCGTTCACAACTGGATGGGAAAGGCTCTGCAGTAGTTGAATTTCAGTTTGGAACTTCATATAATAGATTATTCAGAAGTCACTCTATCAAGCCGATATATGACTCCTCGGTGGCTAATCCTTTCGTAGAAATAATGCATGACTCAGATTCTAATGAAGATGAATTTGATTTGTAAGAACAATTTGAACCTTGTAACCTTTGAATTTGGGCCTTGTAATGCTGGAATTTGAACCTTGCAATATTTCTGGTATTTGTGATACAGTGTTTGAAATGGCATTTATTGTTTTTTCTTTGAAATATCATGTTGTTATACATGTGGAGTACTGTCCAACTACGGATGCAAGCGGACGGTGTCCGCATGAAATGGGATTGAGATGATCCCAAAGGCAAATTTTAATTGTTTGTATGAAACAAATGTTCTTGTTAACCACCTATTGGCTTGAAGAAATTTTAGATTAACTTATACATAGTGTAATATATTTCCATGTCATCATTGTCGATTCTATATCCGGCATATCTCGTAGTAGTAGTCCTAAGCTAGGCGTCTTGGAGCGATGATAACACGGACACAATATTTTACCCAGGTTCGGGATTTCTCGAAGAGATAATACCCTACATCCAGCTTTTGATTGTATTCATATGTGGTGTAGTACAGAGTACATGTATCTACCACGAGATAGTAAAATGAATATGATATGCTCTATTGACTACCCTGGCCTCAGTTTATATAATGCACTAGAGGCTTAAGGTTTAGGAGAGTCCTTGTCTTATGCACCAAGTCTTGTGGAAACCTCCTTGTATGAGTCATGGGCTGCCCGAAGTGTCCCATGAGTGAACCGCCATGGGGGTCCTCCGCCCCATCCACCTAATCGGGGCAAAACATGGTGAGTACCCCCTAGTCCAGGACACCGTTAGTAGCCCCCTGAACTGGTCTTCAAGTTGGGGATGCTCCTCGTTTCTTCCAAACATTTCTTCATCTTCATTCATCGGTCTTGAAAACTAGTTCAATAAATCTTCTCATCTTCGATCTTGAGGATCGCTGAAGTGAATCCGAAGAGTTTACCTATCCGAGGAGCCCCTTTAAGTTCTCAACCTTTATCAATGCCTTGTTATTTTTATGCCACACCTCGGGCTTGAAGTGTTTCCTGTGCAGCGGTGTCGTCTCGCATCCGAGCTCCAACGCCGGACTGTATCCAAGCTCCAACACGCGACTGCATCTGAGGTGTCTTTTTGCAGCGGAGCTCCAACGCCGGACTACATCCATGCTCCAACGCCGGACTGTATCCGAGCTCCAACGCCGGACCGTATGTGAGGTGTCATAGATAACCTTGGCTTGAAAAAGTTTGAAAGACCACAACCGAGCTTAATGCCCGGTCAAGCCGAACACTGAGCACTTTGAATTTTCTACATTGAATAGGCAATGTAGTAGCCACCGAGCCACTGGTCGGGTGGCCACACCAGATCAGGGGATCGATGTGCCCCTTTAATATTTGTAAATGATAAGTGCGAAGCCCAGTAGCCCCTGAGCCGTAATGTGGGCACATGAGGCCGGATCGTCTATTACGGATCGATATCCATTTGATAGAAAATTAAATTCCGGCTGCTCGACTGTCTCAACAAGGTTGTGCCCTCGAGTTTTTAATAGATGACTTGAAGTAAATGAACTTTGTCCATTATGAGTAATGATTCTATGTACCAAAGTACTTTACATCATTAATGCTTGTATCCTCATTGTACAAACTTTGTTGACCGACCATCGGCTTCGACCTCCTCGGCCAGTAGCCGAGGAGTGTTTTACTACTTTATAAAGCTGTTATCAGGGCAAAGATTTATGGAAAATAAGGCAATCTGTCCATTTTATAAACAAAGGTATGCGGAGAGATATGTTATGTTACTATTAACGTAAGAAACATCTTCCAAAGAAAATATTCCCGCTAGCAGTTCCTTTCTTTGGGTTGTCATGCCGACCATGATCATGAAACCTCACCTCAATGTGGGAGGAAAATATTGAGGATTTAGTTTGGGGAAAGTTCCCAAATGCTATGGTTTTAATGAACCGATATTTTACCTTCCGTCATTGCAGACCAATTATTTTCTAAAGATAGCTAGCTTTCGGCTTCACCCAGTATGAGGTAATAACCCGGATGACCCGATAGTATCAATCATGGAGGTCTTCACTTTACCCCCTAGCCGAACAATCGGGAACATAGGGTGTAAACACAGGAGCCAGGCAACCAAGCTTGGCCAAAATCTTAAGTCAAATTGATGCATATTTATAGCTTTATAACAATAATTGCGGAATGCAGCGCTCGTATATTGTATACAAATGTTGAGGATATATGTTTACTTTGACTCCGTTACGACCGTTTACAATCTGAAAGTGGTCCATCGTTGGCTCCTACCCCTTTGTGATGCTATGCAGGGTGTTTCCGTACCAACAAGACAACCCTTAGCCAATGTCTCGGTGCCCTGAGGCGGTTTTGTTAGCGGAAACGAGGCAATCAGATATGCAGACTTTATAACTTTCACTTAGTTATAGGAGCTTAAAGGTGGGACGCCAGCTACTAGCCCCCGTGAGGGAGTCCTGGATTAGGCGGTCTCCGGACAGCCGGACTATATCCTTTGGCCGAACTGTTGGACTATGAAGATACGAGATTGAAGACTTCGCCCCGTGTCCGGATGGGACTCTACTTGGCATGGAAGGCAAGCTAGGCAATATGGATATGCATACCTCCTCCTTTGTAACCGACCTTGTGTAACCCTAGCCTCCTCCTCTGTCTATATAAACTGGAGGGTTTTAGTTCGTAGGGTAACAGACAATCATACCATAGGCTAGCTTCTAGGGTTTAGCCTCTCTGATCTCGTGGTAGATCAACTCTTGTACTACTCATATTATCAAGAATAATCAAGCAGGACGTAGGGTTTTACCTCCATCAAGAGGGCCTGGACCTAGGTAAAACATCGTGTCCCCTGCCTCCTCTTACCATCCGCCTTAGACGCACAGTTCGGGACCCTCTACCCAAGATCCGCCGGTTTTGACACCGACATTGGTGCTTTCATTGAGAGTTCCTCTGTATCGTCATCATTAGGCTTGATGGCTCCTTCGATCATCGATAGCGATGCAGTCCAGGGTGAGACTTTTCTCCCCGGACAGATCTTTGTATTCGGCGGCTGCGCACTGCGGGCCAACTGGCTTGGCCATCTGGAGCAGATCGAGAGCTAAGCCCCTGGCTATCAGGTCAGATTTGGAAACTTAAACTACACAGCTGACATCCATGGAGACTTGATCTTCGACGGATTCGAGCCCTTGCCGAGTGCGCCGCACAGTCACGATGAGCATGATTTAGCCCTACCATCGGATAGTGTTCGAGAGATGGCACCGGCGACCTCTCTGACCCTCAATTCGGAGCCAATTGCACCATAAAGGGATGGGTGGATAGACCCCGCCATGGAGGCCGCATTTTCATCGACGATCGAGCCGAATATCGACCTTACCCTTCATGAGAGCCATGACATCAAACTGCCGGATTCTTCCCCGGCCACGGACTCCGAACCCCCTACACCCGTGCCTAACGGATCCGACTGGGCCGATCATGGAGTTCACCTCCACGGATATCTTTCAGCACTCGCCCTTCGGCGACATGCTGAGCTCATTAAGGTCTCTCTGCCTGTCAGGAGAGTCCTGGCCGAACTATGTTCGGCAGGATTGGGATGCGGATGACGAAGAAATTCGCTGCCCACCCACCACCCACTTAGTAGCCACTGTCGACGATTTGACTGACATGCTCGACTTCGACTCCGAAGACATTGACGGTATGGATGACGATGCAGGAGACGAACAGGAACCACTGCCCACAGGGCACTGGACGCCCACTTCATCATATGACGTATACATGGTGGACACACCCAAAGAAAACGACGACAAGGAACGAGAAGGACGCAGCGAAGGGTTGTTCCCTCGAGAAGCAGACAAAGCGGCGGCATAAACGCCACTCCAAATCCCGCCTCGGCAGAAACAGCGATCATATAGACCCAGCGTTAGAGCAGGGTGAACCATCACCCGACCACGGCAACACGGAGAATCAAACCAAACAACCCGACTCCGTCGAAGATAACAGTCCAGACGACATCACACCGGACAGGCGCCCGGAGCAACAGAATGCCCATCAAAGGCTTGTTGCCACTGCAAGGAGTCTGAAAAAGTAGAAGCAAAGGCTCAGGGCTGCACAAGACACACTCAGAATCAGATGGAGTGAAGTACTCAACACTGCAGCGAAGTACGGCGGTAATCGTCACACCAAGAGCTACCCGAAGCGAAAGTTCCTACCTGAATTCGATGAGGAGGCCTTAGATCCCCCGCAATTAAAAAACAAAACGGCCATCCAGTTGGATAGACGACCTCGTGGCCAACATAGAGCGGCAAACGACGCCGCACACAAGCCAGTACGTGATCCACGCGAGGGCTCGCATCAAAAGGACGTCGCAACCAGATCCATATACGGGACGTGCAAGCGCGCTCCAGCATGCAATGCAACACAACAAACATCTGAACACCATGGTACACCCAAATACAGGGGTGCCGCACACCCCCTATGTTTCACCGATGAGGTACTGGACCATGAATTTCCAGAGGGATTCAAACCCGTAAACATGGAGGCATACGACGGAACGACAGACCTTGGGGTCTGGATTGAGGACTACATCCTCCATATCCATATGGCTCGAGGAGACGATCTCCACGCCATCAAGTACTTGCCCCTCAAGCTCAAAGGGCCATCTCGGTACTGGCTTAAAAGCCTCCCCGAAAACTCCATTAGAAGCTGGGAAGAGCTCGAAGACGCCTTTTGGGCAAATTTTCAAGGGACCTATGTCTGACCACCGGATGCAGACGATTTAAATCATATAACTCAACAGCCCGAAGAGTGAGCCCGAAAGCTTTGGAACAGGTTCCTCACTAAAAAGAACCAAATAGTCGACTGTCCGGACGCCGAAGCCTTAGTAGCTATCAAGCACAGCGTTCGAGACGAATGGCTTGCCAGACACCTCGGCCAAGAAAAGCCGAGAACAATGGCAGCATTAACAAGCCTCATGACCCGCTTTTGCGTGGGCAAGGACAGCTGCTTAGCCCGATGCAGCACCAACGACCCAAGTACATCCGAAGTCAGGGGCGAAAACGGGAAATCACGACGCAGCAAAAATAAGCGCCGGGATAAAGAAGACAGCCAGAAGAGCACGGCGGTAAACGTCGGATTCAAAAGCTCGCGGCCAGGTAGCAAAAGCTGCCCTCCAAAGGCAACAGAGATGAACTGTCCAGCCTAAACAAGATTCTGGACCAAATGTGTCAGATCCATAGCACCCCCGATAAACCTTCAAATCATACCCATAGAGAATGTTGGATCTTCAAGCAGTCCGGCAAGCTCAATGCCGAATGAGGGAGTCCTGGATTACGGGGTCTCCGGACAGCCGGACTATATCCTTTGGCCGGACTGTTGGACTATGAGGACACAAGATTGAAGACTTCATCCCGTGTCCGGATGGGACTCTACTTGGCGTGGAAGGCAACCTAGGAAATACGGATATGTATATCTCCTCCTTTGTAACCGACCTTGTGTAACCCTAGCCCCCTCCGGTGTCTATATAAACCGGAGGGTTTTAGTCCGTAGGACAACAAACAATCATACCATAGGCTAGCTTCTAGGGTTTAGCCTCTCCGACGTGGTAGATCAACTCTTGTACTACTCATATTATCAAGAATAGTAAAGCAGGACGTAGGGTTTTACCTCCATCAAGAGGGCCCGAACCTGGGTAAACATCGTGTCCCCTGCCTCCTGTTACCATCCGCCTTAGACGCACAGTTCGGGACCCCCTACCCGAGATCCGCCGGTTTTGACATCGACATTGGTGCTTTCATTGAGAGTTCCTCTGTGTCGTCATCATTAGGCTTGATGGCTCCTTCAATCATTGATAGTGATTTAGTTCAGGGTGAGACTTTTCTCCCCGGACAGATCTTTGTGTTCGGCGGCTTCGCACTGCGGCCAAACTCGCTTGGTCATTTGGAGCAGATCGAGAGTTACACCCCTGGCCACCAGGTCAAGTTTGGAAGCTTAAACTACACGGCCGATATCCGCGAAGACTTGATGTTCGACGGATTCGAGCCCCTGCTTAGTGCGCCACACGGTCACGATGAGCATGATTTAGCTCTGCCATCGGACAGTGTCCAGGAGATCACGCCGGCAACCGCTCCGACCCTCAATTCAGATCCAGTGGCGCCATCCATGGACGGGTGGATAGACCGCGCCACGGAGGCAACACTCTCATCGGTGATCGAGCCGAGTATCGACCTTACCCTTCACGGGAGCCGTGACGCAGAACTACCAGATTCCTCCCCGGCCATGGACTCCGAACCGCCTGCGCCAGTGCCTATCGAATCCGACTGGGCGCCGATCATGGAGTTTACCTCAGCGGATATTTTTCAGCACTCGCCCTTCGGCGAGATACTTAACTCATTAAGGTCTCTCTCCAAGTCAGGAGAGTCCTGGCCGAACTATGTTCGGCAGGATTGGGATGCGGATGACGAAGAAATTCGCCGCCCACCCACCACCCACTTAGTAGCCACTTTCGATGACTTAACCGACATGCTCGACTTCGACTCGGAAGAAATCGACGGTATGGACGACGATGCGGGAGACGAAGAGGAACCACTGCCCATATGGCACTGGACAGCCACCTCATCATATGATATATACATGGTGGTCACACCCAAAGAAGGCAATGGCGACGAGACAGCGGAGGATGACCCCTCCAAGAAGCAACCCAAGTGTCGACGTCAGCAGCGCCGCTCTAAGTCTCGCCAAAGCAAAAGCGGTGACACCGGCACAGGAGATAATAGCACTCTGGACAGTGCCGAAGACAACAACAATCCCCTCCAGCAAGATTTAGAGCAGGAGGATGGAGAAGCCAGCCCTCCCGAAAGAGCGGCAGATTTCAACCAAAAGCTCAGCCCGCACCCCGACGTCACTCAAATAAAAATGTTAGGACATGGGGAAATACGCCAGACTTACGCGACGTATTGGAGGACAAAGCAAAACACGCAAGATCGATCTACGGATCGCGAGGGCGCGCCACTATGCGAGACGATAACTGTCACGCCGGATACAGTAAAAGTAAGTCCGGCCGGGCCGAACACAGCGGACAAGACTCATTTGAGTTGCGTCACGATATAGCCTGGTACAGAGGCGCTGCACACCCCCTATGCTTCACAGAAGAAGTAATGGATCACCAAATCCCAGAGGGTTTCAAACCTGTAAATATCGAATCATACGACGGCACAACAGATCCCGTGGTATGGATCGAGGACTTCCTCCTGCACATCCACATGGCCCGCGGTGATGATCTACACGCCATCAAATACCTCCCACTCAAACTCAAAGAACCAGCTCGGCATTGGCTCAACAACCTGCCAGCAGAATCCATTGGCTGTTGGGAAGATCTGGAAGCCGCATTCCTCGACAACTTCCAGGGCACTTATGTGCGACCACCAGATGCCGACTTATGTGCGACCACCAGATGCCGATGACTTGAGCCACATAACCAACAGCCAAAGGAATCGGCCAGGAAATTCTGGACACGGTTCCTAACAAAGAAAAATCAAATCGTCGACTGTCCGGATGCAGAGGCCCTAGCAGCTTTTAAGCACAATATCTGCGACGAGTGGCTCGCCCAACACCTTGGCCAGGAAAAGCCGAAATCTATGGCAGCCCTCATGACACTGAGGACCCGCTTCTGCGTGGGAGAAGACAGCTGGCCGGCTCGCAGCAATAACATATCAAAGAACCATGGTACTTCGGATACCAAGGATGGTAATGGCAGGTCACGTCGCAACAAACACAAGCGCCGCATCAACAACGACAATACTGAGGATACGGCAGTCAATGCCGGATTCAAAGGCTCTAAACCCGGTCAGCGGGAAAAGTCATTCAAAAGAAGCACTCCGGGCCCGTCCAGTTTGGACCGTATACTCGACCGCTCGTGTCAAATAAATGGCACCCCCGACAAGCCAGCCAACCACACCAACAGGGATTGTTGGGTGTTCAAGCAGGCCGGCAAGTTAAACACCGAAAACAAAGATAAGGGGTCACATAGCGATGACGAGGAGGAGCCCCGGCAGCCGAACACCGGAGGACAGAAGAGGTTCCCCCCACAAGTGCGGACGGTAAACATGATATACGCAACCAACATGCCCAAGAGGAAGCGGAAGCGTGCACTAAGGGACGTATATGCGTTGGAGCCAGTCGCCCCAAAGTTCAACCCATGGTCCTCTTGTCCGATCACCTTTGATCGCAGGGACCACCCCACTAGTATCTGTCATGGCGGATTCGTCGCACTAGTCCTAGACCCAATCATTGACGGATTTCACCTCACTCGAGTCCTTATGGATGGCGGCAGCAGCCTGAACTTGCTTTATCAGGACACAATGCGCAAAATGGGTATAGACCCCTCAAGGATCAAACCCACAAAAACGACCTTCAAAGGCGTCATACCAGGTGTAGAGGCCCATTGCACAGGCTCAGTCACACTGGAAGTGGTCTTCGGATCCCCGGATAACTTCCAAAGAGAGGAGTTAATCTTCGATATAGTCCCATTCCGCAGCGGCTATCATGCACTGCTCGGGTGAACCGCATTTGCGAGATTCAATGCGGTACCGCATTATGCATACCTCAAGCTCAAGATGCTAGGACCTCGGGGGGTCATCACAGTCAATGGAAACACAGAGCACTCTCTCCGCACAGAGGAGCACACTGCGGCCCTCACAGCAGAAGCGCAAAGCAGCCTCTTAAGGCAATCCACTAGTTCGGCGATTGAAGACCCGGACACCTTCAACGCGTGCGGAGTAATCGGCAACAAGACTGCCTGCACGTTCCGAGCTCGCATAGCAATGCGGCCTCCGCCCCAGCCCCAGCCAAACGGCGAAATTCGTGCCACGCGTACACAATTACGCATTGCAAATACCATGGCACAGGTGGGGAGGGGGCACGACTACGAAACGCCCCAAGACACGGCTCAACCGCACTAGGGGCTTCCCTCTTTGTTATTTTTCTCTCTTTCAGGACTTTAATCTCTGGAAACCCTGTCCGGCAGTATGATTGCCGGACACATGATGCAGCAACCAAGGAGGCAGAAAGCTACGTCGCACCACTGAACTCCCAGGTGGATTCCAATAACGAGTGAAATACTTGCTTTAAATACCTTTCCTCAGCTTGCCCTTGAAGGGGACATGTAAAATAGTCCTTGAGGAAGTCCTGGATTAGGGGGTGTCTGGATGGCCGGACTATACCTTCAGCCGGACTCCTGGACCATGAGGATACAAGATTGAAGACTTCGTCCCGTGTCTAGAAGGGACTTTCCTTGGCGTGGAAGGCAAGCTTGGCGATATGGATATGTAGATCTCCTACCATTGTAACCGACTTTGTGTAACCCTAACCCTCTCCGGTGTCTATATAAACCGGAGGGTTTTAGTCCGTAGGACAACATATAGAACAACAATCATACCATAGGCTAGCTACTAGGGTTTAGCCTCTCTGATCTCGTTGTAGATCTACTCTTGTACTACCCATATCATCAATATTAATCAAGCAGGACGTAGGGTTTTACCTCCATTAAGAGGACCCGAACCTGGGTAAAACTTCGTGTCCCTTGCCTCCTCTTACCATCCGGCCTAGACGCACAGTTCGGGACCCCCTACCCGAGATCCGCCGGTTTTGACACCGACATTGGTGCTTTCATTGAGAGTTCCTCTGTGTCGTCGCCGTGAGGCTTGATGGCTCCTACAATCATCAATAGCGATGCAGTCCAGGGTGAGACCTTCCTCCCCGGACAATCTTCGTCTTCGGCGGCTTCGCATTGCGGGCCAATTCACTTGGCCGTCTGGAGCAGATCGAAAGCTATGCCCCTGGCCGTCATGTCAGATTTGGAAGTTTAAACTACACGGCTGACATCCGCGGGGACTTGATCTTCGACGGATTCGAGCCACTGCCGAGCGCGCCGCACTGTCATGATGAGCATGATCTAGCTCTGCCGCCGAACAGTGCCCTGGAGGCTGCACCCGCATCGGCTTCGACCCTTAATTCGGAGCCAACTGCGCCGATCGAGGATGGGTGGTTTGACACTGCCTCGGGGGCTGCGATCCCAACGGCGATCGATCCGAACACCATCCCCGCACTCCGCGACACTCGTGACTCCAAGAAGCCGGACTCCGAACCCTCTGCGCCTCTGCCGATCGAATCCGATTTGGCGCCGATCATGGAGTTTACTGCCGCGGACATCTTTCAGCACTCGCCTTTCAGTGATATTGTGAAGACACTAAAGTCTCTCTCTTTATCAGGAGAGCCCTGGCCGGACTGCGGTCAGCAAGGTTGGGATACGGACGATGAGGAAATTCAAAGCCCACCCACCACCCACTTTGTAGCCACTGTCAACGATTTAACCGACATGCTCGACTTCGACTTCGAAGACATCGACGGTATGGACGCCGATGCAGGAGACGATGAAGAACCAGCGCCTATTGGGCCCTGGAAAGCCACCTCGTCATATGACATATACATGGTGGACACCCCAAAAGAAGGAGATGGCAATGGAACAGCGGAGGATGACCCCTCCAAGAAACAGCCTAAGCGTCGGCATCAGCGGCGCCGCTCAAAATCCCGCCAAAGCAAATACGGTGACTCCAGCACGAGAGATAATAATACTCCGGAGAGTGCCGAAGAAAACCCCCTCTAGCAAGATTCAGCACAGGAGGATGGAGAAGCCAGCCCTGATGAGAGAGCGGCAGACAGAGAGGTCGAGGACGATAACTATACGCCTCCCTCCGAAGATGAGGCAAGCCTCGACGACGACGAATTCGTCGTGCCAGAGGATCCCGTCGAGCAAGAGCGTTTTCAACACAGGCTTATGGCCACGGCAAGAAGCCTCAAGAAAAAACAGCAACAGCTTAGAGCTGATCAAGATTTGCTAGTCGACAGATGGAGTGAAGTCCTTGCGGCCGAAGAGCATAAACTCGAACGCCCCTCCAAGAGCTACCCAAAGCGCAGGTTGCTACCCCGATTAGAGGAGGAAGCACTTAAACCTACATCACCAGCACTTGATACGGCCGACCGGCCACCTCGTGGCCGCGACAGAGAGGCCTCTCGACCCTCCACTCAAGCCGCACCCCGTACCAAGGAACGGGAAAATGCGCCAGACCTGCGAGATATGTTGGAGGACAAGGCAAGGCAAACAAGGTCGATCTACGGATCGCGTGGGCGCCCCGCGACTCGAGACGGTAACCGTCACGCCGGACACAATTTCGGTAGGGCAGAACACAGTAGACAAAGCTCATTGGAGCTACGTCGTGCAGTACAGAGGCGCCGCACACCCACTATGCTTCACAGACAACGTAATGGATCATCAAATCCCCGAGGGTTTCAAACTCGTAAACATCGAATCATATGATGGCACAACAGATCCTGCGGTATGGATCGAGGATTATCTCCTTCATATCCACATCGCCCGCGGCGATGATCTCCACGCCATCAAATACCTCCCACTCAAGCTTAAAGGACCAGCTCGGCATTGGCTTAACAGCTTGCCAGCAGGATCAATCGGTTGTTGGGAGGACCTGGAAGCCGCATTCCTCGAAAATTTCCAGGGCACTTATGTGCGACCACCAGATGCCGATGACCTAAGCCACATAATTCAGCAGCCAGAGGAATCGGCCAGGCAATTCTGGACACGGTTCCTAACAAAGAAAAATCAAATAGTCGACTGTCCGGACGCAGAGGCCCTAGCAGCCTTCAAAGACAATATCCGTGACGAGTGGCTTGCCCGGCACCTTGGATAGGAAAAGCCGAAATCTATGGCAGCACTCACGACACTCATGACCCGCTTTTGCGTGGGAGAAGACAGCTGGCTTGCTCGTAGCAACAACATGACCAAGAACCCTGGTAATTCGGATACCAGGGACAGTAGTGGCAGGTCGCGTCGCAACAAGCAGAAGCGCCGCATTAACGGCGACAACCCTAAGGAAACGGCAGTTAATGCCGGATTCAGAGGCTATAAATCCGGTCAGCGGAAAAAGCCATTCAAAAGAAATCCTAGGGGGCCGTCCAGTTTGGACCGAATACTCGACCGCTTGTGTCAGATACATGGCACCCCCGAAAAGCCGGCCAATCACACCAACAGGGATTGTTGGGTGTTCAAGCAGGCAGGCAAGTTAAATGCCGAAAATACAGACAAGGGGCTGCATAGCGATGACGACGAAGAGCCCCGGCCGCCGAACAATAGTGGACAGAAGGGTTTTCCCCCACAAGTGCGGATAGTGAACATGATATACGCAACCCACATCCCCAAGAGGGAGCGGAAGCACGCGTTAAGGGACGTATATGCGGTAGAGCCAGTCGCCCCAAAGTTCAACCCATGGTCCTCCTGCCCGATCACCTTTGATCGAAGGGACCATCCCACTAGCACCCGTCATGGCGGATTCGCCGCATTGGTTCTAGACCCAATCATTGACGGATTTCATCTCACTAGAGTCCTTATGGACGGTGACAGCAGCCTGAACCTGCTTTACCAGGATATAGTGCGGAAAATGGGCATAGATCCCATGAGGATTAAGCCCACCAAAACGACCTTTAAAGGCATAATACCAGGTGTAGAGGCCAACTGTACAGGCTCAGTCACACTTGAAGTGGTCTTCGGATCTCCAGATAATTTCCGAAGCGAGGAGTTAATCTTCGACATAGTCCCATTCCGCAGTGGCTATCACGCACTGCTCGGGCGAACCGCATTCGCCAAGTTCAATGCGGTACCGCACTACGCATACCTTAAGCTCAAGATGCCAGGCCCTCAAGGAGTAATTACGGTCAATGGAAACACCGAACGCTCTCTCCAAACGGAGGAGCACACGGCGGCCCTTGCTGCGGAAGTACAAAGCACCCTCTCCAGGCAGTTCTCCAGTCCGGCCATTAAACGTCCGGACACCGTCAAGTGCGCCCGGAGTAACCTACAACAAGACCGCCTGGCACGTTCCGAGCAGGCGTAGCAATGCGGCCCCAACCCCAGCCCTCGCAAAAATGCGACACCAGTACTTCGCGTACATAACTACGCTCTAGAAATACCATGGGTGCAGGGGGAGGGGCACCATCACGGCACGCCCGAAACATGGCTTAAACCACACCAGGGGCTGCCGATTTTTTAATTTTCTCTTACTTTCAGGACTCCACTCTTCGGAAGGCCTGTTCGGCAATTCAATTGCCGCACAAACGATGCAAGAACCAGGGAAGCAGACAAGCCATGCCGCATTACGGAACTCCCAGGTGGTCTCTATCACGAGCAGTATACCTGTTTCGCTTACCATTCCGCAGCCTGCCCCTGGAACAAACATGTTAAATAGTCCAACCTTTTGCCCCTCGCATTATTTGTATCATTCTGCTTTGATCGCAGCCCTTTTTAATAAACAATGCATAGCCTTTGTCTATTTTTGCATTACTCTTCTTTTTTTTTACAAATATATGTTCCTTAATGACATGTTGCACCCGTACACTTTGGTACGGCCAAAATACGCCAGGGGCTTTAGTACCCCTCAATATGGTGTGGGAAGTCCGAACACTTTAACAAGTGCGGCACCCCGAACTTATAGCATTATATGCATCGGCTCCGAATCATGTCTTGGGTCAATAGTTGGGTTTGCCTGGCTCCTATGTTTTGGTGCCTTACGTTCCGCTATATCGGCTAAGGTAGCACGAGGAGAACTACTGCGATTGTGCCCCAGTTGAGCTGGGTCGAGCACCTTAGTAGAGAAAGCTAAAACTGACTGTCATGATGAAGCGAGAGCTGGTCGCTGTTCGAGAGGTTTTTCGAGTCCCTAAAGACTTATGCCGCTTAGAGCGAGGAGTCGGCTCTGTCTGGCCAAGGCGTGGATAGCGCCCCAAAACCGGTCTTCCGAATACTAGGGGCTTCACCGAAATATAAAATTATAGAATTCTATGGCTAAGTGAGAGTGTTCACGCATTATAGTCCGATTGCCTTGTTTGTTGGGCTGAGCGCCTCCCTCGAAGGACCCAAACATGGGAAAAAGAGCGCTCAGGTTTATCCCCGAACACCCCAGCACTAGCGGCACGGGGGCAGAAGCCGACGACTCGCCATCTCTCAGAATTGATAAATAGCCGCACAGAAGGTAATATTTTAAATTCCTACAGCATTGCTTAGCGCATATGAACAAGTTTTCAGCGCACAGGACAAAACGAGCGAGTTTTACTCAAAAATTACATCCCTGGAACATTCATCCGCCATAAGGTAGGCACCCTTCAGAACATCCTTATAATAATTCTCGGGCTTGCGATGCTCCTTCCCCGGCGGTGGCCTGTCCTTCACAAGCTTCTCAGCATCCAGCTTGCCCCAGTGCACCTTAGCACGGGCAAGGGCCCTACGGGCGCCTTCAATGCAGACAGAGCGCTTGATGACTTCGAGCCTTGGATAGGACCCCATCAGCTGCCGCACCAGCCCGAAATAGCTCCCAGGCAGAGCCTCTCCAGGCCACAGCCGAACTATGCGGCCCTTCATGGCATGTTCGACCGCCTTGTGGAGCTCGACCAGTTGCTTTAGCTGGTCGCTCAGGGGCACGGGGTGTCCGGCCTCAGCATACTGAGACCAGAACACCTTCTCTGTCGAGCTGCCTTCCTCGGCTCGATAGAATGCGGCGGCATCGGACACGCTACGGGGAAGATCTATGAATGCTCCTGGAGAGCTCCGGATTCAGGTAAGTAACAACTAACTTACGTTTACGTGTTTGCTTTGCATAAAGAATGCCTTACCCGCCGCTATCTTTTTCACCTCATCCAACTCCTAGAGGGTCTTCTGGGATTCGGCCTTGGCAGACTTGGCATTTTCAATAGCCACCGCGAGCTCCGACGCTCGCGTCTTTGAGTCAAGCTCCAAACTCTCACGTTTTTCCATGAGAGCCTGGAGCTCCTGCCGCACCTTGCCAACCTCGGCCTCATACTTCTCCCGCTCGGTGTGCTCTGTGGCCGCCCTCTTCTCAACCTCGAGCAGCGCTTTCTTAAGGGTCGCCACCTCAGACGTGGCCCCTACAATAGCCATGATAATCCTGTCATTTTTTGCAATTGCACCTTTTTTATATATATTTAAACAAGGTATTTCTTACCTTCCTTGTCCTCAAGCTGCTTCTTGGCACGCCCGAGCTCTTGCTCGGACTGCTCGAGGTTCTGCTTTAGCGTGTCCACTTCCGCAGTCAGTGTGGCGGACGCCAGCAGAGAAGCCTGCATATGCATATTGACTCCTTTTTGTTAGACTCCTGCGAATTTTATTTGATCCTCTATTCGGCTTTTCTTCCCGAACGCCAAACAGAGCATCAGGGGCTAATGTCTATGCGGTAATATTATTTACACATTCTTTACTTACCTCAAAGCCTGTTAAAAGGCTAGTACAAGCTTCAGTCAGTCCGCTCTTGGCGGACTGAACCTTCTGGACCACCGCACTCATAATGGTGTGGTGCTCCTCGTCGATGGAGGCGCCTTTGAGCGCCTCCAATAGACTGTCTGGTGCCTCCGGTTGGACGGGGGTCACCGGCACGGAGGGCTTGCTCCTCTTGGAAGGAGGTCGCCCGCCGGACTCTGGAACCTTTGAAGGTTCCGGAGCGGTGTCCGGCCTAGAGCCGGACTTGGAGCCCTGGGGGGTTTTTATCCCCTTTACTCCTGGAGTCCGGCGAGTCCAGTGAACCGCTCGACGACGCGTCGAGCCGGTCTTTGGGTGGGTTGCATAATCATATTCGACATAAGGGAAAGCTGTGCAATAAAGGAATACTATGAATTAATCTGGTATCCGGATACTTACGATTTCGCCAGGGGCTTGGCCCTGAGCGGCCCCTCCTCTTCGCCCTTGTCGACGGAGTAGTCCGGAGGAAGGGTTTTCCCCTTCTTGGACCCTTCAGCCTCCCCAGTTGGGGCGGCTTTCCTTTTCTTCCCTTCCCCCGCTGGAGGGGGAGAGGTCTCTTCTTCCTCCTCCTCGTCTTCATGGGAGGAGTGCGTCTTGGAGTCGTCGGATGATGAATCCGACACCTCTGTACTGGGCCCGTGGCCTTCTTCTCCGGCACCACATAGGGTGCCTGGACCAGCAGCTTCGCCAAACGAGCGTCCGCTGGGCCTTCGGGCAAAGGAGCCGGACAGTTGATCTGTCCGGACGTCTCCTGCCAATCCTGTCAAAGGTAAGGGAGCTTAGATCCCGAATGGAGTCAAACTATGAAAAACTGATACCCTGTAAAAGGTAAAAATAGCTTACCGCATGAGCGTGACGCTGCGTATTGAATCCGCGATCCTCGGTAGCAGATGCGGGGGCCTCGGCGCCCTTGAAAAGCACCTTCCAGGCATCTTCGTACGTCGTGTCGAAGAGCCTGCTCAGAGTTCGGTGCCGCGCCGGGTCGAACTCCCATAGGTTGAAAGCCCGTTGTTGACACGGGAGGATCCGGCGGATGAGCATAACCTGGACTACGTTCATAAGTTTGAGCTTCTTGTCCACCAGGGTTTGGACGCATGTTTGGAGTCCGGTCAACTCTCCTTTTTTACGCCACGACAGGCCCGTCTCCTTCCAGGAGGTAAGCCGCGTAGGGGGTCTGGATCGGAACTCGGGGGCTGCGACCCATTCAGGGTCGCGCGGCTCGGTGATGTAAAACCACCCCGATTGCGACCCCTTCAGGGTCTCCACAAAGGAGCCCTCGAGCCATAAGACATTGGGCATCTTGCCCACCATGGCGCCTCCGCACTCCGCCTGGTTGCCGCGCACCACCTTCGGCTTGACATTGAAGGTCTTGAGCCATAGGCCGAAATGGGGGCGGATGCGGAGGAAAGCCTCGCACACGACGATAAACGCCGAGATGTTGAGGACAAAGTTCGGGGCCACATCGTGGAAATCCAGGCCACAGTAGAACATGAGCCCCCGGATAAATGGGTGGAGAAGGAAGCCCAGTCCGCGGAGGAAATGGGGGAGGAACACCACCCTCTCATGGGGCCTAGGGGTGGGGATGAGCTGCCCCTCTTCAGGAAGCCGGTGCGTAATGTCGTTAGACAAGTATCCGGCCTTCCTTAGTCTTTTGATGTGTCCCTCCGTAACGGAGGAGACCATCCACTTGCCTCCCACTCCGGACATGGCTGGAGAAGGTTGAGGTGGGGAGTGCGGACTTGGGCGCTGGAGCTCGAGTGCGCGAAAATGGATAGGCAAAAGAGGAAGAAGGCGTAGGTGAAAAGGTGGATCCTTATCCCCTTATATGGGTGGACGCAACTACGTGTCCCCACCAGCCTGGTAAAACTCGCTTATCCCCAAGCGCCGTAATCAATAGCGCGGTTGGGTTACCCACGCCCGTATTGATGAGAATCCCGAAATAAGGGGACATGATCTCTGCTTCGACGAGACGTGCCAAGGAAACCGCCTCGCGTGACACGCTGAGGTGGGATAATAAAATGATTCAAATAAAGGCTTGGCCGTGGTGCGTCACACTACAGAATACGTCAGCAGATTAGATTTGTGTAAATATTATTCTCTCTATGGCAATATGTGGAAACTTATTTTGCAGAGCCGGACACTATCTTTGTGTTCAAAATCTTCTATGAAGCACTTGGAGGAGGAACCCGCCTTGCAATGCCGAAGACAATCTGCGTGCCGGACTCGTCGTCATTGAAGCCTGGTTCAGGGGCTACTGAGGGAGTCCTGGATTAGGGGGTGTCCGGATGGCCAGACTATACCTTCAGCCGGACTCCTGGACTATGAAGATACAAGATTGAAGACTTTGTCCCGTGTCCGGAAGGGACTTTCCTTGGCGTGGAAGGCAAGCTTGGCGATACGGATATGTAGATCTCCTACCATTGTAACCGACTTTGTGTAACCCTAACCCTCTCCGGTGTCTATATAAACCGGAGGGTTTTAGTCCGTAGGACAACATATAGAACAACAATCATACCGTAGGCTAGCTTCTAGGGTTTAGCCTCTCTGATCTCGTGGTAGATCTACTCTTGTACTACCCATATCATCAATATTAATCAAGCAGGACGTAGGGTTTTACCTCCATCAAGAGGACCCGAACCTGGGTAAAACTTCGTGTCCCTTGCCTCCTGTTACCATCCGGCCTAGACGCACAGTTCGGGACCCCCTACCCGAGATCCGCCGGTTTTGACACCGACAGTCCTACTTTCTGCTTATCACAGTACTTGTATGATTCTGCTTTAACACACCTTTTTGAATAAACAATGCATAGCACCAGACTATTATCGCATTCTCTATTCTTATTTTTCTATATATATATATATATACTAGTAGAACGCCCGTGCATTTCCACGGGCTTTTGATAAAATTTAAGATTCTACTCACGGAGCTAAATAACTAAGAACAATGTCATCTCAGCTAACATATTTTTTAATAATCAGCTAACACACATCTACTGTCAAACAGAGTAATGTTATCTGGATTGTATTTGTGACGTTTTGGTCTCAGATAGATGAATGAATAAAACAAAACCCATTCTAACTAAAGTTTTTCTTAGGTGAAGTGGGTTGTGTTGTATTCATTCATCTCAACATGTTTTGAGTCGAATAAAAGAAAACTATTCGCACAAGCCTCCTTCGCTAGCCAATGAGCAGCTCTATTAGCCGAGCGTCTCACCCATGCCACACAGAACTCCTCGGTTGATCGCATGGACTCGTTTACCTCCTCAACAATAGGGCCATAGACTGATCTATCAAATTCTTAGCTTCTTAATAACTTACAGCATCTACTGCCGCCCCCCTACTTTCTCCGTAAACGTCTGAAACGTCCGCCCCGGTCAGTTCCCGGTCAAAAATGAGTGACCCAACCAGACCCTCACTTTATCCCTAAATGTCCGGACTGACCGATATACCTTAGACCCGTCTCAAATCTGGGGGCAGGATGGGCTACGGTCACGCCCGGGTACCCGCTCGGTCCCACCTGCAACCACCCAATCTTTCTTTCTCGCCTCTCTCACGTGGAGCATGGAACGATGCCAACACAGGGGAGGAGGTGGCTCGCGACGATGATGAGGTGAGCAGAGGAGGCTGCTGACAGCGTGGACGATGGTGGGGGAGGCGCCTGACGACCTCGCGCGACCACCACATGTACCTACTGTCCAAAGACGCATGCAACCGTGGGCACGTCGACGGGTCACCGCAGCCTTGTGTTGGCCGTCGGCAAGCGAGCGTGCTCGCCTGCGGGTAGGCGGGCGAGCATGATGGACGCCGCCACAGCCGCCTGTTGTCTAGCCTAGCTGTGGGGATGCCAGCCGCCGTAGCTGGCACAACCCCGGCTTGGCCGCCGTTGCCGTCGTGTGCGGGCGGAAAATTGGGACTTAATCTTGATTTCAGTGTTTCTGCATGTTTGTTTTTAGTGATGCATGCAGTTTAGATTGTCCAGGAAAAAAACATTGCATATATATTATACACTTCTTAATCTTCCATAAAAACACATAGGTGATTAACAAACTCCATGTTCATAAAACTACAATAAATTAGTCTAATTGGCATTGTCAGCTAAGAAGATCAACGACCTTCTTGAGTAGTACCAAAAAATAGCTGAGTTAAGTCAATTTTGCCAATCATACTCACCTCGCTCTGTAAGCGGCCACAATTATTGACCGCGGCTGAGGTCTGCTCCGTCCCGCGCAAAAGGCGGTGGGGCCCTCTCCAAATTGCCAGTGCTCTTTAACCGGGACGGTGACTGTTCCGGGGCCTTGTCGGAGATGTAATCTTGCCTCCATCCTTACCGGGTACATCCAGTTTTGCTCATGACAACAAGATCATCCTTATATTTTTTCAAGCCTAAAGAGTTTTAGTGTAGTGTTCACGTTTCCTTTCACAAATGGAATAGAGGAAATTGAACCAGAGAGCAATATAATAATGTAGCTCTTTCACCATTGTACACAAAAATATGGTTGTTTCACAAATCCAAACATATTTTATTTTTATGTGCAAGGAAATTAAGCAATTTACAATCAGTAAACGAATCTAGGGAGCAAATGGATAAATGGTTAGGATCTTGCAAAAAAAATACCCCAGTAAAACTTACACATACACAACTGCTGATCTTCTCCTACTATTCTCCTTATATACAATATTAATTTGTAACACATCAGACTCTCCAAAATTTTTGAGATCTCTAAAGATAAAATGATGTTCTTCAGTGCCAGCGCCGCTTCTTCTTAGCCTAAAACATACCTCCTCTGTCCCACAATATAAGATGTTTTTGCAAGCTATGTTAGCTTGCAAAGACATCCTATATTATCGGACGGAGGGAGTAGCACAACGACATTCTAAGAACCATAAAACCAAGCAAAAACGCCAGCAGCAAGGGAAAAGGGTGACAACTGCCTTCAGATGTTATTCGCTACGGCCTATAGCAAATTTTCTAGGAAATAAAGGTAATGCTAGCTCAACATGCATTTCATAAAAAATGAATTACAAATCACAATGAAAAAGTATTTGACAACTTAAAGCAAACAAATACTAATCTTTGTTGTTTTCTTTTCCATTTCAGTAAGAAACAAAATGAGTACACGAGTCATCCCCATGAAATGCATGAACAAAGCAAGCAGGAGCAACAAAATTAAAGCAAACTTCTTACTGGGTTGGCAACTCATCCAAGCATTTTTACATGGACTATCATAATTGTTAAAAACAATTCTGTAATTGGGGGAAAATCTGCCCTTGCCCAAAACCGTCGTTGCAGTTTGTCCCGCAACCAACGTCTCCCTTCGATCTCCTGGAACCGACGCCTCCTCGAGGAATCGTCGTGTCTCTTCGGGAGATATAAAAGGGGGCCTGTAACCATCGATCAAAGGATTCAATCATTATGATTCAAAACACGTTATCAGCACGTAGAACAACCAGCGAGAGCAAAAGGCAACAGAGAAAGGATAAGAGAGGAATCACTCGCCGTTGGTGAGATGACAGGCCTCGTCTCCTTCTTCCTCCGTCTGATCCGCGAGGGTGGTCGCTGCTACCGCCTCATTGCCCTTCGCCGCCATGGAGTTGGTGGCCACCGCCGTTTCCGTCGACGGATGCAAGCCATCCGACGGTTCGGCCGGAGCGCCGCTGGACGTGCCGCCCCTGGCAGCCACCGTGCTGCTGGATGCGCCCGTCGCGGTGCTCACCATGCCCCTGGACACGGTCCCCGTGCTCCCGGACGCGCCCACTGCGGTGCTCCCCGCGCCCGTGGGCAAGCGTCCATGGGGTACGACCCTTGGCTGGTGGCCGGCCCGAGCGCCCCCATGATGCACGGGACTGCTACCGCGCCTGCCCTGCCCACTGGGTCTCCGCCTCCACCACCTCCTCCGCTGGCCGCATGGATCCCGCCGTCAACACCAACGCCTGAAGCCGTGGCTGCTGGCCTGAGCCTTCGCCCGCCTGGCTACGCCCCGGTGTCGATGCGCTCGACGGTGAATGCAGAGGAAGCGCTCGCCTTCATCTCCGCTCCATCCGGCGCCTCTGGTGTCGTCCACCTTGGAGTTGGCATGGAGGGCGCCGCCGCCGCCGGCACGCCTCAACAGGAGACAGCCGCGGGCTCAAGTAGCCACACAGAGCGGCGCTTCGGCCGCCTCTTCAGGCGCGCCGTCGCAGCCCTCGACCGCCGCCCCGGCCGTCACCCAGGCTCATGGGCTCCGGCGGACCTTGGTTTCACCGCTACTCCACTGCGCCAGGCCTCTACCATCGTCGGCTCCTCTTCAGATGAAGAGGCCTCGTCGGTGTCGCGTCGCTGACACCTGAAGATGCAACGGGAGGCGCCGACGCTCGCCCCAATCGCCGGCGACTGGGCTCCCTGCTACTTGCGAGCGCAGGTGGTGGTGGGGGATTGAGCGTGGTGCGGGTCGGGCGATTCCTTATCCGTAACCGCCCCACCTCTCGCCTCCTCTCTTATGCGTGGGTGGCTGCGGGCTGGTCTCGGTCGGCGGTGGCAGGCCCAGGCGATCGGCATACTCTCTTCAAGTTTTCTTTCTTTCTCTGTTTTTATTAGTCTAGTACTAATTATTGTATTTGTGCAATTTTAGTCTATGTTTAGTACTGTTTAGTACATAGATTGACTACTACTTACATTTTAGTCCTGTTCTAGATTCATTCTATGTTAGGACTTGTGTAATTATTAGTAGGTGTGTTTATATTATGTAATGGATTGATAATATAAATAAAGTACCGGATTTCATCTGGGAAGAATGACATGTTCCATGTGTTTACCACATCTTATTTTTATCGAACATGTCTTTGCGATTCAGATCTTCTCTTGCATATAAAACTTGCAAATTTTTGAATGTTTCTCCCTCATCTTATTTGGAATCACAAGGTAATGAGTTGTGATCTACTGCTCATTTGCAGACTATCCTCTCTTACTGTGAGGTCTACGCTTTGTCATTCTCGACAAACGATTACCTCCAACGTGTATTCCTTATATCTGAATTGTAGCATACACAAGGTAATGGCGAAGTAGCCTATTACTGTGAGATCCAAGTGATCTTCAAAGTGTTATGTTCACACAATTGAGGTTGAGAATTTTTCAAGTTTACACTTGAGTATCAAATTTTTGCATTCTTATTACACAACCATGATGGTTTTTAATTTACCACCCGTAAATTAATTATCTCTGGTTTTCCCATGTAGGCAAAGATGACTGCCAAAGAATTTGAGGAGCTTACCCTCAATGGCCACAATTACCCTACATGGGCTATGGACATCAAGATCAGTCTTGCGTCCCGTGGGATAACGCGTGCAGTACAAACCCCGGAGACTCCTCTCCCGGATGGGGCCACGCCGCTGACAGAACAGCAGAACTATGCTGCATTATTCATCATAAGGCACCATATTCATCCAGATCTCAAGTATGAGTATTTACAGGAGGAATCTCCTAGTACTCTGTTTCTGGCCCTCAAAACGAGGTATGAACAGCAGAAGGTAGTAGTCCTGCCCGAATCACTCCATGATTGGACTCATCTTCGTCTTCGGGATTTCAAGTCCATCGGTGAGTACAATCATGCTGTTCATAAGATATGTTCCAAACTGCGCTTTTGTGAGAAGGAACCTACTGAGGGGGAGAAGATAGAGAAAACTTTGTCTACTATGCTCCCTTCCGATAGGATGCTCCAACAGCAATACCATGCTCATAACTACACTGCCTATTCCGAGCTTATTCACATGTTACTTCAGGCTGAAAAGCATGATGAGCTACTCGCTAAGAATGGCTCTCAACGCCCAATTGGTGCACAACCTTTACCTGAAGTCTATCTGAATGTTGCAAATAGAAAGAAGTTTAATGGTACCCCTCGGGGTAAACAATCCAATTTCGAGCATAAGCGAAAGCGCAATGGGAACAGGAGATCTAGATACCCAGGCAAGGGAAAAGGCACTTCAAAGCCCAGGTTTGATAAATCTAAGCTTTGCAACAAGTGTGGATGCTCCACGCATTCTACTGAAAAGTGCACAATGCCCAAGCATCTGGTTATGTTGTACTAGCAATCTCAGGGACGCAAAGCACCTCAAGGGAAAAGGTTTGAAGCCAACTTCAACCTTCATCCGGATAGCGCAAAAGGAGCAGTTGGTTCGCACGATGTTCCTCCTGGACCGAGCAACGCTGTGATTCCTTATCTGCCTGAGGCTACTGCTGAAATGGAGAACACGTTGATTGAGTACACCGCAAACGACGTGTTTGGCGACTTCGACTAGTCCCTCAATCTCCTAGTGATCTACTTAATTATGTCCATTTGTGATGATTGTAATAAGAACATAAGTTTGTTATTGTCTTTATATTGTATTGTATCAGCACATTTGATATAATAAGGATTGTATCCTATATATTACTATGAGGTTTTCTTATTGAAAATTCTTTGTTTTATATAGTTTTCTACGGGGACAATCCGATGGAAGAGGAATTATGCCTTGTGGACAGTGGTGCCACAAACTCCATACTGAGGGAGATGAAATATTTCCAAACTCTAAAAAAGACGAATGGAGATATTCTAACTATCGCTGGACGCGATACTGTGATTGTTGGTACTGGACGTGCCATATTCACCCTCCCAAGTGGTACATATGTGACAATTGAGGATGCTTTACTGTATCCCGATTCTGCACGTACCCTGATCAGTTATCGAGATATCCGTAAAAATGGTTTTCATATTGAAACCCATGAAGACAACAAAGAGGAGTATCTACTCTTTACTAAAGATGACGGATATGGCAAAAAGGTACATGAGAAAATTCCTTCTCTGTCGTCTGGTTTGTACTATACGTACATCATACCCGTGGAACATGTTGCATACAAAGTAATTTTTCAGAATGTTAACGCATTCCAAACCTGGCATGATCGCCTAGGCCATCCTGGAATAGGGATGATGAGAAAAATTACTAGCAATTCCATTGGTCATAATTTGCTTGAGTCAAAATTTCCTCAATCTTCTGATTTTGTGTGCCACGGGAAAGCTAATTTTGAGGCCCTCACACCTCAAAATACAAGCTGAACCACTTCAGTTCCTTGAACGTATTCAAGGAGACATTTGTGGTCCCATTCAACCATTATCTGGACCTTTCCGGTATTTCATGGTTCTGATTGACGCATCTACACGATGGTCACATGTGTGTCTTCTATCCACATGAAACCATGCATTTGCCAAGATAATGAGGCAAGTCATTAAGTTGCAAGCCCATTATCCTGATAGTCGAATTAAGTCAATTCGAATGGAAAATGCTGCAGAATTCTCCTCACGTGCTTTCAATGATTATTGCATGGCTTTGGGGATTGAAGTTCAGCACTTTGTTCCATATGTCCATACACAAAATGGTTTGGCTGAAGCATTGATTAAGAGGATCAAACTCATTGCAAGACCTTTGTTGACGAATTGCAACTTGCCAGCCTCTTGTTGGGGTCACGCTGTTTTACACGATGCTGACTTGATACAATTGAGGCCAACTGCATATCACAGTTCTTCCCCTCTGGAATTGGTACGTGGAAATCCTCCAAGCATTTCCCATCTGCGTAAGTTCGGATGTGCTGCATACATCCTAATCTGACCACCACAGCGGACATCTATGGGCCCACACAGGAAGTTGGGGATCTATGTGGGGTACAAATCGCCGTCGATTATTAAGTACCTGGAACCCCTGACTGGGGATATGTTCACAGCCCGTCACGCTGATTGCATATTTAATGAGAAACATTTTCCGGCATTAGGGGGAGATTTCAAGTACCAGAAAGAATGCCCGGAAATTTATTGGAATGCTCATTCCATTTCATCCTCTGATCCACGTACCCATGAGACCGAACTTCAAGTTCAGAAGATCATTAATTTGCAACATCTTGCAAATAATCTGTCAGATTCATTTACTGATTTGAAAGGTGTTACAAAATCCTTAAACCCGGCCAGAAACGCGCCAGAAAGAGTGGAGGTACCAATCAAAACCACTCAACTCCCTATCCCTAAAAAGAGGGGGAGTAGTACGGCCTCTGACCCGGAGCATGTTTCTAGCAAGTAGCAAAGGAAATCGAGGAGAAAAACCTCGGAGTCAGTAAATGCAGGTCAACTCAACGTTGACAAACACCTGATGGGTAGTATACACCCAGTGGAAGGGCAACCTCCACAACCCAGTTCCAGTGTGCACAAACTGACTGGGACATCAGAACACCCAGACTCGATCATATTGGGAAATCACGAAGAGTCACTAGGGGTGCAGGAAATTTCCATCAACTATGTTGATTCTGGAGAATCATTTGACCTTAAGACTACGATTGTCGACATATATTTTGCTGAAAAGATTGCAGATACCCTTCTCACTGATCATGATCCAAGGTCCATCGTTGAGTGCCAAAAGCGCTCCGAGTGGCCTAAATGGAAGGATGCAATCCAAGCAGAAATTGCCTCGCTTAACAAAAGAATGGTATTCATTGAAGCAGTACCTACACCTCCCAGTGTTTTCTCTGTGGGATTCAAATGGGGTTTTCTCCGGAAACGGAATGAGAACAGTGAGGTGGTGAGATATAAAGCAAGGCTCGTAGCACAAGGTTTCATGCAGAAACCCGGCATTGATTTCACTGAAACATATTCTCTAGTAATGAGTGCAACCACTTTCCGATATCTTATATCTTTGGCAGTGCAAAATCGTCTATCTATGCAGTTGATGGACGTCGTGACCGCATATCTTTATGGGTCACTAGATTCGGACATATATATGAAGTTTCCTGATGGAATCTCTGTCCCGAATAAAAATGCAAAACGCAACATCTATTGTGTAAAGCTGAATAAGTCACTATATGGCTTAAGGCAGTCGGGACGGATGTGGTACAACCGACTCAGTGAGTTCCTTCTTTAGAAAGGTTAAACCAATAGTGTTGATTGCCCATGTGTTTTCATCAAGAAGTCCTCTACAGGATTTTGCATCATTTCTGTGTATATTGATGATCTCAACATCATTGGCAGCACACCAGACATTGATGAAGCACGCAATCAACTAAAGATGGAATTTGAGATGAAGGATTTGGGTAAAACCAAATTTTGCTTAGGTATTCAACTTGAGCATCTTCCCTCGGGAATCATGGTACACCAATCTGCCTATATCCAGAAAATATTGGAGAAATTCAATATGGACAAATCCTATCCATCTAAAACTCCCATGGTGGTTCGATCTCTAGACGTAGAGAAAGATAGAGAAGAGGTGTTGGGACCTGAAGTTCCATACCTTAGTGTTGTTGGAGCGCTTATGTATCTTGCAAATTGCACAAGACCTCATATTGCATTTGCAGTGAATCTACTTGCTAGACATAGTGCAGCTCCCACCAAACGTCATTAGTGTGGAGTGAAGAATATCTTTCGATATCTCCAAGGCACAAAGGATCTTGGCCTATTTTTCCAGTTCCAGAAAAATCAGGACTCTGATGTGATTGGATATGCAGATGCCGGCTATTTGTCTGATCCCCATAATGCCAGGTCTCAGACCGGCTTCGTTTTCCTACATGGTGGCACTGCTATATCATGGAAGTCTTCGAAACAGACTCTGGTGGCAACATCTACCAATCATTCTGAAATAATTTCATTATTTGAAGCAACATGCGAATGTGTATGGCTTCGCAGAATGATAAACCACATACAACAGTCATGTGGAATGGGTTCGATAAAATCACCTGGCATTATCTATGAAGATAATGTGGCCTGTGTTGCGCAGATGCAAACAGGATACATCAAGAGTAATATCACCAAGCATATTTCTCCTAAATGGTTTTTCCTCATAATCTTCAGAAAAGCGGGGAAATAAGCATTCTGCAAGTCAAATCATGCGACAACCTTGCTGATTTATTTACCAAGTCTCTACCAAATTCTACATTCCAGAAATGTGTTCATGGAATTGGTATGCTAAGACTTAGGGACTTGCAGGTGTCAGGGGGAGTCTCTTCTTGAGATATCCTCATTTTAATGACATCACATTATGCTATCTTTCTTTGTGAGTATATGTTTCAGGATCTCATCAAAGATTTTATGAAAAACTTTTGAAGGAGAATCTTTTAAGATGATAGAGCTTCCCGGACAATCGTGAAGATGATCTACATGGGCAAGCATAGATTAGGGGGAGTGTTAAAAATAATTCTATAATTGGGGGAAAATCTCCCCTTGCCCAAAACCGTCATTGCGGTTTGTCCCGCAACCGACGTCTCCCTTCGTTCTCCTGGAACCGACGCCTCCTCGAGGAATCGTCGTGTCTCTTCGGGAGATATAAAAGGGGGCCTGTAACCATCGATCAAAGGATTCGATCATTCTGATTCAAAACAATAATGCAAGACAAATGAACTTGACATAAAAAACAACAATGATTGGACGCATTACATACATCATCATATGTATGTGTAATACATGACCATGTTTAGTGTTGCTGGAAGACCACTTTCCTTCTCATCCTGGGCAACAACTTCAGCTTTGTTTTCACACAATCTCTTTATAGCATATGTCAGGGCAGTTCATGGATAATCTGGATGGTACTCACATGTTCATTCATTTTTTCATATAATGGTCAAAGAAAAAAAAGTACACTCAATTTATCATTTAATTAGAGCACCGGTTTAATCCATAAAGGCAGCGTGTAGAGCACTCTCTCACACACAGAGGAATGTTTGTATTTCTTAGTTTTTCCACCTACCTATGGCACATCTTTTCAAGAATATAGTTGTTGAAGCAACTTATATGCAAAGCACGACTACTATCACGACATCCTTTTTGAGGACAAAGATAATTAATAACACGACATTCTATGTCTCATTGCTATCTTATTTATTTGATCATTTTGGGAGCTTCAATTCCTTGAGTAATTCAGTGAATGCCATCTGCAATGACCCGTTGTCTTCCAATGCCAACACTCATCTAGCCTTCTCCTTCGCCAATGTCAGCCTCCCACTTAGATTCTCCCCTTCTTCTCCATGCCCTCAGCCTTCACAAGTTCCTTGTCATACTTCTCCATCACCTCCCCGACATTCATATCATCCACCATGAATATAATTCATAACATTCAGGCGGTAAAGGTCAATGTACACCAAACCGGTCAAATAAATAGTACTTTAGCATCTCTCAAGGGAAGTTTCAAATTTCACCTAAAATTTTCAATTAAAGTCATGTCAATAATTTAATCTTCTACCAATATTAAATACTATATGATAAATGTGATAGCTTAAATTCAAAGTAATAGATTGGATCCTCCCTTAACAATATGACTGGTAGATAGTTTTGAGAGGAAATCTGCATATATTTTAGCATAGACTTACCCAAAGAAAAAGTCATTATAACCGCTCAACAAATGACCTATAACATCTAATGTACCGAAGGGGAACAGATCAGATGACATGTTTTTGTAAGTCCTAGGATAACCATGACATGTCCTAAGTTGGAAGTGTGACACTTATGACCGTGGTATGTAATTGATATATTCCAGTTGGAAGTGTGTCATCAGATGCAATGTGGAAGTGTGTCATTAGATGCAATGTGGAGGGAAGATATCAAGGATACTCATCGGAGTATATATGCGGTGGCACTAGAGCAGCTGATTACCGGTAGGAGAACGGCAGCCCCACTCGTGTACTGGTCGGCAGTCACAACCATGCAATTGTACCCATCGCTACTGCGTGTATTTGCAGATTACAGAGCTGTAGATTCAGGATCCAGAGATGGAAGAAGATACCTGGGTCGCCAACGTTACTGTCATTGATCCAAAAATCCCTAGGACATCCTCCAGCAGCGGGCCCTCCAGTAGCATGGCACCGAGTGTGCGGCCCTCTCATGCTCTTCAACACCGCCAACCGCCTCACACTACTCCTTTCCTTGCTTATCTCCACCGCTGCTCACCTTCCCGCCGGCGCCATCCGTCGTGCCCTTCGTCTGACAACAAAAATATTTTTTATCAATAGATAAAAGTAAATTCACTTCTGAAAAAATACTAAATTCATAATCCATATACGTGTTCATGATCTTATTCCATACGCATGTTCAGAAATGTCCCTAGAACAAATAAATTTGATCTCGCTATACATACGGAATGTAAAACTTAGATGGTCAGCCTGAAATAGTTCATTTCTGAATGCAAGTAGTACCGGAAACTACATAGCATTCACAACTTCCATAGTAGCCTATGGCATCGGACACTTGCATATTTGAAAGGCTCGCAAGCTGAAAGCTACACGTATCACACAAAAAACTCCAAGTACAGTTGATTATACTCTAACCCAGCCGGCAGTGCCACTCCCTTGATCAATCATGAGTTTGTGCTCTAGATTCACAAGTTTTCTCATTCTACAAACTATACACTGCACATTAAAATACATGTATGAAAGGAAGAGAACCAGGTAGACTTGGTTCTCAAAGCATCTGAATAAAAAGAAGCAACATTTGCTTTTTACGTAACCCATATGAAAGAACTTGAATTAACAAAATACATGGATGCATATTAGTTTGGTTTTCTTAGAAATGCAGGGATGAAAGGGAGTAGACCACCAATACCGAGCTCACCAATAATCCATTATACATATTTGCAATATAGACCAAAAATCCATTCGGTCCTAGAATTTTACAATATATATTTTCTATTAGTCATGAACAATCATTACAAACCCAAAATTCAATCACTTTAAAATAAGGAGCTCGATATCAGATTACCTGATCTTTCGTAGAGAAAAACAAAATACTAATTATTTTTTGCTAGAACAGCAAGAGGTCAGCCCAAAATAGTTGCTATAATCATCTGCACAAATATAAGATAATTAACGATTCTGCACACGCATCAAGCTTCATTCTATGGGGTTGCGGCGCCCGGACAGGTGAGCACATCAAAATTTCCAGAAACACATCTCAGAAGTAACCGGCCATTTGGCAATATCAACTACCCCCTTTCCAGAAATATAAAGTGTATTTTAATTTTCTAGGCTCAAGCACTAATCAACGATTAATCTAATAACACATACTTTATGGCGCCACAAATTTGATATCATTAGCTTTGTGTCTCATGTTGTGATTTTTTGACTATGGCACTGTGAATGTCTGAACTCAGACGATTATGATATGTAATGTTTTTGAACGGAGGGATGAAGCAACTGCGGATGCATTAGTTACCTCACGCATTTTATGCGCCTCATCAAGAGTATTGTAGTTTGCAGCACATTTGTCGAACATTTCAAGTATCCTGAAGACTCGATTCCTGGCATGATTCGGATCTGAAGCGGACGACATCTCCTTGACAATTAGCTCTGCCCATTCAATCCTGTTGGCTGGAGTATTCATCACCGGCACATCAGATGCCACTACGATTAACAATCGTTCAAGAGTTAGACAAGATGCAAATTGTACGAATGGTGCTGTTTATAAAAAATATACATCTCTAGACATTACTATAACTCTCAGGCAACAAGAGAGAGAAGCAGTCAGGATTATTTTTCAGTCATGTCAGCCATACCTCCAGATGAGGAGGCACCAACATTGGTCGTTGCTGAATCCGATGCCAAATAATCCCTGAAGCTTCTGATGGCAGCATCCAAGACATTTCCCGACGCTTCAAGATAGCCCCGCAGAAGCTAGAAATTCCCCAAAATTACCCATTAGACATGTACAGAGCAAGACGGTACAAATCGGGGTTCTCAAGTCCACTGTTGTGGCATAAACCAAAGCTATACCAGGATTTCAGAAAACCATGGCAGAACTTCTGTGCACAAGGATATAACAGATGTGCAAGCTATTTGTTTTCAGTTATTTAGTTCAGACAGTTTACTTCTGAATCCTAAATTTAGCCATCATATGTGAGAAGAATTCAAAGTGGCGGGAGGGCAGGCGATCATGTCAGGTCGAAGGCGTGTACGATAATTGATCAGCAGAGGAATAATCCTCATGGGTGATTCCTACCCTGCTTCCCTGTAACGGTTTATACACGAAGCACTTGGCACACGCAAGAGAGAAATCGTGGTGGATGATTCTTCTGAACTTTTGATTTCCAATTCCATCAATCTCTGAACTCTTAGTCTATTCAAATTCAAGAAAGGGGATATGAATCGACAACAGAATTTTTTTTCAAGATTCAAGGCACAATCTTTCTTGCGGTGTAACCAAGTTCGATTGGTTCTTGTGATGAACTGAATCGGCGGGCTCTACTACACGTCTGCGCATGATCTACCAATCAACCGAAAGAACAAGAAGCGAAAGAAAGAGGCACGGAGCGGCGGCGGGGGTACCTGCGGATCGGCGCCGGGGAAGACGGACTGAACCGCCTCGACGGGGTCGAACTCCATGTTGATGCCGAGGTCGGCGACCGAGTCCGCGGTGGCGGACGGTGAGCACCGGCCCCGCTTCGCCTGCATCACCTCGAAGGGGTCGTCCAGGAAAGCCGCCGCCCTGCGCTTCCGAGTGCCGTCGACCTCCACCGCCATGGCCCGGTGACAGCGGCGATCCGGGGCGACGAGACATTGGGAGCGATTCCGAAAGCGAAGGTGGCGATCCGGGGCGGTGACGGCGGCGATCCGGTGAGGGGCGGCGGCGATCCGGAGGACGCTGGGCTGGTCGACAAGCTCCCGTGTGGCGGCAGCGCAGGAACCCTAGCGCATGCGAGGGTAGGAGGAGAGGATGCTTGCGTGAGGAGAGTGAGGGGAGTGGTTCGTGCGTGGGGTGGTTTTTGAGGGTTGCGAGTTAACGGAGGTGGGAGGATGAAGAAAAAACCGGAGGTGGGAGGATGATGAAAAAAACCAGCGAAATTAAACCGCGAAGACTATTCACCAAGTCGTCCATTAGGAGTAGAGATATGTTCATTCATGACATCCAGCACCCGTACAGTCTGGTACGGCCAATATGCTAGGGGCTTAATCATACCCCATAATACGGCGTGAGAAGTCCGAACACTTTCGACAGTGCGACACCCCGAACTTATAGAATTATATGCATCAGCTCCGGATCATGTCTTGGGTCAATAGTTGGGTTTGCCCGGCTCCCATGTTTTGGTACCTTACGTTCCGCTATATCGGCTAAGGTAGCACTAGGAGAACTACTGCGATTGTGCCCCGGTTCAGCTGGGCTAAGCACCTCAGTAGAGAAAGCTAAAACTGACTGTCAAGATAAGGCAAGAGTTGGTCGCTGTTCGAGAGGTTTTGAGTCCCTAAAGACTTATGCCGCTTAGAGCGAGGAGTCGGCTTTGTCCGGCTTAAGGCGTGTATAGCGTCCCGAATTCGGCCTTCCGAATACTAGGGGCTTCGCCAAAATTTAAAATTATAGAATTCTATGGCTAAGTGAGAGTGATAAAGCATCATAGTCTGATTGCCTTATTCGTCGTGCTGAGCACCTCCCTCGAAGAACCTAAAAATGGGAAAAAGAATGCTCAGGTGTATCCCGAACACCCCAGCACTCGTGGCATGGGGGCAGAAGCCGACGACTAGCCATCTCTCAGATTTGATAAATAGCCGAACAGCAGGTAATATTTTAAATTCAAACAAGCGTTGCATAGCGCATATGAACAAGTTTTCATAATACAGGATCACACGAGCAAGTTCATTCAAATATTACATCTTTCACACACTTGTCCGCTACAAGACGGGCACCCTTTAGGACACCCTCATAATACATCTCGGGGTGGCGATGCTCCTTGCCCTGCGGCGGCCCCTCCTTCACCACCATCTCGGCGTCCATTTTGGCCCAGTGCACCTTTGCATGGGAAAAAGCCCGACGGGCACCTTCGATACAGATGGATCGCTTGATGACTTCCAGCCGTGGGCAGGCATCCACAAGCCACCTCACCAGGCCGAAGTAGCTGTTGGGAAGGGAGTCACCAGGACACATCCAGACTATAAAGCCCTTCATGGCCTGTTCGGCCGCCTTGTGCAGCTCGACCAGTTGCTTCAGCTGGTCGCTCATAGGCATCGGGTGTTCGGTCCCAGTATACTGAGACCAGAACAACTTCTCCGTCGAGCTTCCCTCCTCGGCCTGGTAATACTTCGCGGCATCCGACCCGCTGCGGGGCAAATCCGCGAATGCTCCTGGAGAGCTCCGGACTCGGGTAAGTAACAAGTAATTCACTTTCTCATGCTTGCTTTGCATATTGAATGCCTTACCCGCCGCTATCTTCCTCATCGCCTCAATTTCCTGGAGGGCCTTTTGCGCTTCGGCCTTGGCATGCTTTGTGCTCTCGAGGGCCGAGGCAAGCTCCGACTCTCACGTTTTCGACTCAAGCTCCAAAGCCTCATGCTTCTTCACGAGAGCCTGGAGCTCTTGCTACACCTCGCCCACCCATGCCTCTTGCCTTTCCCGCTCGGTGCACTCCTTGGGCACTTTGTCTTTGGCCTCGGACATCGCTTGTTTCAGGGTCGCCACTTCGGTCGTGGCCCCTGGCACATTCATGATCATCCTGTCATTTCGCAACCACATTTTCTTTTATATATAGACAAGGTATTACTTACCTTTGTTCTCCTCGAGCTGCCTCTTGGCAAGGCCGAGCTCTTTCTCGGACCCCTCGAGGTCCTGCTTCAGTGTGGCGACCTCCGCAGTCAGTGCGGCAGAGGTCAGCAGCAAAGACTGCGTATGCATACAGACATACTTATATTAGACTCCTGCAGATATTATTGATCCTCTATTTGGCTTTTCTTTGTGAACACCAAACAGAGCATCAGGGGCTATTGTCTATGCGGTAATATTTTTCCTATATTTTAAATACTTACCTCAAAGCCTGTTAGAAGGCTGGCATAGGCTTCTGTCAGTCCGCTCTTGGCGGACTGAACCTTCTTGATCACCGCACTCATAATAGTGCGGTGCTCTTCATCGATGGAAGCGCCGCAAAGCGCTCCCAACAGGTTGTCCGACGCCTCTAGATGGACAGAGGTCACCGCCACGGGCGTCTTGCACCTTTTGGAAGGGGGCCGCCTGCCCGAGTTCGGAACCACTAGAGGTTCCGACACGGTGTTCGGCTGAGGGCCGAACTGGGAGCCCCCGGGAGCCTTGCTCCCTTTACTCCTGGAGTCCAGAAGGTCGCCTTGAGGCGCCTCTGGGACTGTCTCCTCCCGGCTCGGTGCCCCTTGAGACAATACCTCGGCATTGTCCGTAGGGCAAGGGGAGGAGGCGGTTGGAAGTGTATCACTATTCATGTCCGATGAGTCCAAGGAACCGTCCGATGATGATACATCAATACGGGCTTGGGGCGGACTGCATAATCATATTCGACGTTAGGAGAAGCAGTGTGACAAAGGTATACTATGAGTTACTCTGGTATCCGAATACTTACGACTTCGCCAGGGGCTTGGCCCTGAGCAGCCACTCGTCTTCGCTGTCGGCGGCGGCGGTGGAGCAGTTCGGAAGGAGAGTCCTTCCCTTCTTGGACCCTTCGGCCTCCCCGGTTGGCGCGGGCTTCCTTTTCTTGTCTCCCCCGGATGGAGGGGGAGAATCTTCATCATCCTTCTCCAGGAGGGTGTCTCGGTGTTATTGGACGATGAGTCCGATACCACCTGGCGCCGGGAACTCTTTCGGGTTCCCTTGGCCATCTTCTTGGTCTTGTCCGGCACCTCATAAGGAGCCGGAGTCTGCATCTCCCTCAGGAGAGCGTCCGCAGGGTCTTCGGGGAGAGGTGCCGGACAGTTGATCTGCTCCGATGTCTCCACCCAGTCCTGTCAAAGGCATGGGATCTCAGACCCTGCACATGGTTAAGCTATGGAAAATAAAATACCCTGCCAGATGTACAGAACATACCGGATTCGCATTGCGCTTCGCGCTTAGCCCGCGGTACTCGGTAAGAGAAGGAGGGACCTCGGCGCCCTTGAACAGCACCCTCCAGACGTCTTTATGCGTCGTGTCGAAGAGCTCGCTAAGAGTCTGGTGCTGGGCCGGGTCGAACTCCCATAATTTGAAGTCCCGTTGTAGACACGGGAGGATCCGGCGGAAGAGCATGACCTGGACTATGTTGACAAGCTTAAGTTTCTTGCTTGTCATGTTCCGGATACACTTCTGGAGTCCGTCCAGCTCCATCGATGAACCCCAGGACAGGCCCTTCTCCTTCCAGGAAGTGAGCCGCATGGGGATTCCGGATCGAAACTCGGGGGCCGCCACCCAGTTGGTGTCGCGCGGCTCGGTGATATAGAACCACCCCGATTGCCACCCCGTTATGGTCTCCACGAAGGAGCCCTCGAGCTATATAACGTTGGGCATCTTGCCAACCATGGCTCCGCCGCATTCCGCTTGTTGGCCGCCCACCACCTTCGGCTTGATATTGAAGGTCTTCAGCCACATGCCGAAGTGGGGCCGGATGCGGAGGAAGGCCTCACACATGACGATGAACGCCGAGATGTAGAGGATGAAGTTCAGGGCCAGATCATGAAAGTCCAGCCCATAATAGAACATGAGGCCGCAGACAAATGGATGGAGGGGAATCCCTAATCCGAGGACGAAGTGGGGGAGGAAAACCACCCTTTCGTGAGGTTCTGGGCTAGGGATGACCTGCCCCGCCACTGGCAGCCGGTGCACGATATCCGCGGCTAAGTATCCGGCTCCACGTAGCTTTTTGATGTGTCCCTCCGTGACGGAGGAGGCCATCCACTTGCCTCCTACTCAGGACATGTTTGGAGAGAGTTGAGGAGAAGGATGTGGACTTGTGCGTTGGAGCTCGAGTGCGCGAGAATGGATGAGAAAGGAGGAAGAAGGCGTGGGAAGAAAAAGGTGAGATCTTATCCCTTTAGAAGGGCGGACTAAACTATGCGCCCACACTAGCCTGGGAAAACTTGCTTATCCCCCTAGCGCCGTAATTGATGGCGCCGTTGGGTTACCCACGTCCGTATTGATGAGAATCCCGTAAAGGGGAACACGATCTCTGCTTTGACAAGACGTGTCAAGAAACCACCTCACGTTATGTGTGGGGCTGGTTAAAGAAAAACGGTTCGAATAATTACCAGGCCATGGTATGATGTCATGCTGCCAAAACGTGTCAGCAGATTAGATTTGTGGAAATATTATTCTCTCTACGGTGGTATGTGGAACTTATTTTGCAGGGTCGGACACTATCCTTGTAGTCAAACTCTTCTGTGGTGTATTCGGAGGAGGAACCCGCCTTGCAATGCTGAAGACAACACTACGCGCCGGACTCATCGTCATTGATGCCTGGTTCAGGGGCTACTGAGGGAGTCCTGGATTAGGGGGTCTCCGGATAGCCGGAATATATCCTTTGGCCGGACTATTGGACTATGAAGACACAAGATTGAAGACTTCGTCCCGTGTCCGGATGGGACTCTACTTGGCGTGGAAGGCAAGCTAGGCAATACGGATATGTATATCTCCTCCTTTGTAACCGACCTTGTGTAACCCTAGCCCCCTCCGGTGTCTATATAAACCGGAGGGTTTTAGTCCGTAGGACAACATACAATCATACCATAGGCTAGCTTCCAGGGTTTAGCCTCTCCGATCTCGTGGTAGATCAACTCGTGTAGTACTCATATTATCAAGAATAATCAAGCAGGACGTAGGGTTTTACCTCCATCAATAGGGCCCGAACCTGGGTAAAACATCGTGTCCCCTGCCTCCTGTTACCATCCGACTTAGACGCACAGTTCAGGACCCCCTACCCGAGATCCGCCGGTTTTGACACCGACACCGAACATAAGGGGCAGGATACACCAAGCGAAGACGAGGACGAGCCTCGCAAGCAAAGCACTGGAGAACAGAAGAAATTCCCACCAGAAGTCAAAACAGTAAACGTGTTACACGTGACAAAGGGGAGAAACAGAGCGACACTCCTAGAGACACATGCCCCAGGGCCTATCACCGCGGAGTTCTGCCACTGGTCGTCCCAACCGATCACCTTCGACCATCGGGATTACACGGCAACTATCCGGCATGCAGGATGGGCTGCCTTGGTATTAGACCAAATAATTGACGGATACCAATTCACACGAGTCCTGATGGATGGCGGCAGCAGTCTAAACCTGATATATCAGGACACAGTCCGCAAAATGGGGATAGACCCAACAAAAATTAGCCACAGCAATACTACCTTTAAAGGAGTAATGCCAGGCCTAGAGGCCCATTGCACGGGCTCTATGCTACTAGAGGTTATATTCGGATTTCCCGATAACTTCCGCATTGAAAATTTAACATTCCAGATCGCTCCGTTCCAAAGTGGCTATCAAGCCCTACTCGGACGTGAAGCTTTCGCTCGCTTTAACGCAATACCGCATTACGCTTTCCCTCATGCTTAAGATGCCGGTCCACGCGGTATCATTACAGTAAATGGAAATATTGAGCGCTCCTTGCACGCGGAAGACCGTGCGGCTGCCTTGGCAACCACACACTAAACGGCCTCACCAACTAAAGCATCTGACAGGTCATTAAGACCACGGACGCGGTTAGATGAGTCCGGCGCAGCTATATGTAATTGATACAGGTTTGATGGCTATACCCCTATTACAATACAGGGGGCTCAACACGCGCAAACAAGTGGCAATTATGCTCAACTTTCCTCATCTTGAACTGTACATGGTTTCTTTAGTATAACCTACCTTTTTGCACGACAACTTTTCAACTAAGTTCCTCTCTTTTATAGGTGACCATGGTGCTACACCCGTCCAGGATACGGCACAGCAGAGACACAGGTGCAGACGTGCAGCAGGGACCCGTTCCAAGGATTCTTTTTAGATTAAGACCCTGCGTAAACCTTTTTTACTGTCTCTTGTTGATACACATCCCCCGGATTCTCAGTACAATTGAGAAGGATGCTGACGTGTTGGCATGTGGCCGCGTCAGAATATTGTACGTACCTGGACACTAGGGGCTTACTACAAAGGGCACTGCTTAAGCCCGGTTTCCACCATAAAGACCGAATACCTTAGGGAGTGTTCGGCGTCGCGAGTTTGGCCTTATATGCATCAGCTCCGAATCATGTCTTTGGTCAAATTTTGGGTTTTCCCGGCTCCTGTGTTTTGCTTCCTTATGTTCCGCTATATCGGCTAAGGCAGCACCAGGAGAACTACTGCGATTGTGCCCTGGTTCATCCGGACGAGCACCTCAGTAGAGAAAGACGAAAACTGACTGTCATGATATAGCGTGAGACTGGTCAACCACATGATGACCTAGCGGAATCTTCGGGATTCCTCCGCCTTAACAAAGGGCCGTTTCCCGGCCAGGCATGTACGCACCCCGAATTCGGATGAGTGCGGAGCCACCAGGGGCTATATAGTATCCCCACTGTCAAACTCCTCTGGCTAAGTGAAAGTGTTAAAGCATTATAGTCCGATTGCCTAGTTCGCTGCGCTATCACCTCCTTAATGGACCAAGACGTTGGATCAAGTGTGAACATGCGTCTTCTGCGAACACCGCCGCATTATATTCGTGGGGGTTGAAGCCGACGACTGCCATCTTTCAGGTTATATACATATATACATAAACGGCCGCAGTGGAGGCATCATAGTACTTTCGGGCAAAAGTATAAATACAGCCTTCATAAACTCAATAAAACATTATTTTTACAATGGGAATACATGTCACTCAAACATAATATTCTTCAAGCACTGAGCCTCCATCAAACGAGCGCCTTCAAGAACTTCTTCAAAGTAGTGCTCAGCAGCCACTCGGCCTATGGCCGAACCCTGTGCCGCAACAATGGTGGCATCCATCTCCGCCAAGTATGTTTTGACACGGGCAAGGGCCATCTGTGAGCCTTCTATGCACGCTGACCTCTTTACAGCATCGATGCGTGGCACAATGCCAAGGAATTGTTGCACTAAGCTAAAGTAGCTATTCGGCCTTGGCCCTCCTGGCCACAAATGATCCACAACAGACCTCATGGCCAGTTCGGGTAATCTATGGAGCTCGGCCCAACCGGTCAATCGCTCATTCAGCAACAGCGGATGGACTGGAGCGTGAAACTGTGACCAGAACAACTTCTCCACTTCAGGACCTTTCTGATCCTTGAAGTACTAGGTCGCATCCGCAACACTTGCAGCCAAATCCATGTACTCATCCGTAGAACTCCATAGCCGGTCCAGAGGAGCATATTTCAGATCTCCGAACTTAGTCCGCAACAAGAAGGGCTTCCCAGAAACGATATCCGCAGCTTGATTCAGCTCCTCCTTCGTCGCCCTAATTTTGGAGCGGGCTTCCTTGGCAGCCACCCGGGCCTTCTCCAGGTCCGTCGCGTTCACCTGGTTTTCTTCTTCAAGAAGCCGGTAACGGTCAGCAACATCTTTTAACTCCACGGCCATCTTGGCATTTTTTTTCTTTGCTCCCGCAATGTGCGGCCTGTTCGGCCCTTAACTCTTCGGCCGCCTTTAAAGCGCCACATTACTACTCCTTGCTTTCTCCTTGGCTCGGGCATGCTCCGCCCGAAGGGTCTCCACGGTGGAAGCTCCATCTGCAGTCACAACATATTATAGATACTAGCATCATGCTGCTCTTACTATGTGACATTCACCAGAAAAATCACCTACCCTGTGACTCGTCAAGCCGCTTGTTAACAAGCATGATGTCGGCATCTGCCGCATCCAGTTGTCGCTTTAGTTCGGCAAACCCCTCAGTCCGGCTAGCCACCGGAGCTTCAACCACCTGCGCATACAGGCGGTCTGGTTATTACCTGGGACTATGATCCCCTGTTTGCCGCCGTTTTTGACGACAACCAGAGTCTCATGGGCTACTATCTACACAGGGCACACCAAAACATGTGCGGTACTGTAAAAAATGTACATCATTTCACGTACCTCAAAACCCGTCAGTAGACTCATAAAGGCTTCATGCAACCCGCTTTCGACGGACGAAATCCATTCCATCACCGTACCCATCAACGTACGGTGCTCTTCTGAGATAGTCGCTTGCTCTAGCAGATCCCTCAGTACGTCCGACCGCATACCAGACAGTGCCAGACTCTTTTGATTGCTCTCTTCAAGAGCCAGATACTGGGGACTTCGGGTGGCCATAGGATTACCTTCTGGCCTTGCCGGATCAGGAGAAACCCTCCACGATGACACGTCGGGGTCGCCCGCCTCGTGAGGCGGTGTAGCAGGGGGAGGCGTTTTGCTCTCCATCATCTCTGGAAGAAGATCCTCTGAAGACGAGCTCTGCTGAGAAGGGCTAAGATCCGAACTGCAAGATAAATGCTCCGGTTATTTTCCTCAGAAGTAAGGTAGGATATCTTCACTATTAAGTACTTTTTGATTACCTATAGCTCGGTAGAGGGATGATCCCCGCGCGGATATTGTGTGGCAAGAATACCCTCCGAGGTAGGACCCTCTAGCGGAGATTTCTTCTCCCGTTTGGAAACCTTGGTTTCCAGATCTTCAGAGGTAGTCCTCTTCCTTCCCCGGGGAGAGAGAATGTCAGATTCTTCCCCTTAGTTATCCTCCCTCGCGGAGGTGCTCATTCCCTCGATTGGAATAGGTAGCGATGGAGGCCCGCTTTCGGCCTCTTTATTCCCCCTTCATCTTCTTTTGAGGGCACCAGACAAGGTGCTGGCTCAAGCATCTTTTCCAGCACCAGATTGTCCAAGCCTTCAGGAAGGGGGCCCGGACACCGGATCATATTTGCCTTTGATATCCAATCCTGGTCAAAGAATGATTCTTCAGAATGATGTAATGATAAATAAAAGGACAGTGTGTTCGGCCATGGGATTACTTACTTGGGCAGCGGGGCGGTTGCAGCTTAGGCCCACATCCTCGGTAGTGTCCGGACACTCTATTTGGGTTCCGAAGAATGATTTTACATCTCCTTGTGCATCATGCCAAGAAATTCTGAATAGTGCACGGTCCTTCCGGGTTGAATTCCTACATGCGGAGGGGCCGACGTTTGCAAGGTTGGGCTCGACGAACCATCATAACTTGCATTACCATAACCAGACTGAAATCTCCCTCGAAGAGATCTCGGATACTGCTCTGCAGTATTGGCACGTCCTTGGCTAGACCCCAGCTCAGCCCCCTGCTGATCCATGACATCAGTTGTGGTGGAGGGCTCGAGCGAAGGGTGGGAGCAGGTACCCACTTGGCACTTCGGGGAGCTGTGACGTAAAACCACTCCTGTTGCCACAATCCGGACACCTCTGGAAAGGAACCCTTTGGCCATGGAGCATCAACAATTTTGCTTATTAGAGCACCTCCGCACGCTGCGTACTGCCCCTCGACCATCTTCGGCTTCACATCGAAGGTTTTGAGCCAAAAGCCGAAGTGAGGGGTAATGCGGAGGAAGGCCTCACAAATGACAATAAATGACGAGATGTGAAGAAAGGGAATCCGGGGCCAGATCGTGAAAATCCAGCCCGTAATAGAACATAAAACCCCTAACAAAGGGATCCAGAGCGAGGCCTAGCCCTCGGAGGAAGTGAGAGACGAACACAACGCTCTCGTTGGGTTCGGGAGTAGGGACGACCTGCCCTCGGGCGGGCAGCCTATGTGAAATTTCGGCGGTCAGATATCTGGCCTCCCTCAACTACTTGATGTCTTCCTCCATGACGGAGGAAGGCATCCACCAGCTTTGAAGGCTGGATCAAGACATGATTGAAGGTCGGAAGCACCTGACCTGGGCTTTGGGTGTTAGAACTCGAGGCGGGGGAAGGATTCGATTGAGCACGGGAGAAAAAAAAGAAAAAGCCTTGTCCCTTTATAAAGGGGATGAATATCCGGCTCGTCCTCGTGGCCGTTCGAGACATACCTAAGATCTAGGAGTCATACCAATAGGCACGGTTGGGTTACCCATGTTTGTATTGATGAGAATCCCGTGATAAGGGGAACACGATCTCTGCTTTGACAAGACGTGTCAAGAAACCACCTCGCGTTATGTGCGGGGCTGGTTAAAGAAAAACGGTTCAAATAATTACCGGGCCATGGCATGATGTCGTGCTGCCAAAACGTGTCAGCAGATTAGATTTGTGGAAATATTATTCTCTCTACGGTAGTATGTGGAACTTATTTTGCAGGGTCGGACACTATCCTTCTATTCAAACTCTTCCGTGGTATATTTGTAGGAGGAACCCGCCTTGCAATGCCGAAGACAACACTGCGCGCCGGACTCATCGTCATTGAAGCCTGGTTCAGGGGCTACTGAGGGAGTCCTGGATTAGGGGGTCTCTAGATAGCCCGACTATATCCTTTGGCCGGACTGTTGGACTATGAAGATACGAGATTCAATATTTCGTCCCGCGTCCGGATGGGACTCTACTTGGCGTGGAAGGCAAGTAGGCAATACGGATATGCATACCTCCCCCTTTGTAACCGACCTTGTGTAACCCTAGCCTCCTCCGGTGTCTATATAAACCGGAGGGTTTTAGTCCGTAGGGCAACCGACAATCATACCATAGGCTAGCTTCTAGGGTTTAGCCTCTCTGATCTCGTGGTAGATCAACTCTTGTACTACTCATATTATCAAGAATAATCAAGCAGGACGTAGGGTTTTACCTCCATCAAGAGGGCCCGAACCTGGGTAAAACATCGTGTCCCCTGCCTCTTGTTACCATCCACCTTAGACGCACAGTTCGGGACCCCCTACCCGAGATCCGCCGGTTTTGACACCGACACCCCGGTTATTGTTCGGCATCAGTAGAGGTCAAGCTGTTAACACTTCGACCAATGTTATGAAAGGCCCGTAGTTTAAGATGGGGTGACCTCCATCGAACTATAGTTTAATTAACACAGTCATCGGATCACTAACTAGTTTACACTTATTGTGACAGTCAGTTTTCGGCTTTCTCCACTGAGGCACTTGACCAGTCGAACCGGAAGCACAATCACAGTGGTTCTCCCTTTATCCTTACCCGAACAATCGGGAACGTAAGGCTAAGCATTGGAGACGGGCAACCCAACTATTGAACAAAGACACAATTCAAACCGATGCATATAAAGCAATATCCGATAACATTTTGTCGAGGAGTCTATGGAGTACCTTGGCTTTTGGTGGGTTCGGCTTTAGTCGCAGCCCCGCCTTTATATTGCGGAAGCTTTGAAGGTGTCCAGCATTGTACTGCAAGACTCATGCTGGAAACACACAAATAGGTTTAAAAGTTGTAACGCCCCGAGACCGATGTGCCAGGTGTCTTCTAGTTATTCACTGTTGTTGCCTTGTCATTGCTTGCGTGTCATGCATTTCATATCATGTCATCATGTGCATTTCATTTGTATAGATGTTCATCTCATGCATCCGAGCATTTTTCCCATTGTCTGTTTTGCAATCCGGCGCTCCCATGTCCTCCGGTGTCCCTTTCTACCTCGTTTCCTGTGCAGGGTGTAAAGGGTTCTCGGATTGGACCGATACTTGTCATGCGGCCTTGGTTCACCACCGGTAGACTGCCTGTCAAGTTTCGTGCCATTTGGACTTCGTTTGATACTCCAACGGTTAACCAAGGGACCAAAAAGGCCTCGTGTGTGTTGCAGCCCAACACCCCTGTAAGTGCATCTAGTGCCACCCCTAGTTGGTTTTGGAGTATTGACGACAAACCTAGTTGAGGGACTAATGTGTTTGTGAGAATTGCAGGATAACACAGGTAGAAGTCCCTCATTGATTCGGTTTTACTACCAGAGATGATCCCTAAAATGTATGAAGACATTGAAGTCAAAGGTGGTATATGAAGATATTCACATTGAAGACTATGACAAAAGAAGACACGTTATGAAGCCTATGGAGCCCGAAGACTTAGATATTTCATAGTTCTTTTTCTTTTGTGTTGAGTCATAGGAACCACCGTACTGTTAAGTGGGGTCCAGGAGAACCAGTCAGAATGACTGAAGTGATGCCTAAACCAAAAACCTATGTCTTCGAGTGAAGACAATGAGAGCGAATCTTGTCTAGAGCCGGACAAGTCAGCTTTGCTTGTAGACCAAGTAAAGTTGCCATGAGAGTTTGAAATCTGACCGTTGAGACACGTGTCAGTTCTTTAGTGACCCATGGTCATTTCGGACAAATCAGGTCGGGTTGCCAAGTGGCTATAAATAGCCCACCCCCTACAACCATAAATGGTTGGCTGCTCAGATTGAGAGTACGGCTTTTGTCGTTTGAGAGCAACCCACCTCGAAGCCTTTGAGAGAGAGAATTCCTTGCGAGGATAAAGCCCTAACCACCCAGAGCCAGAGAACATTGGGCATCACTTAAGTCTTCTTGTCTGTGTGATCTGAAGACTTATTACACTTGAGGACTGTGCATCCCCAGACGGTTAGGCATCGCGTTCAGAGCATCCAAGAGACATTGTGGATTGCCAGTGAACGAAGTCTGTGGAAGGTTTGGGAGTCTACTTGAAGACTTACCAGAAGTGATGGGGCGAGGACTATGTGACCTTAGCTCAAGGAGAATACGGTGAGGACTTGGTGTCTGAGCTGCGTGTTCAGGACTGGGTGTCCGGACTGTGTGTCCTAAGGTTTAAATACCTTAGCCGCTCCAACCAGACGTACAGTTGTCACAGCAACTGGAACTGGTCCAACACATCATTGTCTTCAACGAGTCACTGGTTTCATCTTCACTTCCTTTTACTTACTGATCCCTCATTGTGAAGTCATTGCGTGTTTGTTCTATCTATTGTCTTCACAACGTGAGTGTATGATCTGTTTGGCTTCATAGTATCTTCCTACCTGATCCTAATTACACTACAGCTATTTGTCACTGTGCTTTCACTCTGTTGATACTTGACCATGGCTTGCCTAGTGTAGTCTAAATTCCGTTGCATAGTAATAGGCATATCTCTACTGTTTGTCTTCATAACTTCCACGTTTTGAAGACTTCCATAAAAATCGCCTATTCACCCCCCTCTAGTCGATATAACGCACTTTCAATTGGTATCAGAGCAAGGTGCTCCCTTGTTCTATGTGATTCGGTTTAACCACCTGGAGTTTTAGCTATGTCGACTGCAGGGATAATTAAAGTCTCCACTGCGTGCCCCGTCTTCGATGGAACTGAATATCCCTACTGGAAGAATAAGATGCGCATGCATCTTGAAGCCATTGACGTCGACCTATGGTATGTCGTCGAGAACGGCGTTCCCAAGGCTGGAGAAGGTGTCACTGCTGCTGATGTCAAGAAATTCGTTCAACTGGACTCTACTGCCAAGAATATCATCTATGGACATCTGACCAAAGGATAGTATGGCCGTGTGAGTGCTTTGAAGACATCCAAGCTGGTCTGGGACTGGCTCTCCAAGGTCAAGGAAGGCATCTCAACCCAGAGAGATCAGAGAATCAGTGTCCTTCGCAACCTCTTCAACCGCTTCAAGCGAAATGACAATGAGAATGTCCAGCACACATTTGATCGACTCACTGACATCACAAATGAGCTTCAAGCCCTCGGCGCTACTGAGATCACCAAACATGAAGTCGTCAAGACGCTGCTGAGATCACTTGATAGTTCGTTTGACATCCTAGCCCTGATGATTCAAGAACGTCCTGATTTCAAGACACTCGATCCATCTGACATACTTGAGAGGCTCAACACACATGAGTTTCAGCTTTCCGAGAAAAGAGATATCTACGGTCCAAACTATGGGCGAACTCGTGCCTTGAAGGCAAAAGCTGTTTCCTCATCTGAAGAAGAATCTGACAGCAGTTCTGATGATCCTGAAGACATTGGAAGGGAACTTGCAATGCTAGTGAAGAAGTTCCAAAAATTCACCAAGAAGAAAGGCTTCAGAAAGTCTTCACGATCAATCTCAAGGAATGATGAAGCTTCTGCTCATGACTACAAGAAGAAAACATGCCACAAGTGCAAGAAAACTGGACACTTCATCTCTGAGTGTCCACAGTGGGACAATGAGAACAGAAAGAAGAAGAAGAGCAAGAAATATGACTCAGACGACAAGAAGAAGAAGAAGTACACAAAGTCTTCTTCCAAGTCTTCCTCAAAGTCTTCATCACATAAGAAGAGCTCATCTGGCAAGGCACGTGCGTTTGTTGGCAAGGAAATGGATTCAGAGGAGGAGTCCGCTTCTGAGGAGGCAGAGGTGGAGTCTGAGGAGGAGTCTGATTCTGGCATTTGAAGTCTGGCTACAGCATACGTCGCCAAGTCCATCTTCAACACTGAAGACAATGATTTTATCACCGACACCGATGCAGATGACAAGGACTACTCCACTCCTACCTACTGCTTCATGGCACGCGGTGCCAAGGTAAACAAACGCACTACTCACTATCATACATCTAGTGACGATGACTCTGATTGTGATTCAAAACCCAGTTACAAAACACTTGCTAAAATTGCAACTGAACAACAAAAAGCCATGGAACATATTCAAAAACTGTTAGACAGAAGCGATGATCTGTTGGGTGCTGAAATGACTCGATCTGAATCCTTAATTGAAGACATAAAAAATCTTCACGTTAAGTATCAGGAACTTGAAGATCGTCATGATACTCTCTCAACAACTCATGAAAAGCTTTCCTATGATTATCTTCAAAGGAAGCAAGAACTTGAGAAATTGAGAGCGGCTCATGAAGATCTTCAAAAGGAAAACGAGTCACTTCGCGCCGAACAGATCAGTTCCGCTCAGGAAGGATTTGAACCACCATGTCTTAAATGCATTGAGTGTGATAATGCTACTTCTGTTGCTGAATGTTCCACTGCTATTGCTGTTGCAATATCTTCAACTGTTGATGTGGTAACTAACCCCTCTGCTGAGGATACCACTGCTATTGCTGATGAGAATGCTAGGTTGAAAACATTGCTTGAAACAGGGATGTACAAAAGCCTTAAAGGGCATCAGACGCTATGTGATGTCCTGAAAAAGCAGATTCTGAACCGAAACCCTAGGAAAGAGGGTATAGGGTTCGTAAGGAAAATAAATGCAGATGGCTCTTACTGGAAACCTGAGCAGTACCCCAAAACCAAGTGGGTTGCTGCAAAGGAACCTTCAGCAGATCCATCCAATTTATCTGGCTTCACCTGTGCTAACCCCATTATCATTGATGAATCCGTTGATGCAAACTATGTACTATTTAAAAATCAGAATGGTGAAGTGTTTGCCAGGTACATTGGTACTAACTGCAGGAATGGACCGCCTATGAAGAAGATCTGGGTTCCGAAAAAGTATCTGGAAAATCTTCCTGTGAATGTCTTCATGACACCTCACTTGAAGAAGACAAACCTCAGACCAAAGGCTTCATACGATTCAAAGGCTTCATACAGACAGAGGACTCACCTGAGTCGCACTAACGCAAATGTTTTGCAGGGAAACCATACTCAGGCATATGAATATGAGAACGGTTCATCAAACCGTCATGTTCATATGACCAAAAATTATTCTGCCTATTCTTATGAGTACTATTGTCCGCCTGCTAGACTGTTTGCTAGGGCTCCAAAACAAAAATTCTCAGATGCTGCACTTAGACTTATTGCTTCTAAGCCACCCTTGAAGATGTGGGTGGTTAAGAAAGCTTAACTCTCTTTTGCAAGGAAAGGTCTCCAGCAGAAAAACAAAATCTTCTGACGCTATTGCTGGGGACCTTAAAAATCTTGTAGGGCGCAAGATAAAATGCCCGAATGGCATCATTATGTATTTCGTTCCTGAATCGCATGCTACTCTCCCTATTAGTCCTAATCTGGATCTAAGTTTTCATAACCCACTGGTTCGTCAAATGTTTTTGCTTCACAATTCTCTTTGTGAAGCCTATCCCCCTAACTGCACTGAAGGGTACGACACCAGCGTCTTCAAAGTCTTCAGAATGGATTATTGACAGTGGGTGTACAAATCACATGACTGGCAAAAGAAGCCTTCTTATGGACTCAACCTTACGTCCATCCGACAAGAGCCACATCACATTTGCTGACACTGGTAAAAGTAAGGTATTGGGTCTAGGTAGAGTTGCAATCTCAAAGGATCAAAACATGGATAAAGTCATGCTTGTTGAATCCCTTGGTTTCAACTTAATGTCTGTTTCAATGCTTTGCGATTTGAACATGGTCGTAATATTTGGAAAATATCGTTGCCTGGTACTAATGGAATCTGACAAGTCTCTAGTGTTTGAAGGGTATCGGAAAGATGATTTGTATGTGGTAGATTTCTCAGCAGGGCCACAACTTGCAGTATGTCTTCTTGCAAAAGCTTCAGAATGCTGGCTTTGGCATCGGAGGCTTGGGCATGCTAGCATGAGGAACCTCCACACCCTTGCGAAGAAGAAACATGTCATAGGCATCGAGGGCGTCAAGTTCAAGAAAGATCACTTATGCGGTGCCTGTGAAGCAGGGAAGATGACGAGAGCAAAACATCCCTCGAAGACAATCATGACCACTACTCAACCCTTCGAACTGCTTCACATGGATCTTTTTGGTCCCACTCACTACTCAACTTTTACTACTACTTCTTGCCTCTATGGCTTCGTTATTGTTGATGATTATTCTAGATATACTTGGGTGCACATAATTCTTTACAAGACTGAAGTGCAGGATGTCTTCAGACGCTTCGCCAATCGTGCTATGAACAATTTTGGCGCCAAGATAAAGCACATCAGAAGTGACAATGGCACTGAATTCAGGAACACTGGCCTTGATACATATCTTGATACCTTGGGCATCACACATGAATTCTCAGCTCCATACACGCCATAGCAGAATGGCGTCGTCGAACGCAAGAACAGAACACTCATTGAGATGGCCAGAACGATGCTAGATGAATACAAGACTCCAAGAAAATTCTGGACTGAAGCCATTGACACTGCATGCCATACAATCAATCGTGTTTATCTTCACAAGCTTCTGAACAAGACATCTTATGAGCTCCTTACTGGCAAAAGGCCAAATGTCAGTTACTTCAGAGTATTTGGCGCAAGGTGCTGGATCAAGGACCCACATCACACCTCAAAATTTGCACCAAAAGCACATGAGGGTTTTATGCTTGGATATGGAAAGGATTCGCACTCCTACAGAGTCTTCAATCTCTTTCATTACAAAGTGGTTGAAACAGTGGATGTGCGGTTCGATGAGACCAATGGATCACAAAGAGAGCAGCTGCCAAGTGTGCTAGATGAAGTTCCATCCAGTGAATCAATCAAGCTAATGGGAACTGGAGAGATTATACCTTCTGAAGCTCATCCTGAAGAAGAACTTATCATTTCAGCACCTGATCAACATGAAGACATTGCTCAGCCTGAAGACATTCCTTCCAACAACGACAGTGAACAGCAAGAGCAAAGTCTTCGCCCTGTACATCCTCGCGTTGCCAATGAAGTGCTTGAAAGAATAATTGATAGCATCAATGCACCTGGTCCACTCACTCGTTCAAGGGCAACTCAGCTAGCAAATTTCTGTGGGCACTTCGCATTCGTCTCAATATCAGAACCCAAGAAAGTTGAAGAAGCCTTCATGGAACCTGAATGGATTCAAGCTATGCAAGAAGAGCTTCAACAGTTTGAGCTGAATAATGTATGGGAACTGGTTAAGCATCCTGATCCACGGAAGCACAACATAATAGGCACCAAATGGATATACCGCAACAAGCAAGATGAGCATGGTCAAGTTGTCAGAAACAAAGCTCGTCTCATTGCTCAAGGATATACTCAAGTGGAAGGCATTGACTTCGATGAAACATTTGCTCCTGTGGCTAGGCTTGAAGCCATGCGCATACTGCTGGCCTATGCAAATCATCATAACATACTTCTATATCAAATGGATGTGAAGAGTGCCTTTCTCAATGGCAAGATTTAAGAAGAAGTGTATGTTGCACAACCGCCTGGCTTTGAAAATCCAAAACATCCTGACATGGTATACAAGCTCAACAAGGCACTGTATGGCCTCAAACAAGCCCCTAGGGCCTGGTATGACACACTCAAATATTTCCTGAAGAGCAAAGGCTTCATACCTGGTTCCCTAGATCCCACTCTTTTCACGAATACATATGATGGTGAACTGTTTGTGTGCCAAATATATGTGGATGACATTATCTTCGGCTGCACCAATCAGAAGTACAGTGAAGAGTTTGGATATATGATGCAAGAGCAATATCAGATGTCCATGATGGGGGAGCTGAAGTTCTTCCTTGGTCTTCAAATACGACAACAACACAATGGCATCTTCATATCTCAAGAGAAGTATCTCAAAGATTGCCTGAAGAAGTTCGGTATGCAAGACTGCAAAGGCTTCACAACACCAATGCCAGCCAAACATCATCTGGGTCCTGACGACAATCGTAAAGAGTTCGATCAAAAGGTATACCGCTCCATGATTGGTTCTTTACTTTATCTATGTGCATCTAGGCCAGATATTATGCTTAGTGTTTGCATGTGTGCTCGATTTCAAGCGGCACCAAAGGAGTCGCATCACTTAGCTGTGAAGCAAATTCTTCGATATTTGGCTCACACCCCAACTCTAGGATTATGGTATCCAAAGGGGTCAGAGTTTGATTTGGTTGGATTCTCGGATGCTGATTATGCTGGTGACAAAGTTGATCGCAAGTCTACATCAGGCACATGTCACTTTCTGGGACGATCACTTGTATGTTGGTCTTCAAAGAAGCAAAACTGTGTATCTCTCTCCACTGCTGAATCTGAATACATTGCTGCTGGATCTTGCTGCGCTCAGCTTCTGTGGATGAAGAAAACACTCAAGGACTATGGCATTCATCTGAAGCGAGTGCCACTCTACTGCGACAACGAAAGCGCCATCAAGATTGCCAACAACCCAGTTCAGCACTCGAAAACAAAGCACATTGAAATTCGTCATCACTTTCTCAGAGATCATGTTGTGAAGGAAGACATTGATATCATACACGTCAACACTGAAGAGCAATTGGCAGATATCTTCACCAAGCCCTTGGATGAGAAGAGGTTTTGCAAGTTACGGTGTGAGCTAAATATCCTGGAATCCTCAAATGTCCTGTGATCAGGCACACATCCTAACCCTTATGCATATTGATGACTTAGATGTGCAACACACGAAGTGAAGTATATCTTCAATCAATGAAGACATACATTCTAAGTGTGAATACATTAATGTGGAATTTGACTTCGGAGCGCCACGATAATTGTGCGCCGTGTCTGGGTCTAATACTTCCTATACGGTGGGTAACGCCACCACCAAACGTTCTATTTTGAAGTGTTTCTCTCATGGCGTTACCTTGCAATGTCTTCACATTTGGTTTGGCTTCGAACTCAACATATTTTCATGATTATCTTCACTATGTTGACTATATATATATATACTAGTGTTCTGTCCTCTACAACATTCACTTATAGCTATGTCTTCGTGTTGAATCTTTTGAACTAAGTGAATGTGATCGGACCCCAAACTTCTCTATGCTTTCTATCTCAAACTCTATCTCTCTAAGTCATATGCATTCTATTGAAACTGTCGAATGTCTTCACTGCATCCTTGTCAGCAGAAGATATAGAGACAACCATAAAGTCCGTTTTCAATGCTCATTCCTCCACATAAAATCCGGAGAAGCTGGAACGACCACCTGACAATCCAGGCGTGTGTGGGACGTGGAACAAACCCCAAACTTCCGCAAACTGGCCACGCATTCCTCAAATGCGAATCACCAGGGGCACCAGTGTAATAGCACAGTGCCGCCCCTGTGCCTATAAATACACACTCACTGCGGTAACTATCTCTTCTTCCACCCTCGCACGAAACCTAGCGCCACCGCTAGCTCTCGACGACGCCGGCGACGAAGCGCTTCGCTGCCGCAACCTCTCCGATGCCGTCTTCACGCCGACCGCGGACATCATCCTCTCTGCCGTCGCCGTAGGTCTACTCCCTCGCCAAGTTAGGGCACGGACGAGTGAACTGCTCGGCCTCATCTCTCGCTCCGTCTAGCAGTTCTCAGTGTGGTAAATAAAACTGCCTTTTTACAGCACCGTTGATCCTATTGATCTGTCACTTTCTACCACAAGCAGTTTCTGCTCACACAAACTAGATCTCTCTCAAACTGCATCTCATAACATGCCTAGAATATTCACTTGTGCTTCAAAAAGTAGTTAGATTCCTCACTTGTACTGATCTGTGGATTCGTACAAATCTGGAACCAACTTCTTATCTATGAGCGAATGTCTTCGCACGATGAGGTCAATGTCTTCTAAACTGATTTATCTTCAAAATCTTCTGAGAATGCATATGACCTCTTCCCCTTCCGTCTCACCTTAATGCCGTCACAGGTACATGTCCGTGGGAGAATCCTTTGGTTCTCATAGTCTGCATTCATTTGCAGAATTCTTACAGCATCACATAAATTCTCCTGAAGCCAGTTCCTGTTGGTCCAGCAAGAGAAAGCCTTTGAAGCCCTTGAAAGTTTTGAAGCCTTTCAAGTTAAAGTTTATGGCTTCATAAATAGCAGCAAGGAAGGGGGGCAGACAGCGACGTGGAGGAACATCCAAAGATCTGCCTGATGAACTAGCAGAAATGTACAAAACAGATCCCGAAGAGAATTATGGTCAGCGCAAGACTCGAATCCAATGGATTTGACGCTATTGGGCAGAACAATGGTTCAAATACCGCTTCACAACCCAAGAGTATGCTGAGAAAAGTGCCATAAAAAGACCGTGGGGAGACATCTTATACAAGAATCTTGTACCCAGGTCCAGAGATGAAGCTATTGCCCAAAGCTTCTATCCATGCATGGTCCGTGGGCCACAGCCTGATGATGCACATCCATCGTCACTACTCTGGTGTCGTGACGACAATCTGTTCAAGCGCAACTTCCAGTTTGCCCAAAACTCAGCGAAGCAGAATAAGAAGAAATTTGGGTTAGACTTCAACCCTGGTCCCTCAGCACCACGGGCAGATGGCACACGAGAAGCAGAACCCAATGTCATCGGTCCATATGCCAACCTTGAAGGCCTCATCACCTACATCTTGGTTCAAGGGACTGCAGTGAATGAGCCTGCGGCTGACACTGAGTCTGATGAAGCGCCAGCAGTGCCTGCAGTGCCGAAGCCTAAGCAGTTGAAGAAGCCAAAAGCTTCAAAGCCAGCCCCTTCACCAAAAATCTCAAAGGCGAAGCCATTGGCGACTGCACCTCCTGAAGACAGTGTGCAGTCTGAAGACTTATCACGCATCTCAAGGCACCAGAAGGACAAGATGCCTCAGTCTCACACTGGCAAAGAGCTCACAGCTGATGCCATCCTGCGCAGTGAAGCCATTGATCTGTCAAGTGATGAAGATCTTGGAGATGACGCTCTTGAGCAACTCATCAAGAGCAAAGAAGAAGCGGAAATCTTCAACAATCTGCCTCTCTTTGATGTCGCCATCATCCACAACTTCATTGACGAGTGGTTTGCCACACCAAACATCAGCTTTGAAGATCTACAGCTGCCCGTTGGCCTCAGCGTCGCCTTCCAAGGCGCTATTGCTTCAGAACTTGCCATTGGCCAGCGCATTGTTGAACTGAAGCAGAAAATTGATCATGAAAAGGCTCAGTTCAAGAAGAATATGGCCAAGCTCAGCGTGCAAGAAGTGAAGAGCTTCAAGATCATGTTGCATGAGCTAAAGGAAAACTTTCTGAAGAAGCATGCAGAAGCTTAGGGTTCACGTGAGCGGATGAAGTCTCTGGCTGATAGATGTGTGCAAACCTACAATGAGGCTGAGAAGCGCAAGGCACTTGGGCGTCCTGGCATCGACCCCAAGATGGCCGCAAAGAAAAAGAAGAAGACTGTTCCAGCTGAACCAGAGGCACCAAGGCAGGAAGCAGTTCCGCTTGTCTTCCCAACTGCAACGACTGGCTCGAAGCCAAAGAGCCGGTCAACAGCTTCAGAGCTCAAGAAGACAAGAACTGCTGAGGCTGAAGCAAGGAAGAGGAAAAGCTCTGAAGCCTCTCCTACTGCCCCCAGCAAGAAAAAGAGAAAGACCAAGAAATCTTGGGCTGCTCCCACAGAGCCATTGATAGTTGCACCTATTTCTATGGTTCACCCTGACGCAGAACGTCAACTGACGGTTCATGAGCCTGCTTCCACAGAGGCTCCTGAAGCTAAAGAGATTCCAACAGCTGATCCCATCGCTGCTGAAGACATTGGTCATCATGACAATGTAGAAGATGATGCAACCCTTCCTCAATTAGAACACAGCGAACTCATCAGCATTGGTCGTCCACTAACGCCAATTGCACAGGATGCTTCATGGGCGGATCGCCCTCAAGAGGAAGAAGACTATGAGGCTCAGCCCACTCAAACCCCACAGGCGTCGTCTGCGTTCCGTAGGCTTCGCAAAGGTCCAAGGCCTCAAGTCTATGCTGAAGACATTCTGGCTGCATCAGCCGCAGAAGAAGCACCACAAGAGCCCACTCCTCTGCTCCACCAAGAAGCAGTTCTCCAGGAGAACGTGCTTGTGACCGACCCTCCAGCTAGTCAAGCGGAGGAAGAAAATCTTGAGGCTACCACAACCAACAACGAAGCTAATGTGGAGCCCTCCCCAGCAAAAGCTTCAGACGACAGCGAAGCCACTGAACCCACAACTTCTGTTCCTGAGTCTGCTGCAGGTCCCCAATTCAACTATCATGTTGAGCACAGGCCTCAGGTCCAGAAGCCAATCCCCAGACTGCCATGGTTTCCAGGTCCTGCATCAGCACCTGGCTCCTTCAACATCAATGGCTTCAGGGCAGATAATACTTTCTTCAATAGCTCCAAGAACCCCTATACAAGGGAAAGGATTTCATCAGATAGGTTCTGGAGCTATCCTCAGCGCAGCTACTACTCTTGCATACTATACAACCAAGGTCGCATTTTTCCGCACAAGCGCCTTGATGTTGAAGCTATTGCTGGTCTGCCCTGTCTAGAGGAAGCGTTGGATTGCTCCAAACAAGTGGGTCTGCTACAGTTCATTACTGATGAAGAGCATTGGAACGAAGAGCTCCTGCTACAATTCTATGCCACACTGCACATAAAAGGATACAAAAGAGATCCGAAGACTTGGGTCCTGGAGTGGATGACCGGCAACGTTCATCACAAAGCCAATGCATTTGATATCATTGAGCTCACTGGCCTGCCCACTCCAGGCAAATTCTTCGAGCAAGGCTGTCGGCTACACACTGAAGCTATTGAGAGCATATTTCAGAGGCCTGAACCGAATATGAGTCAGATGCTCTCCATGATGAAGCCCTTGTCCCACGATGCTCCTTATCCCACAGAGTTCTTCGTTGAAGACCTTGAGTACCTGCCTAGGACCATATATCACATCATCCAGCAGACTCTCTGGCCCATTAAAGGACACTCTCCAAATGCCAAGATCGAGGGTGCAATGAAGACTCTGATATTCTGTATCCTTCATGGCAAATGCTTCAACGCACAGGATTTCTTCATACGCCAACTAGCTGCATCAGGCTCAGATCTGTTTGGTCTAAAGTTCTATGCTCCTTGGGTAATGAGGCTGATCAAACTTCACTCTGCCATCTCGTATCAGCCCTCAGCCCGCAACCATCGGATCTTCTTGCCTGATGTGGATACCTCTGCTGAAGCCATCTATCCTGAACCTGCCAAGCAACCTCTGAGTCTTCAGAATGCAGAACACCAGAGCTTCACTCAAAATGTTGAAGGTGTTGAAGCCATCTCCAGGGTGTATCCTTTGGCTGGCACTACACGTGCACCACACCCTGCTTCAACTGAAGCCACTGACAGTGCCACTGCTTCAAGACCCAAGAAGCGCACTCGTGTTCTCAACGACCGAGAGCTTCTTGTGGACCTTCATCAAAAGCAGGATAGGCATCATGACTGGTTGAAGAGACAGATGAAAAGCCTCTTGGTGGATGTAAATCACATCCGAAATCTTGCCACGAAGAACGCTTTCGTTGCCCATGAAACCTGTCGCCGCACATGGAAAGGGCTAACGATGATGCTTTCTGAAGCTGATCTTCAAGAGGATGGCTTCACTGAGAGATTCAAATTTGACTCCACACCTCCTCGAAGAGCTGTGCTGCCGGGGACTCCATCTCTTGAAGACTCTGAGTTTTCTTCCTCTGCTGCCACAGTCACTGCCAGAATCATTGAGGAAGAAGACGATGCTACCTCACCGCCACCTGCTTCAGCACCTCCAAGCTCTTCTGCACCGCCAAACAACGCCAACAACCCTGCTACTTCATCTACTCCTCATGGGAACGAGTAGAGGCTCTATGTATTCAAATCTTTTTGGTCATTACTGACAAAAGGGGGAGAAGCATATGAGATTGATAGTCTTCAAGCGGGTTCATATGGGCGGGTGCCTTATATTTTGCTTCGTGCTTACAACTCTCGTTTTTTTTGCTACCTTTGGTTCTTATGAGTTGTAACACTTAAACCAGATGGTCGTCTGCTACTTGTTTGCCACCCTGTTATGCGAAGATAAATTCCGCATGTGCGACGATAAATTCCGCACTTATCTCATTCTGCAGACGTCCATTTTCCATTATGCATGTCATTATCTTCATATACTTTCACATGCATAGTGGATTGTCATCATAAGCTGAAGTGGATCTCCACAAGTACAACCTGCCATGTGCATTTGCATTCCAAAAGCAAATTAACTTATATGCACATCTTCAGGGGGAGCCCTTGCAACTTATGAAGACAATTCCTTATCCTTTACAATTTCACAAACTATATTCCCCGTTGAAAACTTCAACTAGTTTGTCATCAATCACCAAAAAGGGGGAGATTGTAAGTGCATCTAGTGCCACCCCTAGTTGGTTTTGGAGTATTGACGACAAATCTAGTTGAGGGACTAATGTGTTTGTGAGAATTACAGGATAACACAGGTAGAAGTCCCTCATTGATTCGGTTTTACTACCAGAGATGATCCCTAAAATGTATGAAGACATTGAAGTCAAAGGTGGTATATGAAGATATTCACATTGAAGACTATGACAAAAGAAGACACGTTATGAAGCCTATGGAGCTCGAAGACTTAGATCTTTCGTAGTTCTTTTTCTTTTGTGTTGAGTCATAGGAACCACCGTACTGTTAAGTGGGGTCCAGGAGAACCAGTCAGAATGACTGAAGTGATGCCTAAACCAAAAACCTATGTCTTCGAGTGAAGACAATGAGAGCGAATCTTGTCCAGAGCCGGACAAGTCATCTTTGCTTGTAGCCCATGTAAAGTTGCCATGAGAGTTTGAAATCTGACCGTTGAGACACGTGTCAGTTCTTTAGTGACCCATGGTCATTTCGGACAAATCAGGTCGGGTTGCCAAGTGGCTATAAATAGCCCACCCCCTACAACCATAAATGGTTGGCTGCTCAGATTGAGAGTACGGCTTTTGTCGTTTGAGAGCAACCCACCTCGAAGCCTTTGAGAGAGAGAATTCCTTGCGAGGATAAAGCCCTAACCATCCAGAGCCAGAGAACATTGGGCATCACTTAAGTCTTCTTGTCTGTGTGATTGAAGACTTATTACACTTGAGGACTGTGCATCCCCAGACGGTTAGGCATCGCGTTCAGAGCATCCAAGAGACATTGTGGATTGCCAGTGAACGAAGTCTGTGAAGGTTTGGGAGTCTACCTTGAAGACTTACCAGAGTGATTGGGCGAGGACTATGTGACCTTAGCTCAAGGAGAATACGGTGAGGACTTGGTGTCCTGAGCTGCGTGTTCAGGACTGGGTGTCCGGGACTGTGTGTCCTAAGGTTTAAATACCTAGCCGCTCCAACCAGACGTACAGTTGTCACAGCAACTGGAACTGGTCCAACACATCATTGTCTTCAACGAGTCACTGGTTTCATCTTCACTTCCTTTTACTTACTGATCCCTCATTGTGAAGTCATTGCGTGTTTGTTCTATCTATTGTCTTCACAACGTGAGTGTATGATCTGTTTGGCTTCATAGTATCTTCCTACCTGATCCTAATTACACTACAGCTATTTGTCACTGTGCTTTCACTCTGTTGATACTTGACCATGGCTTGCCTAGTGTAGTCTAAATTCCGTTGCATAGTAATAGGCATATCTCTACTGTTTGTCTTCATAACTTCCACGTTTTGAAGACTTCCATAAAAATCGCCTATTCACCCCTCCTCTAGTCGATATAACGCACTTTCAACCCCTCCAAAGTGGCCCAAAACCCACCTAAACCTCCTCCATCACGTAGGCCGTTCGATCACGATCTCGTGGCCGCAAACCGTGCTCGATCACAATCACGATCGCGTGGCTGCAAACCGTGGCCGGATGTGCCATTTCCTCCCACGCGGACACTGAGGGCTTGCCACGTGTCCTCGGCCGGCCTCCTCCACCGCGGCCCGCGGCAGCCCAGGGCGGGCCCTCTCCACTGTGCGACCGGGCCGCGCCCCCGCCACCCGCAGCCTGCGTGCCTCGCCGCCCGCTGGCTCGCGCTGCCGCCCGGAGCCGCACGCGGCAGCCGCTGACAGCGCCGACCGCCGCCACACCTTCGCCTCCTCGTCGCCTCGCCACGGGAGACGCCGCCCTGCCGTCCGACACCTCCTCGTCGCCAGAGCGCCCCGGATCCGGCCGTCCCCCTTCTCCGGCGAGCTTCTCCACTCCGTCCTCCTCTTCTTCTACGGTGAACAGGAATTCCGGCGACCTCGACATCCGCGCCCGATCCAGATCCGATCTGAGATTCAGTTGACTTTTGCACCCTAACCCTTATTTTTTTTGCATAGTTCATCATGGCAGAACTTCATCACCGTTGCTCCGATTCGTGCGTGTATCATATCGAAATGTTCGTCTCGACGAATACTCCATTTCATCTCATTGCGTCATGTTCATTTGAGCTCATCTTGATGCCCTAAATGTTGTTCGAAGAGTGCTAGTTTCTGTTAGTTTCAGATCCTTAACAGGATTTGGACATTTGTCATTTTTGCCATGATTAATGTGTGCATGCTATGATCTTGAGCCCTACATGTGTTTTGAAGTATGCCATTCCATCTTACAGGGGTGTATGCCATGTATTTTTGTGATCTCTGTGGTGACTAGCACAAGCATGCAAAGTAGCTCTCGTAATGTTGCTGATTTCAGAGACTTAGAAATCTTCTAAGTCCTTTTACTGTTGTAATTTTTATGCCATGTATTCATGTTGCTATTGAGTGATCCATGCCTCTTTTGAGCATGATCAGTAAGGATGTTTTGTAGATATTGTTGTGATCTATCCATCCATGTCTTTGTTTGCAATTATGGATCACCCTAGCTCGACTCAATCGGGCTCTACTTTTGCTATAAAATGTTCCTGGCAGAATGTTTACATGTTAAGCATTTTTGCCGAGGTTGTTGTAGTTGATCCATGCATGCTATGAGGTTGTTCTTGCCATGTTTAGCTTCGGTTCCATGTCTACTTGCTGGGTGTATGCTTAGTTTGTCATGCTATGCCTTGTGATGAGTGCATCGAGCTCGTTAACATGCCTACTTAATATCTGTTCTGCCATGTTCCAGTTTTCTGCTAAGTCTGAATCTGTTAACGATAATTGCTATGTTCACATGGTTGCCATTGTATTTTCTGATCCCTTTTGGCTTATGGTCAGTAAGGGACTTTTGTTGTATGCTTTGATTAGCTACATGCCATGCCTTGCTTTGCCATGATATGTTCCTGTAGCATGTTGTTATCCTGCTCTAAACATTGCTTCCTGATGATAAATTCCTGACATGTTATTAATTTCACTAAGTCTGTAACCTGTTATCTTTTGCACTTTTGCCATGCTTGTTTGAACCTGTTATTGAGTGAATTCGCCGTAGCTCAGTGTTCATCTTTTGTCAAGCATCTTGAGTGGATCCCTGCCATGTATTTTGTTTCTATGTTAGAGTGCTGTAGCTTGTTGTTCTTGATGCATTTAGGTGGCCTCGTGCTGTTAATCATAGACCGGTGCCATATTTGTTTTACTTACCATTTGCAAACCGTGCATCCGATTCCGGTGTTCTTTATATCGATTTCGACCGAAATTAACTCATCTTTCCAGTAGAACTCTTGGTTTTCCAAGTTGAGGCCAGGTTCAATCTTTCATCATGTTGCTTGCGCATTGCACTATGGATGATGGTGTCTCCCTTTGCTTGTGTTCTTGCTTTGGGTAGAGCCGGGAGACGAGTTCGTGTTCGAGGAAGCCGTTGAGTTTGTTTTCGAGGATCAAGCTTTCGTCTTCTCGGAGAACTTTGCAGGCAAGATGATCATACCCTCGAAATCACTTCTATCTTTGCTTGCTAGATGCTCGCTCTATTGCTATACCTATGCTGCGATACCTACCACTTGCTTATCATGCCTCCCATATTGCCATGTCAAGCCTCTAACCCACCTTGTCCTAGCAAATCATTGTTTGGCTATGTTACCGCTTTGCTCAGCCCCTCTTATAGCGTTGTTAGTTGCAGGTGAAGATTGGATTTTGTTCCTTGTTGGAACATGGATTTGTTGGGATATCACAATATCTCTTATTTTAAATTAATGCATCTATATACTTGGTAAAGGGTGGAAGGCTCGGCCTTATGCCTGGTGTTTTGTTCCAATCTTGCCGCCCTAGTTTCCGTCATACCGGTGTTATGTTCCTTGATTTTGCGTTCCTTACACGGTTGGGTTATAATGGGAACCCCTTGACAGTTCGCCTTGAATAAAACTCCTCTAGCAAGGCCCAACCTTGGTTTTACCATTTGCCACCTAGCCTTTTCCCTTGGGAGTCGCGCATCCTGAGGGTCATCCTATTTTAACCCCCCCGAGCCAGTGCTTGTCTAAGTTTGGTCCGAAACAGAGCCACTTGCGGTGCCACCTCGGGGAAACTTGAGGGCTGGTTTTAGCTGTACGTAGTGTTCATCCGGTGTTTCCCTGAGAACGAGATATGTGCAGCTCCTATCGGGATGTCAGCGCAACGGGCGGTCTTGCTGGACTTGTTTTACCATTGTCGAGATGTCTTGTAACCGGGATTCCTAGCCTGATCGGGTCTTCCTGGGAGAAGGAATATCCTTCGTTGACCGTGAGAGCTTGTGATGGGCTAAGTTGGGACACCCCTGCAGGGTTTTGAAATTTCGAAAGCCGTGCCCGCGGTTATGGGCAGATGGGAAATTGTTAATGTCCGGTTGTAGAAAACCTAAAGCTTAACTTAATTAAAATACATCAACCGCGTGTGTAGCCGTGATGGTCTCTTCTCGGCGGGGTCCGGGAAGTGATCATGGTGTTGGAGTTATGCTTGAACGTAGGTTGTTCTAGGATCACTTCTTGATCATAGTTTATCGATCATGCCTTTGCCTTCTATTCTCGCTCTCATTTGCGTATGTTAGCCACCATATATTCTAGTGCTTGCTGCAGCTCCACCTCATACCTTTTACCCTACCTATAAGCTTAAATAGTCTTGATCGCGAGGGTGTGAGATTGCTGTGTCCCCGTGACTCACAGATTACTTCCAAACCCAGTTTGCAGGTGCCGTTGTTACCATGCAGGTTATGCAACTGAGCTCAAGGAGGAGCTCGATGAAGACCATGTTTGTTATGTTGTTTTTCCGTTTCAAGTTGATTAGTAGTGGAGCCCAGTTGGGGCGATCGGGGATCTGTAGCATTAGAGGTAGTCTTCTTTTATTTTGGTTCCGTAGCCGGGCCTTGATTGTATCTGGACGATGTAATGCTTTATTCATGTATTGTGTGAAGTGGCGATTGTAAGCCAACTATGTATCCTTTTCCTTATTCATTACATGGGTTGTGTGAAGATTACCTCTCTTGCGAGATTGCCTTCAATGCGGTTATGCCTCTAAGTCGTGCTTCGACACGTGGGAGATATAACCGCATCGAGGGTGTTACAAAACTGCCATAATCTTGGAAAACCAAAAAAAATCAGTAAAAACTTTATATCCGTACTAAATCAAGTTTTTGGTGCCAATTCAAAAAATTGGTCTTAAAATAAACTTTTCCTTCCATCGTGCTTTAACATGACACATCCGATCTCTAAACCTAATGTTAGTCAGCCTTCGGCTTTCACCTCCATATCCCAAAGGCGGAGTGCTTCTCAAAGGCCAATTTAGTGAAGGAAACTCAAGGGGCGTTAGAGAGAAACCAGGCTATCCAGCTATGGACCAAACACTCGAGTTTGAAAAGGAGTGTTTATAAAAAGACTTTGCAACGACTTAATTTTTTAATTATAAAACAACTTATATAAATTTAAGAACCCCCGGTTAACCTAGGCGGAGAAAGTTGTTTTTAGCAGACACTGTTTAGACAAACATGTCTTTTTAAACACAAATATAATGCTTGGATGAACCAAACAGAAATTAAAAATTAAAAAAGTTGAGCATTAAAGTAACTTAGCTGGTTAATGTCCTCGGCGTTGATGACGCGAGCCAAGCCTGTGGTGGGTCGAGGTCCCAGCCCCCAAGTCGGTCCCAAGGTGGTCGAGCTTGCGTCGAGACGAACTAACGGCACAACCCTACCGATGTAGTTTAGGTGAAGCTCCCAGTCCAGCCGAGGTAACACGGTAGGTCGGCATGGCGATGTTGGAGGGACGATGACATCGACATGTCAAGGTGGTGACGCTGACTAGTCGATTTACCTATGCACCAAATAAAATAGCGCAAGCTGACAGTAATAATAAACTTCTACTTAATTAACTGGAGTGAAGTAGATAATGAAATAAATATGTCCTAAGCGCTGAGGTCGGAAGTGGCGGCGCAGAAACGCCGGCATAGGGACACGCGCCAAGAGAAAACCCACAGCTTAGTCAATGGAGGCGAGATGGCGATGTCGTCTTGCCGAGGGCATGGGGTAGTGTAGGTCGATTATCTACATGCATGAAATAGCACAAGCGAGATAATAAAGAATAAATAAATAAATATTCTTTACAAAATTATGTTTGAGAAATAAAATATTGAATGAGATGTGGCCTGGCGCGAGGCCGATGTCGACACAGGGCGTCGACGCGATCAGGTGTGAGAATCTGAATTCACAGGGTGGTCGGAGTTTCAGATGCGGTGTTCGTCGGACGACGGATATAGAGCTTGACTGGACCGTCACATAGGACATACGCTCCCTATTATGCAGTAGTGCAAACCGACAAAAAATATGATGGTACAAATAACTTATATTGTACGTAACTATTATGAAAAAATAGCACCTGATGTTTTGTGAGGCAATCAATCCAAATCAAATAAGGCCCAGGAGGTCTAGCATCTCAGGCAAGTACACTACAAAAAAGACACATCCGTGACATTTTGGGCCGAATGAATTTTTTTTTGGTCATGCTTATCACACTTCTATGACGATAATTGTGACAAAACCCGGTATCATCATAGATGTGGTGGGCTCCTACTTCTATGACCAAAAATCATGACAGAAAATGGGCTTTTCATCCTGGGCGCGCCAGAGACGCCGCTGCATGACATTCTTTGGGCCGTCCATGACGGAAAAACCATGGTAGAAGCAAGGGCGAGGAAAATATCCGGGGAGTTCCCGGTTACGATGGGTGGTCGAGGGCCGAGCGATGCGTGCTTCTCTTGTACATACGCGTGTGTGTGACGCGTTGCGCTCTAACTGAACACAAGTGAGGCGTTGGGCTCTAACTGAACCCGAGCGATTATACTGCAAGCTACGCGTTACTAAACCTGAGCGGTCGATCGATGGCTGTTAACTAAACCCGATCGAGCGATTCCTTCGCAACTGCTGCTAACTGAAGCCGATCAAACCCGGTTTCTCTTGATGAACAGTGAGCATTGTTGGGGGGGTTGGATGAACAGTTCTTAGTGGGGGTGGATGAACATGACACCGTGGTAGTAGAGGCTGAAAGTGCATTATATCGACTAGAGGGGGGTGAATAGGCAATTTTTACAAATTCATCACCGAGGAATTTCAGTGTGAGGAAATTCCTAAGCAACGAACTACTTAGCAGAGGAATAAGTACTGAGATGCAAGCATAACAGAGTAGTAGCATAGTCATCATGAAGAAATGAAAACAAGCACAGAGTACAAGTAGCGTAAACAGAAGATAAGCAGGCTAATGACAAACTGACTGAAGAAATTGAACTGAGGAAATTGAGAAAGTCTTCAGTCAAAGTCTTCAAACAGTAACAATCAGGTACAACAACACAGTCATGAGGAAATGAAAGGGTTGAAGAAATAGAACTAGTTAGCTTGGTGAAGACAATGATTTGGTAGACTAGTTCCAACTTCTGTGATAGTTTTATGTCTGGTTGGAGTGGCTAGGTATTTAAACCGGAGGACACACAGTCCCGAACACACAGTTCTCACCGTATTTTCCTTGATCTAAGATCACACAGACCTAGCCCAATCATTTGTGGTAAGTCTTCAAGTGACTTCCAAACCTTCACAAACTCGGTCACTCAGCGATCCACAATTTCCTCCTGGATTCTCTAAGACCATGACGCCTAACCGTCTGAAGGATACACAGTCCTCAAAGGTAATAAGCATCAGTTCCACACAGGAACAATCTCTTCAGTGTTTCTCAATCACTTTGGGTTTGTAGGTGTTTGGTTTGGGGTTTTGTGTTTTTCCTCAATTGATGATTTTTGCTCAAAGTCCTCTGAGGATGGGAAGCTCTCAATGACAAGTGTCAGTTTCTCGTGGAGCAGCCAACTAGCTAGTGGTTGTAGGGGGAGGCTATTTATAGCCTAGCGAGTAGCCCGACATGATAAGATATAAATGCCCTTCAATGATATGACCGTTTGGTGGGTAGATATTTTGGGACAGTTGGTGCATAACACAACAACGGTTGGAAATTTGACTATCAAATTCCTCAGGGCTATCATGTTCCTGACTTGTAGGCAATCCGCACTGGCAAATTCCTAACTCCTCAGTCAAAACAAATTCCTCAGAGACCAGAATAAATTTATCTCTATCGCTGAAGAAATTGACTGAACTGTATGAGATTTCCAATGGCTTCACTCGAAGGGATTGGTAGGTGTAGGATTTTGAGATGAGCATCACTTGGAAACTTTTCCTTAGTGTTTCCTCGACCCCCTTTAACAGTACAGTGTTTCCTGTGACTCGGAAAAGAGAAAATGAAACTACGAAAACAAAAGTCTATGAGTACTTTTTTGTTGTGCTTGCCTAGACGTGTTTTGTGTTCATCTATCATAATTGTTAATGTGTTTTAGTTGTTTGAACCTAGGGTTTGATTTACTTGGTTTTTGTATTGTTGTATGATTCTGTACTTGCTAACTGTATGTAATTTCTCCTCAGTTTTTTGTAGGTTCATCTAGGGTTTGGAGTGCCATTCATCAAGTGGGTTGTGTTGTCATGGCTTCAAAGGCTTCTCTGAGTATTTTAATGTAGTTGCATATTGTATTTTAAGTTGAAGTTTTGTTATATATGTCAGCCCATATCTTCACTTGGTTTTCTTGTTGGACTGCCCATTCTTAAAAGTGTGGACTTCTAGCAGAGGTGATGTGTAAGCATTTTACCCTTAGTTTTTTATTTGTTGAATTGCTGGTGAACTATGTCACCAAGTGTTGTTGGACTTCCCAAATGTTTTCAAATTTATAGTGTATATCTTTTCTTTTTTTGTTTGATCATTTTCATGGTATTGGTATTTAGTTTTCCTGTGAAAAAGTATTTCTGCTCATGCTACATCTTTTTACGTGCTACTTGGTTGGTTCACATAGTTGAACTGCTGGTTTTAAACATTGCTTGTTTGTAATGAAATTTGGTTAAGCTTCTATTCTGTGCATTTGTTTTACTACTTTGTTATATATTGTTGAACTTATGTACATTCATCTCATTTGTAGTAACCACTCTTGTGTAGATTGTTCTATATTTAGAATGTAAATTGTTCATTGTTCATTGTGTTTACTGCTTTGTTAGGTATTGTTGAACTTCTGGATATTGTACATTGATGTAAAAGTAGGACTCCCTTTGGTGTAGGATTGTGGATTAGAACTCAACTGCCTTTTTACTTGCATTTTTTGTAGTTGGTGATGAATTGAATAGTTCTAAAAAAATGCCTGCGACCAAGATGGAGCTCCAGATGTTAATACTGATGCTCCAATATTTGATGCGACTAAATCACCCATTTTTCCTTTGAATATGATTGCTGAGGTTGCTTCATGCCTTGAGAATATTTGAAGCCCCGAGGATCTTGCTTCTGCAACTCTTGCTTCACCTAGTATGTGTAACTCCTTTTCTTTTCATTTTAAATTCTCGAGCCATGTTTTTTTTAACTTGTCCCCATCGGTGTTTTTGACTTTGTTCCTGATTTTTTTTATTTTTTTTCTTTGCTTTTTTGTGTTCTTGCATATGTGTCCACAGAGGAGGAAGTTGTGAACACCATCAACGATGTTCTATCTGAGTTGGATTTATCAAGAAACACTGCTGCTACTGAGCAGGGTGCTCCGTCAGTCGAAGGTTGTGATTCCGTTCTGGATCCTTTGGGCTCTCTTCAGGTGTCAGAGAAGCAGTCACAGTCTGTTGATGGCGCTAAACCTGTCACGCAAGCTGAGGATGTGCCTCTTCAGCTTCTTTTAGAGGACCAACGCAAGAGGAAGAAGCAAGAAGATTTTGAGAAGAAGATGGCAGCCCGCCTTCAGAAAGGTTTTGATGTTCCTAAATCTGTTGATGTTGCTGAGCTCACGGTTGGGCATTGCTCTATTGCTGAGGAAGATGTGTCGTGTGGCACTGATGGCACGGTTGTCCCTGTTAAGAAGAAAATCAAGAAGACCGCTGCGAGGAAGCATTTAGTTGGTGAAGTTAGTCCTTGGAGGAGCCCACGTGTTTCAAGGCCTGCAGAACTTGTTGAACATGAAGGGCTAGGCCTCGGTGGTACGCCACGCCATAGTCCTCGTGTGCTTGCCACTACCGCGCCTACACCTTCTCCGCTTGGTACTGGTGCATCTGGTAAGGGGAAGAAATGCAGCGTCAAGCGCAAGGTTGCACCTGCAAAGGTTAACAAGGGTGAGAAGAAGCGTTCTCATGTTAATCTAGAGGACAAGGATGATGTTGATTTCAACGCTGATGACGAGGACGACGACGATGATGATGCTGCCACTAATCAGGTATGAATGTCTCATGTTTACTGCTTTTTAGAGCATTTGTCACTATTGTTGTAGTTTTTGTTTTTTTAGCACTGCCTTGGCGTACATAGCTGACCTTCTGCTCCATATAGATGGATAAATTAGCTGATCTACTTTGCTTTTATGGTATTACTGCATTTGTGTACATAGTTGGACTTCTAGATATTTACATGAAGAAATTAGCTTAACTTGTTGGTATACATGTTGTATTACTGCCTTGGTGTACATGGTTGAATTTCTTGAAGAGCTCCGTCAGAGCACTTCCCACCTGCGGACTAGCTTTGTGCTGTTCAAGGAAATGCAGGATGCTCGTCGCAAGCCTTTTGTAACGCCCCAAGACCGTTGCGCCAGGTGTCTTCCAGTATTTCGCTGTGGTTGCCTCGTCATTTGCTTGCGTGTCATGCATTTCATATCATGTCCTCATGTGCATCGCATTTGCATACATGTTCGTCTCATGCATCCGAGCATTTTCCCCGTTGTCCGTTTTGCATTCCGGCGCTCCTATGTCCTCCGGTGTCCCCTTTTTCCTCTTTTTGTGTGCTGGTGTTAAAGTTTCGTGCCATTTGGACTTCGTTTGATACTCCAACGGTTAACCGAGGAACCGAGAAGGCCTCGTGTGTGTTGCAGCCCAACACCTCTCCAAAGTAGCCCAAAACCCACCTAAACCCTCTCCATCATCTAGGTTGTTCTATCACGATCGCGTGGCCGCAAACCACACCTCATTTGGACTCTCCTAGCTCCCTCTACCTATATATATGTGATCCCCTCCAAAATTCGCGGTACAAACCCTACCCTAACCTTCCCCGCCGCCGACGGACATTTCAACCCGCGGCGCTAGACATGTGCGCCGCCACCGCCACCTCACTCCGGCGAATCACGTCGTGACACCTCAGCATCACCGCCTCCCACGCCCAATCCGGCAGCGCCACTTGTCAGGCCGCCGTGCCTCCTCTCTCCCGCACCCGCCGCTGCCCGCCGAGGCCCGGGTCGGGCCCTCCCCGGCCCGCGCCCGAGCGCCACCTGTGCCCGCGCCGCCGCCGCGCCGGGTCCGTCCTTTGCCGCCGCCTCGCCGCGCCGGCTGGCCGCGCCGCCCTGCTCGCTCGCCAGACCACCTCGCCACCCCGTTCGCCGCGAGCTCCCGCGGGAGTGCTTCGCCGTTGCCGTGCCGTTCGCCTTCCGCTGCTGCTGCCTCGCTGGCGTTGTCCAACTGCGCCACCCCATGCCGCTCGCCGGAGCTCCGCCGCCCGGAGCCGCCCCTCGCAGGAACCCGTCTCCGGCCAGATGCGGGGAGTGGGATGAGATCCACCACTCCCTCGATCCAAATGCTCCATCCCGATCCGGATCCACCCCGTCCCGTTGACTTCTCGGAGGTCTAATTTTCGACTAAGTCCCCATCATTTTATGCATACTTCATCGCATCATAACATCATCACCGTTGCTCCGATTCGTGTGTGTAGCATATCAAATTGTTTGTCTCGACGAGTACTTCATTTCATTCCATTGCACCATGTTCATTTGAGCTCATCTTGATGCCCTAAATGTTGTTGGAAGAGTGATAGTTTCTGTTAGTTTCAGATTCATATCAGTAATTGGACATTTGTCATTTTTTGCCATGATTAATGTGTTCCTCCTATGAACTTGAGCTCTACATGAGTTTTGAAGTATTCCATGCCATATTTACAGGGGTGTATGCCATGTATTTTCGTGATCTCTGTGGTGACTAGCACAAGAATGCAAAGTAGCTCTCGTAATGTTGCTGATTTCAGGGACTTAGAAATCTTCTAAGTCTTTGTCCTGTCAATATATTTATGCCATGTATTCATGTTGCTACTGAGTGATCCATGCTTATTTTGTGCATGACCAGTAAGGATTTTTGTAGATATTTTGGTGCTCTATCCATCCATGTCTTTGTTTGCAATTATGGAGCACCCTAGCTTGAGTCAATCGAGCTATACTTTTGCTATAAAATGTTCCTGGCAGAATGTTTACGTGTTAAGCATTTTTGCCGAGGTTGTTGTAGTTGATCCATACATGCTATGTTGTTGCTCTTGCCATGTTTAGCTTCCATGCCATGTCTACCTGCAGGGTGTATGATCAGTTTGTCATGCAATGCCTTGTGGTGAGTGCATCGAGCTCGTAAACATGCCTAATCAATATCTGTTTTGCCATGTTCCAGTTTTCTGCTAAGTCTGAATCTATTAACGAAACTTGCTATGTTTACATGGTTGCCATTGTATTTTCTGATCCCTTTTGGCTTATGGTCAGTAAGGGACTTTTGTTGTATGCTTTGAGTAGCTTCATGCCATGCCTTGCTTTGCCATGATTTGTTCCTGTAGCATGTTGTTGTCTTGCTCTAAACATTGCTTCTTGATGTTAAATTCCTGACATGTTATTTTCTCTAAGTCTGTAACCTGTAATCTTTTGCACTTTTGCCATGCTTGTTTGAACCTGCTATTGAGTGAATTAGCCGTAGCTCAGTGTTCATCTTTTGTGAAGCATCTTGAGTGGATCCCTGCTATGTATTTTGTTGCCATGATAGAGTGCAGTAAGTTGTTGTTCTTGATGCATTTAGATGGTATCGTGCTGTTAATCACAGTTCGGTGCCATATTTGTTTTGCTTGTCATTTGCAAACCGTGCATCCGATTCCGGTGATCTTTATATCGATTTCGACCGAAATCAACTCACCTTTCCAGTGGAACTCTTGGTTTTCCAAGTTGAGGCCAGGTTCAATCATTCATTTCCAAATCATGCATATGCATCGCATATCACATCCCCCATATCATGCCATGTTTTGCATCATGTTGTTTGTGCATTCCACGTGGTTGATTATGGTTCCTTTTGTTTGCGTTCTTGCCTTGGGTAGAGCCGGGAGACGAGTTCATGTTCGAGGAGCCCATTGAGTATGTTTACGAGGATCAAGCTTTCGTCTTCTCGGAGAACTTTGCAGGCAAGATGACCATACCCTCGAAATCACTTCTATCTTTGCTTGCTAGTTGCTCGCTCTTTTGCTATGCCTATGCTACGATACCTACCACTTTCTATATCATGTCTCCCATATTGCCATGTCAACCTCTAACCCACCTTGTCCTAGCAAACCGTTGTTTGGCTATGTTACCGCTTTGATCAGCCCCTCTTATAGCGTTGTTAGTTGCAGGTGAAGATTGGAGTTTGTTCCTTGTTGGAACTTGATTTTTTGTTGGGATATCACAATATATCTTATTTACTTAATGCATCTATATACTTGGTAAAGGGTGGAAGGCTCGGCCTTATGCCTGGTGTTTTGTTACACTCTTGCCGCCCTAGTTTCCGTCATACCGGTGTTATGTTCCTTGTTTGCGTTCCTTACGTGGTTGGGTTATAACGGGAACCCCTTGACAATTCGCCTTGAATAAAACTCCTCCAGCAAGGCCCAACCTTGGTTTTACCATTTGCCACCTAGCCTTTTTTCCCTTGGGTCCGCCAACCCAAGGGTCATCTTTATTTTAACCCCCCCGGGCTAGTGCTCCTCTGAGTGTTGGTCCAAACTAGAGTCCTTTGGAGCGCCCCCACGGGGAAACTCGAGGTTTGGTTTTAGCTATATGGAGCGCTCATCCGGTGTGCCCTGAGAACGAGATATGTGCAGCTCTTATCGGGATTTGTCGGCACATTCGGGCGTCTTTGCTGGTCTTGTTTTACCCTTGTCGAAATGTCTTGTAACCAGGATTCCGAGCCTGATCGGGTCTTCCTGGGAGAAGGAATATCCTTCGTTGACCATGAGAGCTTGTGATGGGCTAAGTTGGGACACCCCTGCAGGGACTTGATCTTTCGAGAGTCGTGCCCGTGGTTATGGGCAGATGGGAATTTGTTAATGTCCGGTTGTAGAAAACCTGAAACTTATCTTAATTAAAATGCATCAACCGCGTGTGTAGCCGTGATGGTATCTTTCCGGTGGAGTCCGGGAAGTGAACATGGTGTTGGAGTTATGCTTGACGCAGGTTGTTCTAGGATCACTTCTTGATCATAGATTCTCAAACGTTCTTTGCCTTCTCTTTTCGCTCTCATTTGCGTATGTTAGCCACCATATATGCTAGTGCTTGCTGCAGCTCTGCCTCATACCTTTTCCCTTCCCATAAGCTTAAATAGTCTTGATCACGAGGGTGTGAGATTGCTGAGTCCCCGTGACTCACAGATTACTTCCAAACCCATATTGCAGGTGCCGATGATACCGTGCAGGTGACTCTACCGAGCTCAAGGAGGAGCCTGATGAAGATCGTGATTCTTTATGTTGTTCCGTTTCCAGTTGATCAGTAGTAGAGCCTTGTTGGGTTGATCGGGGATCTGTAGCATTAGGGGTAGTCTTCTTTCATTTTGGTTCTGTAGTCAGACCTTGATTGTATCTATTGATGTAATGCTTTATTCATGTATTGTGTGAAGTGGCGATTGTAAGCCAACTATGTATCCCTTTCCTTATTCATTACATGGGTTGTGTGAAGATTACCTCTCTTGCAACATTGCTTACAATGCGGTTATGCCTCTAAGTCATGCTTCGACACGTGGGATATATAGCCGCATCGTGGGCGTTACACCTTTTGAAGATGAGGCAAGTGTTGTTGTGAGACAGATTCAGAGGCAGGATTCTTTTCGTTTGGGCCGTGAAGGAGGACATGTGGATCATACCGAAGAGGTTTGTTTATCTTGGCTTTTGATATTTCTTTGCACTAAGGTCCATTGTTATCTTTCAGTTATTACTGTTTGTAGTCATAGGCGACCCTTATTGATTTCATGTGTTGTAAACCTTTTCTTTTTAGTACCAGTGTTTCCTAGGCGACCTTCTCTATTTATAGAACCTGAACTTCAAGTGCTATAGCACATGAACTTCTATGACTGGCCCTTTTTGTTCCCTTTTGTATCTTAGAGTAGTTTGATATTAGACCTGCTATGTTTACTGTATTTGGACTTCCATTATGTGTCAGTTGTGATAGCTGACCTTCTCTGATTATGTAATGTGAACTTCTGCTGATTAGGTATTTGTTTTCTGCATGATTTTTTTGTAGGCTGTTGATGATGGTGCTAGGGTTGAGGAGGATGTTTTACGTGTGCATGAAGCTTCCCCTGTGCACGAACCTGCTCTCGCTAGTGATGTATTAGTTGATGAGGTTCATGGCAGTGAAAATAAGTTACCATTTTTCTTGTCCATTTGTCTCATTTTTTATTTTACTTGTTTGTGCATTTTATCACTATGTGGCCCTTTGTAATGACTTTCTGTTCTTGCCGCAGAATGATGATGCTAGTGTTCCTACAGAGAAGGTTGCAAACAAGTCCGTGTCAGGCACCGGCTGCTCCGATGGGGTGGACCCGACTGAACCACAGTCGTCGATTGGCGCTGAGGTTTCTGATGCTGAGCAGGGAAAGACGGCTGTCGGCGCTCTAGGAACGGGGGTCCCTAGACTTGCCTGCCTGCGGCCTGCGGCGTGGCTCAAAGGGGGTCCCAGCGTGGCCCATCTTCACCAACACAAACCCAAGACCCTCGCGAGGGGCCAAGCCTCGCGGGGCGGACAACGCGGAGCTTCCTCAGGCGCGGCCTCGTCAGGCTGGCTCACGAGGAGGCGGAGAGATCAAGGCGGGGTACCTCACGAGGTGCCCGTGACGCAAGCCATGACGACCAGGGGCGCCAGGCGGGTGCCAGCCCGCGCAGCATCCTCCCTTCCTCTTTGGTGCAAAGGGGGCAAGCGCAGCCGCGGAGTACCGAGGCATCAGGCAAAGGTTACCATTTCGGTGCAACGAGACCAAGACCAGGAGGACTACGAGACGGAGGTCACCGTGGAGCCCAGGACGGCGTCATCACCAGAGCTTTGCGCAGGCGAAGACTACCTTTGTCAGGATAGTTGATACTAGCTGTCCCCCTTCAAATTAGCCCGCCATTGTTGGCTCGATATTTGGGAAGAGGACCAGGGCCTCTATAAATAGGACCAACCACCCACAGAGCAAAGGGACGAAGACGGACGGACAAGACGGAGAGTAGGCAGAGGCAGGGAAAGAGAGAGAGAAGATCAGAAAGAGAGAGAGAGAAAGGTGACTGAGCTCCTCCCAGTAGTTCATCACCCCAGCCAAGAACAGACCCTCGCGAGGCTGTTCTTCCTTGTATTGTTCATCATCATCAGCCCAAGAGGCAATCCACCACACCACACACTGGAGTAGGGTATTACACCACAACGGTGGCCCGAATCAGTATAAACCCTGTGTCTCTTGCGTTGTTCTTTCCTTAGTTCAGATCCTAGCAAGGCAGAGGGGTGCAGGTAGGTAGGAGGCGAAATCTCCGCGCGCACCCCAGTGTTCGAACCTCAAGGGTCTGCCGGAACCCGAAATCCGACATTTGGCGCGCCAGGTAGGGGTGCGCCGGGATTCGTCTTCCACCATCCCATTCTCCTCCGACCATCACGCCCTTGTCTGACGCTCGTCGGGCCCGCGCCGAGCGCCGGGCCGCGCTCGCTTCCCACGTCGCCCAGACGGCCCCTGTCGACGGGCGACCTCGCCGTTCCCATCACCTGCCGTCAACGCCGCCACCGGCCCGGCGGGGGACGAGCATCAAGCATCGTCCCAACATCCGTCTGTGCGGCAAGACGGCCGCACCGCAACTCCCTCGCTCACCCCAGCTGGTTCTTCGTCCAGAGCGCTCCGCGCGCCCATGGAGGCTCGGGCTGCACTCATCGCGGCGAACGAGCTCCTGCGCTACCGTCCCGTCGACGACGTCTACGAAGAATGGCTCGACCGCGTCGCCGAGCTTGTCCGTGCCGCAGGGGGCTCTCCTGCGCCGTCCGTTCCGCTGAACCGCACCCCGCCCCGCGCGGGCAGTGAAGCTCCGGCGGCGCCCCAGCCGCCTCCTCCTCAGGAAGGTGCCGTGGCTCCAAGGCGCGTGGTCCCTGGGCGGAACCCACTCCGTCAGGCGCCAGCGCAGCAAGAGCAGAGCTGCCAAGAAGTCCCTCGCCCGCAAGAAGCTGCCCGGGCGCTCCCTGCTCCAGCATGTCGCGACCATGCTCCTGCTCCAGTGCGTCAAGACCCCGCACTGCTCCCAGCTGCAGCGCGTGGGGACATGCAAGACCAAGTTCCCCGTCATCCAAGGCCTCTCGTGGCCACAGCAGGCTACCGCGCCTTCACCGCCGAGCTACACAACGTCACGCGGCCCGGCAAGTTCAAGCCAGACCTGCCTCCTCGCTACGACGGCACGGCTGACCCTGCGGAGTTCCTCTAGCTCTACGAGAAGGTCATGGCGAACTAGTTCCCCATGGCACTCAAGGACGGGGCCCGGACCTGGCTCCTGAACCTGGCTCCAGGCACAATCTCCTCCTGGGCGAGATGCGCACCCGCTTCATCGCAAACTTCCAAGGCACTCGCGACTGGCCACCCGCCGTGAGTGACATGTGCCGCATCAAGCAACAGCCCGGGGAGACCCTGCAGAAGTACATCCAGCGCTTCAACAACGCGCGCCTCAAGATTCCCAAGGTGACTGAGGAGGCCATCGTCTCGGCCTTCTCCGACGGCGTGCGTGACGTCAAGATGAAGGAGGAGCTGGCGATGCATGAAGACCTGTGCACTTCCCTGGAGCTGTTCAACCTGGCAACCAAGTGCGCCAGGGCCAAGGAAGAGCGTCTCTCCCTCCTCAAGCTACCTGCCGCAGACCCAGAAGAGAAGAAGCCCAAGGCCAAGGACGTGAAGCGCAAGGGGGCTGCCGTGCTCGCGGCAGAACCAGACACCAAGCGGGGCAGAGATCAGCCCGAACCTTCCAAGGGCAGCCGGTACTGTGTGTACCACGACCTCCATACCCACAACACCAACGAATGTCAAGAGCTCCGAGCCATGCGAGAAGGAAGGATCGGCCGTCGCCCTGACCACAGTGACCGGGGCTACGGCCGAGGAGGAGGAAGGAACGCAGGACGCTGGGAAGACCGTGGCCCGCGCCAAGGGTTGCGCGATCAACCTCGCGAGGATCGCTGGCAAGACCCGCCTCGCGAGGGAGGCTGGAGAGATCAGCCTCGCGAGGGAGACTGGAGGGATCAGCCTCGCGAGGATTGCCCGCAAGGCAACGCAGGCCTCCCACCGCTGCCGCCGCAGCCAAGGAGAAACGAGGACTGCCACCAGGACGAGGGGGCTGGGGGCTTCCAGGAGCCCCGCGCGATCACCTGCATCCTGGGCGGGGCGCAAGCCCCAGCCTCTCAGCGCATCTTCAAGCAGTTCGCCCGTGAAGTGAACGCAGTCCTCCCCAGGCTCGAAGCCACGCGCCCTCTCAGGTGGTCGGCGTGCGCCATCACGTTCAGCTCAGCAGATCAGCTCAAGTGTGCGGCTACAGCCGGAGTTCTCCCGATGCTTTGTTCCCCAATCATCAGCAACGTGGTGGTCACCAAGACCCTCATCGATGGTGGTGCAGGGCTCAACGTCCTGTCCGTGGAAACATTCAACAACCTCCAAGTGCCCTACAGCCAGCTTCAGCCAACCAAGCCTTTCTCCGGTATCACCGACGGCTCCACGGTCCCGATTGGGCAGGTCCGCCTCCCCGTCACCATCGGTGCACGCGACAACTACCGCACCGAGCTCATCGACTTCGACGTCGCTCACATTCGCCTGCCGTACAACGCCATCCTTGGGTACCCAGCGCTGGCCAAGTTCATGGCCGTAACTCACCACGGCTACAACGTCCTCAAGATGCCAGGAAGCGGCGGAGTCATCATGGTGCCATGTGAAGAAAGGGATGCGGTGTGTTCCCTGGAACGAGCCTTTCAGGCCGCGTCACTGGAAGACCCGGATCGTGGAAGCAGGAGGCCTCCCGAGACCGCCCCTAAGAAGAAGAAGACATCATCCGGCCTGACCACTCAGGAGGCAGGCCCCTCTGGGCCCGCGCTTGCCCAAGGGGAACCTCCTTCCATCACATAAGAAAGCGCGCCCGGCGCCCTCCTCAGGCAGGGCTCGGGGGCTCTCCCCTGGAGGGCCACCGACCTAGCCAGGGTCACGAGGGAGGCGCTTGGGCACCACCTGGAGGCGTGTTTCGAAGCAGGTTTCCCTCAAGAAGGAGCAAGGCAAGGAGACCCAGACCCCCAGGAGTTCGTCAGCAAGGCCATTCAGGAGCTACAGGAGTCAAGAGTCATGAAGGGCGGCCGCCGCCTACCCGCAGTGGCTCCCCATTCAGGCGAGGATGGTGGGCTGCACGACTGCGTCGACATACTAGGGCTCAACCGAGTCGCCTCTCTGGAGTGCCTCTGGCCCTCACGAGTGGGGCGCTGCGGAGGCCCACCCCACAACTACGTTCGCATGCCTCACGGCTTGCCGAACGCGGCTGACATGTACCAGCGCCTCATGAGGGGCATCACGGGGGCACGAGAGGCCAGGCGTTCCGCAGCCCTGGCAGGGATGGAGATGGCCCGTGAGGAGCTGCAAGCGCCTCCGGAGCCTCCCGAGGCCCCTGGGCCCGGGGGCTCGTGAGGATCGGCTCCCGCAGCCCACCGAGCCTGCTACATCAATGCTCCTTCGTCTTCAACATCATCAGGTGACATCTTTCGAGTTTTATTTCCAGCTGGGAGCGCTCCCCCAGGGCTGCATTATTCCCAGGCCGCGTGGGTCCGTCCCTGCGGCGTGTATCCCTTTTTATTCCATGTTAGCTTACCTTGTTGGGGGCGCCCCTCGGGCCGCATGATCCCCAAGCCGCTCGGGCCAGGCCCAGTGGCATGTATCCCGTTTGCGTTTATTTCCGATTATGCGTTAGACCCACCATGCTTGATTATTTGATGCCGGTTCACGGCACCTCTTCTTCTCCATGCTGACCACTTGCACGTTAAAGGGGGGCACCTTAGCACCGCGACTCAGGGCTCTTACTGGCTCTCCAGCCCTCACCCTCTGGCCTTGTCCATGGCATCGCGACCTGGCATACCAGCGACGGCTGAGACTAGCTCGAGGGCCGGGACCCGAGGATGTGGAGTGCCGACATTTAACCAAATTTGCAGGGACACATCACAAGATAAGGCCCAGTGCCAGGCGCAACCCGCCTAGAGGTAGGGCCCCGTGAGTCCCGCGCTGGCTCACGGGTGCCAAGATACACCTCGCCAGGCCCTACCATGCCAGCCACGTGTCAGGGCGGGGCTGTACACGCCCCGGGGGCTCCTCTCGGAGGGGGCCCCCCTCCCACGTACCAGTGGAAGCACCATGCTCCGCGCTGGCTGACGACACTGCCGAGGAGCGGCTATGCCCATACACATACGGTAGCACTATGCTCCGTGGTGGTGATAAACAACTGAGGGTGGCCCCCGGGCCGCACCTATCCAAACAGAACTTCATATCTGAGTGTGTTGTCTTAGGCTTGCTAACCATAGTTCGTATGGAAAAACTTTATATTTTTAAGCATATTTTTTCCTACATCGATTTTATATACCTAACTTCTTCTGTAAGCTGACCTGAACTTCAGACTGGATAATTATTTGTTGATTGCTCTTTTATGGAATACAACACCATCACCTCCTGCCATAATGTACCAGAACTTCCACTGTAATGTTTCTTGAACTTCTTAGTGTATATTTTTCATTTTTATTCTTGCTTGCACTTTGCATGGAATGCATTACCAGCACAACACTTCCTTCCATAATATAGCAGGAATTCTGCAATAATATTACTTGAACTTCACATTGTATATTTTTTTCATTTTATTACTGCTTGCTCTCTCATGCAATACATCACCAGCACCTCCTCTTATACTATACTAGTACTTCTGCAGTAAGCTTACTTGAACTTCTACTGCATAATTTCTTTTTTAACTTCAGCAATAAAAGTTCAAGTAAGCTTCTACCAAAATACTGTTTTCAAAAGTGGAATAATATTCTGCACATTGACATGACCTAAGTTTGCTTCATTCAATTGACCTATTCTAACTGTTCATCAGCCTTGCACTCCTCCTAGGCTTTGGTTGTAGTGGTTTTTGCTTGACATGTACCTCTTCCTATTCATCTTCCTCCTTCTCTTCCACTTCATTGTCCTCTTCCTCTTTATCATCCTCTTCCTCTTCCTCTTCCTCCTCGTCTTCGTCTTCCTCTTCTTCAATGGTGTCTTCATCTTCGTGTTCCTCTCCATCTTCCACCACTTTCTTGTTGCTGGCTCTAGGTTTTGCTTTCTATTTCTTCTCTGGATTTTTGCTTGTGTTTTCAACATTTGTGCGCTTCGGGCATGTTCTTGCATTATGTGGTTCATACTCCTTGCATATGCTACAAAGTCTGCTGCTTGCTTTCTATGAGGGTGGTCCCTTCTTTTGTTCTATATCTTTGGGCTGTTGTTTTGAACTTTGGGTTGCTTGACCTCCTCGGCATCGTTTCTTTCCAAGAGTGTTGGATAGGTGAGCTTGTTGTGTCATGCAACCTTTTTGCACACACTACATTGACTGTGTCCAAGTGGCACTCCGTTCTCATCAAGCACGACGACTCTTCCTGCAGGTGGTGCCTTTATTTGACCTCTCTTGTCACTTCTCTTTGCTGCAGAAATTTTCTTCCTACCCTTTGTTTCAGAGTACAACGATAGTTTCATCGTCTCTTGCTATCGCTGCTCCATTGATTGGTCAACACCCTGCATCCATTGGTTGGCTTTGAGCAGCGACGTTTAGCATTTCAGCTGCATAATAATGAAGGTCATCTTGAATTTCAGCATCCTCTTCAACCATCCTTTCGTCAACATCCGTTTGATTTGCTGAATGTATTGCATCAAGCTCTTCCAGGCGCCTCTTGAGAACATAGTAGGATCTGTCATATTGCTGGTCACATCTCATCGCTTTCTTGTTAACCATCAAATTTAGCTGCAACAAGATGTCTTGCTTCAATAGTCTTGAGCTGCCATCCGATGTAGTTGTGTTGTAGTCCCTTGTATCAATGGTTGGTTGTGATTTTGTAGTCTTTGTGTACCATTTGAGGATATATTTGTGTGGAAATTTGTCAGGCTTCAGGTAGTCCAGTATGTTCACAATGTGAAGGCAGAACAGGCCTGCATTTTGTGATGAATGCAGAATACGTAGTTTGTGAGGCAGCAATGAGTTTCATATAATTTGGTATGACAGTACAAGTTTAGCTATTTAATGAGTTTGTTTTTCTACTCACCTGTGTGTGTCCAAAGCTTTCATTCACACTCGTATATTTCATTCTCTGGGTCATCTACAACCTGGAATTCATGCTTTGACCAGGAAAATATTTCTTCATCATCATGGCCAAGCTTGTTGTGGTAATACACAAGGTACTTAGTGGGCTCTTTGTACGCTTTGCGTGAAATAGCGTGGCTTTTCTCATCCTAGTCCTCATCTCGGTGTACACGACTCTCGTGTACTTGATAAACATGTCCTCCTCGTAGCCGTAAGATGTTTTTATCACAAGATTGGTCTGCACATGTCAAAAAGTAAGATATTAGTCGAAGCAGAGTTATGGGTTTCATTTTTTTTAAATTAAAGTGCACATGTTGAAGGAAAACAGAACATGATGGGGGTGTTTTTTGTGTCTTCATACCATGCTGGTCATTGTTTGCTCGTTCTCCTTCTGCATCCGAGTTTGTATGCAAGCATTTACCCGTCTAGCAAACTTGTGTAGGTTCTGGGTCCCCTTGACAAACCCTTTATAGAGCACGTGGTTCATGCTCTCACTTCGTTGTGTGGGATTCATTCTAGCACAGAAAATGTTCTTGTAATATGCTGAAATCCACATTTTGCTATCACTCCATAGCTGCATCATCATCTGGTCGTTCTCTAGGTTGTACTTGTGCACGAGTTCAGCCCAGGTAGCTTCAAACTCCGTTCGCATCAGCGGGCAGTTTAATATAGCTGTGAAATCCTCTTTGAACGTTTTATACTTTTTGTACATCAACACGAGGTATTCCCTGTACTTCTTCATGATGTGCCAATGGCATAGCTTATGGACGGTGTTTGGAAATGATTGTGGTATAGCTTTCGCCATCGATGCGCACTGGTCTGCATGAATTAAAAAAAATGAAACTTGCTTCTTTTTTGCACTTATGGTGAACTTATGTTCTACAAGTACTTGAACTTCACATGTAGCAGTATGGCTATCTAAAAATGTCACATGTATTTTTTCTTACAGTAATGTTGTTGAACTTCTGTGGCACCAGTGCTTGAACTTCACAGGTAGCAGTAGGACTACCTAGTAGTGTCGCACTCAAAATTTTCTTAAAGCAGTGTTCTTGAACTTCTGTGGTACTAGTGCTTGAACTTCACATAAATAACTATATTTTTCTGAACATGTTACATATATTTTTCTTACAACTTTGATAACATGTTACATATATTTTTCTTCTATGATTCCTATATTAGAACTTCACATTGATAACTAATTTTTTTCTAAACATGTGACAGATAATTTTGCTTTCTTGTACTGTTAGTTGGACTTCTGTGCTAACAGTGGTTGAACTTCTTGCTTTACATTATTTTTCTGATAAAACCAATGTACGCAATACAGGCCCATAGACTAAAAAGATGATGAAACTTGTAGAGGTTGTTTTTTTGAACTCACCTGATAGAATGCAAGTGGGGTGCTTGTTGTTCAGGCACCGTAAAAATGTATCGAACAGCCACATGAATGACTTTGCATCTTCGTCTCTGATCAGGGCAACGAAAAATATCGTTGACTGCAAGTGATGGTTTGTTCCAACAAACACTCCCAGAGGCATACGAAAACTGTTGGTCTTGTAAGTTGTGTCGAATGTTACGCAATCGCCAAAGTCTTGATAGGCTCCTCGGTAACTTGCATTGGACCAGAAAATGTTTTTAATTGACTTGTCCTTGTCTACTTGTATGTCATAGAAAAACTCACCATTGATTGCCTTCATGTCTTTGAAGAATGAAACAAGTTTCAGCACATCATCCAAATCATCTTTCCTTGCATTCATGGCTTTCTTGTAAATTACATGCACACATGCATTTGTTATTTTTGCTAGAAAAGGGTTGTGACCTAGGATGCTATGTACATTGCAGTATGTGGATGTTTGAATACTTACTGGTTTAGTAGGACTCGTCCGGTCATGCTTAGGAAGTAGCTTCCATCTTTATTTTCAGATAGCATGGACATGATTGTTGTGTGCTTGACATCATGGTACTGCAGGAGCTTTACATACTCCAAAATAGTGGGGTCATAATTCTTGTGTGAGTGCAAGAATACCAGCATGTCATCAGTTTGCATGAGTTGGTGATTATGATTGTACTCAATGTCCACTGCCACGCATGTGTTATCCTCCTGCACCTTCACCCTCATTCTTGCATTACAGCCTGTCCTCTATGATGTTTTGTTTCACTTCCTGTTAGCCTTTGAAACTGAAGATGTGTGTATCCCTTGGAATGTGCAAACAAAATACTTGTGGTTGTCATTCCCCCACGTCTTCCTGATTCCAAAACCAACGTGTCTGGCGTATCTGTTATAAAATTCCCTTGCTTTCTCTACATCTTGGAGTCGCATCTTTAGTCTTGGTATTAGATAAACTGGGAGATCCGATGTCTGCAGAAAAAGAAAAAAAATAATCCAAACGGCACGTTAAAATGCAGTTTATGAACTTGTTATCCTGGAGGGAGCAGAAAATTTGCAGATAATACAAGATGCGTATATAAATTTTTTTGTTTCACTTACGTGCGTGTATGATCACAACTCCACCAGAGTCTGCTGCTGTCCCTCTGGGATGGGGCATGGTGGAGTAATCATAGTAGGATGCAGGAATGGATCACGAGGAGGAAGGAGGGCTGAAGATAGCTTGTCTCTTGTTTGTGTCCTTTTTGCTTGAGGCGGTTGTGGAGCTATTGTGATCCTGGTCTTGGTTTGCTCTTTTGTTTTGTGAAGCAATCCATCTACCTTATGTCCCATACAATTCTGACTTATAGCAGCAGCAACAGTATCCAACAGTGGTAGTGTCCAGAGCACTTCCTCCGTGTGTGTGTGTTCCTATTGGATTTGTCCCATGATCTGGTTTAGTTGCTTCGCTTTGGCATTGGTGAGGCACACCAGGATAACCTCCAGAGTTACACGCAGGACTTGAGCTAACCCCCTCCTCCATCGGCGTGCCTGGGAGTCTGCTGGTGGATACAAAGAATCCACGAGGGATTTCCGGCGTCACCCAATTAGGTGGAGGCACAAAGTTGTGTGGATAGGGCTGTGACCCAGTGTAACACCCCAGATGTAATTTACCATATATGTATCCCAACTCTTGCCGTTTTTCGGCACTAAGTTATTTTATTTCCTCGCGTTCGGGTTTTTGTCTTCGCGTGTTGTTGCCTTTGTTATGCATCTCATATCATGTCATCATGTGCATTGCATTTGCATACGTGTTCGTCTCAAGCATCCGAGCATTTTCCCCGTTGTCCGTTTTGCATTCCGGCGCTCTTATCTCCTCCGATGCCCCTTTCTACCTCTTTTCGTGTGTGGGGGTTAAACATTTCCGGATTGGACCGAGACTTGTCATGCGGCCTTGGTTTACTACCGGTAGACCGCCTGTCAAGTTTCGTGCCATTTGGACTTCGTTTGATACTCCAACGGTTAACCGAGGGACCGAAAAGGCCTCGTGTGTGTTGCAGCCCAACACCCTTCCAATTTGGCCCAAAACCCACCTAAGCTCTCTCCATCATCTAGAGCATTCGATCACGATCGCGTGGCCGCAAACCGCACCTCATTTGGAGCTTCCTAGCTCCCTCTACCTCTATATAAAGGGATCCTCCCTGAAATTTTTGGATCTTTCCTACCCTAAACCCTAGCCCCCTTCTTCCTCTGCGCGCCGGACAGCGTCCGCCGGCGCCGGACATGTCCGATCTGACAGCACCGCCGTTCTGCTCCAGTGGCATCCCGTACGTGTCCCTCCGTCCTCTCCCGCCGCCAGCGGCCCGCCGGGCCCGAGGAGAGCCCCCGCGGCCCGGGTCTCCTCCTCCGCCGCCCAGGTCTTCTTCTTCCTCTCGCGCCGCCCGACGCCACTTCGCCGCCACGCCGCCCCATCGCCGGCCCCTCACCGGAACCCGTCAGCCGCCGCCCTGCCGTGCCTAACAGCGCCGCTCGGAGCCACCACCGCAGCGAGCCTCTCCGTCTTCTCCTCCTCCGGCCGGGTCTCCAAGTTCCACGACGAACTCCGGCCAACTCCGACGCCAAGTACCACTCCGGCCACCGTCGTCCACTGTTCCGGCGAAGTTTTCCGTCGATCCTCGAAATCCGCGCCAGATCTGGATCTGGGACGAAGGGTTGACTTCTTCCCCGAAAACCCTAGCTAATTTGCATTTTTCCGCATGTTGTATCTCCGCATTCGTAGCTCCGCTTTGTGCGTGTGGCATATCAAAATGTTCGTCTCAAAGAGTACATCATTTCATCTCATTGCATCATTTTCATTTGAGCTCATCTTGATGCCCGAAATGCTGTTGGAAGAGGGCTATGTGATAAAATTGCCAGATCTCTTTCATCAAATAGCTATTTGTCATTTTTGCCATGATTAATGTGTGCACGATATGCTCCTGAGCTCTTCAAGAGTTTTGTTATATGCCATGCCATCTCTACAGAGGTGCCTACCATGTATTTTTGTGATATGGGTGGTGACTAGCACAAGCTTGCAAAGTAGCATATTCGGTAATGCTGATTTCAGGGACTTAGAATTTCTCCAAGTCCTTGTCCTGACTTTGTCATTATGTCATATGTTCATGTTGTTTCCTAGTGATCCGTGCCTGTTTTGAGGATGATTAGTAAGGATGATTTGTTAAAATTGTGGTGCTCTATCCATCCATATCTTTGTTTGCATTTACGGAGCAACCTACCTTGAGTCAATCGAGCTCTACTTTTGCTATTTCGCGAATCCTGGCAGATTGTTGACTTGTTAGCAATTTTGCCGAGGATGTTGCTATTGATCCGTGCATGCTATGTTGTTGTTCCTGCCATGTCTAGCTTCTATGACATGTATTCTTGATGGGTGTATGCTTAGTTTGTCATGCCATGCTCTTTAGCGAGTGCATCGAGCTCGTGAACATGCCTACTCGCTAACTGATTTGCATGCTCCAGTTTTCGTCTGAGATTTGTTTATGTTTTTGCCATGTTCACATGCTTGCAATTGTATTTTCTGATCCCTTTTGGCTCAAGGTCACTAAGGGACTTTTGATAAGTGTTTTGAGTACCTTCATGTCATGCCTTGCTTTGCCATGTTAAGTTCCTGTAGCATGTAGTTTTCATGCTCTAAAGTGTGCTACCTGATATTAAATTCCAGACTTGTGTTAATTTCACGAAGTCTGAAACCTGTTATCATTTGCATTTTTGCCATGCTTGTTTGAACCTGTTAATGGATGAATTAGCCATAGCTCAGTGTTCATATTTTGTCAAGCATCATGAGTAGACCCCTGACATGTATTTTGTTGTCATGTTTTAGTGCTGTAGCATAATTGTATTGATGATTTTAGATGGCTACTTGCTGATTATCGCAGACCGGTGCCATATTTGTTTTGCTTGCCATTTCCAAACCGTGCATCCGATTATGGTGATCTTTATATCGATTTCAACCAAAATCACCTCACCTTTCCAGTGGCACTCTTGGATTTCCAAGTTGAGGCCAGGTTCAATCATTCCTTGTCAAATCCTGCATATGCATCACATATCGCATCCCGCATAGCATACCAAGTTCGCATCATGTTGTTTGAGCATTGCACGTGGTTGATTGTGTTCCTTTTTCTTGTTTGTCTTGTTTGGGTAGAGCCAGGAGACGAGTTCGCTAACGAGGAGCCCGTTGAGTTTGCTTACGAGGATCAAGTCAACTCTGACAACTTTGCAGGCAAGATGATCATACCCTCGAAATCACTTCTATCTTTGCTTGCTAGATGCTCGCTCTTTTGCTATGCCTATGCTACGATACCTACCACTTGCTTTCATGCCTCCCAAATTGCCATGTCAAACCTCTAACCCACCATGCCCTTGCAAACCGTTGATTGGCTTTGTTACCGCTTTGCTCAGCCCCCCTTATAGCGTTGCTAGTTGCAGGTGAAGATTGGAGATCGTTCCTTGTTGGAACATTGTTTATTGTTGGGATATCACTATATTATCTTGTTATCTTAATGCACCTATATACTTGGTAAAGGGTTGAAGGCTCGGCCTTTTGCCTAGTGTTTTGTTCCACTCTTGCCGCCCCAGTTTCCGTCATATCGGTGTTATGTTCCCGGATTTTTGCGTTCCTTACGTGGTTGGGTTATAATGGGAACCCCTTGACAGTTCGCCGTGAATAAAACTCTTCCAGCAATGCCCAACTTTGGTTTTACCATTCGCCACCTAGCCTTTTTTCCCTTGGGTTTCGCGGACTCAAGGGTCATCTTTATTTTAAACCCCCGGGCCAGTGCTTCTCTAAGTGTTGGTCCAACCCAGAGCACCGTGCGGGGCCGTCACTTGGCAACTTGGGTTACGTTGGCTCCCGTACGCTTAGCTTATCCGGTGTGCCCTGAGAACGAGATATGTGCAGCTCCTATCGGGATTTGTCGGCACAGCGGGTGGTCTTGCTGGACTTGTTTTACCATTGTCGAGGATGTCTTGTAAAACCGGGATACCGAGTCTGATCGGAATGTCTCGGGAGAAGGAATATCCTTCGTTGATCGTGAGAGCTTGTGATGGGCTAAGTTGGGACTCCCCTGCAGGGATTTGAACTTTCGAAAGCCATGCCCGCGGTTGTGGGCAGATGGGAATTTGTTAATGTCCGGTTGTAGATAACATGAAACTTAACTTAATTAAAATGAATCAATTGCGTGTGTAACCGTGATGGTCTCTTCTCGGTGGAGTCCAGAAAGTGAACATGGTGTTGGAGTAATGCTTGACGTAGGTTGTTCCAGGATCACTTCTTGATCATAGTTCTTCATTCGTGCTTTGCCTTCTCTTCTCGCTCTCTTTTGCGAACAGGATAGCCACCATATATGCTAGTCGCTTGCTGCAGCTCCACATATTAACTTGCCTTACCTATAAGCTTAAATAGTCTTGATCGCGAGCGTGCGAGATTGCTGAGTCCCCATGACTCACAGATTACTTCCAAAACCAGATGCAGGGACCGATGATACCGTTCCAGACGATGCGCGTGAGCTCAACTGGGAGTTCGATGAAGACTCTCGTCGTTACTATGTGTCTTTCCCAGATGATCAGTAGTGGTGCCCAGTTGGGGCGATCGGGGTCCGTGTCGCATGTGGGGGTTGATCTTTTATTTTGGTACCGTAGTCGGACCATGAGTGTGTTGGATGATTGTAATGTTATTCATGTATTTGTGTGACGTGGCGAGTGTAAGCCAACTATGTACCTTTTCCCCTATTATCTATTTACATGGGTTGTTGTGAGGATTACCTTACTTGCGACATTGCTTTCAATGCGGTTATGCCTCTAAGTCGTGCTCCGACACGTAGGAGATATAGCCGCATCGAGGGCGTGACAAGTTGGTAATCAGAGCCTTCCCCGACCTTAGGAGCCCCCCTGCTTGATCGAATAGCACGCGTTGTTGAGTCCAGAAAAATGTTTTGAGTCATTTAGGATTATATATATCGGAGAGTTTAGGAATTCTTTTTACTCCCCAGTCCCTTCATCGCTCTGGTAAGGCATCCTGACATAGAGTTTTGACACTTCTCTTCTCAAATTTCACAAAAAAAAATTAGGATCACGCGGGTATCTTGGAGTCGTTCCGATCGATTTGTGACGAGAACATTGTTCTTGGTGCCTCCTATCATTTAGGGGTTGTGGCAGTGTCCTGGGGAGTTGAGTTCCGAGGTGTTGTCGTCACAATTTTATCGTCGCAGTCCTAGAATACCTGAGTTTAGTTTCGCCGACATCGAAAATCTCTTTTATGTAGTTGTTGGTAAGATAACCTCGATGCCACCCAGTACTGGGGCGGGAGTTCGGGAGTATTGCCATAACTTTTATAACGGATGCTTTTCGAAGGTTGAGGTAGAAGATTTCCGAAGTTTTTCTCGGTTATGTGTTGAAGGATGGATACAGCTGGATGTAGGATTTGCTAGATTTGGGTGAGATATTATGCTTCCCCTGTATCCCCAACACCTGATTGCATAACCGGAAAGGTTCAGGAGTTTCATAGGTGGGAATTCTTGTAGCTCTAGTTCTTCTTCCACAGATATTTGGTTTGAGATTGGGTGATCCTTACCAACTATTCGTTCTTGTTCCGTACCTTGTTGGTTTTATTCTTCTACCTCAATTCTAAGTGGCTTCTCAATTTATTGATATGTGACCATTTTAATTGGAATGCATTCATTCATTTTGTTTGGATGTGAAGACTTTATGTTGCAATTTCAACCCGTTTGATTTAGCTTCAATATTTGTCTGTCAATGTGCTAATGGATGTAAACCTCTTCAGGATGGCTCCTCCAACGCGCACGACTCCGAATCCTGATCCGCCACCACCACCTCCACCTCCGGAGGCATGGCAAGCTGTGATGGCCGCTACCAATGCAAACACGTAGCTAATCATGCAACTTCTTCAAGAGCTCAACCAAGCGAACCAGGGCCAAGGCAACAATTAGAATCACTTTGCTACACTCAACCAGTTCCTTGCTAACCAGCCAAAGACCTTCAGCAATTGTGTTGAGGCAACTGACGCTGATGATTGGCTCATGGACATATGCAAGCATTTCGAGTGCAATAACGTCAGGCCTGAGGACTTTGTCAAGTTGGCTTCCTTCCAACTCAAAGACCAAGCTGCAGAATGGTTTCAACAGTACAAAGATTCTAGAGGAGGCCGTGTGATTACCTGGGATGAGTTCCGTCAAGACTTCAAAGCTCATCATATTCCTCAGAGCGTGGTTGAAAGCAAGTGTGAGGAATTCCGCAACCTGAAGCAAGGCTCTATGTCTGTCTACGAGTACAACAAGATGTTTCAGAAGCTCGCCCGTTTTGCTAAGCAAGACGTCCCTGACAAGAAGAGCATGATATACCAGTTCAGGGGTGGTCTCAGAGAAGAAATCCAGCTAGCTCTCGTTCTCTTTGAGCCCAAGAGGTGCGATGAGTTTTACAACATGGCAATGAAGCAAGAGACTGCTTAACTGAAGTGCCATGCTTCCAAGAAGCGAGCCAGAGATGCTACTCCTTCTTCCTCAACTCAAGTGGCTAAGCAACAGAAGTATTGGCTTCCTCCTCCGTTCCGTCAGCCTTATCAGCAGAAGAGCAAAGGTGGCAGTGGATCTTCCCACCCACCCAACCCTGGCTTTCAGAACAAGACTTCGTCACAAGCTCTAAGATCAAGTGCTCCGTATCACCGTCCGCTCTCGAAGGTCACGTGCAACAAGTTCCAACAGAAGGGTCACTATGCCAACAAATGCTTCAATTAGAGGCGTCTCCCTCCTCCTCCTCCTCCTGTGAGATCGGCAAGTACAGCTGTGGTCAAGCATAACCCCAAGCACGCCAAGGTCAACTTGCTGAATGCAGCTCAGGCAGAGGACTCGTCAGATGTCATCATGGGTAACTTTCCTGTTAACTCTGTTCCTGCAAAAGTTCTTTTTGACACTGGTGCATCGCATTGTTTCATGTCAAGATCATTTGTTTCCAAGCATGACTTCGTTTCGCAAATGTTGGGTAAACCTATGGGAGTGGTTTCGCCGGCTAAGTCTATGAGGGCTACTTCACTAGTTCCGGATGTTTCTATCATGATGGGTGATTTCAAGTTTCTTTCTTCTCCAATGGTCCTTGGTAACTCGGATACTGATATTGTTCTTGGAATGGATTGGCTTTCTAAGCACAAGGCTCAGCTTGATTGTGCTGCCAGGCAGATTCAATTGACTCATTCGTCTGAGGATGTAATTGTCTTTGCCGCTAATGACAATACCATCCGTCTGTTTTCTCTCAATGAGAAGGGTGAACTGGATGCCATCTCTCAAATTCCAGTCATTTGCGAATATCAAGACGTCTTTCCAGAAGAGCTTCCAAGAATGCCTCCGCACCGGCCAGTTGAATTCATCATCAATCTTGAGCCTGGCACGGAACCTGTTTGCAAACGTCCTTACAAGCTTGGACCTGAAGAGTTGAAGGAGCTGAAGAAGCAACTCGATATTCAAGAGCGAATGGGCCTCATCCGACCTAGTTCTTCTCTGTGGGGTTGTGGAGTTCTTTTTGTGAAGAAGAAGGATGGAACGGACCAACTTTGTGTTGACTACCGTCCATTGAACAAGAAGACTATAAAGAACAAGTACCCACTTCCCAACATCAACGAGCTGTTTGAACAACTCAAAGGTGCTCAAGTATTCTCCAAGCTTGATCTCCGTATGGGCTATCACCAGATTCGAATCCGTGAGCAAGATATTCCCAAGACGGCTTTCAGAACAAGCTATGGTTCATATGAATACACTGTCATGTCTTTTGGCCTCGTCAACACTCCTCCGACTTTCTCTCGCATGATGAACTTCATCTTCAACGCCTACACAAATGACTTCGTCTTGGTCTACCTCGATGACATTCTGGTCTTTTCCAAGAACAAGGAAGATCATGCCAAGCACTTGCGTTTGGTGCTCGATAAGCGCAGAGAACATCAGTTCTACGCCAAGTTCTCAAAGTGCGAGTTTTAGCTCGATGAGGTTCTCTATCTTGGGCATATCATCTCTGCCAAGGGCATAGCGGTTAATCCTGAGAAGGTGTCTGCAATTGTGAATTGGGAACCACCTCAGAACGTGAAGCAACTCCGCAGCTTCCTTGGTCTCACAAGCTACTATCGAAGGTTCGTTGAGAACTTTTCAAAGATCGTGAAGCCTCTTTGAAAGCTTCTCCAGAAGCACGTCAAGTACATTTGGTCTCCGGAATGTGACATCGCTTTCAACACTTTGAAAGAGAAATTAGTCACTGCTCCAGTTCTGACTCCCCCTGATGAATCCAAACCGTTCGAGGTCTTCTGCGATGCCTCTCTTCAAGGTCTTGGTGCAGTGTTGATGCAAGAGAAGAAAGTTGTGGCTTATACCTCTCGCCAGTTGAAGCCCAACGAGAAGAACTACCCCACTCATGACCTCGAGTTGGTGGCAGTTGTGCATGCTCTTTTGACTTGGAGACATCTCTTATTGGGAAGAAAAGTGGACATCTTCACTGACCACAAGAGTCTCAAGTACATCTTCACTCAGCCTAATCTCAACCTCAGGCAGACTCGTTGGGTCGAAATGATTCAAGAGTATAATCCGAGCATCGAATATACTCCAGGAAAGGCCAAAGTGATTGCTAACGCATTGAGCAGGAAGGCGTACTGCAACAGTATGATTCTCAAGCCTTACCAACCCGAGCTTTGTGAAGCTTTCCGCAAACTCAATCTGCAAGTTGTTCCTCAAGGTTTCCTCACCAACCTTCAAGTCTCTCCTACTTTGGAAGATCAGATTCGTGAGGCTCAACTTCTTGATGCTATGGTGAAGAAGGTGAAGATTGGGATTGCCAAGAGTCAACCCAAGTACAAGTGCTATCGCCTTGATGACAGGGATACTCTCTTCTTCGAGGATCGCATTGTTGTGCCTAAAGGCGACCTTCGTAAAGTCATTATGAACGAGGCTCACAATTCCCTCCTCTCCATCCACCCTGGGAGTACGAAGATGTACCAGGAACTCAAGCAGGCTTATTGGTGGACTCGAATGAAGCGAGAGATTGCTCAGTTCGTGAATGAATGTGATGTCTGCAGAAGAGTGAAGGAAGAACACCAACGACCAGCTGGTCTCCTCCAACCTCTTGCCATTCCAGAATGGAAGTTTGACCATATTGAGATGGACTTCATGATGGGATTTCCAAAGTCCAAGCGTGGCAATGATGCTATATTCATTGTCATCGACAAACTCACTAAAGTGGCTAACTTTCTGCCTATCAAAGAGTCTATCACTGCAGCTCAACTGGCGGAGCTGTATACCTCTCGGATTGTCTCTCTGCACGGCATTGCACAGTTGATCTCTTCAGACCGTGGCAGCATCTTTACCTCCAAGTTTTGGGATTCTTTTCAGAAGGCCATGGGCACCAACATCCGTTTCAGCACAACTTTTCATCCTCAAACTAGCGGTCAAGTCGAGCGTGTCAATCAGATTCTTGAAGATATGCTCAGGGCTTGCGTTATCTCCTTTGGTATGAAGTGGGAATATTGTCTTCCATATGCCGAGTTCTCCTACAATAACAGTTTTCAAGCAAGTTCGGGCAAGGCCCCATTTAAAATTCTCTATGGCAGGAAGTGCGGTACTCCTCTTAACTGGTCAGAGACCGGTGAATGTCAACTTCTCGGAAATGACTTGATCACAGAGGCATAGGAAATGTGCAAAGTCATTCGAGATAACCTCAAAGCAGCGTAATCGCGCCAGAAGAGCTACTATGATAGTAAGCATCATGATTTGGCTTTCGAGATCGGAGACCATGTTTACCTCCGCGTCTCTCCAATGAAAGGTACTCATCGCTTGAGTATCAAAGGGAAGCTTGCCCCTAGATACGTGGGTCCTTTCAAGATCGTCAGCAAGAGAGGCGATCTCGCCTATCAACTCGATCTTCCTTCAAACTTTGCAAACGTGCACGACGTGTTCCATGTCTCTCAGCTCCGCAAGTGCTTCAAGACCCCTGACCGCACCGTCAACTTTGAAGACATTGATCTCCAAGAAGACCTCTCTTATCGTGAGCACCCAGTTGCTATTCTTGAAGAAAATGAGCGCAAGACTCGCAATAAGTCAACCAAATTCCTCAAAGTCAAGTGGTCACACCATTCCGGCCGTGAAGCCACCTGGGAACGCGAGGATCACCTCCGCTCTGAGTACCCAGTGTTTTTCCAGTCCTAGATCTCAGGACGAGATCCTTTCGTAGTGGTGGAGTGTTGTAACACCCCGGATGTAATTTACCTTATATGTATCCCAACTCTTGCCGTTTTCCGGCACTAAGTTATTTTATTTCCTCGGGTTAGGGTTTTTGCCTTCGTGTGTTGTTGCCTTTGTTATGCATCTCATATCATGTCATCATGTGCATTGCATTTGCATACATGTTCGTCTCATGCATGCAAGCATTTTCCCCGTTGTCTGTTTTGCATTCCGGCACTCCTATCTCCTTCGATGCCCCTTTCTACCTCTTTTCGTGTGTGGGGGTTAAACATTTCCGGATTGGACCGAGACTTGTCATGCGGCCTTGGTTTACTACCGGTAGACCGCCTGTCAAGTTTCGTGCCATTTGGACTTTGTTTGATACTCCAACGGTAAACCGAGGGACCGAAAAGGCCTCGTGTGTGTTGCAGCCCAACACCATTCCAATTTGGCCCAAAACCCACCTAAACCCCCTCCATCATCTAGAGCGTTCGATCACGATTGCGTGGCCGCAAACCGCACCTCATTTGGAGCTCCCTAGCTCCCTCTACCTCTATATAAAGGGATCCTCCCCGAAATTTTCGGATCTTTCCTACCCTAAACCCTAGCCCCCTTCTTCATCCGCGCGCCGGACAGCGTCCGCCGGCGCCGGACGTGTCCGACCTGACCGCACCGCCGTTCCGCTCCAGTGGCATCCGCCACTTGTCCCTCCGTCCTCTCCCGCCGCCCGCGGCCCGCCGAGCCCGAGGAGAGCCCCTGTGGCCCGGGTCTCCTCCGCCGCCGCCCGGGTCTTCTTCTTCCTCTCGCGCCGCCCGACGCCACTTCGCCGCCATGCTGCCCCATCGCCGGCCCCTCGCCGGAACCCGTCAGCCGCCGCCCCGCCGCGCCTAACGGCGTCGCTCGAAGCCACCACCGCGGCGAGCCTCTCCGTCTTCTCCTCCTCCAGCCGGGTCTTCAAGTTCCATGACGAACTCCGATGCCAAGTACCACTCCGGCCGCCGTCGTCCACTGTTCCGTTGAAGTTCTCCATCGATCCTCGAAATCCGCGCCAGATCTGGATCTGGGACGAAGGTTGACTTCTTCCCCGAAAACCCTAGCTAATTTGCATTTTTCCGCATGTCGTATCTCCGCATCTGTAGCTCCGATTTGTGCGTGTAGCATATCAAAATGTTCGTCTCAAAGAGTACATCATTTCGTCTCATTGCATCATTTTCATTTGAGCTCATCTTGATGCCTGAAATGCTGTTGGAAGAGGGCTATGTGATAAAATTGCTAGATCTGTTTCATCAAATTGCTATTTGTCATTTTTGCCATGATTAATGTGTGCATGATATGCTCCTGAGCTCTTCATGAGTTTTGTTATATGCCATGCCATCTTTACAGAGGTGCCTACCATGTATTTTTTTGATATGGGTGGTCACTAGAAAAAGCTTGCAAAGTAGCGTATTCGGTAATGCTGATTTCAGGGACTTAGAATTTCTCCAAGTCCTTGTCCTGATTTTGTCATTATGCCATATGTTCATGTTGTTTCCTAGGGATCCGTGCCTCTTTTGAGGATGATCAGTAAGGATGATTTGTTAACATTGTGGTGCTCTATCCATCCATGTCTTTGTTTGCATTTATGGAGCAACCTACCTTGAGTCAATCGAGCTCTACTTTTGCTATTTCGCGAATCCTGGCAGATTGTTGACTTGTTAGCGATTTTGCCGAGGATGTTGCTATTGATCCGTGCATGCTATGTTGTTGTTATTGCCATGTCTAGCTTCTATGCCATTTATTCTTGATGGGTGTATGCTTAGTTTGTCCTGCCATGCTCTGTAGCGAGTGCATCGAGCTCGTGAACATGCCTACTCGCTAACTAATTTGCATGCTCCAGTTTTCACTAAGTCTGAGATCTGTTTATGTTTTTGCCATGTTCACATGCTTGCAATTGTATTTTCTGATCCCTTTTGGCTCAAGGTCACTAAGGGACTTTTGATAAGTGCTTTGAGTACCTTCATTTCATGCCTTGCTTTGCCATGTTAAGTTCCTATAGCATGTAGTTTTCATGCTCTAAAGTGTGCTACCTGATGTTAAATTCCAGACTTGTGTTAATTTCACGAAGTCTGAAACCTGTTATCATTTGCGTTTTTGCCATGCTTGTTTGAACCTGTTAATCGATGAGTTAGCCGTATCTCAGTGTTCATCTTTTGTCAAGCATCATGAGTGGATCCCTTCTATGTATTTTGTTGTCATGTTTGAGTGCTGTAGCATAATTATCTTGATGCTTTTAGATGGCTACTTGCTGATTATCGCAGACTGGTGCCATATTTGTTTTGCTTGCCATTTCCAAACCGTGCATCCGATTGCGGTGATCTTTATATCGATTTCAACTGAAATCACCTCACCTTTCCAGTGGCACTCTTGGATTTCCATGTTGAGGCCAGGTTCAGTCATTCCTTGTCAAATCTTCCATATGCATTACATATCGCATCCCGCATAGCATACCATGTTCGCATCATGTTGTTTGAGCATTTCACGTGGTTGATTGTGTTCCTTTTTCTTGTTTGTCTTGTTTGTCTTGTTTGTCTTGATTGTGTTCCCGCACGCAGGTGAAGATTGGAGATTGTTCCTTGTTGGAACATTGTTTATTGTTGGCATATCACTATATTATCTTGTTATCTTAATGCACCTATATACTTGGTAAAGGGTGGAAGACTCGGCCTTTTGCCTAGTGTTTTGTTCCACTCTTGCCGCCCTTGTTTCCGTCATATCGGTGTAATGTTCCGGGATTTTTGCGTTCCTTACGCGGTTGGGTTATAATGGGAACCCCTTGACAGTTCGCCTTGAATAAAACTCTTCTAGCAATGCCCAACTTCGGTTTTACCATTCGCCACCTAGCATTTTTCCCCTTGGGTTTCGCGGACTCAAGGGTCATCTTTATTTTAAAGCCCCAGGCCAGTGCTTCTCTAAGTGTTGGTCCAACCCAGAGCACTGTGTGGGGCCGTCCCTTGGCAACTTGGGTTACGTTGGCTCCCGTACGCTTAGCTTATCCGATGTGCCCTGAGAACGAGATATGTGCAGCTCCTGTCGGGATTTTTCGGCACAGTGGGTGGTCTTGCTGGACTTGTTTTACCATTGTCGAGGATGTCTTGTAAAACCAGGATGCCGAGTCTGATCGGAATGTCTCGGGAGAAGGAATATCCTTCGTTGACCGTGAGAGCTTGTGATGGGCTAAGTTGGGACTCCCCTGCAGGGATTTGAACTTTCGGAAGCCGTGCCCGCGGTTATGGGCAGATGGGAATTTGTTGATGTCCGGTTGTAGATAACACGAAACTTAACTTAATTAAAATGAATCAACTGCGTGTGTAACTATGATGGTCTCTTCTCGGCGGAGTCCGGGAATTGAACACGGTGTTGGAGTAATGCTTGACGTAGGTTGTTCTAGGATCACTTCTTGATAATAGTTCTTCGTTCGTGCTTTGCCTTCTCTTCTCTCTCTCTTTTGCGAACAGGATAGCCACCATATATGCTAGTCGCTTGCTGCAGCTCCACATATTACCTTGCCTTACCTATAAGCTTAAATAGTCTTGATCGCGAGGATGCGAGATTGCTGAGTCCCCGTGACTCACAGATTACTTCCAAAACCATATGCAGGGACCGATGATACCATTCCAGACGATGCGCGTGAGCTCAAGTGGGAGTTCGATGAAGACTCTCGTCGTTACTATGTGTCTTTCCCAGATGATCAGTAGTGGTGCCCAGTTGGGGCGATCGGGGTCTGTGTCGCATGTGGGGGTTGATCTTTTATTTTGGTACTGTAGTCGGACCATGAGTGTATTGGATGATTGTAATGTTATTCATGTATTTGTGTGACCTGGCGAGTGTAAGCCAACTATGTACCTTTTCCCTATTATCTATTTACATGGGTTGTTGTGAAGATTACCTTACTTGCGACATTGCTTTCAATGCGGTTATGCCTCTAAGTCGTGCTTCGACACGTAGGAGATATAGCCGCATCGAGGGCGTGACACCCAGCATCTTGGAGGTCTCCGTGTGTTTAGGGTGTCATCCACTTTTTGTCTGGAGCAGGTTGGCAATGATGTTGGAGCGTTTGAGGTGTGACCCATTGAGGGGGTGGTGCAACACGTACAGGCTTGGGATTGTGTACTTTCTGCTGGGAGCTTCTAAGCTTCTTCATGTGTCTCTTGTCTTACTGACATAAAAGAAAAAAATGTATATTAGCACACAAGTTACATCTGCCTATACCTTTGTAACTGAACTTAGCATTATTCACAGCCTGAACTTCTCATATATAAAGTGCTATTCATGTACATATTTTCCCCCTAGGACAGTCATCACACTATGCACTGAGTTGAGCATCTGCCAATACTTTTGTACCTGAACTGAGCACCCTTCAAAGAATGAACCTCACATTCTGTTAATTCTACACTATTTGATTACTTATATGTGCCTGAACTAAGCACTCTCCACAACCTGAACTTCTTGTTTTGCAAAGGGGAAATACTGTCTAAAGTTAAAAAACCTGAACCTTCATGAGTTTGAATGGTTGAACCACTAGTGCATACCAACCTGACCTTCATGTGATCACATGCAAGTTCTATTTTCCTTCTATTTTTTGCACACAACCAGATACATACCAACCTGAACTCTAGCACACTAAATAGTTGAGCTTCACATGGCTTTTCAGATGTGAATGCAGGCAGATTTTCTACTGTTTGTAGCTTGTACTGAGGCTCACAAACTACCTTAACTTCACATGGCTGTAAGCAGGAAGATTTTAAAAAAGCTTTTGTAGCCTGGACTGATGCTCACACACCACCTAAACTTCACATGGTTGTAAGAAAATAAAAAATAGAAGGAAGAAGTTCAACCATACCCTGGCTAGAAGTTCGGCCAACCTTTTTCCAGCATCTGATAGGCCACCTTGTGAGCAATTTGTCGAAGAGCTAGGAGAGGAACCGCATGGAAATCCATGTCTTGCATAGGGCGCGAAGTTCATCTACACGAAGCAAGAAGGTCGGGCAAGGGAAGATTGAAGAAGAAGGCGACAAGTGGGAGGAAGTTCATGTACCATTGATGGATTTGAAGGCGTGTGGCACCCCGGCTCAGAGCGACTGGTTTACCCTGCATTGCCAGCCTAGAGACCATGTCTTCTGGCAACACGCAACATATTGGTATAGAAAAAACCGCTTTATTGATGCTAGAGGAACATAGTTCATATTACAACAGCGGTCGAGGCCAAGCGGCACACTCGATGCGGCAGAACAATATGTACATTATTTAGTGAACATAAACGGGCCTCGATCCGAACAACTACGTGGCAGCAGAATAACGTCGTAGCGGAAGCTCCATATCACAGGGACACCGATGTGGACACCATCTAGAATCGAACAACGCTCCTTTCCAACGAGACTTTCCTGAAATCTGCATGACACACCAGGTCAGTACATTGAATGTACTTGCAAGCTCACAACAAGCATAATCATAATGACAAACAATATCATGATATTTATCCAATTATTAATAATGCAACACTATATGCCAACATGCTGTGGTCATGCTCGAACGTCCCTCAGGACAACTTACCAACCGTGATCATCCTCAGATCACAAACACCACCAACGTGGTACAACACACCACCAACGTGGCCTTTAACAAAATGACTCGTGATCCTTAAGGCGATCACCACCACGATCATTATCTGATCCCAATCTCCTTGATGGCCTTCTGCCATCGTCAACAATGCAGAGTTTACAGCTTAGTGTGCAATTTTTTATTAATCGTTGACTCATGGTGGGACCTACTATGAGGTGTCCGTGACCGTGGACGCGACTATCGATAGATTATACACTCTGCAGAGGTAGCACACTGTACCCACACCACGGAACCCATGGCCTCGCACTCCCATTCGGGTGGACCAACGACATTCCGACAAAACCCCTCCATTGCCACAACACTCTCCCGACCACTCCGACCCAAATCCCCAACGGGCTGGTCCTGGGTGGCCCCGTGTCTACCAAAGACACCCCGACCACTGTCGTGGTCAAACTCCCACTCGGGGACACTCCCACTCGGGGACTCGGTACCATAATCTCATCCACGAGCACACAAGATTTTGTCTGCTTACCGGGCCACGGCAAGCACGACATAACCTTCCCTACATGGAGGCACCGACCAGAGGCCGTGTCAATGGACCGAATCAAGGCCTTCCCATAAAGACAAATGTGGTTGCACTAGAAAGAACTCGATTCAGCGGCACCATGACCCAGTCAACGGTATATTCAAGTTGCGTTATATTCAAATTGAAATGAAAATGACCGGTGTCATAGCATGCCATGAAATGCAAAACCAAACATGCATCATATAATGATAAAATGACCCATGTCTTCCATATACACTCCAAGCTTAACCGTCAACAACTCACATTAATCTACTAGCTCAAAATGACTCACAACTTAACCAAAATATTCAGGAACAAGTTTCATTAATTTCTTACGCAAGAAAGTAACTCCGATAACTTTTCCATATGCATAACAAAAGATTTCACTATCAACAACCCTTAGTTTCTTTATCACTAAATTAGGTTCAAACATTCTGTAAAACAAGTATTATGATTTTAACAAGTATTTAACACAATATTTTATAACAATTTTTTATCAATTTTAGGGAGGCAAAAACATAGATAAATAATTACTAACATGCATAACAAAATTACTTCTAACATCATATCTTAACTTGCTTTATCCACTAACCTAGTTTCATCTATTCTGTGAATCAAGCATAACAATTGTCAAACATTTAACAAAATGCAAATAACTCAATAATTATTTAAATGCAAGGATTAACCATTTCATTCAAGTGAGAAAATCACAAATATTGAAATGGTATCATAAAAATGTTACTGTGGCTTGCCTTAGTGTAGATGAGGTTCACAAGCCTCCTGGTGATCCTCAAGACAAGCCTCACCTTCTGAAAATAATTTCAAACACAAAAAGAAAATATCAAGAACACTTCTGAAATTCACCAGAAATTCTAAACAGCCCAGAAAAATCTCATCTTTGGTGAGCTGTTAGATTTTCTTTCAAAGAACACAACGCAAAAAGAATCAATTCATTTGGACTTATGGTTAAAAAGTTATAACTGTTTGAAGTGTTCTGTAAATTCAAATGAATTTGAATAAAAATAAAAAGACTGGGGGCTGACGTCGAAGGCGCAAAGCCCAGGGGCGCCACCACTCGTACCGCTTCGTGCGCGTACTTAGTGGCTGACTAGCGGGCCCCGCTAGTCAGGTGGGGGAAGAGGGGGAGAGAAACAGAGATGGCCGCGGCTTTGGCGGAGCTCTCGCCGGCGACGAGGGCTCTTTGGCCAAAACAAGAGGGAGGGATGGCAAGAGGAGGTCAAGGCGCACCTACCCGTACCCGTAGCGTGGCTAGGGGTGGTCGGACGGCGTCGGAATCTAGCTTGCGAGCAGAGGCAGAACGAGGAGGTCGCCGGAGTTGAAGAAGACGGCGAGCAGGGGCCACTCCAGAGGCTCGAAGCGGGCGAGACGGCCTCACCGGAGAGAGGTGGAGGCCCTGGAGGGGTCGCCCAGGCCTGGGAGGGGCTGGAGCTGCCGCGGCGACCAGAGGAGATCGCCAACGAGCTCGAGCTCGGGGACGGCGGCTCGAGGCCTGCCCGGCCGGGCTATGGCTTCCTACTCGACCGTGGAGTGTGTGTGAGTGCTGGAGGATGCTCGAGGAGGTTGGGGAGGGGCTCTATATATAGGCAAGCCGTGAGGGTGCTTCGGGCTCCGCAGGTGGACACCTGTCCACGGCGCCCGACGACGAGCGGCGTCAGTGAGACGGGGAGAAGGCGACGGAGGTCACGCAGGCACTGTGGGCGAGCGGAGACGAGCACAAGATCAAGGGGGGTGACAACGAGCACAGTGCGCTCCGCACTGTTGGGCTGGCCGGACCTTGCCCGTGCTCACTGCGGCAAGCTCCGGCATCTGCGAGTGCTAGGGCGGAGTTAAGGGCGTCGAGACGGTGATGGTGGCGAGTTTTGGCAAGGTTGGGCTGGCAGGGGAAGCGAGCACGCGCGAACAGAGCGTTCGGCGGCACCCAGAGTGCGTCGACACGCATGCCTGGCATTGTGGACACGCGTGGTCACCGCGCGAACTCTCTCCTCAGGCCAGCCTTCATCCAAAAAATCATGTCTGGCATGTTGTTCGTGGTGGTTTTGAAGTTTACCATGGTTTGGTTTGGATCCAGGTGTGGTAGAAAAGATTTTACAAACCAGGTAAGTTTCTGGTCAGTAACTTTGTGATGTTACTGTGGTCAAATGACTGGGTGTTTGGAGCTGTGTTTTGGAGGCTAGCTTAGAGTTACTAAGGTAAATAAGCACAAGAAAGTTCAGTTCAAAAGGAGTAAGTAAAATGGTAGTTGTTGTAGAAACCACCATTTCTGTCCAGAACAGAAAAATATTCTGTAGCAAAAATATTCCAAAAAGTGATGAAATATTTTTGCTCAGGGAGGTGCCCTAGGGTCTCTAGAATATTTGTGAATTATCTCAGAATTTTCTGAGCCATAAAAATTAGGGTTGCTTTGGAGCAAAAAGATTTGCCTCAGGGTTTTTGAGAGGAAATGAATATTTTTCATTTATGGAAAATATTCCAAAGATTATTTTGAGGTGGATCAGAAGTGAAATGAGGGTTTGGGAGAGAAATGAAGCACTTGGGTGAAAGCCAAGGATGCCCAAGTGTTTAAGTCCAAATGAAAAGACTCAAGAATTCCAAGTTTCAAAAAAATTTGAAATGGAAACTCAAACAAATAAGAGAGGGCAAAAACCAGATTGTCACAAACCTCGCGCACTTAGAATGAATGTTGTCCTCGAGATTCGGTTGCTTGGGAAAACCACTCTAGATACTGACCCTTAAGGAATTCTTCCTTCTCCCAAGTTGCTTCTGACTCTGTGTGATGCTCCCACTGAACCTTGTAAAATTTTCCAACTTTGCAGCGAGTGACCCTTTCCACTTGATCCAATATTTTGAACGGTCTTTCTTCATAAGTTAAATCTTTTGCCAATTCTATTTCAGCCATTGCAGTCCTTTTCTCAGGCGGGGATATGCATCATCTCAATTGCGAAACATGGAATACGTTGTGTATGTCTGCCAATTCCGGGGGTAGTTCCAGTTGATATGCAACCGTACCCACTCGAGACATAATCGGGAATGGACCAATGAATCTGGGTGCCAGCTTTCCATGAGTCTGAAATCGCTCAACTCCTTTCATAGGAGTGACTCGGAGGTACACGTGTTCTCCGGTTTCAAAACTGACCTGCCAATGCTTTGCATCATAATAACTCTTCGGACGGGATTTGGCCAATTGCAGTCGGTCTCTGATTTCCCTTACTTGTCTCTCAGCTTCCATCATGAGATCGGTTCTGAAGATACGGCTATCTCTAGCTTGAGACCAATTTAGAGGAGTGCGGCACTTACGACCATATAGAGCTTCATATGGCGACATCTTTAGGCTGGTCTGAAAACTGTTGTTATACGAGAACTCGACGTATGGCAAGCAATCTTACCATTTAGCTCCGTTGGCTAGCGCACAGGCTCGCAACATATCTTCGAGTATTTGATTTACTCGCTCTGTCTGACCATCTGTGTGAGGGTGATAAGCAGTACTATATTTCAGTGATGTCCCCAAGGCTTGATGGAGACGGGACCAGAAAGCGGAGGTAAACAAAGAACCTCGGTCGGAAGTGATAGTCCGGGGTACTCCATGCAGACTGACGATTCTGGATACATATAGTTGTGCAAGTTCATCTGCTCTGTATCTGGTGCTGATCGGGATGAAGTGAGCAACCTTGGCGAGAGTCTCCACTATAACCCAGATTGTGTCTTTGCCTCGCTGAGTCCTAGGCAATCCAGTGATGAAATCCATGCAAACATCATCCCATTTCCATTGTGAAACTGGCAGTTGTTGGAGAAGTCCGGCTGGCTTCTGATGATCTGCATGCACATTGTTGCATATGTCGCAACAGGCTACAAAATAGGCAATGTCTCTCTTCATTCCATCCCACCAGAATATTTGTTAGGGTCTTCATACATTTTCGTACCTCCCGGATGAATGGAAAACGAGGATTCGTGTGCTTCCGACAAGGTTTTCTTCTTCAAGTCCGGTTGATTTGGTACACAAATTCGTCCACGGAATCGGATGGTACCGAATTTGTCCTTGCAGAAATCTGGGGGCTGCCTTGCTATCTGGCCATTGGCATCTTTTTGTAGCTCGGCGTCACCTGGCTGGGCCTTGCGGATTTCCATTTCAAGTGTGGAAGTAACTTCCAAAATATTAGCGAGGCCAGCATCCATGATGACCAAGTTGAGCTGAGCAATCTCTTCTTGAAGTTTGGTAGGGAATGATGTTAACATGACATTTAAGCCGACGGGCTTTCGACTGAGCGCATCAGCAACGATGTTGGCCTTGCCGGGATGGCAATTTATTCCAAGGTCATAATCCTTGACCAACTCTAACCATCTTCGTTGATGGAGATTTAAATCTGGCTGAGTGAAGATGTACTTGAGGCTTTTGTGGTCGGTAAAAATTTGGCACCTTTTTCCAATGAGATAGTGTCTCCAAATTTTTAATGCATGAACCACTGCCGCCAATTCCAAAGCATGTGTAGGATAATTTCCCTCATGTGGTCATAGCTGTCGTGAGGCATATGCTACTACCATGCCGTCTTGCATCAACACGCAACCAATACCTTGTCTGGAGGCATCGCAGTACACATCAAAGCTGCGATAAATGTCTGGAAGAGTCAATACAGGTGCGGTTCTCAGACGTGTTTTTAGCTCATTAAAACTCTTCTCACAGTCCTCGGTCCACTTAAACTTTGTATCCTTTTTGAGCAACTCCGTCATGGGTTTAGCAATTTTGGAAAACCCTTTAATAAAACGGCGATAGTACCCAGCTAATCCGAGGAAACTCCGGATCTGTGTTACAGTCATGGGTGGTACCCAATCGAGCACATCCTTTACTTTGCTTGGGTCCGTGGCTATACCTTCGGCGGATAAGACATGTCCGAGAAACCCAACTTGCTTGAGCCAAAATTTGCACTTACTGAACTTGGCGTATAACTAATGGTCGCGGAGTCGTTGTAGCACTGCTCGGAGGTGATCCTTATGTTCTTCTTCACCCTTGGAGTAAATGAGGATGTCGTCGATGAAGACTACCACAAATTTGTCTAGGAATTCCATGAACACTTTGTTCATCATATGCATGAAGAAGGTAGGGGCATTGGTGAGACCAAAGGACATCACGGTATATTCGTAAAGACCGTATCGTGTAGTGAATGCGGTCTTAGGAATATCTTCCTTTTTAATCTTGAGCTGATGATATCCGGTCCGTAAATCGATTTTTGAGAATACTTTAGCCCCACTGAGCTGATCAAACAGATCATCAATCCTTGGCAGTGGGTACTTACTTTTGATGGTGACATCATTCAGCTGGCGGTAATCTATGCACATACGGAGACTGCCATCCTTTTTGCCCATGAAAATTGCAGGTGACCCCCATGGTGAAGAGCTGGGACGAATATAACCTTTCTGGAGTAATTCGTCGAGCTATTTCTTTAGCTCCACTACTTCTGATGAGGGCATCCGGTAATACTTCATGTATAATGGTGTGGTTTCGGGCACAAGATCTATGGCAAATACCAGTTCTCGATCTAGTGGCATGCCTGGCAGTTCTTCTAGAAACACATCTGGGTACTCAATGACCACATGAATAAATTCCAACTCCACCAGAGCGGTGCAAACTAATTCTGGCTTGGGTACAGGCTTGCGAGCATAGAATTTGGTGAGCTGCCCATCCAGACTGGTCAAATTGACTTCTCGGGTTGCGCAATTTATGCAAACTTGATATTTGGTCAACCAATTCATACCCAATATAATATCCAACTGCTCAGACTCAATGATTATCAAAGATGGTGGAAAGTAGACCCCGTTGATATTGATCTCCAGATCACGGCAGACTAGATTGCTCTTAATTATAGATCCCGGGGTTTGTACCAGCATATTTTTGCCCAAAATGGTGCAAGGAAAATTGTTTTGGGCGGTAAAACTCCGAGAAATAAAAGAATGGGAAGCCCCAAAGTCAAATAGAATTACTGCAGGTATGTCATTAAAAGAAAACATACCAATGACGACTTCTGGCTTCTGTTGGGCTTCATCGGCGGAGACATGATTCACGTGCCCAGTGAAGTTTTGCTGGGTTCGCCCTGACTCCATAAAGTTGAGTTGTGGCCTGCTCGGGGCATTCACCTTGTGGTTCTTGGGGCACTGTTTGGCATAATGTCCGTGCTTCCCATAAATGAAACAAGTATTATTGCGCTGGTGCTCCTCATGTGTTGGAATGGTTACAATATTCTTGACTTGAGTGGTGGTCCTGTTAACATTCTGCTTCCAATTTGGCTTGTATTCCACCTGAGTCTGCTGCCAGGTATGAGCCTTTTTCACAGGTTGTCCATCCTTCTTTGGCTCAAACTTGTGCTTGTTGTCGTTGTTAGCCGGCCTATTATCTGATATAAGCTTGTGCTCCCGTTAAGCAATGAACGCCTTGTGCACCAGAGTTTGGAAATCGGTGAAATCAAACATATTGAGGGCACACCGAAGTTGTGGATTTAAACCTCCAAGAAATCTGTCAATCTTCCTTTCTTCAGTGGCCACGTCATACAGAGAGTAACGGGCCAAATGATTGAATTTTTGCAGATACTCAGCCATAGACTGATTTCCTTGGACGAGCGCGAGAAATTCACACTGCTTAGCCTTCATAACTCCAGTGGGGATGTGATACTTGCGAAACTTATCCTTAAATTTTTCCCAGGTGACTTCCTCATCAATCGGCCACATGGATTTTGTATTTTCCCACCATATGGCAGCTGCACCTTCAAGGTAATGGGTTGCAAATGGGACTTTATCATTTCCTTCAGTACGGGCGACCTGAAGCTTTTTCTCCATGGTGCGCAACCAATCGTCTGCATCCAATGGGTCAACAACCTGACTGAAACTGGGTGGATTGGTCCTCTGAAAATCTAACAGCTTTGAGTGATGATCATTCTGATTTCCATTCTGTCCAACCATAGCTTGCACACTTCTCAATATTTCAATCAGATCATTGTTCCTTTTCTCTTCAAACATACGCAGAACTTGCTCGGTGCAGGGAGGATCAGGTGGTGGAGGTGGTGGCTGAACGTACGGCTCGGAAGAATATCCTGCCTATCGTGCGGAACGATGAACAGGAGTTCCCTCACGAACGTTGCTACTGCTGCCTCCCCATGTCATCCTATTGAGGATTTTTTCCAAGACAACGCAATCGAGATGAGAGACATCCAAGAATAAAATTGGGGAAAAGCCAGCAACAAATCTCGAAAAAGACAAAAGAGCGAAGAAAATACGGCGATTAAAGTCCCAACATAATTATACATGGACTCATACATGAAAATTAAACAACATGATTGGTTCCACTACCCTCATACATGAAGCATCATGACTCGTACAACTACATCCGTACACCATCTAGATGACTGAGAATACTCAAAGACACTACTGCTCTGCTGGTGCTGCGGTGTCCTCCCCTGAAGCGGTCTCGGATCCCGAACTGACGTGGGTAACGGAAACATCCGGGTTAAAGGTAACACGATGACGCTGCCTCGATGGCTCTCTCTCATGGGCAGGGGTAGGATGAAGCATCGGGGCTGCAGGGGTAGCAGGAAGTGAGACCCACTCGGCAGGAGCACTGAGAGGGTTCACGGCCGAGACACCTGTGCTACTCGGGGGAGTAACCGGCGAAATAGGGGAGCTAGAACTAACTTGGACATAAGGGGTAAATCCCAGTGAGGACGGAGTAGTGGTGGATCTAGTAGTGACCAAGGTAGCGGCTAAAGCAGTATGGGCACAAGTCAGCTCTCGAGCCAGCTCGTGGATAATCAGATAGCTAGCAGTGATATAGCAAGAAAGAAGGCTAGCAACATTATCAGACTCCGAGTCAACGAGAGGAAAACGAACACGACCATTGTTGTGCAGAGATGGGTAGTAATAGAAACCTGGGTGGTGCTGCGTTTGAACCTCGGTATAATGAAGCTTGACAAGGACCTCAAATGCGGCAAACTGGACAGCCTGAGAAGCGGTGGAGGCATAACCGCTCCGAGAAGTGCGAGTGTAAGAGCCGGAATCGTAACTGGTGCGTAGAGTAACCACTACGTGGTACTCATATACTGAGTCTGCTAGACGCTCCCGGTACACACGGTAGACCGGTTCATCTCTGTGAGGGTACAACCAACGCCACACGTTGCGGAGAAGGTGCGGTGACGTGTACGACATCAGCTGCAACTGGCACGGATACGGCACCGGAGCCATCTACACTCACAACCATTAGCAGGTTAGCATAACAATAATAATCAAATGACTAGAATGCAACAACCAGCTATAACTGCTACCGGCACTCAAATTTACTCGCGCCTAACGTCTAGTTAACGCGTCGTAGTCTAGCATGGCCTACAGTCAGCGCGGCTTTGTTACCAATCGTTGTGGCACCCCGGCTCAGAGCGACCGGTTTACCATGCATTGCTAGCCCAGAGACCATGTCTTCTGGCAACACACAACATATTGGTATAGAAAACAACCGCTTTATTGATGCTAGTGGAACAGAGTTCATATTACAACAGCGGTCGAGGCCAAGCGGCACACTCGGTGCGGCAGAACAATATGTACATTATTTAGTGAACATAAAGGGGCCTCGATCCGAACAACTACGTGGCAGCAGAATAATGTCATAGCGGAAGCTCCATATCTAAGGGACACCGATGTGGACACGATCTAGACTCGAACAGCGCTCCTTTCCAACGAGACTTTCTTGAAATCTGGCATGACACGCCAGGTCAGTACATTGAATGTACTTGCAAGCTCACCACAAGCATAATCATAACGACAAACAATATCATGATATTTAACCAATTATTAATAATGCAACACTATATGTCAACATGATGTGATCATGCTCGAACGTCCCTCAGGACAACTTACCAACCATGATCATCCTCAGATCACAAACACCACCAACGTGGTACAACACACCACCAACGTGGTAAAACACACCACCAATGTGGTCTTTAACAAAATGACTCGTGATCCTTACGGCGATCACCACCACGATCATTATCTGATCCCAATCTCCTCGATGGCCTTCGGCCATCGTCAACAATGCAGAGTTTACAGCTTAGTGTGCAATTTTTTTATTAATCGTTGACTCATGGTGGGACCTACTACGAGGTGTCCATGACAATGGACGCGGCTATCGATAGATTATACACTCTACAGAGGTAGCACACTGTACCCACACCACGGAACCCATGGCCTCGCACTCCCATTCGGATGGACCAACGACATTCCGACAAAACCCCTCCATTGCCACAACACTCTCCTGGCCACTCCGACCCAAATCCCCAACGGGCTGGTCCTGGGTGGCCCCGTGTCTACCAAAGACAACCCCGACCACCGTCGTGGTCAAACTCCCACTCGGGAACACTCCCACTCGGGGACTCGGTACCATAATCTCATCAACGAGCACACAAGATTATGTCTGCTTACCGGGCCAGGGCAAGCACGGCATAACCTTCCCTAGATGGAGGCACCGACCAGAGGCCGTGTCAATGGACCGAATCAAGGCCTTCCCATAAAGGCAAATGTGGTTGCACTGGAAAGAACTCGATTCAGCGGCACCATGACCCAGTCAACGGTATATTCAAGTTGAGTTATATTCAAATTCAAATCAAAATGACCGGTGTCATAGCATGCCATGAAATGCAAAACAACACATGCATCACATAATGATAAAATGACCCATGTCTTCCATATACACTCCAAGCTTAACCGTCAACAACTCACATTACTCTACTAGCTCAAAATGACTGACAACTTAACCAAAATATTCAACAAGTTTCACTAATTTCTTAAGCAAGAAAGTTACTCCGATAACTTTTCCATATGCATAACAAAAGATTTCACTATCAACAACCCTTAGTTTCTTTATCACTAAATTAGGTTCAAACATTCTGTAAAACAAGTATTATGATTTTAACAAGTATTTAACAGAATATTTTCTAACAAATTTTTATCAATTTTAGGGAGGCAAAACATAGATAAATAATTATTAACATGTTCAAAAAAGTTATTTCTAACATCATATCTTAACCTGCTTTATCCACTAACCTAGTTTCAACTATTCTGTGAATCAAGCATAACAACTGTCCAACATTTAACAGAATGCAAATAACTCAATTATTATTTAAATGCAAGGATTAACCATTTCATTCAAGTGAGAAAATCACAAATATTGAAATGGCATCATAAAAATGTTGATGTGGCTTGCCTTAGTGCAGATGAGGTTCACAAGCCTCTTGGTGATCCTCAAGACAAGCCTCACCTTCTGAAAATAATTTCAAACACAAAAAGAAAATATCAAGAACACTTCTGAAATTCACCAGAACTTCTAAACAGCTCAGAAACATCTCATCTTTGGTGAGCTGTTAGATTTTCTTTCAAACAACACAATCCAAAAAGAATCAATTCATTTTGACTTATGGTTAAAAAGCTATAACTGTTTGAAGTGTTCTGTAAATTCAAATGAATTTGAATAAAAAGAAAAAGACTGGGGGGTACGTCGAAGGCGTAAAGCCCAGGGGCACCACCACTCGTACTGCTTCGCGTGCGTACTGAGTGGCTGACTAGCGGGCCCCGCTAGTCAGGTGGAGGAAGAGGGGGAGAGAAACAGAGATGGCTGCGGCTTCGCCGGAGCTCTCGCCGGCGACGAGGGCTCTTTGGCAAAAACGAGAGGGAGGGCTAGAGAGAGGAGGTCGAGGCGCACCTGCCCGTACCCCTAGCGTGGCTAGGGGTGGTCAGACGGTGTTGGAATCTAGCTTGCGAGCGGAGCTGGAACAAGGAGGTCGCCGGATTTGAAGAAGACGGCGAGCAGGGGCAACTCCAGAGGCTCCAAGCAGGCGAGACGGCCTCACCGGAGAGAGGTGGAGGTCCTGGATGGGTCGCCCAGGCCTGGGAGGGGCTGGAGCTGCCGCGGAGACCAGAGGGGATCGACTGTGAGCTCGAGCTCGGGGACGGTGGCCCGAGGCCTGCCCGGCCAGGCTACGGCTTCCTACTCGACCGTGGAGTGTATGTGAGTACTGGAGGATGCTCGAGGAGGTTGGGAGGGGATCTATATATAGGCGAGTGGCGAGGGTGCTTCGGGCTCCGTTGGTGGACACCTGTCCACGGCGCCCGGCGACGAGCGGTGTTAGTGAGACGGGGAGAAGGCGACGGAGTTCACACGGCCACTGTGGGCGAGCGGAGACGAGCACAGGATGAAGGGGGGTGATGACGAGCACAGTGCGCTCCGCACTGTTGGGCTGGCCGGACCTTGCCCGTGCTCGCTCCAGCGAGCTCCGGCATCGGCGAGTGCCAGGGCGGAGTTAAGGGCGTCGAGACGGTGATGGTGGCGAGTTTTGGCAAGGTTGGGCAGGCAGGGGAAGCGAGCACGCGCGAACAGAGCGTTCGGCGGCACCCAGAGCGTGTCGACACGCATGCCTGGCATCATGGACACGCGTGGTCACGGCGCGAACTCTCTCCTCAGGCCAGCCTTCGTCCAAAAAATCATGTCTGGCATGTTGTTCGTGGTGGTTTTGAAGTTTACCATGGTTTGGTTTGGATCCAGGTGCAGTAGAGAAGATTTTACAAACCAGGTAAGTTTATGGTCAGTAACTTTGTGATGTTACTGTGCTCAAATGGCTGGGTGTTTGGAGCTGTGCTTTGGAGGCTAGCTTAGAGTTACTAAGGTAAATAAGCACAAGAAAGTTCAGGTCAAAAGGAGTAAGTAAAATGGTAGTTGCTGTAGAAACCACCATTTCTGTCCAGAACAGAAAAGATTTTCTGTAGCAAAAATATTCCAAAAAGTGATGAAATATTTTTGCTCAGGGAGGTGCCCTAGGGTCTCTAGAATATTTGCAAATTATCTCAGAATTTTGTGAGCCATTAAAATTAGGGTTGCTTTGGAGCAAACAGATTTGCCTAAGGGTTTTTGAGAGGAAATGAATATTTTTCATTTATGAAAAATATTCCAAAGATTATTTTGAGGTGGATCAGAAGTGAAATGAGGGTTTGGGAGAGAAATGAAGCAGTTGGGTGAAAGCCAAGGATGCCCAAGTGTTTATGTCCAAATGAAAAGACTCAAGAATTCCAAGTTTCAAAAAAAATTCAAATTGAAACTCAAACAAATAAGAGAGGGCAAAAACCAGGCTGTCACAAGGCGCCCCGATGCGGCCTCCACTGTGGAGTTGCTCCATTGGCCGCGTCGTTCGCCGTAGCTTCCGTCGGGGCCGTCATCTACTCTACCAAGCCGTCGGGCAGTGAGCATGGAAGGAGGATGCGGCTATCGAAAGTCCATGGCGGCTTCGCCGCCTCCAGGCGAGGCGGGCTCCCTCGCGCCGGCATCCGCCGTCGCTTGCTCGCCCGCGCCGGTGGTCGGCCAGGAGGTGGGACGGAGGGGTGGCGGTGGATCCAGTCGACCAGGCTCTAGAGACGAAGGGGAGGCGGCGGATCGGGCCGGCCAGGAGCTGGAGACGGGGGGTGTCAGGACCCCGATTCCAAGTCACATCGATCTAGCCGGTAACACCTCATATCACTTTGCGGCCTGACGCACGGTATTCCCACGAGTGTCGCCTTACCATGGCACGGGACCGTTTGCCCCTTTTGGCTCACATATATGATAGTGTCCCTAGCATCCATATGACAAAGAACCCGGGCCGACATGACTAGTCGTGAACCCAAAGTGGCACTAACTTACGGGGACAGGCATACATGAATCAACATCGAGCATGTTGGTCAGCAGTGTGCGAATCCGGACTGTAGCAACTGGGCTAACAGGACCCTGGGAACCCGGGCTGTAGCAGGCTAGCAGGACTCCGGAGGTCACCGCGTGATATTTCCCTAAAGGGACAGACACAGGAACGAAGTGAATCACATGCCGGCCAGTCAAGTGTTCTAGAGCAGTAGTGCTGGGCTAGCAGGACTCTGGTGAACCGGGCTTTAACGGATTACTATGGCTCCTGGAAGCACAAGACTACATTTCCCCATAAGATAGGCTACCAAGGGTAAACAACTAGGTTGTCGGATCCCACACATACCAAGCATTTCAATCATACACACAATATGCTCAATATGTGCAATACAACATGGCATCACAACAAGAATCTACGACTCAGAGTATTTATTCATTAGGCTCCGAGGAGCGAGATAAAACAAACATGGGTCTCATGACCCAACATTCAGAGCATACAAGTCAAAGCACATGCGGAAGCTTAACATGTCTGAGTACATACTTCTACAAATGAAAAAGGCTGAGAAGCCTGACTATCTACCAGATCCTGCCGAGGGCACAAGATCGTAGCTGAGGTAACAAGCTAAACATCGATGTCCACGTGGAACTACTAGCGAGACTGATGTCTCTCTACAAAACATAAAATAAGCAAACATGATTACAAATGTACCCAGCAAGACTTACATGAGAACTATCTACATATGCATCGGTATCAACAAAGGGGTGGTGGAGTTTAACTGCAGCAAGCCAGCTTTGACTCGGTGGCTATGCTGAACTACGACTGCAAGTAACTCTTTTGAGGTGGCGCACACGAGTCCACATATTCACCATACCAATACACCACTATGGATCCGCTCCCGTCTCCCTACGAGAACGCCATCCATAGCACTCACGCTTATCTTGCGCATTTTAGAGTATCCACTTTCACTTGTCTATGAACGATGCAAGGGGTCCAAGTTTCCATATCCGAGGAACCCGGCTATTCGAATAGATAATGATAACCCTGCAGGGGTGTACTTCTTCACACACGCTCTCGCCACTTACGACCATGTACACATCGTGTACCTCGGCAACCTTCAAGCGGAAGCCTGGCGAGGGAGTTGGCCACAACCTAACTAAACACACAAGTCTCTAGTCCAGGTTTATCGCCTATTCGGGTTCCATCCGTAAGGAGATTGGGCCGGGGTGTCGCTCACGGCCCCAAACGATGTGAGCAGGGTTCCCAAGCCCACCATCCGGGTGCCACTTCGTACACCATGCCACTGTGCCTAGTCTGTCCAAAGCCCACCTGTACTGGGTGCCACTTGGTAGACTACTAACACAACCTACAAACACCAGAAACTAGTTGCAACTCCTGGACAGAGATCAGGTTGATTAATAAGTCGAGAGAGCTTGGAGCGCCCGGAGCCCAATTTGTGGTAGTAACTGTTCATGGATCACTAACACAGAACTCAGTTCCTGAGGACGGCTGCAATGAGACAACCCACAATATACTCCTACATGGTCTCTCACCACTACCTTTACCAAATCGTGTTCACACACTTAGCTCTCAACAGTAGGACATGTTCACCACATTCCAATTCATCCCCGATGAATCGGACCTGACTCAACTCTAAGCAGTAGCAGGCATGACAAACAAGCATGAATGAGTCGGCACATCAGGGCTCAAACAACTCCTACTCATGCTAGTGGGTTTCATCTATTTACTGTGGCAATGACAGGTCATGCAGAGTAAATGGGTTCAGCTACTGCAACATGTAACAGTTGAATCGTTGTTGTCCTAATGTAGTAAAGGAGAGCAGGAGCGAGAGAATGGGATTGTATCCGAATGAACAAGGGGGTTTTGCTTGCCTGGCACTGAAGATAATATAGTTCTTCATCGGTGTCATTGATCATGTCATCGGAAACATCGTCTACTAAAAGGGAACAACCACCGGAAAACACAAAAGAAACAACATTCACTGCAATGCACAATCAAATGAATGACATGTCATGTTAAGGAACTGAATTGACCTAATGCAACAGTAAGCCAAGTTAATTGAAGTGGAATTCAAACAAGGTTAAATCCAACTCCAAATGCTAGTTCATATATTGCCCTAATCATGATTTATCCTATTCAGTGAGGTTAACTTGTTCAAACATGCATGAAAGTACCATAAACAGATTCTTCATATTTTTCCGATCATTTTCATATATAAATTATTTCATTTGGAGTTATGGTTGATTTTCTATGATTTTTAGAAGTTTATACTATTTTATGGAATTTTCTGAACAAACTTACATCCAGAAAATGCTTTACTACGTCAGCATGACCTCACAGTGATGTCAGCAGGTCAATGGCTCGGTCCAGGTCAAACCTGACGTGTGGGGCCCGTTGGTCAGTCACACAGTTAGTTAATTAACTAATTCAGGTTAGTTTAAGTGCTAAGCTAGGTTAGTTAGCAGGCCGGGGCCCACATGTCAGTGAGTGAGGGCGTTAATTAGCAGGGTCATCAGCGGCTAATGATGTGCCATGTCACCAGCCATCGGAGTTGGACTCCAACGACCTCACAGTGTGGCGGTGGCTCACCGGAATCGCGTTGTGGGCGTCGATTGGACGTGCCGAGGGCACCAGGCGATAGCCCTTGCTCCCACGCATCTAGCGGAGGTAGCAGCAGGTCACGGGGTCACCGGAATCGACGCTGGCGACGAGCCGAGCGGCAGCCTGGGCTACGGCGTAATCGGGTTGGAGCTAGGGGGCACGTGGGGAGAAGCTGGTGCTGGCTACGGGCTCCTGAAGATTCGTTGAGCGCGATGGTGTGCTTGGCTTCGAGCTACAATGGCTCCAGCCACGGTGGCGACGAGGCACGGCCGTGGCGAGCTTCGGCCGTGGTGGTCAGTGGGGCTAGATGAGGAAATAGACAGAGGGGAGAGAGGGTTTGGGAGCAGGATCTCACAGTGAGTCGAACGGGAGGGTCAGCGAGCTCGGGGAGGCACCGGAGGCAGCAAATCGACGACGATGATCTACTGTGGCCGAAGAGGGGAACGGCGGTGCAGGCGGCATCCAGGGGCTTCCGACATCGGGCAGTTCGGTGAGGAGGAGGAGAGGGACTCGGCGGAGCTCGTGGCCAGCTCCAGGGGACGAGGGAGAGGCGATGGCCGCGGTGATGCTCATCAGCGGCGGCGGGCGCGTTCAGTGAGGAGAACAGAGGTTGGGGAGGGCGTTTGAGGGAGAGAGGGACGAACGAGGGGGTCGAGGAGGCGCCGAGGAGAGGACGCGAGGCGTCGCGGTGGCCAGGCGACGCAGGCAGGCAGCCTGGTGGCGTGGCGCCCGCGGGCGCGCCGTGCGCTGTCCCTCCTCTTCCTATTGGCAGAGGTTAGGAATGACTGGCACCGAGCCAGGTGGGCTGGGCCAGCACAGGTGAGGCCCAGGTTGGCTTCTCTCTCTCTCTCTCTCTTTATTCTGTTTTTGTTACTCTATTTTTTTACAGTTTGTTTGCGATTTAGTTTTAACACCAAATCAACTTTAAACTTCATGAAAATAATTGTGATAGCTAAGTGGACTTATCCCAAGCCACACAACAATTTTCAGAATTATTGAATATATATTTATTATATAATAAATATATATCCAATTCAAATAGTTATTGAATTAATTTCAAATGCCCAAAATAAATATTTCTGAGACTCCAAAAATATTGGTTTGAATTTTACCTCTTGCCAATATTTTTACAGAATAACAGGAACATTTCCTTGGACTCATTTGAAAGGATTTTCAATGTTGATTATTTCTGAAGTGATTTCTGAGGGTTTCAACTAACCTCAATTCAACTTTCAGAATGTGGATATGATGCATGGATGCTCTCTTATGCAACTATTGCAAACAATTTTAGGGCTGTGACAACTCACCCCCACTAAACAAGAATCTCATCCCGAGATTCAAGACCTGAGGTAAGAAGACAGAGGGGACACAAAGCCGACACGATCTTCATGATCCAATTGCCCTTCTCGGAGATGTTGATTCATTGCTCCAATTGATCTTGACGTCTTTTCTTTCGAGATCTTCATCGAACATGATGATGACAGAAAGAGACTGTACCGAAATCGATCTTCTCGAATATCGAACAACTCACGATCAACATATGGGGTGAGATGTAGGAACATCTCTCGAGCTGAGACACAAAACACATATCGAGAGGGAAGGAAATAAACAAATGACGAGGTTTCAATTTGGCAGGCTACAATTCACACTTGACTAAGATGGAGCATGAATTTCAAAGTTGCAAGGAGATAATTGCCATGATTTCCTAACGTGATACCTTAAGGAAGGTGACTCGTAGAATATCCCTTAAGTGGCAAAAAGAAGAACTTTTGATATAGAGATCATTGAGACTCTTTATACCAGCCTAAGGCAATCTCAATCGATCATTTGAAGGAATCGGAAAAGGATGGCCTACTCACACTAGAATGGATGATGTGGACTACCTTGTTGAAGACAATACAATGGATGATTTTTTCTTATCATCGAGAAAGGATAGGGCCTAGGGTAAGCCCACTTTTGAGGATGATCCTGAATAAAAAATACTGAGAAGGCAGACCATAGTAAAATGGCACAATGGCGGGTGCAAGCTGGGAACAAAATGCAACTGTTGGGAATGTTCCAACCATCATATCTGCCTGAGATTCAGATCCGATTGGTGATAGGATACTTCAGACTCAGCATGTCTAAAAAGAAATTTTGCAACACAAATCGACGAGATGACGTTGTGAGATTCTCGGGAAATGAACTACGATGGCAAGATCCAAAACATGAGCTGGTTCTGCTACAAACCTGTGAACACGCTATCCAAGACAAGCATGACCACGTAGTAGTCTTATAATAAAACACTACCGAGTTTAGGTGGGGAACCATCATCGAGGATATCGAAGTCCTTGCGTAAGTCTAGCTCTTAAGAAGAAACTTCTTCTCCTTGAACAAATCAATCAGTGGCTTGGTGTGCTAGGAACACATACAGAATGGAGGCAGCCAACCTATCAAACCATAGAGTACTTCACACATATGCGTGACTAACTTGGGATGATTCCAGAGGAAGCAAAAACGATCTTTCTCATATTCACGGCAGCAACTTGCATAGACTGCGCATGAATTCGAGGAAGTCACTTCTTCCATCCACGCATAAGCTTCATGAACGGAACATGAAAGCATTGCTTACAAAGTTTCCAACACTAATTTAGGTTTTCAACATCAATCATGGACAAGATGAAATTGTTGTCAATGGCCTCAACAACAAATCATCCAGGCTTCCATATAGATAGAATTCCATAATTAAGTGAACACAGTGATAGCATTGGTCAGACCAAAGGATGTAATGGTGTATGCCCGAGGGATCAAGCACGAGTAAGACAACATTACGAACATCGTTGGTTCTGATTTGATTTGAGGATAGCCCACACTCAAATCAAAGTTTGGACAAGGCAATAGATCGAACAACTGATCGCGAGGACCAATTGATGACGATATCCTCTTTCTTCAACGCACACACACAAACACAAAGATATCCCTTCAGAATGAACTAATAGGCAAAGCTTTTATCTTCCAACTCTCCAACTTTTTGTTTAGCTTAACCAACTAGCTCAGGTGTATCCAACATAGATTGTTGGAGAAATGGTGGTTTACAAGAAACCAACTTGATCACGAGCTCAACATAAGAGTCAGGGAACAACCTGGTCATACTATCGAGAAGATATTTGGAAAATCACGAACCACCGATATGATATTGAGCTTGGGAGCAATCTTGCTTGTGAGGCAAGATAATGTGATCAAATAAGAAAGGAATTGACACAATTCTAACTCTTCGATCGAAGAGTGCACCAAAATATGGACTAGGTAGCATGATCAATCTTAGGATGATGATTCAATAACCAACATGCTAAGAATGAAATTATTGTCCATTAACTACCAAGCAACGAAGTTGCTAGGAGTATTGATTCCACACATCATGATTCACTTTTCGGTATTCCGGTTGCAACAACACGGAACCAAGGAGCAAATGATGATGGTGAGAAGTATCACTGCATCAAGAATTCATAAAAGGTTGTGCAATATCCATGACATTCTTGACAAAAAGACGGTAATACTCTAAGGTAGAACAGAACAAAAGTTGGTTTGGCATTTGATCTGCGGTATACAACTACTTTGACCCAATCCTAGAAATGGATGAGGTACTGGAGTTTGTTTCTCCTAGTCATTCTAGAATAGAATGGCTTGACGGACCACAAGGATAATAGGCATCGATGAACATGATCACACACATACTCTTGACTATCAATTGATAGAAGAAGGTCGGAAAACAACTAAAGAGGGATAACTCAAAGGAATGTATGGTTTTTTGAGTTGTGGATGCATAGATTAGTATGCCGAACCAAGTTCATAGGTTTCTTCCGGATAATCCATGCGGAGAGGTAGAATTGGCAGAGTCACAATATAGAATGGAGAACTCATCAAGAGCACTCTGGCTATGATCTTTTGGTTAAAAGAACTTCTGCCAAGAATGGTTCATGGTATTTGGAAGAAGGAAATACCACGGACCTCGAGGACTAATGCAAAGGTTACTAATAACCTAAAGGAACGAGCAAGCACTATCAACATGAAGTAAGTATGGTGAATCTCGGGTTCAAAACAAAGAAATAGAAGGCCTACTAACTAAATGGCATCACGGGATGCTTTCAAGGATGGTGGCCAGAATGATCAAACTGGGAACACAAAACAAGGCTAGATTACTAGGTAATCTTCTAAGACACCTAGGGTCGTAATAATAACTCCAACATATATGTCGAGGCAATAAATTATCTCAATGCACTGGATAGTGTGATTAGACTGGCCCAAAAAGACATCAAACACATGAGAAAGGGATTTGCAAATGCATCAGATTGTTTAGAAACCTGGGATGACTCGGACAGCATAACGGCTGTAAATGCTCAAAAATATTTGAGACATCCTCCAAAAATGGTGGCATAACCACTTAACATCGCAATATCAAGGTTCCGAGATCAACTATAAACACACGAAAGTAGTAGGAACTGAACTGGGGCTTGAATCCATCAATCTTATAAGTCTCTAACATAGTAACTTGTCATCCTGATAGATAGATGAGAAGGCCTAGTTGTTAATCCCCGTAGAAAAGAAGAGATTGACTCAGAGCAGAAGGGCATAAGTTAAAGGAGTAAAAAGAGCCTTACGTTCCCATGCACAATCAATTCCCTTATATAACTAAAGCATTTCTAGACTCAACTTCCACCAGCTTGGCTTGGTAATCTTACAGACAGTCAGGCTCTGATACCAAAGCTGTCAGGACCCCGATTCCAAGTCACATCGATCTAGCCGGTAACACCTCATATCACTTTGCGGCCTCACGCATGGTATTCCCACGGGTGTCGCCTTACCATGGCCTGGGACCATTTGCGCCTTTTGGCTCATGTATATGATAGTGTCGCTAGCATCCATATGACAGAGAACCCGGGCCAACATGACTAGTCGTGAACCCAAAGTGGCACTAACTTATGGGGACATGCATACATGAATCAACATCGAGCATGTCGGTCTGTAGCAACTGGGCTAACAGGACTCCGGGAACCCGGGCTTTAGCAGGCTAGCAGGACTCCGGATGTCACCGTGTGACATTTCCCCGAAGGGACAGACATAGGAATGAAGTGAATCACATGTCGGCCACTCAAGTGTTCTGGAGCAGTAGTGCTGGGCTAGCAGGACTCCGGTGAACCGGGTTGTAGCGGATTACTATGGCTCGTGGAAGCACAAGACTACATTTCCCCATAAGAGAGGCTACCAAGGATAAACGACTAGGTTGTCGGATCCCACACATACCAAGCATTTCAATCATACACACAATATGCTCAATATGTGCAATACAACATGGCATCACAACAAGACTCTACGACTCAGAGTATTTATTCATTAGGCTCCGAGGAGTGAGATAAAACAAACATGGGTCTCATGACCCAACATTCAGAGCATACAAGTCAAAGCACATGCGGAAGATTAACATGTCTGAGTACAGACTTCTACAAATGAAAAAGGCTGAGAAGCCTGACTATCTACCAGATCCTGCCAAGGGCACAAGATCGTAGCTGAGGTAACAAGCTAAACTTCAAAGTCCACGTGGAACTACTAGCGAGACTGAAGTCTCTCTGCAAAACATAAAATAAGCAAACGTCAGTACAAATGTACCCAGCAAGACTTACATCAGAACTATCTACATATGCATCGGTATCAACAAAGGGGGGTGTAGTTTAACTGTAGCAAGCCAACTTTGACTCGGTGGCTGTCCTAAACTACGACTGCAAGTAACTCTTTTGAGGTGGCGCACACGAGTCCACATATTCACCATACCAATACACCACTATGGATCCGCTCCCGTCTTCCTACGAGAACGCCATCCATAACACTCACGCTTATCTTGCGCATTTTAGAGTATTCACGTTCACTTGTCTATAAACGATGTAAGGGGTCCAAGTTTCCATATCCATGGAATCCGGCTATTCGAATAGATAATGATAACCCTGCAGGGGTGTACTTCTTCACACACGCTCTCGCCACTTACCACCATGTACACATTGTGTATCTCGGCAACCTTCAAGCGGAAGCCTGGCGATGGAGTCGGCCATGACCTGACGAACCACACAAGTCTCTAGTCCAGGTTCATCGCCTATTCGGGTTCCATCTGCAAGGAGATCCGGCCGGGGTGTCGCTCACGGACCCAAACGATGTGAGCAGGGTTCCCAAGCCCACCATCCGGGTGCCACTTGGTACACCGTGCCACTGTGCCTAGTCTGTCCCAAGACCACCTGTACCGGCTGCCACTTGGTAGACTACTAACACAGCCTACAAACACCAGAAACTAGTTGCAACTCTTGGACAGAGATCAGGTTGATTAATAAGTCAAGAGAACTTGGAGCGCCCGGAGCCCAATGTGTGGTAGTAACTGTTCATGGATCACAAACACAGAACTCAGTTCTTGAGGACGGCTGCAATGAGACAACCCACCATGTACTCCTACATGGCCTCTCACCACTACCTTTACCAAATCATGCTCACACACTTAGCTCTCAATATTAGGACATGTTCACCACATTCCAATAAATCCCCGATGAATCGGACTTGACTCAACTCTAAGCAGTGGCAGGCATGACAAACAAGCATGAATGAGTAGGCACATCAGTGATCAAACAACTCCTACTCATGCTAGTGGGTTTCATCTATTTACTTTGACAATGACAGGTCATGCAGAGGAAAGGGGTTCAGCTACCGTAGCATGTAACAGTTGAATCGTTGTTGTCCTAATGCAGTAAAAGAGAGCAGGAGCGAGAGAATGGGATTGTATCGGAATGAACAAGGGGTTTTTGCTTTCCCGGCACTTCTGAAGATAATATAGTTCTTCATCAGTGTCATTGATCACGTCGTCGGAAACATCGTCTACTAAGAGGGAACAACCACCGGAAAACACAAAAGAAACAACATTCACTGCAATGCACAATCGAATGAATGACATGTCATGTTAAGGAACTAAATTGACCTAATGCAGCAGTAAGCCAAGTTAGTTGAAGTGGAATTCAAACAAGCTTAAACTCCAACTCCAAATGCTAGTTCATAAATTGCCCTAATCATGATTTATCCTATTCAGTGAGGTTAACTTGTTCAAACATGCATGAAAGTACCATAAACAAATTCTTCATATTTTTCTGATCATTTTTCATATATAAATTATTTCATTTGGACTTATGGTTGATTTTCTATGATTTTTAGAAGTTTATACTATTTTCTGAATAAACTTAAATCCATAAAATGCTTTACTGCGTCAGCACGACTGTCGGATTTCGGGTTCCGGCAGACCCTTGAGGTTCGAACACTAGGGTGCGCGTGGAGATTTTGCCTTCTACCTACCTGCACCCCTCCGCCTCGCTGAGATCTAAGCTATGGGAAGAACAGCACAAGAGACACAGGGTTTATACTGGTTCGGGCCACTGTTGTGGTGTAACACCCTACTCCAGTGTGTGGTGTGGTGGATTGCCCCTTGGGCTGATGATGATGAGCAATACAAGGAAGAACAGCCTTGCGAGGGTCTGTTCTTGGTTGGGAGGATGAACTGCTAGGGGAGTTCAGTCACCCTTCCCTCTCTCTCTTCTCGATTGCGACCTTAGTTAGTTTTCGGGTTGGCCGATTCTGGATCCTCCCTACCCTGGGGGTGGCTAGTCCTATTTATAGGCAAAGGCCCTGGGCCTCTTCCCAAATATTGAGCGGGAAGGGCGCTAACAATTGGCCATTTTGAAGGGGAACATCTGGTACACTTATCTTGACTAAAGTTAGTCCTCGCCTGCCAAAGACTCTGGTGGTGACACTGGCTTGGGCTCCACATTGCTTCCTCCATGCCGTTGGACTGGTCTTGGTCTCGTTGCACCGAAACGGGTGCCTTTGCTTGATGCTCTCGCCTGCGCTTGCTACCTTTGCACCAAAGAGGAAAGGAGGACACTGCGCGGGCTGGCGCCCACCTGGCGCCCTTGGTCATCATGGCTTGCGTCACGGGCACCTCGTGAGGTACCCCGCCTTGATCTCTCCGCCTCCTGGCGAGCTAGCCTGATGTGGCCGTGCCTGAGGAAGCTCCGTGTCATCCGCCCCGCGAGGCTTGGCCCCTCGCGAGGGTCTTGGGTCTGTGTCGATGAAGACGGGCCGTGTTGGGCCCCCCTTTGAGCCACGCCGCAGGCCGCAGGCAGGCAAGTCTGGGGACCCCCGTTCCCAGAACGCCGACAGTAGCCCCCGGGCCCAAGGCGCGCCCGGACTTGGCCGTGCAGGGAGGCAAAAGGGCAAGGGCGAAGCGCCGCGGGCCCTAACAGCCTGCGGCCTTGGGCGCCGCGTGGCGGTTGATTGGACGTGGGCACCCCAGCAACCGCGCGAGTTGATAAAGGAGCGGCATCTACCCAGGCTTTGCTTTTTGCTTTCTCCGGTTGCTTCTCAGATCCCCTTTCTTGCGCCTCTCCTTCCTTCCTCCAAAATTTCCAGATCTACTCCGACCACGTGACCTAGGAAGCCATGGCGCCTCGTCAGTCCCCGGCCGGAGCTTGGTACTCGTCTCCCCTGGACTCGCCGAATGTGTCGGAGGCGAGCCTCTCCCGGTTGCGCCGGATGGCGGCGGCGCAGGGCATCGACGGGGCGAAGGTGTTCAAGGCCGGCTCCGCCACCCCTAAGGGCCAAGGGAGCACCTTCTATCCGTTCTTTGTAAGCGCCATTGCTGCTGGCCTGGTGCCTCCCTTCTCCGAGTTCTTCTTCTCTGTCCTCCGCCATTATAAGATACAGGCTCTGCATCTCCACCCCAACTCCGTCCTTCTCCTGGCAATCTTCGCCTATTACTGCGAGGCTCACGTAGGGGTGCAGCCCTCGGTGGCCTTGTTGCGCCACTATTTCTACCTCCGGACCTCTCGCGGTCCTGCTTCTGCGTGCGCGAGCTTCATCGCATACTGCGGCGCCATTGCCATTTCGAACCCCGGGAAAAGGATTGAGGGCTTCAGGAGCAAGTGGGTCTTGGCAGATGCTGGGCGCATCCACCCTCGGCTGATCTTGCCCACGGAGCAACCCATGAGCTCCAGCGATTGGGGTCGAGCGGAGCTCGCGGATCCCCGCCTGAAGCTGGTGTTGGAGAAGATGGACGCGGATCTGAGGCCGGCCAACATGGCGGCGGCGAAGCTGACCGGCGCGTCGCTGCTGAGGGAATTCCTGGAGCACCAGCTGGCTCCGCTTCGGTAATACTCACTTCCGATGTGGAGGCCCCATCCGAGCCCCGCAGCCTTGGCCGACGGAGATCTGGCTGCGGTCCTCCAATCTCTGGTCGGGGGCGAGGTGGCGAGGTTGGAGGGCGCTCGTACGCCCTTGTTCCTCCGTGACGACTGGGAGCAGGTAGTGGAGTCCATGGCCGCCTTCAACAGGGATGGGCCCGTGCCCATAGAAACTCTCGGGGAATCGGTGGACGTGTCCTCCGACGACTCCAGCGAAGAGGAGGAAGGAGGGGAGCGGGAAAAAGGGCCTGACGGAGAGTCGAGGGCTCCCCTCCCCCGGCACAGGTCCCGTGTTCTCCGCCTCTCCCCGAGCGATGACGACGAGTATGATGACGAGCAGGATGGCGGAATCTTGCCCTCGATCCCGAAGAAGGACAGGATCGGGCTGATCTCCCGCGGGTCTGCCCCGGCCCTGAGGCAGACCGCAGACGCGCCTTCCGCTTCCATGCTTCCCGAGGTTGACCCTTCCAGCCGGCTTTCGGGCTTCAAATTTGGCCGGAGGCCGCTTGAGCTCGCCGGCGACGACCCGTAAGCGCTTGATTCTTGTCTTTATTTCTTGTTCTGCTTCTAAGGCTTGACGTCCGCATCTCTTGGATAGGCTGGCGCCCGCCGCAAAGAAGCCGAAGGGAGCTCCTGAGGTTCCATCCGTGGCAGCGCCTCTGCCCGCGAAGGAAGGTGACCGCGACGCACGGGCTTCTCCTGCCCAGTCGTCCTCGCGAGGCCTGGTTGAGCCGGCTGGGGCGGGCTCAGCTCCCATGGCCCAAGTGACTCCCGAGGTGCCTTTGCCTGCTGCCGCCACTTCAACCGTTGGGGCGCAGCAAGCTTCGCCTCAGGATGCTGTGGTCGCGCTGCCGCCTTCTCCTCCTACTCCACCAACTACTGTCTCTCCGACTCCTCCTGCCGTTCTGGATCGTGCTGCCGCTGAGCTCGACCGGTTGTGGCAGGATCTTCTTGGCTCCGACCCTCGCTTGGTGGCCGGGCGCTTGGAGCTGGCTTCAGGATGGATTCGCTCTGATGCTTCGATTCGGGCGGCGCTGGTCCAGGCCTCGACGGCTTGCGATGAGGAGAGGCAGGCCGTCCTTGAGGCGAAGGCTGCACGTGATGCAGCCCTGTGGGAGGTGGTCGACATCCATGGTCGCTGCAAGGCGCTGGAGGACGAGCTGCAAGGCCTGCCGGACCAGCTCGCAAGAGAGGTCCGCCTTCGCCAAGAGCAGGAAGAAGGCGTGAAGGCTCGCGAGGCGGCCGTCGAGGGCCGCGAGGCCAAGCTCAGGAAGCGCCGCGACCGCCTAGGCGCGCTGGAGCAGGAGTTGGGGGCGAGGAAGGTCGAGCTGAACGACAAGGCCTAGGTTCTTGCTGAGGACCGCGTGGCCTTCGCGGAGATGGAGGCGAAGGCTCGCTCCTCGCTGAGGATGCTTTACAACAGCGGCCTGGAGAGCCCGCTGGCTGCTGCCGAGGATGGCCCCGCCAAGCTGCTTCCCTTCCTGGTTCGCGCTCTTGAAGATGTCGCCCTTGGCCTTGGCCCCACGGCCGAGGCCGAGGCGCGTGTCCTGTCTTCTGCAGCGCTGACGCGTGTCCTCACCCACATCTACCTTCGCGATCCCGGCGTCGACCTCGACAGCCTGCTGGAGCCAGTAAGCGGCGAGCGTGCCGCTGCCGAGGCCGTGAAGGGTCGCGCGGAGGCTCTGTTGGGAAGTTCCGGGCCTTTAGCACCATGCCGAAGCAAGGCGCTGCCGACCCCGCTGCTCCATGAGGCGAACCCACTCCGTGCTGCTCCACCGCCGACAAGTGACTCCGTTGTGGCTCCTGTCCTGCCTTTAATTCCTGCACATGTATCATGCCTCGGGGAGGCGTTTATACCTGCGTTTGGCATTGAGATAACAGTGTGGACTGTAATATTTGCTTTTGAATTCCTTGAAATTTGCGCTTTTCCTTCCTACTTGCTTATGTTCTACGCCGGCAGAGCCCGGCCCCGCGCATACCTCACCCAGCGTTAGTCCCGACCGGAAACCAGGACGGGGCCAAGGAGTGAGGGGCTACGTGACAAGTTAGGCTCCTGAGTCGCGATGCTCAGGAGTCCCCCTTGGCGCACGAACAACAAGTAGGGAGGTATGATGTGGGTGGATCTACCGTTCTACGTCTGCAGAGCCCGGCCGCGTGCATACCTCAATCGTCGTTAGCCTTTCGGAACTAAGGAGTGAGGGGCTACGTGACCAGTTAGGCTCCTGAGTCGTGATGCTCAGGAGTCCCCCTTGACGCTCGAACGACCTTCGTACCTTGGCTCCGCTCGGGGAGAGACGCGCGACAAACCAGGCCCGGGGGGGGGGCTGGCTGGGTGGCGTGCGTCTGGGCGTGACACAGGCGCAGCCCCCATGCCCAGCCCCCTTGCGCGGCACTCCCGAGGGGAGGCGTTACGATGAGGCTAGACACTGAGCTCTAGGCTCCCTGAGGTTGATGCGGCCCGGGGGCCTCCCTCAGTTGTTTATCACCAGCGCGGAGCATAGCGCTTCCATATGTGTACGGGCATAGCCGCTCCTCGGCAGTGTCGTCAGCCAACGCGGAGCATAGTGCTTCCACTCGTACGTGGGAGGGGGCTCCCCTACGGGAGGAGCCCCCGGGGCGTGTACAGCCCCGCCCTGACACGTGGCTGGCACGGTAGGGCCTGGCGAGGTGTATCTGGGCATCCGTGAGCCAGCACGGGACTCACGGGGCCCTACCTCTAGGCGGGTTGCGCCTGGCACTGGGCCTTATCTTGTGATGTGTCCCTGCAAATTTGGTTAGATGCCGGCATTCTATGTCCTCGGTTCCCGGCCCTCGAGCTGGTCTCAGCCGTCGCTGGTATGCCAGGTCGCGATGCTGTGGACAAGGCCAGAGGGTGAGGGCTGGAGAGCCAGTAAGAGCCCTGAGTCGCAATGCTTAGTTACCCCCCTATAATGTGAAAGTGGTCGGCATGGAGAAGAAGAGGTGCCATGGACAGGCATCAAATAATCAAGCATGGTGGGTTGAACGCATAGCCGAAAATAAACGCAAAAGGGGGACATGCCGCTTGGTCTGACCCGAGCGACTTGGGGGATGATGCAGCCCGAGGGGCGCCCCCAATAAGGTAAGCTAACAACATGGAATAAAAGGGATACATGCCGCAGGGATGGACCCATGCGGCCTGGAATAATGCAGCCCTGGGGGGGCGCTCCCAGCTGGAAGTGAAACTTGAAAGATGTCACCTGATGATGTTGAGGACGAAGGAGTGTTGGTGTAGCAGACTCGGTGGGTTGCGGAAGCCGATCCTCACGAGCCCCCTGGCCCAGGGGCCTCGGGAGGCTCCGGAGGCGCTGGTGGTTCCTTGCGGACCATCTCCATCTCCGCCAGGGCTGTGGAACGCCTGGCCTCTTGAGCCTCCATGATGCCCCTCGTGAGGCGCTGGTACGTGGCAGCCACGTTCGGCAAGCCGTAAGGCATGCGAACGTAGTTGTGGGGTGGACCTTCGCAGCGCCCCACTCACGAGGGCCAAAGGCGCTCCAGAGAGGCGACTTGATCGAGCCCTGGTATGTCGATGCAGACGCGCAGCCCACCATCCTCGCCTGGATGGGGAGCCACAGCTCGTAGGCGGCGGCCGCCTCTCATGACTCTTGACTCCTGTAGCTCCTGAATGGCCTTGCTGACGAACTCCTGAGGGTCTGGCTCTCCTTGCTTTACTCCTTCCTGAGGGAAACGTGCTTCGAAACATGCCTCCATGTGGTGCCCAAGCACTTCCCTCGTGACCTTAGCCAGGTCGGTGGCCCTCCAGGGGAGAGCCCCCGAGCCCTGCCTGAGGAGGGCACCGGGCGCGCTTTCCTATGCGATGGAAGGAGGTTCCCCCTGGGCAGGCGCGGGCCCTGAGGGGCCTGCCTCCTGAGGGGCCGGGCCGAACGATGTCTTCTTCTTGGGGGCGGTCTCGGGAAGCCTCCTGCTTCCGCGATCTGGGTCTTCCAGTGACGCGGCCTGAAAGGCTCGTTCCAGGGAACACACCGCGTCCTTCTCTTCACAGGGCACCGTGATGACTCCGCCACTTCCTGGCATCTTGAGGATGTTGTAGCCGTGGTGAGTTACGGCCATGAACTTGGCCAGCGCTAGGTACCCAAGGATGGCGTTGTACGACAGGCGAATGTGAGCGACGTCGAAGTCGATGAGCTCGGTGCGATAGTTGTCTTGTGTCCCGAAGGTGACTGGGAGGCGGACCTGCCCAATCGGGACCGTGGAGCCGTCGGTGACTCTAGAGAAAGGCTTGGTCGGCTGAAGCTGGTTCTAGGGCACTTGGAGATTGTTGGATGTTTCCACAGACAGGACGTTGAGCCCTGCCCCGCCATCAATGAGGGTCCTGGTGACCACCACGTTGCTGATGATTGGGGAACAAAGCATTGGGAGGACTCCGGCTGTAGCTGCACACTTGAGCTGATCTGCTGAGCTGAACGTGATGGCGCACGCCGACCACCTGAGAGGGCGCGTGGCTTCCAGCTTGCAGAGGACTGCATTCACTTCGCGGGCGAACTGCTTGAAGATGCGTTGAGAGGCTAGGGCTTGAGCCCCGCCCAGGATGCAGGCGTCTGCGCGCAGCACCTGGAAGCCCCCAGCCCCCTCGTCCTGATGGCGGTCCTCGTTTCTCCTTGGCTGCGGCGGCAGCGGAGGGAGGCCTACGTTGCCTTGTGGGCGATCCTCGCGAGGCTGATCCCTCTAGTCTCCCTCGCGAGGCGGGTCTTGCCAGCGATCCTCGCGAGGTTGATCGCGCCACCCTTGGCGTGGGCCGCGGTCTTCCCAGCGTCCTGCGTTCCTTCCTCCTGCTCGACCGTAGCCCCGGTCACCGCGGTCGGGGCGACGGCCGATCCTTCCTTCTCGCACGGCTCGGAGCTCTTGACATTCGTTGGTGTTGTGGGTGTGGAGGTCATGGTACACACAGTACCGACTGCCCTTGGGAGGTTCGGGCAGATCTCTGCCCCGCTTGGTGTCTGGTTCTGCCGCAAGCACGGCAGCCCCCTTGCGCTTCACATCCTTGGCCTTGGGCTTCTTCTCTTCTAGGTCTGCGGCAGGCAGCTCGAGGAGGGAGAGACGCCCTTCCTCAGCCCTGGCGCACTTGGTTGCCAAGTTGAACAACTCCAAGGAAGTGCACCGGTCTTCATGCATCGCCAGCTCCTCCTTCATCTTGACATCGCGCACGCTGTCGGAGAAGGCTGAGATAAAGGCCTCCTCGGTCACCTTGGGAATCTTGAGGCGTGCATTGTTGAAGCGCTAGATGTACTTCTGTAGGGTCTCTCTGGGTTGTTGCTTGATGCGGCGCATGTCGCTCACGGCGGGTGGCCGGTCGCGGGTACCTTGGAAGTTGGCGATGAAGCGGGTGCGCATCTCGTCCCAGGAGGAGATCGTGCCTGGGGCCAGGTTCAGGAGCCAAGTGCGGGCCCCGTCCTTGAGCGCCATGGGAAACCAGTTCACCATGACCTTCGATGCCCAGCTCATAGAGCTGGAGGAACTCCGCAGGGTCGGCCGTGCCATCGTAACGAGGAGGCAGGTCTGGCTTGAACTTGCCGGGCCACGCGACGCTGCGTAGCTCGGCGGTGAATGCACGGCAGCCTGCTGTGGCCACGGGAGGCCTTGGGTGACGAAGAGCTTGGTCTTGCATGCCCCCACGCGCTGCAGCTGGGAGCAGCGCGGGGTCTTGACGCGCGGGAGCAGGAGCATGGTTGCGACGTGCTGGAGCAGGGAGCACCCGAGCAGCTTCTTGCGGGCGAGGGACTTCTTGGCATCTCTGCTCTTGCTGCGCTAGCACCTGACGGAGTGGGTTCCGCCCAGGGGCGATGCGCCTTGGAGCAATGGTGCCTTCTTGAGAAGGAGGCGGCCGGGGCACCGCCGGAGCTTCCTCGCCCACGCGGGGCGGGGTGCGGTGCAGCGGAACGGACGACGCAGGAGAGCCCCCTACGACGCGGACGAGCTCGGCGACGCGGTCGAGCCATTCTTCGTAGACGTCGTCGACGGGACGGTAGCGCAGGAGCTCGTTTGCCATGATGAGCGCAACTCGAGCCTCCATGGTTGCGCGGAGCGCACGGGACGAAGAACCAGCTGGGGTGAGCGAGGGAGTAGCGGTGCGGCCGTCTTGCCGCACGGGCGGATGCTGAGACGACGCTTGCTGCTCGTCCCCCGCCGGGCCGGTGGCGGCATTGACGGCAGGTGACGGGGAATGGCGAGGACGCCCGCTGACAGGAGCCGTCAGGGCGACGTGGGAAGCGAGAGCGGCCCGGCGCTCGGTGCGGGCCCGACGAGCGTCAGACATGGACACGATGGTCGGAGGAGAACGGGGTGGTGGAAGACGAATTCCGGCGCACCCCTACCTGGCACGCCAAATGTCGGATTTCAGGTTCCGGCAAACCCTTGAGGTTCGAACACTGGGGTGCGCGCGGAGATTTCGCCTTCTACCTACCTGCACCCCTCCGCCTCGCTGACATCTAAGCTATGGGAAGAACAGCACAAGAGACACAGGGTTTATACTGGTTCGGGCCACTGTTGTGGTGTAACACCCTACTCCAGTGTGTGGTGTGGTGGATTGCCCCTTGGGCTGATGATGATGAGCAATACAAGGAAGAACAGCCTCGCGAAGGTCTGTTCTTGGTTGGGAGGATGAACTGCTAGGGGGAGTTCAGTCACCCTTCCCTCTCTCTCTTCTCGATTGCGACCCTAGCTAGTTTTCGGGTTGGCCGATTCTGGATCCTCCCTACCCTGGGGGTGGCTAGTCCTATTTATAGGCAAAGGCCCTGGGCCTCTTCCCAAATATTGAGCGGGAAGGGCGCCAACAATTGGCCATTTTGAAGGGGAACATCTGGTACACTTATCCTGACTAAAGTTAGTCCTCGCCTGCCAAAGACTCTGGTGGTGACGCTGGCTTGGGCTCCACAATGACTTCCTCCCTGCCGTTGGACTGGTCTTGGTCTCGTTGCACCGAAACGGGTGCCTTTGCTTGATGCTCTCGCCTGCGCTTGCTCCCTTTGCACCAAAGAGGAAAGGAGGACACTGCGCGGGCTGGTGCCCGCCTGGCGCCCTTGGTCATCATGGCTTGCGTCACGGGCACCTCGTGAGGTACCCCGCCTTGATCTCTCCGCCTCCTCGCGAGCCAGCCTGATGTGGCCATGCCTGAGGAAGCTCCGTGTCGTCCGCCCCGCGAGGCTTGGCCCCTCGCGAGGGTCTTGGGTCTGTGTTGATGAAGACGGGCCATGCTGGGGCCCCCTTTGAGCCATGCCGCAGGCCGCAGGCAGGCAAGTCTGGGGACCCCCGTTCCCAGAACGCCGACAACGACCTCACAGTGATGTCAGCAGGTCAACGGCTCGGTCCAGGTCAAACCTGACGTGTGGGGCCCGTTGGTCAGTCACACTGTTAGTTAATTAACTAATTCAGGTTAGTTTAAGTGCTAGGCTAGGTTAGTTAGCAGGCCGGGGCTCACATGTTAGTGAGTGAGGGGGTTAATTAGCAGGGTCATCAGCGGCTAATGATGTGCCACGTCACCAGCCACTGGAGTTGGACTCTGACGACCTCATAGTACGGCGGTGGCTCGTCGGAATCACGTCGTGGGCGTCGGTCGGATGTGCCGAGGGCACCAAGCGATAGCCCTTGCTCCTGCGCATCTAGCGGAGACAGCAGCAGGTCACGGGGTCACCGGAATCGATGCCGACGACAAGCCGAGCGGCGGCCGGAGCTACGGCGTAATCGGGTTGGAGCTAGGGGGCACGTGGGGAGAAGCTGGTGCTGGCTACGGGCTCCTGGAGACGCGTTGAGCGCGATGGTGTGCTCGGCTTCGACCTACAACGACTCTAGCCACGGCGGTGATGAGGCACGGCGGCGGCGAGCTTCGGCCGTGGTGGTCAGTGGGCTAGATGAGGAAATCGAAAGAGGGGAGAGACGGTTTGGGAGCAGGAGCTCACAGTGAGTCGAACGGGAGGGTCGGCGAGCTCGGGGAGGCACCGAAGGCAGCAAATCGACGGCGACGATCTTCGGTGGCCGAGGAGGGGAGCGGCGGTGCAGGCGGCATCCAGGGGCTTCCGGCATCGGGCGGTTCGGTGAGGAGGAGGAGAGGGACTCGGCGGAGCTCGCGGGCAGCTCCAGGGGACGAGGGAGAGGCGATGGCCGTGGTGATACTCATCGGCGGCGGCGGATGCGTTCGGTGAGGAGAACAGAGGAGGGGGGGGGGCATTCGGGGGAGAGAGGGGTGAACGAGGGGGTCGAGGCGGCACCGAGGAGAGGACGCGAGGCATCGCGGTGGCCAGGCGACGCAGGCAAGCAGCCTGGTGGCGTGGCGCCCGCGGGCGCGCCATGCGCTGTCCCTCCTCTGCCTACTGGCAGAGGTTAGGGATGACTGGCACCGAGCCAGGTGGGCTGGGCCAGCACAGGTGAGGCCCAGGTTGGCTTTTCTCTCTCTCTCTCTCTCTCTCTCTCTCTCTCTCTCTCTTTCTTTATTATGTTTTTGTTTTTCTATTATTTTGCAGTTTGTTTGCGATTTAGTTTTAGCACCAAATCAACTTTAAACTTCATGAAAACAATTGTGATAGCTAAGTGGACTTATCCAAAGCCACACAACAATTTTCAGAATTATTGAACATATATTTATTATATAATAAATATATATCCAATTCAAATAGTTATTGAATTAATTTCAAATGCCCAAAATAAATATTTCTGAGACTCCAAAAATATTGGTTTGAATTTTACCTCTTGCCAATATTTTTACAGAATAACAGGAACATTTCCTTGGACTCATTTGAAAGGATTTTCAATGTTGATTATTTCTGAAGTGATTTCTGAGGGTTTCAACTAACCTCAATTCAACTTTCAGAATTTAGACATGATGCATGGGTGCTCTCTTATGCAACTATTGCAAACAATTCTAGGGCTGTGACAGGGGGGAGGCAACATATCCAGCGTAGATCGGCGGCGACCACGGGGGGAGGTCGGGGATCGAGGGGTGGAGCGGCGAGGAGGGGGGATGGGGCGGCTCGGGATCCGGTTCGGGATCAGGTGGATCCTGTCGGGGCGCCTTCGGGATCCAGTGGATCCTGTCAGGCGGGCCCACAGTTCAGGTGTGTTCTGTCGGGCCCTTCTAGGGGCTGTTGTGATCCAAATAACTATTATAATCCTGGGATTAGAATAGTGATGTCCTATATATATTCAATGAAGAACAACGACAGAAAGAGTGAAGACAATGCAAGGTTGACATATTTGAATAAACTGAGGAAATTCAAAGCTGAAGAAATACTCAAATTGAAGAATTTCAACATTTGTTGCTGGTGTGACCCACTGTATAAGAATGATGATTTCAGACGCCGCGTACAATTGTCTTAGGGCTCTGAGAATCAAATTCTTCGTTAATTTCTTCACACTTAGAGGGTTAATCTTCATTGATTGAAGAAAAACTTTACTTAGTGTGTTGCACATCTAAGTCATCAATTTTTTGCATAAGTGTTAGGGTGTGTGTCCTTTTCAAAGGACATTCGAAGATTCTTAGATATTTAGCTCACACCGCAACTTGCTAAATCTCTTCTCATCCAAGGGCTTTGTGAAGATATTGGCTAGCTGTTCTTTTGTTTTCACGTGCTCGATAGAGATGTCGCCCCTCAACACATGATCACAAAGAAAATGATGACGAATCTGAATGTGCATTGTCTTCGAGTGCTGAACTGGGTTATGAGAAATCTTGATGGCACTCTCATTGTCACAACAGAGAGGCACATTCTTCATATTGATGCTGTAGTCCTTGAGGGTTTATTTCATCCAAAGAAATTGAGCACAACACGAACTAGCAGCAATGTACTCAGCTTCAGCAGTAGAGAGTGATACGCAGTTCTGTTTCTTCGAGGACCAACATACCAAAGATCATCCGAGGAAATGGCATGTGCCTGATGTTGACTTGTGGTCCACACGATCACCCGCATAGTCATAGTATGAATATCCAATGAGATCAAAAGTTGAGCCCTTGGGATACCCTAATCCAAGTGTTGGAGTGTTAGCTAGATATCGAAGAATATGCTTCACAGCCTTATGGTGTGATTCCTTCGGTGTAGCTTGATAACGGGCACACATGCAAATACTAAGCATAATATCTGGCCTAGATGCACATAAATACAATAAAGAGCCAATCATGGAGCAGTATACCTTTTGATCGAAGACAATACCATTTTCATGAGTGCATAGATGGCCATTTCTGGGCACAGGGATTTTGACGCCTTTGCAATCTTGCATGCCGAATTTCCTCAATACATCCTTGAGGTATTTCTCCTGAGATATGAAGATGTCGTTGCATTGTTGACGAATCTGAAGACCTAAGAAGAATTTCAACTGTCCCATCATAGACATTTGATATTCTTCACTCATCATATAGACAAATTCATCACTGTAACGTTGGTCAGTACATCCAAAGATGATATCGTCAACATATATTTGGCACACGAATAATTCATCATCATAGGTTTTGGTGAAAAGAGTTGGGTCAAGTGAACTGGGTTTGAAGCCTTTCTTCATGAGGAATTCCTTCAAAGTATCATACCACGCCCTAGGGGCCTGCTTGAGACCATAGAGGGCCTTATTGAGTCTGAAGACTTTGTTAGGATGCTTTGGATCTTCAGAACCTGGGGGTTGAGCAACATATACATCTTCCTCAAGCTTACCATGGAGGAATGCACTTTTGACATCCATTTGATATAATATGATATTATGATGGTTAGCATAGGCAAGTAATATGGGAATAGCCTCAAGTCTAGCAACAGGTGCAAAAGTTTCATCGAAATCAATTCTTTCAACCTGTGTGTAGCCTTGAGCTACAAGCCGTGCCTTATTGCTCACCACAAGGCCATTTTCATCTTGCTTGTTGCGGTAGATCCATTTGGTGCCGATGATATTGTGCTTGCGTGGGTCTGGTCACCTGACAAGTTCCCACACGTTGTTGAGCTCGAACTGATGTAATTCCTCTTGCATCACTTGAATCCACTCAGGCTCCAGAAATGCTTCATCTACTTTAGTGGGCTTTGTGATAGAGACAAAAGCAAAGTGCCCACAAAAGTTATACAAATGTGAAGCTTTTGATCTTGTGAGAGGACCTGGTGCTTTGATGTCGTTGATGATTCTCTCAATCTGCACTTCATTACCAACGCGATGATGAGCTGGTTGACGACATTGAGGGGGTTCAACATTTTTTTCACAGCCAATTTCCTCAGGTGCAGCAGCATGATGTTCTTCACGATCATGAATGACTTCTTCAGCAGATTCTTTGGTAGGAATGACATCCTCAGTAGCCTTGAACTTGATGGATTCCTCAGGTGGTATTTCATCTAGCACAGGAGGTAGGTGCTCTCTTTGTGAGCCATTAGTTTCATCGAACCACACATCTACTGTTTCAACAACCTTGTGGTGATAGGTGTTGAAGACTCTGTAGGTGTGCAAGTCCTTTCCATACCCAAGCATAAAACCTTCATGTGCTTTCGGTGCAAATTTAGAATTGTGATGAGGATCTCTAATCCAACATTTAGCACAGAAGACTTTCAAATAACTCATATTGAGTTTCTTTTCAGTGAGGAGTTCATATGAGGTCTTTTCTGAAGAACTGTGAAGATATACCCTGTTGAGGATGTGGCACGCAGTATCAATTGCCTCAGGCCAGAAGCGAGGAGGAGTCTTATATTCATCAAGCATAGTGTGAGCCATCTCAACAAGAGTTCTATTCTTGCGCTCCACGACGCCATTGTGCTGAGGAGTATAAGGAGCAGATAACTCGTGAGTAATACCAAGTTCATCAAGACCAGTATTCTTGAACTCAGTTCCATTGTCACTTCTGATGTCCTTGATCTTCACACCAAAGTTGGTTGAATCCCTCGAGGAAAATCGTTTGAAGACTTCCTGTACTTTAGTTTTGTAAGTGATGATATGCACCCATGTGTAACAAGAATAGTCATCAACTATGACAAAGCCATATAAAGATGCATCATTAGTAAATGTGGCATAATGAGTAGGGCTAATGAGATCCATGTGAAGCAATTCAAATGGACGAGTGGTAGTCATGATGGTCTTTGAGGGATGCTTGGCCTTGGTCATCTTTCCAGCTTCACAATCTCCACACAGATGGTCCTTGAGGAATTTTACACCCTCGATGCCAATGACATGCTTCTTCTTTGCTAGAGTGTGCAAGTTCCTCAGGCCAGCATGACCAAGTCATTGATGCCATAGCCGGCTTTCCAAGATTTTGGAATTGTTAGCTTCCATGATCGCAACACAATGATACTTTCCAAAGACAACAACCATATCAAGATCACAAAGCATTGAGACAGACATGAGGTTGAACCCTAAGGACTCGACAAGCATGACTTTGTCCATGTGTCGATCCTTTGAGATTGCAAACTTGCCTCGACCAAATACCTTGCTTTTGCCTTTGTCAGCGTAGGTGATATGCTTCAGATGCGATGGAGATAAAGTAGTGTCCATCAATATTTTCCTGTCACCAGTCATGTGAGTTGTACATCCACTGTCGAGGACCCACTCAGTGGCTTTGGGTTGATCATCCTGCATATGAATTAGTGCAACTTATGAACTCATATACTTCATCAATAAAGAATATGACATCAAATTAATCAGATCAATTTCATCAAGCAAGAGAAAAGGTAAAGCAGTATGAGGATGAGAGAAATGAAGGTTCATTTCTTCATGATTAGCTTGCATCCTTTCAAGCATATTCAAGTTTCCAGCAAATTCTTCAGACGTTTAAGTTCGTCTAGAGACCTGACCCTGCATAAGAGATTAGTTATTTTTCTTCACCACCCACATCTGGAGGGGTGGCAAAGATTTCATGATTCTGCGAGCTCCATAAGAGAAAGGTGGCATTGAAGACAATCCACTTTGTTTCACATGAGAGGGGTTAGAGTAAGCATATGAATAAGTAGAGAAATTCTTCGAGGTCTTATGAACATAAATATTTTAAGAATAATGCACATATTCATAATCCTTAGATCTTCACTGCGAAGAAGTGTTAGCACGATGATGTTCATATGAGGACTTTGATCCATATGAGGAATTTGATCCACGTGAGGAATGTGGTTCATATGAGGACTTGGATCCATATGAAGACTTTGGTCCATATGAAGAATTTGATCTGGGGTTCCTATTCTTCACAGGTGGTGTCATGATGACATTCACCTGAAGACTTTCAAGGTACCCTTTGGGAACCCAGAGTTTCTTCACAGGGGAATCATTCCTGCAGTTAGTGCCAACATATCTAGGAAATACTTCACCATTCTGATTTTTGAACAGTTTATAATTGGAGTCAAATGAATCATTAGAAGAATATGAAGATTCACATGTAAAACCAGATAAGGTAGATGATCCACTGAAGGTCCGTTTGCAGCAACCCATGAGGTTTTGGGATACTGATCAGGTTTCCAGTAGGTCCCATCATCATTGAGTTTCCTCTCAAAGGCAATTCCATCTTTCCTAGGATTCCTGTTGAGGATCTGCTTTTTAAGCACATCACAAAGTGCCTGATGCCCTTTGAGGCATTTGTACATGCCTGTGACATACAATTACTTCAGCCCTGCATGGTCAGTGATACTATCAGCATCCTCAGCTGAGGAATTAGTGATAGCAGAGACAGTTGAAGAATTTGCAGCAATAGAAGCATTTGAACTTTCAGGTGAAGAATTAGCAGATTCACATTCAATGAATTTCAAACATGGTGGGTTGAATTCAACCTGAGTGGAACTGATTTGTTGAGCAAGTAATGAATCGTGTTCCTTCTGAAGATCTCAAGAACTCACTCTTAGCTGCTCAAGGTCTTGCTTTCTTGAAGAAATTCATAAGAAAGCTTCTCATGATCAGATAAGAGAGTGTTATGATGACTCTAAAGGTTGTCAAACTTAGTCTGAAGTCTCTGGATATTTTCAGTCAAAGTTTTAGTGCGATCCATTTCTTCACCCAACATATCATCGCTTTTGTCTAGCATATTTTTAATCTTTTCAAGAGCCTCTTGTTGTTTCACAACAATCTTAGCAAGTTCAGAATAGCTAGGCTTGAGGTTTTCATCAGATTCATCCTCACTTGATTCAAAGGAGGGATATTTGAGTACCTTTGCACCTTTTGCCATGAGGCAATAGGTGGTAGCGTAGTCATCATTGCCGTCATCAGCAGTGTTGGGGAGATCATTTTCCTAATAGTTGAAGATGGACTTGATGATGAACTCAGTAGCGAGGGCTAAGCTCGCAACACCAGAGTATGACTCCTTAGATGCCTCCTCTTCCTCAATTTCCTCAGATTCAGCCTCAGAGTCCATTTCCTTGCTAATGAATGCTCGAGCCTTCTTGGAGCTGCTCTTCTTGTGAGATGAAGACCTTGAGGATTTTGATGAAGAGGACTTTGACGATTCCTTCTTCTTCTTTGAATCATCAGAACTGCAGGCCTTGTAGTTCTTCTTCTTTGATTCCTTTTCCCACTGAGGATAATCTTGAATGTAGTCACCGGGTTTCTTGCATTTGTGGCAAAGTCTCTTCTTGTAGTCACGGGATGAGGAATCTGATCTTATGTCATCACTTCTTGAGGACTTGCCAAAGCGACCATGTCTTGAGAACTTCTGGAATTTCCTCATGAGCATTGCTAGCTCCTGGCTCAGTTCTGCAGGATCACCAAGGCTGCTACCAAAATCCTCACCTTCGGATTTAGATATGGCCTTGACCTTCAGTGCGCGTGATCTACCATAGCTCAGTCCATAGAGATCTCTATTCTCAGCAAGTTGGAACTCATGTGTGTTTAGCCTCTCAAGGATATCAACGGGATCAAGTGACTTGTAGTATCCACGTTCTTGTATCATCAGTGCCAGAGTATCAAATGAGGAATCAAGCAATCTCAGGAATTTCTTCACCACCTCATGGTCGGTGATGTTAGTGGCACCAAGTGCTTGAAGCTCATTTGAAATGTCAGTGAGGCGATCGAAGGTTTGCTGAACATTTCATTATCGAGTCTTTTGAAGTGGTTGAAGAGATTGTGAAGAATGTCAACTCTAGAGTTACGCTGTGTTGAGACTCCTTCATTGATCTTGGACAACCTTTCGCAGATAAGCTTTGCTGTCTCCAAAGCACTCACTCTACCATACTATCCTTTGCTTAGATAGCCACATATGATATTCTTTGCTTGAGAGTCGAGTTGCTTGAATCTCTTCACATCATCAACGTTGATGGTAGGAGCGACAGAGGGAACACCATTTTCCACAACATACCAGAGATAGTTTTCAATTGCCTCAAGATGCATTCACATCTTATTCTTCCAGTAAGGGTAGTCTATCCCATCGAAGGTAGGACACCCAACAGAGACCTTGATCATACCTATGGTCGACCTAAGTGAAACTCCAGGCGGTTAAACCAAAATCACACAGAACAAGGGAGTACCTCTCTCTGATACCAATTGAAAGTGCGTTATATTGACTAGAGGGGGTGAATAGGCTATATTTACAAATTCGTCACCGAGGAATTTTAGGGTGAGGAAATTCCTAAGCAACGAACTACTTAGCAGCGGAATTAGTACTCTGATGCAAGCATAACAGAGTAATAGAACAGTCATCATGAAGAAATGAAAACAAGCGCAGAGTACAAGTAGTGTAAACATAGGATAAGCAGGCTGAGGACAAACTGACTGAAGAAATTGAGGAAGTCTACGGTCAAAGTCTTCAAACAGTAACGATCAGGTACAACAACATAGTAATGAGGAAATTAAAGGGTTGAAGAAATAGAACCAGTTAGCTCGGTGAAGACAACGATTTGGTAGACCAGTTCCAACTGCTATGACAGTTGTACTTCTGGTTGGAGCGGCTAGGTATCTAAACCTGAGGACACACAGTCTCGGACACACAGTCCTCACCGTATTCTCCTTGAGCAAAGGTCACACAGATCTCGCCCAATCACTCGTGGTAAGTCTTCAGGTCAATTCCAAACCTTCACAAACTTGGTCACACGGCGACCCACAATTTCTTCTTGGATGCTCTCGACCATGACGCCTAACCATTTGAAGGATGCACAGTCCTCAAAGGTAACAGGCGTCGGTTTCCCAATGGAACAATCTCTTCAGTGATGCTCAATCACTTTGGGTTTGTAGGTGTTCGGTTTGGGGTTTTGGGTCTTTCCTCACTTGATGATTTTCGCTCAAAGTCCTCGGTAGATGGGATGCTCTCTGTCGGTGTTCCGGGAATGGGGGTCCTCAGACTTGCTTGCCTGCGGCCCCGTACGGCCCATCTTCACCAGCAAACACTCAAGACCCTTGCGAGGGGCCAAGTCTCGTGAGGTGGACGACGCAAGACCTCTTTAGGGGCGGCCTCACCAGGCTGGTTCATGAGCGGCGTAGAGATCAAGGCAAGGGACACCTCGCGTGGTTCCTGTGACGCAAGCCATGATGACTAGAGCCAGGCAGACACTAGCGCGCACAGTGTCCTCGCTTCCTCTTTGAAGCTAAAGAGGCAAGCGCAGACGAGGAGTCCCGGGGCATCAGGCAAAGATTTCCATTTCGGAGCAGCAAGACCAAGACCAGCAGGACAGCAGGACGGAGGTCACCCTGGAGCCCAAGGCGGCGGCACCGCCAAAGCCTTTGGCAGGCAAAGACTACTTTTGTCAGGATAGCTTGTACTAGCTGTCACCCTTCAAATTGGCCGTTGTGGGATCCCTTCCCGCCTAATATTTGGGAGAAGGACTCGGGCCTCTATAAATAGGACTAGCCACCCCCATAGGGAGGCATTCTGATCGGATACTGGACCGCATCAACTCACCAAGCACAAGAACACCTCTCCTCAGGAGGCTGTTCTTCCCTTGTAACTGTTCATCCTCTTCCCGAGAGGAAATCCACCATACCACACTGGAGTAGGGTATTACACCACATCGGTGGCCCGAACCAGTATAAACTCTCGTGTCTCGTGCTCTTTGGGTTCGTCGAGCTAGGCCGTGTGATCATGATGTGTGCGAGCTAGAGAGGGGGAGAGATCTTTGTGCACACCCCAGTGTTCGAACCTCAAGGGTTTTGCCGGAACCCGAAATCCGACATTTGGTGTGCCAGGTAGGGGTGCGTCGGAGCTTCTCCTCCGCCAGTTGATCCGCCAACACATAGAGATTCCGATGTCTAGTGACCCAAGGACCAACGCCGACCACTGAGCAGCTTGGCCGGCCCGGGCGGCGCCGTTTGCCCAAGAAGACCTCAACCCTGCGGCCTAGGCGGCACGCACACCGCCAAACGCTGCGGGGTGCGGGTGCCGCTATCAAACGCCATCCACCCTCACTCCACGACAAGCGCGGGCAGCCGCAAGGGCCTCAAGCCATGCTACGGTAACGATGCCGCACACCCGACGGGAATAAGCAAACATGAGGGCCGAGCTCACAGTGGCTCGGGAGCTACTGCGATGCCGGCTGATGGAGAGTGGCTGGGATGCATTGCTGGGGCACGTCGCCGAGCTACTGGACGCCGCGGCCTCCAGAGCACCGCCCTTCTGCTCCCTGCTCACGCCTCAGGCCACGACCGGATCACATGGCAGGCGTCGCCGCGCCTGCGTGACCCCAGGAGCGTCGGGAGGCTTCATCGACATCGACATGATCAGTAGCACCGGTCGACCAATTGCACCCGTGCCACCCCCGATGGGCGCGAGCATGAGCATCGCCACCCGCGGCCTCAACGGAGTGCCACCCTACCATCCTCAGGGCGGCGCGCTGGGCCTGGCAACATGGAGCGTGGGGCACTTCGGCGAGGACTTCGGGGCGGTGGCCTCGGAGGCCTACATGCCTCGCATGATGGACCAGGAGTATGCGCTGGAAGACGACCCTGGCTCGTTCCTCGAGCCGGGCTGGGAAGAGGAGGCACTGGAAGCTGAGGCCTGCCACGAGCCCTCCGGGAGCCTCACCAACCATGCCGGCGACAACAGCTACAGGGTACCACTAATCCCCAGCTCAACAGCCTCCCTTCCGCCAGGAGGAGCGCACTGTGGGCTGCAGGGGAGGGGTCGGGAGCAAGGTCCCTCCCCGCATCACGTGGAGCAGGGCGTCCCTCGGAGGTTGGCCCTCTGTCGGTGAGCCTTCCCCCGGCAGAGGACCCGTGGTCGCCGAGGGCGCTGCTGGCATCCCCTTTGCCCCTTGGCTTCATCCTGGCTTCCGGACGCACCAATGGTGGTCGAGGGTGGCGCAAGGCGGGGCCCTCGTCTGGTGATAAGAAGTAAGGCTCACTCCTGTGAAGATTACACTCGTGACACTCTCACGTAATAATTAGTGAAGCTGTACATGCTCCGAAGTCTCAGGAGTGCCGCCCTCGGGCTTTCGGGGCTCCCTCCCACGTACTAGTGGCATCACTTAGCTCCGCGCTGGTGAGAAGACAAGAAGACTAGACTAGGCGCCGGACGCGGCCATTTTCTTTTAAACTCTCTTCTGTAGCCCTGTTTTCTGGTTTTGGATTTAAATTTGAAGTGGATTTTACATTGGTGTGCGCAGGGGGTGTCTTTTCTCCACTCGTGCGATTTCTTGCAATCTGGTTCACTGCCCTGATTCGGAGTTCGCACCTGATGCCTCCCCCTCGTGAGCAGGGGCTGGGCACGCCGCACGCACGCGGCGCGCGCGGCCTTTTATGGAAGGCGCTCGCTTCTCGCGAGGCCCTCTCGGACGGATCGACAGGCTCCTCAGAAGCTCACGACTGCACGAGCCGGTCGGGAACCAACCCTGACTAAGGTAAACTGCAGCAGTAAGCTCGCGACGGGGCTCACGGGCTCATAAAAATGCATCCTCAGCTTGGCCTAAGGAATAGTGGTAGTAATTTTTTTACATGAGGGGCTCCCCCTCCCAAAGTGCTCTTACAACTTTCAGGGCCATGCCCAAGTTTTCACATACAGGGTCGGCGACAAGGAAGCATGGGCTCAATCGGACATATCGCTCACCGCGTCCTCCGGGTCGCCCTCAGACGCGTCACTGGCGTCGCCGTCATCATCGCTGGCATCACCATCCTTGTCTCCGACATCACCATCACCATTGCCGGCGTCGCCCGCACCTTCATCGACCACGTGACCTTCATCCACCACGACCACCACCGTGTCGTCCTCGAAGGAGAAGGCCCTGACTAGAGCGTGCACATTGTCTTCTACCCAGCACGCCAGGTCGCCCCAGATGGCTTTAGGCACATGGGCAATGGCGGCGTCAAAATTGAAGTTGGGGTAGGTGTTCTAGAGGTGGCTGAAGACGCGGGAGAACACGCGCCTGAGCAAGCCGCGGCTCCTCGCTTCGACAAGCTTGCGAGCCCTCTCGGATCGATTCTCCAAGCGTGTCACCATGTCAGTGAAGAAGAGGAGATGACTGGTGTAATGATTCGAATGAGGATGTGGGGCGTCTTTGTTGCAGATGGCGCCCAGCGCCGCATTGGCTCTGACCCTGAGGCTTTGGAGCATGGGGGCGTGCTTGCGCTCCAGCGTCCTCCGCCGGAGCGCCTCCTCCCTACTCTATTGCGCGGAGGACTAGGCTCTAGCGACCCGCTGCTGAAGAGAAAGCAGCTCGGCACAGGCAGAAGCCAGCTCGGCTTGCACTGAGGCCAGGGCCACTATGGCGACCTCCTAGTGCTGTCCCGCCTCAGCCAACCCATACTTGAGGGCAGTAGTCTTGCCCACGGCTTCAGCTACCACGAGCTTCAACTTCAAGTCATACCTGCCCACAAGATCCTCGCGAGCCTTGGCCACCCGGCGATCGACGTCCTCCTAGGCCTTGGCCTTGCACGCGCCGACAACATCCTCCGCTTGGGCGACTTGGCGCTCCCTCGTCTCCAGCCGCTCAAGCTCAAGGCTGCGCTCCATGGCTTATAGCGCCAGCGCTACCTCCCGCCTCAGGATCTCTTCCTGCTCGGCAGGCGTCCCCTTCATCAACGCTAGGGCGGCTTTGCATGCCTCCATTTGCTGCTCCAGGGAGGCACTCCAAGCTTGGAGCTCCCACACGCGTTTCTCTGCGATCTAGCGGCGATGATCAGCTTCCCAGGCATCTTCCAAGGCTCGGGCAGAAGGTTCTCGTGAGGTCGCAAGAGACGCCTCAGCCTTCGCGTTATCAAGCTCGCGTTGGTGGCGCCCGAGGTTGATGGCCACCTTCAGTTTATGCCACACCTCCATCAGCCGAAGACCCTCGGCCTCGAGGTGCGCGTCTACATCCGCAAGCTCTCTGCCAAGCCGGCTCATCACGCCCATCGCCTCTCGAAAGAGCTCGTGGCGGATGACACCCCGTTCTTACGCAAACTTGAGCACGCGGTCGATTCGGTCCTCCACAGCGGGAGTCGCCGACGGGATCCGAAGCGGCTCGCTCCATTTCCGCAGGGGCTGGGGGTAGCACTCCTTCGGTCGCCGACTAGGCTTCGGCAGGGGCCTGGTTGGGCTGAGGCCCGCTACTTGAAGAAGGGACCAAGACCGAAGCCATGCAGCCTCTGTCTACAACCAGAGGAGGAGCCCTTGGCATGCTCGTCGCACCCCCGACGAGGCCACGAAGGAGAGACGGCAGGACCGCGGGCTCGAGGCGCCAAGCTGGCGTGTCTGCCTCTCCAGCCGACCTTGCGCTGGAGGCAGCATGCTGGCTTGGGACACTCAAGGCCAGCGGGAGATTCAAGGCGGGAGGAGGTTGCTTCCTGGGGGGCTTCGCGGCCTTAGCAGATGGGATCCTGAAGAGCCACCGTCAGAAAGGGGAGCAGAACTCAAGCAATTACAAAGATAAGGTACTTACTCAATCTATGGCATTGTAGTTCCTCTAGTTCGACGGCCGGAAGGCATCGCTGCTGCAGCTTGGGGACCCCTTCCTTTTGTGGAGCGCATCGAAGTCTACACGGAGCCGGCCAAAGCGCTGGACATGGCGACCAACGCAGAGCGCGGTTGGTGAACCGCCCGAGGAGACGACCTCAGGAGCACCAAGTTGGGGAGAGCCATCGAGTTCCGCCTCACGACGGCCTCCAGAGGCCTCGGGAGCTTCGAACTCAGGAGCAGCGGATTGCGTCGGCCCCTCAACATCCACCTCGGAGCGAGAGTTCCGGGCTCCCGAAGATGACGCCTCAGGAACAGCGGGCGGCTTCGACACCTCGGCACCTGCGCCTCCGGCCTACGGTGGTGCTTTCCCCCTGCGTCCACTCTTGGGGCAAGTTCGGCATTGGCGACAAGGAGGGGAACCACAGTGACGGGGTTCTGATGGGACTCCTCAAGGCCAACCGGACGCAGCCCCCATTCGTCAAAAGGGGGCATCTGCCGCGCGAACTCCACCCTGTTTGAGCAACAGTACAAGAGACATTCTTCCGGTGGAAAATCGGCTGGAGAGGGGTCGCCTGCCAGGACCTCGAGCACCATGCTTCGTGCCTCGAGCGGAAGCTATGACTCCTAAAGGCTCATGCGATCCGGGCCGACAAATAAGGCCCACATCGACTGAGAATGGTGCCGGAGTGGGGCGACACGGCGTGGGAGGAACTTCTTCATCACCATGGGTGCGGTCAAGCCAAGATCTTTCAACCTCTTCCGCCGGAGCCAGATGAAGGCAAGGTGGGGGCTCGTAAGCTTCTTGTGAGCCGAGTCGGAGCTGTGGACGGCGGGCGCAGACGGAGGCAAGAGCAAAGGGCTGAGCACTCCGACATCCACATACACGCATCGCATCCGGACCCCGCTCGTAGACGGTGGTAGTTCAAAGTCAATCCCTGAGCTGTCCGTCGCCGCCACGGCCTGGAAGCTCAGACTCCCCAAGCATTGCTGGGGGTCGGTCAGGTGCAGCGAGAAGAAATGGCGCAGAAGGGCCATGGAGGGGGCAATGCCCACCATGGCCTCGCAGACAAAGGCAAAGATGGCAAGAAGAGCGACAGATTGGGGATCTAGGTGCAGGAGATGAATCTGGTAATGGGAAAGCACGGCATTGAAGAAGGCGGAGAAGGGGGGGACCAGACCGGCCCATAGGGCGTCGATGAAGAACTGGACCTCGATGGCTGTTCTGTCGATAGAAGCTCGGGATGCAGGCCAGGTCGCCGTCCCTCCCCATTCGTTGAAGCTGGTGGCGAGCGCAAGGCGGACCTTGTCCATGGCCTGCTCATTGAGCACCCGCGATCGGCCGATAGCGGGCTCGACAGCCAAAGGCGGGCTGGCTGAGGACATTGGCTTCTTCCCTTTCTCCATCCGATTCGGCGGCATGGCGATGGAGAGGACTGAGCTCAGGTCCGATGGAGAGGAGTGATGACCCACAAGTATAGGGGATTTATCGTAGTCCTTTCGATAAGTAAGAGTGTCGAACCCAACGAGGAGTAGAAGGAAATGATAAGCGGGTTTCAGCAAGGTATTCTCTGCAAGTACTGAAATAAGTGGTAACAGATAGTTTTGTGATAAGATAATTTGTAACGAGCAACAAGTAACAAAAGTAAATAAAGTGCAGCAAGGTGGCCCAATCCTTTTTGTAGCAAAGGACAAGCCTGGACAACTCTTATATAAGGAAAAGTGCTCCCGAGGACACATGGGAATATCGTCAAGCTAGTTTTCATCATGTTCATATGATTCGCGTTTGATACTTTGATAATTTGACATGTGGGTGGACCGGTGCTTGGGTGCTGTTCTTACTTGAACAAGCATCACACTTATGATTAACCTCTATTTCAAGCATCCGCAACTACAACAAAAGTATTAAGGTAAACCTAACCATAGCATGAAACATATGGATCCAAATCAGCCCCTTACGAAGCAATGCATAAACTAGGGTTTAAGCTTCTGTCACTCTAGCAACCCATCATCTACTTATTACTTTCCAATGCCTTCCTCTAGGCCCAAATAATGGTGAAGTGTTATGTAGTCGACGTTCACATAACACCACTAGAGGCTAGACAACATACATCTCATCAAAATATCGAACGAATACCAAATTCACATGAATACTAATAGCAAGACTTCTCCCTTGTCCTCAGGAACAAACGTAACTACTCACAAAGCATATTCATGTTCATAATCAGAGGGGTAATATTATGCATAAAGGATCTGAATATATGATCTTCCACCAATTAAACCAACTAGCATCAACTACAAGGAGTAATTAACACTACTAGCAACCTACTAGCACCAATCCCGGACTTGGAGACAAGAATTGGATAGAAGAGATGAACTAGGGTTTTCAGAGGAGATGGTGCTGATGAAGATGTTGATGGAGATTGCCCTCTCCCGGTGAGAGGAGCGTTGGTGATGACGATGGTGATGATTTCCCCCTCCGGGAGGGAAGTTTCCCTGGTAGAACAGCTTTGCCGGAGCCCTAGATTGGTTCCACCAAGGTTCCGCCTCATGGCGGCGGAGTTTCGTCCCGAAAGGTTGCTTCTTATTTTTTCTCGATGAAATACTTCATATAGCAGAAGATGGTCATCGGAGAGCCACCAGGGGCCCACGAGGTAGGGGGCGCACCCTAGGGGGGGGGGGGCGCCCCCCACCCTCGTGGAAAGGGTGTGGCCCCCCTGGTCTTCATCTTTGGCGAGGATTTTTCATTATTTATTATAAGGTATTCCGTGGAGTTTCAAGATTTTTGGAGTTGTGCAGAATAGGTCTCTGTCGGTGTCAAAACCGGCGGATCTCGGGTGGGGGGTCCTGAACTGTGCGTCTAGGCCGGATGGTAACAGGAGGCAAGGGACACGAAGTTTTACCCAGGTTCGGGCCCTCTTGATGGAGGTAAAACCCTACGTCCTACTTGATTTATATTGATGATATGGGTAGTACAAGAGTGGATCTACCACAAGATCGGAGAGGCTAAACCCTAGATGCTAGCCTATGGTATGATTGTTGTTCTGTATGTTGTCCTATGGACTAAAACCCTCCGGTTTATATAGACACCGGAGAGGGTTAGGGTTACACAAAGTCGGTTACAATGGTAGGAGATCTACATATTCGTATCGCCAAGCTTGCCTTCCACGCCAAGGAAAGTCCCTTCCGGACACGGGACGAAGTCTTCAATCTTGTATCTTCATAGTCCAGGAGTCCGGCTGAAGGTATAGTCCGGCCATCCGGACACCCCCTAATCCAGGACTCCCTCAGTAGCCCCTGAACCAGGGTTCAATGATGACGAGTCCGGCGTGCAGTTTGTCTTCGGCATTGCAAGGCGGGTTCCTCCTCCAAGTACTTCATAGAAGATTTTGAACACAAAGATAGTGTCCGGCTCTGCAAAATAAGTTTCCACATATTTCCATAGAGAGAATAATATTTTCACAACTCTAATCTGCTGACGTATTCTGTAGTGTGACGCACCACAGCCAAGCCTTTATTCGAATCGTTTTATTATCCCACCTCATCGCGTCATGCGAGGCGGTTTCCTTGGCACATCTTGTCGAAGCAGAGATCGTGTCCCCTTATTCCGGGATTCTCATCAATACGAGCGTGGGTAACCCAACTGCACCATTGATTATGGCGCTTGGGGATAAGCGAGTTTTACCAGGCTGGTGGGGACACATAGTTGCGTCCACCCATATAAGGGGATAAGGATCCACCTTTTCACCTACGCCTTCTTCCTCCTTTGCCTATCCATTCTTGCGCACCCGAGCTCCAGCGCCCAAGTCCGCACTCCCCACCTCAACCTTCTCCAGCCATGTCCGGAGCGGGAGGCAAGTGGATGGTCTCCTCCGTTACGGAGGGACACATCAAAAGACTAAGGAAGGCCGGATACTTGTCTAACGACATTGCGCACAGGCTTCCTGAAGAGGGGCAGCTCATCCCCACCCCTAGGCCCCATGAGAGGGTGGTGTTCCTCCCCCATTTCCTCTGCGGACTGGGCTTCCCTCTCCACCCATTTGTCCGGGGGTTCATGTTATACTATGGCCTAGATTTCCATGATCTGGCCCCGAACTTTGTCCTCAACATCTCGGCGTTTATCATCGTGTGCGAGGCTTTCCTCCGCATCCGCCCCCATTTCGGCCTATGGCTCAAGACTTTCAATGTCAAGCCGAAGGTGGTGCGCGGCAACCAGGCGGAGTGCGGAGGCGCCATGGTGGGCAAGATGCCCAACGTCTTATGGCTCGAGGGCTCCTTTGTGGAGACCCTGAAGGGGTGGCAATCAGGGTGGTTTTACATCACCAAGCCGCGCGACCCTGAATGGGTCGCAGCCCCCGAGTTCCGATCCGGACCCCCTATGCGGCTCACCTCCTGGAAGGAGACGGGCCTGTCATGGGGTAAAAAGGGAGAGCTGACCGGACTCCAAACATGCGTCCAAACCCTGGTGGACAAGAAGCTCAAACTTGTCAACGTAGTCCAGGTTATGCTCATCTGTCGGATCCTCCCGTGTCAACAACGGGCTTTCAACCTGTGGGAGTTCGACCCGGCGCGGCACCGAACTCTGAGCAGGCTCTTCGACACGACGTACAAAGATTCCCACAGGTGCTTTTCAAGGGCGCCGAGGCCCCCGCATCTGCTACCGAGGATCGCGGATTCAGTACGCAGCGTCATGCTCATGCGGTGAGCTGTTTTTACCTTTTACAGGGTATCAGTTTTTCATAGTTTTACCTTTGACAGGATTGGCAGGAGACGTCCGGACAGATCAACTGTCCGGCTCCTTTGCCCGAAGGCCCAGCGGACGCTCGTTTGGCGAAGCTGCTGGTTCCGGCACCCCATGTGGTGCCGGAGAAGAAGGCCAAGAAGAAGGCCACGGGGACTCGAAAGAGTGCCCGGCGCCTGGAGGTGTCAGATCCCTCATCCGACGACTCCAAGACGCAGTTCTCCCATGAAGACGAGGAGGAGGAAGAAGAGGCCCCTCCCCCTCCAGCGGGGGAAGGGTAGAAAAGGAAGGCCGCCCCAACTGGAGAGGCCGAAGGGTCCAAGAAGGGGAAAACCCTTCCTCCGGACTACTCCATCGATGCCGACGATGGCGAAGGGGAGTGGCCGCTCAGCGCCAAGCCCCTGGCTAAATCGTAAGTATCCGGATACCAGACTAATTCATAGTATTCCTTTATTGCACAACTTTCCCTTATGTCGAATATGTTTATGCATCCCACCCAAAGACTGGCTCGACGCATCGTCGAGCGGTTCACTAGACTCGTCAGATGTGAATGCGCTTCCGACGGCTTCCTCCCCCCCGTCCTACGGACGACACCGAAGTGTTGTCCCAACAGGTTCCAAGCCAGGAGGAGGTGGTCCTGGAGGCGCCGCAAGGCGACCTCCCGGACCCCAGGAGTGAAGGGGATAGAACCCCCCAGGGCTCCAAGTCCGGCTCTAGGCCGGACACCGCTCCGGAACCTTCAAAGGTTCCAGAGTCCGGCGGGCGACCTCCTTCCAAGAGGAGCAAGCCCACCGTGCCGGTGACCCCCGTCCAACCGGAGGCGCCGGACAATCTGTTGGAGGTGCTCGAAGGCGCCTCCATCAACGAGGAGCACCGCACCATTATGAGTGCGGTGGTCCATAAGGTTCAGTCCGCCAAGAGCGGACTGACTGAAGCTTGTACTAGCCTTTTAACAGGCTTCGAGGTAAGTAAAGAATGTGTAAATAATATTACCGCATAGACAGTAGCCCCTGATGCTCTGTTTGGCGTTCGGGAAGAAAAGCCGAATAGAGGATCAAATAAAATTCGCAGGAGTCTAACAAAAAGGAGTCAATACGCGTATGCAAGCTTCTCTGCTGGCATCCGCCGCACTGACTGCAGAAGTGGTCATGCTAAAGCAGAACCTCGAGCAGTCCGAGCAAGAGCTCGGGCGTGCCAAGAAGCAGCTCGAGGACAAGGAAGGTAAGAAATACCTTGTTTAAATATATATATATATATAAAGGTGCAATTGCAAAAAATGACAGGATTATCGTGGCTATTGTAGGGGCAACGTCTGAGGTGGCGACCCTTAAGCAAGCGCTGCTCGAGGCCAAGAAGAGGGCTGCCAAGGAGCGCACCGAGCGGGAGAAGTATGAGGCCGAGGTTGGCAAGGTGCGGCAGGAGCTCCAGGCACTCATGGAAAAACATGAGAGTTTGGAGCTTGACTCAAAGACGCGAGCGTCCGAGCCAGCGGTGGCTATTGAAAATGCCAAGTCTGCCAAGGCCGAATCCCAGAAGACCCTCCAGGAGTTGGATGAGGTGAAAAAGATAGCGGCGGGTAAGGCATTCTTTATGCAAAGCAAACACGTAAACGTATGTTACTTGTTACTTACCCGAATCCGGAGCTCTCCAGGAGCATTCACAGATCTTCCCAATAGCATGTCCGATGCTGCCGCATTCTATCATGCCGAGGAGGGCAGCTCGACGGAGAAGGTGTTCTGGTCTCAGTATGCTGAGGCCGGACACCCCGTGCCCCTGAGCGACCAGCTGAAGCAACTGGTCGAGCTCCACAAGGCGGCCGAACAGGCCATGAAGGGCCTCATAGTTCGGCTGTGGCCTGGAGAGGCTCTGCCTGGGAGCTATTTCGGGCTGGTGCGGCGGCTGGTGGGGGCTTGTCCAAGGCTCGAAGTCATCAAGTGCTCCATCTGCATTGAAGGTGCCCGTAGGGCCCTTGCCCGTGCTAAGGTGCGTTGGGGCAAGCTAGATGTTGAGAAGCTTGTGAAGGACGGGCCACCGCCGGGGAAGGAGCATCGCAAGCCCGAGAATTATTATAAGGATGTTCTGAAGGGTGCCTGCCTTGTGGCCAATGAGTGTTCCAGGGATGTAATTTTTGAGTAAAACTCGCTCGTTTTGTCCTGTGCGCTTAAAACTTGTTCATATGCGCTAAGCAATGCTGTTAGAATTTAAAATATTACCTTCTGTGCGGCTGTTTATCAATTCTGAGAGATGGTGAGTCGTCGGCTTCTGCCCCCGTGCCGCTAGTGCTGGGGTGTTTGGGGATAAACCTGAGCGCTCTTTTTCCCATGTTTGGGTCCTTCGAGGGAGGCGCTCAGCACAGCGAACAAGGCAATCAGACTATAATGCTTGAACACTCTCACTTAGCCATAGAATTCTATAATTTTAAATTTCGGCGAAGCCCCTGGTATTCGGAAGACCGAGTTCGGGGCGCTATCCACGCCTTGGCCGGACAGAGCCGACTCCTCGCTCTAAGCGGCATAAGTCTTTAGGGACTCGAAAAACCTCTCAAATAGCGACCAGCTCTCGCTTCATCATGACAGTCAGTTTTAGCTTTCTCTACTGAGGTGCTCGACCCAGCTCAACTAGGGCACACTCGTAGTAGTTCTCCTAGTGCTACCTTAGCCGATATAGCGGAACGTAAGGCACCAAAACATAGGAGCCAGGCAAACCCAACTATTGACCCAAGACATGATTCGGAGCCGATGCATATAATGCTATAAGTTCGGGGTGCCGCACTTGTTAAAGTGTTCGGACTTCTCACACCATATTGAGGGGTACTAAAGCCCCTGGCGTATTTTGGCCGTACCAAAGTGTACGGGTGCAACATGTCGTTAAGGAACATATATTTGGAAAAAAAAGAGTAATGCAAAAATAGACAGAATCTATGCCTTGTTTATTAAAAAGGGTTGCGATCGAAGCAGAACGATACAAATAATGCGATAAGCAAAAGGTTGGACTATTTAACATGTCTGTTCCAGGGGCAGGCTGCAGAATGGTAAGCGAAATAGGTATACTGCTCGTGATAGAGACCACCTGGGAGTTCCGTAATGCGGCATGGCTTGTCTGCTTCCCTGGTTCTTGCATCGTTTGTGCGGCAATTGAACTGCCGAACAGGCCTTCCGAAGAGTGGAGTCCTGAAAGTAAGAGAAAATTAAAAAATCGGCAGCCCCTGGTGCGGTTTAAGCCGTGTTTCGGGCGTGCCGTGATGGTGCCCCTCCCCCTGCACCCATGGTATTTCTAGAGCGTAGTTATGTATGCGAAGTACTGGTGTCGCATTTTTGCGAGGGCTAGGGTTGGGGCCGCATTGCTATGCCTGCTCGGAACGTGCCAGGCGGTCTTGTTGTAGGTTACTCCGGGCGCGCTTGACGGTGTCCGGACGTTTAATGGCCGGACTAGGGAACTGCCTGGAGAGGCTGCTTTGTACTTCCGTAGCAAGGGCCGCCGTGTGCTCCTCCGTTCGGAGACAACGTTCGGTGTTTCCATTGACCATAATTACTCCTCGAGGGCCTGGCATCTTGAGCTTAAGGTATGCGTAGTGCGGTACCGCATTGAACTTGGCAAATGCGGTTCGCCCGAGCAGTGCGTGATAGCCACTACGGAATGGGACTATGTCGAAGATTAGCTCCTCGCTTCGGAAATTATCTGGAGATCTGAAGACCACTTCAAGTGTGACTGAGCCTGTACAGTTGGCCTCTACACCTGGTATTACGCCTTTAAAGGTCGTTTTGGTGGGCTTAATCCTTGAGGGATCTATGCCCATTTTCCGCACTGTATCCTGGTAAAGCAGGTTCAGACTGCTGCCGCCGTCCATAAGGACTCTAGTGAGATGAAATCCGTCAATGATTGGGTCTAGAACCAATGCGGTGAATCCGCCATGACGGGTGCTAGTGGGATGGTCCCTTCGGTCAAAGGTGATTGGGCAGGAGGACCATGGGTTGAACTTTGGGGCGACTGGCTCTACCGCGTATACGTCCCTTAACGCGCGCTTCCGCTCCCTCTTAGGGATGTGGGTTGCGTATATCATGTTCACCGTCCGCACTTGTGGGGGAAAACCCTTCTGTCCACTGTTGTTCGGCGGCCGGGGCTCTTCGTCGTCATCGCTATGCAGCCCCTTGTCTGTATTTTCGGCATTTAACTTGCCTGCCTGCTTGAACACCCAACAATCCCTGTTGGTGTGATTGGCCGGCTTTTCGGGGGTGCCATGTATCTGGCACAAGCGGTCGAGTATTCGGTCCAAACTGGATGGGCCCCTAGTTGTTGTAGGGGAGGCTATTTATAGCCTAGGGAGCAGCCCGACATGATAAGAAATAAATGCCCTTCAATGATATGACCATTAGGTGGGTAGATATTTTGGGACAGCTGGCGCATAGCACAACAACGGTCGAAAATTTGACTATCAAATTCCTTAGGGCTATCATGTTCCTCACTTGTAGGCAATCCGCACTGGCGAATTCCTAACTCCTCAGTCAGAACAAATTCCTCAGAGACCAGAAGAACTTTGGCTCTGTCACTGAAGAAATTGACTAAACTGTATAAGATTTCCAATGGCTTCAATCGAAGGGATTGGTAGGTGTAGGATTTCGAGATGAGCATCACTTGGAAACTTTTCCTTAGTTTTTCCTCAACCCCCTTTAATATTTTGGTGTTTCCTATGACTCAAGAAAGATAAAATGAAACTAAGAAAGCAAAAGTCTTCACGCTTCATATTCCCCGCATAAATATCAAGTCTTCAGGATCACGCCAATTTCTTCACTGTCAAATTCTTCAGAAAGCCAAAGTCTTCAGTTGAAGACATTAATTTTTAGGGGTCGACTTTCTATGTAAATATCAAACTCCTCATAGACTTATGGACCTGTGTACAATGACAAACGCATTAGTCCCTTAACCTATAAGTGTTCAATACACCAAAATCACTAAGGGGCACTAGATGCACTTACAGAGGCCGTTGCTGCTGCATGAATAGGACCGGGGGTGTGGAGGGCTGGATGAACAGGGCCCCGTGGAGGGCTGGTTGAACAGTAGCCGGTGGAGGGTTTGTTGAAGAGTAGCCGGTGGAGGGCTGGATAAATAGTACCCCATGGAGGGGTGGTTGAACAGAACCCCGTGGAGAGGGCTGGTTGAACAGCAGCCGGTGGAGGAGCGGTGGAGGCTGGATGAATAGGAGCCTGTGGATGAACAATCGTAGGTGGACACTGGAAGAGGTCGACAGTGGAAGAACAGTAGCCCATGGAGGCTGGAGGAGGTCGACGGTGGAGATGAACAGTATCCCATGGATTCCCGTTTTGTGGTACGCCACACCCCTCCCGATGAACAGGACCCCCGTTTCGACCGTAGCACTCCAACACAAGTCTGTTTCCTCTGTTTTGTGATACGCCACACCCCTCCCGATCAATAGGACCCCATTTCGATCGTAGGAGCTCCAAGAGAAGTCTGTTTCCTCCATTTTGCGGTACGCCATACTTCTCCCGATGAACAGGATCCCGTTTCAACAGTGGCCGGTCGGACACAAGGCCATTTCCTCCGTTCTGCGTTACACAAGGCCTCATTTCAATCGGCTGTTCCGTTCAGCCCGGCTGGCTCATGATGAACACCACATATTCCGTTGCCTCCCGATGAACATGATGCATTCCGTTGCCTCCCCATGAACACGACGACGACGCAGTTTCTCCGTTCCGACCCAGCCATGTACACGAGCCCTGGCCGTACATATACATGAGTAGGCGTTCGAGACCGCGCCCGTATGTATGTACATGGCCATATTTACTTTCTTGCACCCTGGTTGTCCGTATGTGTACATGCTATGAGCGCGCCTCTACTACGACACGTGCCCTTCCTTACACGGCCACAGTTCATCGCTGCAGCCTACAGATAGACCGATCGTATCTACGTACATGTTCGCGACCAGAATGACAACGCTACATACGCTTTGACCAGGTGGGTCCCGACTGTCAGGCACCTCCTTGCGTGCGAAGATGTAGCTGGTGGGTCCTAGCAGTCACGGGGCGAATCACGTTTTTTGCCCGTAATATGGACGCACTTCCTTGCGTGCGAAGATGTAGCTGGTGGGTCCCAACAGTCAGGGGGAAACGTTATTTCATGAAATACAGTGGCCCGTCTGGTGGGTCCCTGCTATCAGGTGGAGGAATCATTATTTTCCGCATAATAAGGAGGCACTTCCTTGCTGCGGCCGTGGACCTAGCTGTCAGCCTCTCCACGTACAGTACTCTTCCGATGGAAGTCGCTCCTTGACCACATTCACCATGCTGTGGCGAGAGCACCAGGGCGGTGGACGACGGCGAGGCCTAGGAAGGGGACGACGCGGAGCCGGGGAAGATGTGGATGTGGATGCCCACGCGTAGGGGAGTACATGGGTTGATTGCTTCGGCTGCGGTGTGAGGCTGTCGTCGCCGGAGAATAATAGGAGGTGTAGGTGAGTATAGAGGGATGGCATGGGCAGCGGTGGCAGCACAGCCGGACACGGTAGGCAAGAGCATGCGACACGACCGGCGCTGGTTTGGGCGGTTGGAGGAAGAAGACCAGAGGTTGAAGAAGCACGACGGCCGTTGGATGGACATCGTACGGTCACTGCAGCTAGAATCGTTTATATTGACTAAGTTGACAAAGCCCTTGGTACGCGTCAACTTAGTAGACCCACAGGCCAGCCTCCAAAACGGTGCGCCCTAGATGTCAGGGGGAGGAATCATTTTTTGGGCAACTGAAGCAACAATATCTGAGATTGAAGAAGAAACACGACATCTGTTGGATGGACATCCAACAGCCTCTTCTGCTAGAACCGTGTGTTGACTATAAGTTGACAAAGCCTTGCATACGCATCAACTTAGTTTTTGTTTTTTTAGGGGACGCGTCAACTTAGTAGTCCCAGAAGTGTGTGGCAGAGAACATATAGCCCATTTGCAATTTGTAAGATTGTACAACCCATTTTTGAATTCTAATGGAATTTACTACATCCCATTTGCGATTTGTAAGAATGTATAGCCCATTTCTGAATTCTAATGGAATTTACTACATCCCATTTACATTTTGTTAAAAGTACAGCCCATTTTCTAGCTAGGACAACGATTAATAATTTCAACCAACCGCTCAAAACAGAATTCAATAAAATTTCCCACATTTCGATGGGATCCCAAATATTTTTATCCCGAAATTTCTAGTCAAATTAAATATAATTTCAAAATAAATTTGTATTACATAAAATCCAATGAAATATTGCGCACGCAACAAGTAATGAAATTGAAAATTTCAATTCCAAAAATGATATATTATTTAAACTAATTACGTCTTTGGTGCATTTTTTATATTTACTGCCCAGTTTTTATAATTACATCCCATTTATTATTTCTTAAAGCCCATTTTCTTGTTGATACTAATGCATCCCTCGGAAAGATTTGCAGCCCATCGGGGCGGAGAATAACAAGTTGACCCAGATTGTGTACAACTGTCGGCCCAGTTGCATTGCTGATGTTGAAAAAAGGCATGTGTAGTACATCACAACCTTACATGGCTACTCAGCCCACATTAAGTGACGCCGGAAAGGCCCAAACAAGGATTCTATACAACTTTTTGACGTCACTGAGCTCAATTAACAACTTAAGAAAAAAGTTAGTGTACAGTGGAACCTAATTAAAAGATGTCACGAGCGAAGAAATAATTCAACGGGTCCCACTTGTGCTTGTCTGCATGTGTGTTTGTGTGTGTGTGTGAGAGAGAGAGAGACCCATCGGTCGATGCTTGTAAATACATGTTTCAGCCATACGCATTGATGATGCTCAGTAAAAACATATATAGTTGACACAATCATATAGAACATCATAGCACACTGAACTTGCATACAAATATTTCACGCAGGTGGCACAATCAGGGTGGAAGCAGTGGATCACTACGGGTTGGGCTATGTTGAAACCAATGGACTCATACATAACGGTTCATAATCTTTATCAATGACAGGGACATATCTTGAATGCTGTGCAAAGAAACAGACAGACAACACAATATATAAGTTCTGCTAGAACATTAAGTTGACGTACTACCCTTTCTAAAAAAGTCCAGGTAAAAAAATAGAACATGTCACAATCAAATGTACTGGCACATTAGTGCTTCACACCTATAGCACGGACCTATAGCACGGATTTAATTAGAGCACATCCAGGCAGCCAACCCTGCCTCTTCTAGCAAAGAAGCAGTGGCCTCGACCGCACGATGGAGTAGGCCCTGTGCCATCCATCGTTCCAAGCAACACGGCGAAAGTCTGATGCTGACTCATGTAATGGACGTCATCGACGGACCCGGGCACCAGCGGCGGGGCAGGACTTCGATTGATGGATTGACCACTTCTTTGACATGCACGAACACTCTATTCAGGTACACCCCTAACGTGGTCCGCGGTGGCCTTGGTGATCACGAATAGTACAACCCCAGTTCCTGCAATGGTATCTCAACACCAATCACCTTCAGTATGGTGGACGACTTCTTCATCCATGCCATAACCGTCAGAGCCTAGCTGTCTGGAGGAACAAACATACTTACGAGCTCACCTCCAAGGTCATTGATAGGCTCATTCATGGACTCGCTGTTCCAAGCATGTTGAGGCATGCCGTGGAAGGTAAGCTTTGTTAAAAAATGAAGCTCAGAGGGCACCAAGCCCCATCCTGGGTGCCACCAATCAAAGGTCACCAGCGCACTATTGCAGAACAAATGTCAGGAAGATTTGAACACACGACTGCAGTCGAAAGTTTTCCGAAACCTAACGAAGAAATCATCCGGTGGTGGACAGACTTCGACGAGCAAGTCACTTATTTGGATGTCGTGCACAATGCCAAGAGCTTTGACAAGCTCGTCTAGCGAGACGGGAGGCTGGCCGTTGATGGTTACCATCAGCACTTTGCTGGCAAACTGGTCGTCAAGCGCCGCCATGTCACTATTGAGCGACAACACGCAGCGCCCGAAGGCAGGACGGACCTCAGGATCTTCGGGTCAGAGATCTGCGTTGACTGGTGACATGATAGTGCGCTTGAGTACACGGAGTACAGGAGGGGGATTTGGGGAACTGGAGTAGGAATCGAGATTCCATAGGTTGGGGAGGGGAGGGAGGTTGGGAATGAAAATGTAGCATGGATTTCGAACACGCGCCAATATGCTCTCGGGGCGCAAGCGCACGAAAACAGCGGTGGCGCCCACATGTCGGCGTGCAAGTGTCCCAATTCTTTCTTTTTTTCAGAGCCCGATGTTTTTTAGGATCTTTTGAGAGCCCGGCCTGAGAGTCATAATTGAAATGTTTGGCATTGCGTTACTACTCGGCCCATATTCAACGACACCTCACTGGCCCAAACAAGTGTACATCATCGAAAAGACACTGAGCTCAAATTATAACTTGAAAAAAGGAGATATACTCTGAACACTGGATAATGGTGATGCTGTCATTTAGCCCACTTGCAGGTCGAGACAATAAACAGTTCGGAACAATGATATATACAACATTCAAACACTAAGAAGTGGCTACTACTGAAATAAACAGCAAGACATGATAGTTCATAAGAAGTCTTGCTACACCACCAAAACGCACCCATCTGCAGCGCTCAGACTCTCGTTATCTAGACGAGAATGACATTCTAAATCGAGGCAACTATTACATAGTAAGAGTGACATAGACGAGGATGACCAAATGACAAGGAAAATGCATAACAAAAAAGAGGACTACCCATCCAGAACAAGAAGCAAAGACAACAAGTCATTCAAAGAGGGATGATCCAACACCATCATAATTTGCAGCCCCGCTTCATCCTCACCTTCTTTTGGCTGCAGGCTATATCAATGTCTTCCTAAATGTTTGATTATTCATGGGTACAAATTGGCTGTAATGACATGGTCACAATCGCATGAATTAACTCATTCCAATATAGCTAATTTACAGCGTCTCTGATACATTGCCATAGTTCTACTCTAATTCTGCTCAAACAGGGATATGCCAATCATCACAAAAAGTTCAAACAGTCTCATGGCATCATCACTAACATCGGGCGAAATAAACTTACACGTGCCGTCCCAGCAATACGTGGTGCCATCTCCTTTGTCGATCGCGTAGATGATGCCATTGTGTTCAATAGCATCACAGAAGTGTGTATCAACTTTGACGATGATCCACTATGAGTTGAGTTGTCTCCACCTAAAGAAGGCACCTGCGTAAAGATAGGCGAGTCCGCTGTCGAACAAGGCAATTAGCTTGAAGTCTGCATAATCTGCATGTCGTGTGGGCACTTGGCAGATTACCATATTCTACCAAATAAGGTCCGTCCAACTGACGTGGTAATCTAGATGACTTGGACCACGATGGTAAAACTCTATATAATCCAATAGAGGAAGGATAATCTCATGGGAGGTCTGGAAGTTCACGAGAACCAACTTTTTCCCATCTTCTCTGACGGCAGCCATCCAGTGGGAGTTCATGCCGACCCAGTACATACCTGCCAAGAAGTTTTGGGCAATGGTGATCAGATCGAAGTTGAGAGAAAATGATGTACAATGACCCACAACATACATGCAAAGAACTTTTGGCTAATGGAGATCGGATTGAAGTCGTGGGGCATCATGTACACCTCCGTATCATGGTGAGCTAATCTAGCAAGACCAAATAACAGCAAGCAGGGTGTCTTGAAAAGCTTAGGCCTTGCTTCGATGATGGCCGAGTGCATGTCCCTCGAGCATGTAGCCAACCACAGGGCGCTGAACATATCCATACACAAACAACAAAGGTCGAGGATGTCACTGGGAGATTGCTCCAATCGCGGCTCATATGGATGCAGCGCAGTTCGCGTTCGACCATGGTGGAGTTTGGAAGGTGGGGTTTTTGGGGACTTGATTTACGGGGGAGAAGGCTCTCGGTGCTGGAGCGGCTAGCGAGGGAATAGCGGTACTAGGGGAGGCGAGCGACGCGAGGGTACGTAGGGGCACAGTGAGATAATGAAGAGTGACCTTAGGATCTCCAGCGAGATGGAGATGGAGATGGAGTGGTGCTAGGGGAAAGGGAGATGAGGCGAGGCATTCTATATAGCGGCGGTGACAATGACTGCACAATGCACAAGGTGAGGCGGACTTTGGTAACCCGAACATGCCGCCTGGACTGGTGTCACCTCAGGCGCAGGGTTTTGTCAGTTCATTGTGAGGACCGGATGAATAATATCTTGACTATCAAGTGTAGCACAATTGTACTACTACTACTACTACTAGTAGTAGTAGGAGTAGCAGGAACATGAGTAGTACCGTATAGCGGAAATAGGTCTCCCGTGCTAGCATGCCTTTGGGTTAACTTCATCCTCCAGGTATCATCCATATTGCGAGCAGAACCAAATTCACGTGCATGCGGAAGCGCGAAGAAGGCCTTTTCTTTTTTGAGGATTGTAGGATCGAAAGTATGTCTAGAGGGGGTGATTACACTACTTGACCAAATAAAAATCTAGCCTTTTCCCAATGTTAAGTCTTGGTAGATTTTAGCAACTTAGCACAAGTCAAGCAATTAACCTACACATGCAATTCTAAGTGTATAGCAGTGGAATGTAAAACATTGCACATGAAGGTAAAGGGAGGAGTTTGGAGGGAGCAAATGCAATGTTGACACGGAGATTTTTGGCATGGTTCCGATAGGTGGTGCTACCGTACATCCACGTTGATGGAGACTTCAACCCACGACGGGTAACGGTTGCGCGAGTCCACGGAGGACTCCACCCACGAAGGGTCCATGAAGAAGCAACCTTGTCTATCCCACCATGGCCATCGCCCACGAAGGACTTGCCTCACTTGGATAGATCTTCACAAAGTAGGAGATCTCCTTGCCCTTACCAACTCCTTGGTTTAACTCCACAAACTTGTCGGAGGCTCCCAAGTGACACCTAACCAATCTAGGAGACACCACACTCCAAAAGGTCATAGATGGTGTGTTGATGATGAACACCTTCCTCTTGTGCTTCAAATGATAGTCTCCCCAACACTCAACCCTCTCTCAAAGATTTAAATTTCGTGGAAAGATGATTTGAGTGGAAAGCAACTTGGGGAAGGCTAGAGATCAAGATTCTTATGGTTGGATTGGAATATCTTGGTCTCAACACATGAGTAGGTGGTTATCTCTCAGAAAATGAATGGTAGAAGTGTAAGAACGTTTTGATCACTCTCTCCATGAATGAAGAGTGGGTGGAGGGGTATAAATAGCCTCCACACGAAATCTAACCATTACACACAATTTAACAAACTCAGTGGGACCGAATCATGAAACTCGGTCAGACCGGTTTAGTTCAAAATGTGAACGTTAGGATTTTCAGTGGGACTAACATGTCAACTCGGTGAGACCGATTTCATTAGGGTTAGGGCATAACGTAATCTCGGTGCGACCGATCACATAAACTCGGTAGGACCGATTTATGTAATAGGCAAACAGAGAGTTGGTCAGGCAAACTCGGTGTGACCGAATCGCTCATTTCGGTGAGACCGAAACGTTACGAAAGGGAAACAGAGAGTTTGCATTGCGAACTCGGTGGGACCGATCGCGCATCTTGGTTGGAATGAAACGTTACGTAGGGAAACAGAGAGTTTCCAATCTCATCTCGGTGAGACTGAGATCCCTATCGGTGAGACCGAAATAACTAGGGTTTCTAGCAGTGGCTATGTCAAGTGAACTTGGTGGCGCCGGATAGATAATTTCGTTGGGGCCGAGTTTGACTTCTGGTTTGGGACATATGTGGATATGAGAAAGTGGTTGAGGGCTTTTGGAGCATATTACTAAGCATTTTGAGCAAGCAAGCCATTAAGCAACACCTCATCCCCTTTTAATAGTATTGGCTTTTCCCATGGACTCAATGTGATCTTGGATCACTAAAATGAAAATGTAGAGTCTAGAGCTTGAGCCAATTTGTGTGCTTAGCATTTTGATGGGTCCACATTCCTAATCCATGCCATGCCAATCACTGAACTTCCTGAGATGATCATCTTGAAATAGCATTAGTTCAATGGGCTATATGTTGTTAGGAATTACCAAAACCACCCAGGGATAGTTGCACTTTCAATGATAAATGCATATTACTTAATTACAGAATGTTGTGTCTCCCGCACACATGCCAATATCCATCCGAACCAGCTACAACATGTCTGTTTGCGTAGGTCCCACCTGTCAGGAGGGGTGCATAAATAAAAAGGAATCACAAAATGTCTCTCCATGGTGATTCGAAAGAGTGACCTCAATTAGCCAGTGGCACATGTAGCTCTAGAAGGATGGCACGTACATGGACATGTACCACTCCTCAGTCTACCTGCGTAGCCTTTTCGTTTAGTCTACCTAGCCATCTAATCAACTGCCCGCAGGCCACTTCTCCCATTTACTTCTACATCGGGAACCGATTTTCCTCGGCTTCTTCACTACTCCTTCATCTTCATTTGCATCCAAACCACACTGCATTCACATTGTTTTAACCTCTTCACATCCTCCTGGAGTAATTATGAAGCCCCTTTAAATAATCATCTTCTTCAGTTAGACTAGCCATCTAATCCTAATTCTCCAAACCCATGCCCTCAGGTCTAGCGGTTCCGAATGGCAAAAGAGATCGAGATGCAGGATTTTAGCACCTAACATGTCCTCGTCGAAGGCTCGTTGAGCATAGTTGTCACAGTCACGGACCACCCAAGGGTCTCAACGCAGAGTACACATAGCGTGCCACTAGGAAGATCCAACGCGCTGCCGTCCTTCAACTGTGCCTCGAAGATGATGTTTTGGTGTACCACATCATACACGCGGCCTCCATACCAGGTGAGCTTCATGATTTCTTGTCTCGGCGGGACATATAATTCTATGCGGCGGCCATCGCAGGGGACAAGCAGAAGTTGGATCCCTACAACCTTGATTTGAAAAGCACCGCTGACGTACAAACCAAAAAAAAATTCTGTAGAAGATTTTGATAAACCGACACCATCCCTATTTGACGTAGCAAATTTTGTTCTTGGAACAAATATTCAGAAGAGTGATGAGACACTAGCAATAAAGACGTCTGGATGGGAGAATTATCCCTTGACTTACGAGAGGATAAAATATGCTGCCCTCGATGCCCGTGTGAGTTTTGAGATAGCTGCAAGGTCCACGGAGCTTTTTGCGAAGCCGTCTTCCATAGAAAATGAGAAGAAGAAGAAGAAGAAGAAGAAGAAGAAGTAGAAGAAGTAGAAGAAGAAGAAGCTGCACCAGCAGCACGGCATTGTGGATGGATGAACTATTTCCTCTCTTGTAAAAAAATTATTCCCTCTATGTGTATATTGATATAGATGGACTATTTCGATGGTGTGTGTGTGTCTTTGAAACAAGTAGTAGTGTGGGTCCGCTTGACTATAAGGACTATTTATCCCCCTAGCTTTCTCTACTACTACTCCTTCTAATGAACGGTATGCAATGCATGTGTCCGTAGACATGACAACTTGTCCATGGAAGTTCAACTATGGCAACCATCACATTTCATCCACTGCCCCTCATGATTCCCACGACGTCACTCCAACCCACAGCACCACATCCCCCGACATGCGCCTCACCCGTCTCGGCCGCACCGGCCCTCTGCCTTTGTGTGCTTGACATGTGGGCCACCTGAAACGCGGCGAGCGTCAAGTTTCTACCACAGCCACACATGATTCCCATGACGTCGCTCGAACCCATCACACCACACGTCCCCCGACCTGCGGCTCACCCCTCTCGGACCCACTGCCCCTCTACCTTCGGGATAATTACATGTGGACCAGCCACCTATCGGGTCCACATGTTATTGACTCAAAGGCAGGTGTAGTAAGGCGCTGAAGCTCAGTCCCGAGGGCCCCGAGAGGGAAATGTAACTCTTGCGCCAGGCCTTGTGGTGCTACCGCTACACCAACTCGTGCCAAACTCGAGATTTGTTTCTTTACTATACATGCATGCAACGATTTAATGGACATTGTAATCTCAACATGTGATGCGGAGCTCTAAATTTGAATTTGAAAGTTATAAAACAAAAAAAATTCAAAACAAATAAACTGGGAGAGAGGGAGTATACCATAGGATGTGTCCCATACAAAACAAGTCCCCTGGTTTGTCACCGTGAAGATGCATTTAGAAAGGAGCACAGCGTCTTCGTACTCGTACTGCAACAAATCGGCCGCAGATAGCATGGTCCACCTTTCACCGCCATGTGCAAGGTTCGTGCTATATTATTCAATCTCACCGTGGTTCCATCGTACCAATTCAGGCGGTGGCCCATTGCATGGCTGATCCCAATGTTGGACAAAGGTTCTACGGGAATGGCGTCACCATTGTAAATGTTGTGAAAATTGATGTTGGTACCCTCCCGTACATATGCAAGCCAATCTCCACTCGCACCAAGCCTAACCTTTGAAACAGTGAGCAGGGGGAGAATTAGGAAATGGACAGAGAAATAGTCTTTAGAATGCATTTACTATGTGATCAAACTCATCTTACCTTCTCATCGGACAAAATCCGAGTGCCCCTCAACGTCGGCATCTCAGGGGGCATCAACTTCCAATTACGGCCACGACGCGCTGGAGAGACCCCACAGGAAACATCCGCGTGCCTTGCATGTAACATCAAGATGCTTTTGTATGAGTAGTTTATCTTGTGAGAGAAAAAGGATGAACGAGGGAAGGCCTTATTTGCAAATGTGGAGAGGGGTGTGGGTATCTTTTTGCAAAATTGCCATAGTTTTCTTCCTATCCGTCAGATATAAATCGGACGGCCTATATTGCAGGATGGTAGGCTGATACGTCTCCGTCGTATCTACTTTTCCAAACACTTTTGCCCTTATTTTGGACTATAACTTGCATGATTTGAATGGAACTAACCCGGACTGACGCTGTTTTTAGCAGAATTGCCATGGTGTTATTTATGTGCAGAAACAAAAGTTCTAGGAATGACCTGAAACTTCATGGAGATTATTTTTGGGAATAATAATAAATACTGGCAAAATATCAAGACTAGGGGGCCCACACCCTAGCCATGAGGGTGGGGGTGCGCCCCCTACCTCATGGCCCTCCTGGAGCACCTCCGACGTCAACTCCAACTCTATATATTCGTGTTCGGAGAGAAAAAAAATAGAGAGAAGGATTCATCGCGTTTTACGATATGGAGCCCTAAACTCTCTCGGGAGGGCTGATCTGGAGTCCGTTCGGGGCTCCAGAGAGGGGCATCCATCGGCATTGTCATCATCAACCATCCTCTATCACCAATTTCATGATGCTCACCGCCGTGCGTGAGTAATTCCATCGTAGACTTGCTGGACGGTGATGGGTTGGATGAGATTTATCATGTAAACGAGTTAGTTTTGTTACGGTTTGATCCCTAGCATCCACTATGTTCTGAGATTGATGTTGTGATGACTTTGCTATGCTTAGTGCTTGTCACTAGGGCCCGAGTGCCATGATTTCAGATCTGAACCTATTATGTTTTCATGAATATATGTGAGTTCTTGATCCTATCTTGCAAGTCTATAGTCACCTACTATGTGTTATGATCCGGCAACCCCGAAGTGACAATAATCGGGACCACTCCCGGTGATGACCATAGTTTGAGGAGTTCATATATTCGCTATGTGTTAATGATTTGGTCCGGTACTCTATTAAAAGGAGGCCTTAATATCCCTTAGTTTCCACTAGGACCCCGCTACCACGGGAGGGTAGGACAGAAGATGTCATGCAAGTTCTTTTCCATAAGCACATATGACTATATTCGGAATACATGCCTACATTACATTGATGAATTGGAGCTAGTTCTGTGTCACCCTAGGTTATGACTGTTACATGATGAACCACATCTGGCATAATTCTCTATCACCGATCCATTGCCTACGAGCTTTCCATATATTGTTCTTCGTTTATTTACTTTTCCGTTGCTATTGTTACGATCACTACAAAATACTAAAAACATTACTTTTGCTATCGTTACCTTTTGCTACCATTATGACTACTATCATATTACTTTGCTACTAAATACCTTGTTGCAGATATTAAGTTTCCAGGTGTGGTTGAATTGATAACTCAGCTGCTAATACTTGAGAATATTCTTTGGGTCCCCTTGTGTCGAATCAATAAATTTGGGTTGAATAGTCTACCCTTGAAAACTGTTGTGATCCCCTATACTTGTGGGTTATCAAGACTATTTTCCGGCGACGTTGCTGGGAAGCATAGCTCTATTCTTTGAGTCACTTGGGATTTATATCTTCTTATCATTATGAAGAACTTGAAAGATCCAAACCCAAGATTTATCCCTCAACTACGAGGGAGGTAAGGAACTGCCATCTAGCTCTGCACTTCATTCACGTTCTGTTTTGAGTAAGCTTGCGACACCTAAACCTGCTTCTGCTATTAATTCTGATATGTCGCATATTATTGATGATGCCACTTCTGCTATGCATGATACTTATGATGAAACTACTTCTATGCCTGATACTACTATGCCACTCGGTGAATTTCTTAATGAACAACTCGCTAGAGCTAGAGAGAATGAAATTATTGAAACTGATAATATTGATGAAAGTGATTATGAAGGCTCTCCTAATAAATATAAATTACCTGTTGTGCTTGAGGGCTATGTTATGGATGAAGAAACTAAAAGAGACTTTCTTGCTTGCAATGATAGAAGTGATCTTAAGAAATTATTAGCTAAGCTTAAACATAAAACTCTAAATGCTAGAATGAAATATGATCTTGCTTATGCTACTTCACCTATCTTTGTTACTGATAAATATTATGAATTCTCTATTGATCCTGAGATAATTACTTTGGTTGAATCAGATCCTTTTTATGGCTATGAATTTGAAACTGTTGTGGCACATCTTACTAAATTAAATGATATAGCCACCCTGTTCACTAATGATGAGAGAACTCGCTACTTTTATATCCTTAAAATATTTCCATTCTCATTAAAGGGTGATGCTAAGATATGGTTTCATTCTCTTGATCCTGGTTGTGTGCGTAGTCCCCAGGATATGATTTATTACTTCTCCGCTAAATATTTTCATGCTCATAATAAACAAGCTGCCTTAAGGGATATATATAATTTTGTGCAAATTGAAGAAGAGAGTCTCCCACAAGCTTGGGGAAGGCTTCTCCAATTACTTAATGCTTTGCCTGATCATCCTCTTAAGAAAAATGAAATACTTGATATCTTTTATAATGGACTAACCGATGCTTCCAGTGATTACCTGGATAGTTGTGTTGGTTTTGTTTTCAGGGAAAGAACACCGGATGAAGCTGAAATTTTATTAAATAATATGTTGACAAATGAAAATAATTGGACATTTCCTGAGCCAGCCCCTCAGCCTATTCCTAAACCAACTCCGAAGAAAAGGGGTGTTCTATTTCTCAGTCCTGAAGATATGCAAGAGGCAAAGAAATCGATGAAAGAAAAGGGTATTGAAGCTGAAGATGTTAAGAATTTACCTCCAATTGAAGAAATACATGGTCTTAATTTACCGCCTATTGATGAAATACATGGTCTTTATAACCCGACACAGGTAGTAAAGGTAAATTCTATCTATAGATATGATATAGCTGAAATCCCATTCACCAAGTTTGCTAGCCCATGCTTAGACGAGTTTGATAAATTTATCGTTAAGCAAGAAGACTTCAATGCTTATTTTGGTAGAGAATTAAAACGCGGTGCTGATATGCTTGAACACTTGGGTGATTATATGGCTAATTTCAAAGGTGAACTTAAACTTATTAGTAAACATGCTTCTATGGTTACCACTCAAGTAGAACAAGTACTTAAAGCCCAAAATGATGTGCTTAATGAATTGAATAGTAGGAATAAGGACTATGCTATTAGAGTGGCTACTAGAACTGGTAAAATGACCCAGGAACCTTTGTATCCTGAAGGCCACCCTTAGAGAATTGAGCAAGATTCTCAGAGAAATAATATAGATGTACCTAGTCCTTCTAAAACGAAGAAAAAGAAAAATGATAGGACTTTGCATGCTTCTAGTGAACCTGTTATTCAAACACCTGAGAATCCAAATGATATTTCTATTTCTGATGCTGAAACACAATCTGGTAATGAACCTGAAACTAGTGATAATGTTAATGATAATGTTCATGATGATGCTCAACCTAGCAATGATAATGATATAGAAATTGAACCTGCTGTTGATCTTGATAACCCACAATCAAAGAATCAATGTTATGAGAAGAAATACTTTGTTTTTAGGAAGCACGGTAAATAATGAGAACCATGGGTTCAGAAACCCATAACTTTTCCTCCCAAACCATCCAAGAAAAAGGATGATGAGGATTTTGAGGGCTTTGCTGAAATGATTAGACCTATCTTTTTGAGTATGCGATTAACTGATATGCTCAAAATGAATCCTTATGCTAAGTACATGAAAGAAATTGTTACTAATAAAAGAAAGATACAGGAAGCTGAAATTTCCACCATGCTTGCTAATTACACTTTTAAGGGTGGAATACCTAAGAAGTTAGGAGATCTCGTAGTACCCACTATACCATGCTCCATTAAAAGAAATTATGTTAAAACTGCTTTATGTGATCTTGGAGCCGGTGTTAGTGTAATGCCTCTCTCTTTATATCATAGACTTGATTTGAATAAGTTGACACCGACTGAAATATCTTTGCAAATGGCTGATAAATCAACTGCTATACCTGTTGGTATTTTTGAGGATGTGACTGTTGTGGTTGCAAACGTTACTATTTTAACGGACTTTGTTATTCTTGATATTCCCGAGGATGATAGTATGTCTATTATTCTTGGAAGACCCTTTTGGAATACTGCAGGAGCTGTTATTGATTGCACCAAAGGCAATGTCACTTTTCATGTTAATGGTAATGAGCATACGATACACTTTCCGAGGAAACAACCTCAAGTTCATAGTATTACTTCTATTGGAAAAGTTCCATCGATTATTTTTGGAGGTTTTGAATTTCCTCTTCCTACTATCAAGAAGAAATATGATATTCTAATTATTGGGGATGTGCATATCCCCGTTGAGGTAACATAGTGTTATTCGAAATTTCTCCGGTTCCATGTTATGCGAAATGAGTTTGTTAACAAGACTTGATCAACCTTGCTAATGAATTCCTTTTGATGATCATGAGATGGATGAAGTTAGAAAGAACAACCTTGTGTGCCCTCCTTTTACTTTCTGTTATTTATATTAAATAAAGAAAAAATAGTATTTTCTGTCTATTATCTGAATTATACGTGCAATATAAAAACACCCTAAAAATAAAAGTTCTCCGAATGCCCTGAAATTTAAATATGATTTTTCTGGAATATTTGAGAATATTTGGCATTGAGAACACAACAGGGGGCATCCACCTGGCCACGAGGGCGGTGGGCGCGCCCGCTGCCTCGTGGGCCCACGATGGCCCTCCTCCACTTATTCCTGCACCCACACACTCCTTATTCCTCCCACAAACACCATTATCCAGCACAAGCACGAGTTCTAGCCCCTTTTACTACAATTTTCGATCTCCTTGCTTAAGGCACCACTCACAAAACTGCTTTGTGGGATTGTTCCTTGGTATGTGACTCGTCCAATGGTCCAATTAGTTTTTGTTTCTAGTGCTTTATTCATTGCATATTTTTGCTGCTTAGGTGACCCTGTTCTTGAGCTTGCATGTCAAATGTATATGGTTCGAAGTAGTTTTGATGCATGATATAGGCTCTAGGCACTTGTAGGAGTAGTTGCTATCAATTTTGTTGAGTTTGGTTCACTTCTATTTTGAAGTTACTAAAAATTTCAGAAATTTTTCAGAGGAAGAAATATGTTTAGCAAAATGTACCAAGGTGGTTCTTCAAGGAAACAAGGACCCAGGATTGCAATGCGTGATGCTGATGATGAGCCACCAAGGGACGCTCCAGTGCGGCCTTGTGAATGGCCTTCAGAGGACTTCATGGATCGAGCAGGAATTAAGGAAGAATTTAATGCATATTTGTGTAATGCTGATCTTGTGAGCGTCGAGGCAGAAAAGTGCCGTCAGTACCACTATATCACTAGTTCCTTTGTGAGGAGGTTTGAATTTTCATCTTCACGCAATTCTCAAACTGTCATGTTTGATCTTTATGAAAATTCTTATACTATGGACTTAGATGATTTTACCACTGCTTGCAAACTTCCATAATGGGGTAGTACTAATGAACCCTGCAAATCTGAGTTTAGAGATTTTCTTGCTAGTATAACTGTGGGAGAGTCCAGAGATATAACACAAGCTACCATAGGGAGCATTCACTTTCCTGCTATACATTATTTTGCTCTCTTCATAGGTAGATGCATTAATGGTAAAGATGAAGCATGTCACATGTGTGTCCCTGACCTCGGTATTCTTAGGAGTGTTGTGTTAGGAGATAAATCTTATAATTTGGGAGCCATTGTAGCACGTAGGTTGCATCTTAATAGATTTAATGGAGATTTCTTTGGTGGAATTTATGCAACCCGCATAGCTAATTTTCTTGGTATAACCATACGTGAGGATGAAATTGAGTTGCCTCCTGCTTATTTGGATTATGAGGCTATGGTTCGTCATCAGTTTGTTGAGAGGAACGATCAGTTCCTCCAGTACCGACTAATCTTTGACAGACGACACACCTATCACGTCGCTCTCCCTGCTTCTACTTTCTTTGACTTTCAGGCAAAAGGGAGATATTTTATAACCAGAGAGGAGGCGGAAGAGTATAAGAGGAGAGTTGAGATAGCTCGCCTCGAAGCTGCAGCCCATGATGCAATGATTGCTGCATCACAGTACGACCCGAACTATTACTTTGGATATCTTCTAGGCCAGCCGTGGCCATAGACCAACTTAGGCCAAAAGCCTAAGCTTAGGGGAGTACGTATTTCTCACCGACATTACATTCATGTTCACACACTCATTGCTAGATGTCGGTGCTCATACTTTTTCACTGTATTATCCATGCTAGTTTATTTCCTTTTATTGCTTTCTTCTTGTGTGTTTAATAAACCTTAAGAAAAACAAAACAAAAAACATTAGTTGTAGCTTTTAATTAGTTTACTTTCCATGCTTGTAGTAGTAATTAAATAGAAAACCCAAAAAGATTTCTTGTTCTTCTTTGGCTTGTTGGGAGATTTCCCATGTATATAGTTTTATTTCTTTTCTTTTCTTTGGGGGTCGATATGAGAAGATCATGATTAAATTGTTGAAGTGGCTCTTATATGCATTATTGTTGATCTGACAAAAGAGCCCATATTGCATTGTCTTCTCCTGTTTATTGAATGCTTGCAGATTCCATCTTAGTCCAATGCACATGCACTATTATTATTATCCACATCATTCGGTCGTGCAAGTGAAAGGCAATTATGACGATATATGATGAGCTGATTGAGATGGGAGAAGCTGGTATGAACTCGACCTCTCTTGTTTTTGTAAATATGATTAGTTCATCGTTCCTGATTCAGCCTATTATGAATAAACATGTTTGCGATGAAAATTAGAGATCATAGTTTGTTATGCCATGCTTAATTAGCTAGGAGCATATAATGGTTTACCTTGCGTGCCAACATGCTATTAAAATGGTTGTGATGTGGTATGATAGGGTGGTATCCTCCTCTGAATGATTTAAGTGACTTGACTTGGCACATGTTCACGCATGTAGTTGAAACAAAATCAACATAGCCTTCATGATATTTATGTTCATGGTGGATTATATCCTACTCATGTTTGCACTCAATGTTCATTAACTTAATGCATGTTCATGGCTGTTGTCGCTCTCTAGTTGGCCGCTTCCCAATCTTTTGCTAGCCTTCACTTGTACTAAGCGGGAATACTGCTTGTGTATCCAATTCCATAAACCCCAAAGGTGTTCCATATGAGTCCACCATACCTACCTATATACGGTATCTACCTGCCATTCCAACTAAATTTGTATGTGCCAAACCCTAAACCTTCAAATAAATATCCTGTTTTGTATGCTCAAATAGCTCATGTATCAACTATGGCTATCTGTATCTTCCATGTTAGGCAGGTTATTCTCAAGAGGAGTGGACTCTTCTCGTCACTCACGAGAAAATGGCTGAACACCGGGATGCCCAATCCCATGCTTTATGCAAATCAAATCAAAATAATTGCAAACAAAACACCCCCTGGGACTCTTGTTAGTTGGAGGCACTTGTTGCTTTGAGCAAGCCATGGATTGATGCTTGTTGGTGGAGGGGGAGTATAAACTTCACCATTCTATTTGGGAACCCCCTATAATGTGTGTAGCATGGAAGATATCACCATATCTTGGTTGTTATGTTGACAATGAAAGTATACTGCTCAAAATATTATTCATCTCTATTTCAAAACCGAGCTCTGGCACCTCTACAAATCCCTGCTTCCCTCTACGAAAGGCATATCTATTTACTTTTATGCTGAGTCATCCTCCTCTTATTAAAAAGCACCCGCTGGAGAGCACCTCTGTCATTTGCATTCTTCTATAACTAGCAAGATGCCCGTGCATTGCAGGGAACATCAAGATGCATTTTTTTACAAAACACCTGTTGTGATTGACCCTTGCAGGAGTAATCCCATGTGTAAAAACTAATGACATCTCGAGAATGTTATCAGAAAAATGATATCTTTGGAACAAGTTTTCTCTACTACTGCTCCTTGAAGTGAGCGGTGTGCAATGCATGTGTCAGCATACATGACAGCTTGTCCATGCAAGTTGAACCACGACGACCATCACATTTCTTGTTTCTACCACTGCCACACCCACACGTGATTCCCATGATGCCGCTCCAATCCATGATGCGACCTCCCCCGACGTGCGCCTCATCCCTCTTGGCCCCACCGCTCCTCTGCCTTTGTGTGCATGACATGCGGGCCAGATAAACTGCGGCGACCATCAACTTTCTACCACAGCCACACCCGATTGGACGCGGTTTCCCTGCTCCGCTCCTTTGCTGCAATCTATACTCCCGCACCATCGAATTTTCATCCAACTGTTGTGACACATTTTGTCCCGGGCATCAATACTCAGCTGGAGTACTTCTGTACTACAGGTACTACCCACCGGTGTGGCCATCTACGCCTCGTAATGCCTCGACGCCCAGCTGTGGCACCCTCCCCATGGCCACGCCACCACCGCCGGTTCATCTCGAATCAGTGAGTCGTGATCCATGCCACCACCTTGAGAATGACATGTGGGCTAGCCGCTTTTAAGGTCCGCATGTCATTGACTCATAGGCCGGTGCACTAAGCCACTGAAGCTCCGTCCCATGGGCCCCGGGAGGGAAATGTAACTCCTGCGGCAGGCCTTCTAGTGCTCCCACAGTACGAGCTCGTGCCAAACCCGGAATTTGTTTCTTACTACAACCAACTAGTAAGGTATTCGTGCATTGCATGCATGAGATTTGGTAACAAAATTATGAATAAATAACAAACTATAGCATGTAAGCTTTGAGTCATATATGCATGATGTAGATGTTCGTTTAATTCTTATAGTTCATCTAGTTCAAAATCAATTAGTTTTATTAAAAAATCTATTTTAAGATTCATGGAATTGTGCATTGTAAAGCATAAAGTAAAAACAAATAGTGAAAATTCATTTTGAAAAAAAGAAGTTTGGGCAATTAAGATATGGAAGATTCTAGAATAAAGGAGAAGTGCTTGTGTTTTGAGGTTTGTGCATTATGCTTAAGTTCAACCATGGAGTCTTCTAGATTCTACATGTGGCAGAATCTGGTGAAATGTAGATGATTTCCAACAGCCAGTAGTGCTCGGATTTGCCATATTTGTACGGTCGGATTGGCTTCATCCAACGACCAACTTTCAAAGTTATTCACACACTATCTCTACTCTTATAAAAAACGAGTTGGTGATGATGGTGTGCCTGCCATCTTGTAATATAGACCGTCCGATCTACATCTGACAGATAGAAAGCAAACTATGACAATTTTACAAAAAAAACCTACACCTCTCTCCACATTTAAGGGTAAGGCATTGCCTCGTTCATCCTTATCTCCCACAACCTCACTGCCGAGCAATTAAGAAAGGAAGTCTCTGGAACAATTAGGCATGGTGGCCGCTGCCGGCGCCGTCCATCCCCATGCCTCCGCCCAGTCTGACCACCAATCACCACCATGCCCCACTCCTCCTCACCTTATCTCTCATCTTTCTCGAGATACCATTTTTTCAATGAAATTCTCGAGATACCATTTTTTCGATAAAATTCCTGAGATATCATTAGTTTTTACACATGGGATTATTCCTGCATGGGTCAATCACAATAGGTGTTTTGTAAAAAAATCATCTTGATGTTCCATGCAATCCATGGGCATCTTTCTAGTATCTCTACTCTTATAAAAACAGAGTTGGTGACGATGGTGTGCCTGCCATCCTGCAATATAGGCCGTCCGATTTATATATGATGGATAGGAAGGAAACTATGGCGATTTTGCTAAAAAATACCCACACTCCTCTCCACATTTGCAAATAAGGCCTTCCCTTGTTCATCCTTTTCTATCACAAGATAAACTACTCATATAAATGCATCATGATGTTCCATGCAACGCATGGGCATCTTGCTAGTAGCGATATAGATGTGCTGGCCCGTGTGCTGCAAATGGATTCAAAGTATGTCTATTTAGTGCACTGCACTCTAAACACATTATCTATTTATTTCTCTAACCTTTCGTAGCCATGCAATCAAGCCACATAAGCTTCATGGGTGCCCCCCACATCATATTATTCATATTACGTTGATTGATAAAAAGATAGATCACCCAAAACAAGATCTTCCCATTTTTTGTTCCTACGATGTTGTGTCGTGCACGTACCTAGTTGTATAGTGGTAGTACTAGTTGTAGTACAAACTTCGTACTAGTAGGAGTAGTAGTATAGAATGCTCCTACTCTATCAACGAGCCCCATCAAGCACCAAATTTCTTGGCTTCCGTGCTACAGCTAGATCTTCCCCTCGTTTCTGTTTTCCAACCCGGCAGCGGGCGGGGTGCAGTTTTCCAATAGACGGTTTGCTTAGTTCAAACAAAACAATAGTCGGTTTGCTCAACGGCGGTCCCACATGAAAGTGAAAATGCTAGGCAACATGCCTTCCCTAGCTATGTGGCGTGCCGGATGGGCCGTGGAGTACTCCCGATTCCCGGGCGTGTGGGGTGTGGTGCGATGCGAACACGGCAGGCCTTTTCCTTTCACTAGCAATGTGCACGTGCATAGCGACGTATCCAAAGTAGTAGAATAGTAGTACTTGTTCACAAACTTGAAAGAAATCACTCTTGTTTTGATGTATTCCTAATTTATTACTTCTCACTCAAAATATATTTCTCAGGTTGTTTTGATGAGGTGAGGGAGGGATGTGGTTGCTTTCAATATAATAAGGGGTTTTCTGCAATTGGAGCAGAGAAGTGGGCTATTGTTGCAAACATGCCACAACTTACCTCACAGCCGTTAGATAAATATCTAATGGTCAGAAACGACGGATGGCAGACACACCACCATCACCAACTGAGTCTTTTATAGGAGTAGGAGTAGAGAAACATGTATAAGTTGCAACATTTGGTTCTACTCCTTGGCAGGATCGATAGATAGAAAAAACGATTGGAAACGCTAGGGAGGGGCTATTTCTGCCAGATAAACAGGGTACGTAGTCGCTAGGTTGACGCATGGTCGGTTTTCTCACACACGGTCTGACATGTTCTAGTGTTTCTAGCAATATGCCCGTGTGTTGCACGAAGTTGATGGAAAACGTAAGCACAACTTAGAAATTTACAAATGGAGTACTAGTTACAGTGATGCATATAATTAAGCAAAGGGATCGCACATGTCGATATTGACTGGAACGAGAATGCAATAGCACAATAAGAATTAAGGCCATGATGATGCAATTGCAGTGGTGGTTACAGGAGGCAAGAAGAAAGATGCATCCATCAACGTACGATATCCTTCTCCTCCACTTAGTGCACCGGGCCAACGACCGGCGGCTAAGGAGCTTTGGCTTATGGAGCAAGGTCAAGGTGCTTCTCAGCAAAGGCATTCAGGGCTTCCAGCCGGTTGAGGAAGGCCAATGTTATAGCGTCCTCAATGGCCTTGTAGATACCTATGTACACAATTTTCTCATACATGTGGATGCGTAGGTCGATGAATTCTTGCAGGGCGAGGAGCCTCGCGACGAGCGCGACCTCCAGGTGGACATTCTTCGTGGCGTCGGCGGGCAGTCGCAGGGCCACCAGTGCTTGAAAGAGGTTCCGGCCATGGAGGCCGATTAGGGTGGCAGGCAATGAGGAGCCCGGGCACGCGGCTCAAGGAGAACCGCGATGTCGTCCACGAGCTTCTTGAGGACAGTGAACTTGTTACTGGTGGCAATGATCATCTGGTTCAACTGAGAGTCATAGTTGGCGTCGACGGCGGCCATCCACCAGCTGGTCACGAACAGCGTCTGGAGACGATCCTCGGTGCCATGCCGTAGGCCGGTGTCGTGGATCATCTGGCACAGCCGCCAGCCGCTCGTGTGCATCGCTGCCATGGGTCTGGAGTGAGCACTTTTGCAATTATTGTAGGTGCTTAGGCAGATGCTTAGGTGCGTATGATGTGGTAGATGCATTGGAATGGAGGGGCGCCTTTATATGAGTGGAAACTACGTTGAATTCACATCGTGCAGCCTCTTTTCCCGGTCCTCCTCCCATTACTTCCCTCATGCATTCATGATACTAATTGAAGGAGGATGCATCATTGGCCGTTCAACATTTCGGGAACCGCTACACCTCGCTCGTCTACATTAAAGACGTATCGGGAACTACGCCACCCGCTGTCAAATCGAATAGTACTACGCCGCCCGCTGCATGCCCGGCTGAACACGGCTCCTCGCCTCCATCAAACTCCTCTGTTAAACCCGCATGCAAACCGAGAAACCTACTCTGGCCACATGTCCGTTCATGATCGGGCCGGAATTAAATGCTACATCGGCCGAGCTCCTCTCGCCTGCCCTTAGTTTAAACGAGGCCAGACGGCGGCCAAGCTCCTACCGTCCGCCCTCTATTTAAATGAGACTAGACAGACAGCAGGCAAGAATGGCACTCCTCCGCCGCTCCCCAAATTCCTCCTTCACCATTTTCTCCACTCATTCTGATGGCTTCTGAGGAGCCGTTCTCCGGCATACTACCTGGCTGGGTGGCCCGCCGAGCCCTCCGGATACGGCCGAGACCGCTCGGTGCTTCACCAACCTTGCTTGGCCTGACGGAGCCAGTTGCCTCTCCAAGCCGGCGCGTGGTTCAATAACTTGCCACTCTAGTTCAGCTCGATGAGGAGTGGCGAGTTGCTCCACGCCGGCACGACGGCGAGCATGCTTGTACGGGCGTCGTCGGTGCTGCGTCATACCATGCCACCAGTGTCTGCAGTGGCCGTGCCTCCCGTGCGTGCCGCCGCGCCTCCCGTGCGTGCCGCCACACCTCCCGTGCCTGCGGCAATGCCATGCAGGCGGAGACAGAAGCCGGGTGCATAAGGAGCAACGAGTCGGTGACCAGCTTATCCGTGTCCACCGCCATCATCAAGGAGAAGTAGAACATGGGAGGCCACCGCCACTTGGGTCCCATGAAGCCCACCGCCGAGGTGATAACGGCGCATTCAGGTGGTTTCTTTCCTACTTCGTCCCTTGTGAGGACCTTCGTCGACACCGCAAGTGTCTGCCGGACATGAGGAAGACAAAGGCATCCGCGGGCAGCCATTTAGATTGGGTACTCCTTCTCCGGCTGGCAGGAAATATTTGTTCTAAGAATGGATAAAGTGGATGTATCTATAACTAGAATAAGTCTAGATATATCCATTTCTAGGACAAGTATTTCTGGATAGAGGGAGTATTAATTGTACCAAGAGAGCCGGATTAGCACCACTTAGTTCATCTAAATGTAATGAAATCCATCATGTTTACATGAAGATCCGGCTTTTCTATACGAAATCCTTCATGCTTATATGAAAACAGTCCGTGTTTGCATGAATTTCTGGTTGGTTAGAGTTGTGAAAGTATGCCGCTGACATTTGATGTCGTCCTCCGTAGAAGGAAGAAGGAGGAAATTTTCTGGGTGCCGTTGGAGATGCTCTTATGCTGGAAATAATAGAGTCACATCCAATCCATTTAAGTTAATTGCGTGTATGATTCTCCCTCTATAAAAAGTTAATTGCATGTACAGTGTACACGTGACTTGCAAGGTGGCTACAGCTTCGTACAAAAAGTTAAAAAGAAACAAGTCCATCGTTAATCTTGTATTCTAAGTACTCTATCGGTTCCACTATTAGTACAGTAGCGAAAGAAGTATATATTAAATAAGTAATATATAATATAAAAAATCTAATGTTAAAGACATAATTCAAACTCAGGTCATTGCTTTGCGAGGATCCGACGCTAACCAGTCCCGCACATTTTTGTTGTAGACCATGCTGGAGATATATCTCCATGTCTACTCTTATACTCCATCCGTTCCTACATATTTGTCTTTTTCATATTTCCAATGGACTACCACATATGGATGTGTATGTATAAATGTTTGAGAGTGTAGACTCGCTCATTTTGCTCTGTATGTAGTCACTTGTTGAAATATCTAAAAAGACAAATATTTAGGAATGGAGGGAGTAGAAAACAGAGTTGGTGATGATGGTGTGTGTGCCATCCTGCAATATAGGCCGTCGGATTTATATCTAATGGATAGGAAGGAAACTATGGCAATTTTGCAAACAGATACCCACACCCCTCACCACGTTTGGAAATAAGGCCTTCCCTCGTTCATCCTTTTCTCTATCTCTACTCTTATAGAAAACAAAGTTGGTGTGCCTGCCATCCTGCAATATAGGCTGTCCGATTTATATCTGACGGACAAGAAGGGAACTATGGCAATTTTGCAAAAAGATACCCACACCCCTCTCCGCATTTGCAAATAAGGCCTTCCCTCGTTCATCCTTTTCTCTCACAAGATAAACTACTCATATAAATGCATCTTGATGTTCCATGCAACGCATGGGCATCTTGCTAGTCTCCCACAAGATAAACTATTCATACAAATGCATCTTGATGTTCCGTGCAACCCACGGGCATGTAGCTAGTTTCTTTTAAAATAGTTATTGCATAATTGGGTTGAAGTGATATATTTTATGTCTGCCGTAAATGATTTCAGATTCACTAGTAGTAACGAAGAAAAGGTTGCCTTGTTAATTAACAGAAAATAGGGTGAAAACTATCACATGACTCCGGTAAAAACAAGGCACACTGGGTTCAGCATCATCATCACTACAACTGTGCGCGCGCGAGAAGTCTACATATCAAGGGGGCTATGGAGAAAATGACGTATCAAGTGTGTCTGAGCGAGGCACAGAGACACAATCTTTGAGGGAGAAACCAATTGACAGATTAAGATCAGATCGAGTTGTCACCCTTCTGCTGTCATTGTTGGGGTTGCGGGTGGGGAGGGGGAGGGAGAGAAAGACGTATCAAGAGTGTGCACGGTATGCACAGAGGCACAACTAGCGAGTGTGTGTGTATGTGTGTGTGTGTGTGTGTTTGAAAGAGGAGTAGATAGATTACTATCAAGATCGAGGTGCCACCCTACTCCTTCGATGTCGGGTAGTGTGTGTGTGTGTTTGAGAGAGAAGCTAGTCGATAGATTAGTATCAAGATCGAGGTTTCACCCTACTCCTTCGGTGTCGGGAAGTGTGTGTGTGTGTGTGGATGTGGGGGGGGGCAGTGACACTTACATATCTCTACTCTTATAAAATATAGAGTTGGTGATGATGGTGTTCCTGCCATCCTGCAATATAGGCCATCTGGTTTATACCTGATGGATAGGAAGGGAACTATGGCAATTTCTCAATAAGATACCCACACCCCTCTCCACATTTGCAAATAAGGCATTCCCTCGTTCATCCTTTTCCCCCACAAGATAAACTACTCATACAAATGCATCTTCATGTTCCGTGCAATGCATGGGCATCTTGCTAGTAGGGAGAAGGAGTTTGTGTGACACATATCTATATTAAGGGATAGGTAGATAGCATGTGTGTGAGGCATACTTAAAGCATCACGGAGATAAAAAAAACGGGGTGCATGCAAGTGCCGGAAAAAATGAAGCGAGAAACAATGTCTACTTGCATGCACGCGCGCGTGTGTGTGTGTGTGTGAGAGAGAGAGAGAGTGAAATCTCAAAACAAAAGGTGCTCTGCTGGAATCCCATTGTATGTATTCATATGGTTCCGGAACTCGAGTTAACCTTAGGCATATGTGTGAGAGACATAATTATACTTTGAGACATTAGTGGCTGTGGGTGGGCGTGTTCGACAGAGAGAGTGTGCGTGTTTCTGTGTGAGAGACTTGTAGGATGGGGTAGAAAGAAGAATTCTAACCTTGACGGAGGGAGAGAAATACACGAAGTGCGCGTGTGTGATTCCGATGCCCACGGGGAAATGATATATGTATGCGTGTTAGAGAGATTGCACAATTCATTCACGTATAACTATCTAGCGATCGAGGATGTGCATCGCTTGAACATAAATCAATATCTACTTCGTATGGTGGCCAAAGGTACAATATTGATTCAACGCTATAAAGATTGGACACTCACATATCACATTTTTTCTATCTAAATAAACCTTTTCAATTGTCCATTCCAAAGTTATAGTGATGTTTCTTCAAACAACCAATGTAGCTATCATGTACATGCACCATTGTTAGTCTTGCATTCAAATTCATTAGCCTTGGATGATTTAAGGTTCTATTATGAGGTAATATATGTAATATTCATATATGAATTCAACCGGTATGCAATTTATGAAATGGAGGCTATGTAATCATATGAGTTAACACTTTTAAGTAGCGAACTACAATATCCATTTCTTTTGTGGGACTACAATATCCATTTCTTTTTGTGCGCCTCTACACTAACACGTCAATGCATTATGGTTAAAGTAAATAACCAATGGAACTGAATTATCTATTTACACGAGAAATACATAGGTTGAGCGTTTGATCCCTTTTTTTGTGAACGCGCCTCTACACCCGTATGATTGGGCGCGCCCATGTGAACGTCCAAGTTATTGGCGCATCATCCCGAGTTATTGTCTTTTTTTCTGGGGTAGACTTCACACCAGTTATTAACTGCTGACGTGTGCCCCGTGTACACAGTCTCGCATGATCTTCCCGTGAGCACGGTCTAAAATTAGTTGAAACTAGATAGGCACGATCCCGCGGGCGGCAAAATCTCCCGCCTCCTTCTAAAATTTCCGCTACCTAGTCTTTAGCATGCAAAATTCCCCCTTTGTCCTTGGTACACGGAGAACAACAGTTACAATACCACCCTCATCTACATAATAGGTCGGGGCTGCTTTGGTAACTTCTGGTTCCCCCCACCACACGGCACCCCCATTTCCTCTCCCCCTCCCACAAAAACGACTAACTCCACAACACCTGAGCATCTTACATCACACCGTCCGTACTTCATCGGCCTTTCTACCTCCCCCTCTCGAAACCCTAGACTACTCATCCACCGGTGTACCAGAGCCCATTCACTACCAGCGGCGTTCACCTCGCTGATACGTCTCCAACGTATCTATAATTTTTGATTGCTCCATGCTATATTCTCTACTGTTTTGGACATTATTGGGCTTTATTATCCACTTTTATATTATTTTTGGGACTAACCTATTAACCGGAGGCCCAGCTCAGAATTGTTGTTTTTTGCCTGTTTTAGGGTGTGACGCCCGGATAATTAAGCTACAGTAATCTCTGCTAATGATGCCATGTCACCTCGATTACTGTTGCTAATCTCGCGTTAGTTCAGAACCGATCCAAATTCAGATATGGATTAAGTCTAAGGGTAAATGTTTTCAAACATTAAAATTAAAATGTTTGGCATGTGGCAAATAATGCATACTAATTATTGGTGGAGAAACCACACTTCTGTCGAATATTCAATTGCACTATAATAAGTAAATCGGCGGCAAAACTATTATTTAAATGCTCTTAAAAATAATGATAAACAAATACAAACTACTGTATTAAATGTGTCAAAATGTTTGTGGCAGTGGCATAATTACCTCTACTAAATTAGGTACGATTTTTGTATTTTACTAAAACTAAAAATAAATAGAAACTAAGTTAAAAAGGACAAAATAGAAAAAACACACACACACAAAAAGAAACACCCCCCGATTGGGCCTTGGCCTAGTTGGCCGAGCGGCTTGCCGGCCCACCCCCGCACGCTCCTAGCCTACTTGGCCTCCCTCCCCCCACCAGAAACCCTAGCCCGTCGCACCCCCCCCCACTACGCTCTTCCCCCGATCCGATCTAGATCGGGGTTGACCCCAACTGCCAGAGCACCCGGCTCCGCGCGCGCCGCCGTCCTCTGAACTCACCCACGGGCACACGCGCACGCACACACACACGTTCTAATAGTGGGTTGACCCACTGACGTGTGGGCCCGCCCGGTTTAACCAATCCCCTAACCACGTAATTAGATAGAACCTAATAAAACTGTTAGTTGAATAACTGGAAATGACATGTGGACCCTTTTCTTTTAAAAGCCTGTTTAAAATTATCTAAGTCAATGACATGTGGCCCCCCACCTAATCTGTTAAAATTAATTTACATTGTCTAATTAATTTACATTGTCTCTATGACAGCTGGGTCCCACCAGCCAGTTTGACCAGTCAACGGTCCATATGTTGACCGCAACTGGACTGCTGACTCAGCCCCTGGACCCCACTATCAGCATCTGTTGACTGGGCAGTTGACTCAGTCAACTAGCCCCACCTGTCAGCCTCACTAGCACCTCTTTGGGTACACTTCTGTGTACCCATAGCATTTATTATTTAAATGAATTTCGAATTAAATTAAATCCAGGAAATCTAGAAAATGATTAAATCTTTATAAATTAATATAAAATAATCCGTAACTCAGATGAAAATACTTTGTACATGAAAGTTGCTCAGAACGGCGAGACAAATCCGGATACGCAGCCCGTTCGTCCTCCACACACCCCTAACATATCAAACACGAAACTTCCCCCCCCCTCCGGTTCGTCTGTCCGAAAACGCGAAACACCAGGGATACTTTCCCGGATGTTCCTCCCCTTCACCGGTACCACCTCGTACCGCGTTAGGGCACACCTAGCATCACGCTTTGTCATGTCATGCATTGTCATGCATTTGTTTGCATTATATTTATTGTTTCTTCCCCCTCTTCTCTCGCTAGACATCGAGACCGACGCCGCTGCTACCCAGTACGACTACAGTGTTGACGACCCCTCTCTCTTGCCAGAGCAACCAGGCAAGCCCCCCCCCCTTGATCACCAGATATCGCCTACTCTCCTCTATACTGCTTGCATTAGAGTACTGTAGTATGTTACTGCTTTCCGTTAATCCTATTCTGATGCATATCCTGTCATTGTTACTACTGTTGTTACTTTACCTGCTATCCTACTGCTTAGTATAGGATACTAGTGTTCCATTAGTGGCCCTACACTCTTGTCCGTATGCCATGCTATACTACTGGGCCGTGATCACTTCGGGAGGTGATCACGGGCATATACTATATACTTTACACAGTTACATTACCTGTGGTACTGTTCGGAGTTGGGGGCTGAAGGGGCAGGTGGCTCCATCCCGGTAGAGGTGGGCCTAGGTTCCCGACGACCCCTGACTGTTACTTTGAGGCGGAGCGATAGGGCAGGTTGAGACCACCTAGGAGAGAGGTGGGCCTGGCCCTGGTCGGCGTTCGCAGATACTTAACACGTTTAACGAGATCTTGGTATTTGATCTGAGTCTGGCTACTGGCCTATATGCACTAACCATCTACACGGGGACAGTTATGGGCTCTCGACGTCGTGGTATCAGCCGAAGCCTTCGTGACGTCAGCAACAGAGCGGCGCGCGCTGGATTGGACTGGAACGCCTACTAGGCTAGGTCTGCTTCCGGCCGCCCACGCAACATGCAGGTGTGCTAAGAGCGATGGGCCCAGACCCCTGGGCGCTTAGGTTTAGACCGGCGTGCTGACCTCTCTGTTGGTCTAGGTGGGGCTGCGACGTGTTGATCTTCCGTGGCCGGGCATGACCCAAAAAAGTGTGTCCGGCCAAATGGGATCAAGCGTGTTGGGTTATGTGGTGCACCCCTGCAGGGAAGTTAATCTATTCGAATAGCCGTGATCTTCGGTAACAGGACGACTTGGAGTTGTACCTTGACCTTATGACAACTAGAACCGGATACTTAATAAAACACACCCTTCCAAGTGCCAGATACAACCGGTGATCGCTCTCTCACAGGGCGACGAGGGGAGGATCATCGGTTAGGATTATGCTACGTGATGATACTTGGAGGACTTCAGTCTATTCTCTTCTACATGCTGCAAGGCGGAGGCTGCCAGAAGCGTAGTCTTCGAAAGGACTAGCTATCCCCCTCTTATTCCGGCATTCTGCAGTTCAGTCCACATATGATAGCCTTATTCCAGTTGATACCAATGCATGCATATGTAGTGTAGCTCCTTGCTTGCGAGTACTTTGGATGAGTACTCACGGTTGCTTTCTCCCTCTTTTCCCCCTATCCCTTCTACCTGGTTGTCGCAACCAGATGTTGGAGCCCAGGAGCCAGACGCCACCTTCGACGACGACGACTACTACACCGGAGGTGCCTACTACTACGTGCTGCCCGTTGACGATGACCAGGAATAGTTTAGGAGGATCCTAGGCAGGAGGCCTGCGCCTCTTTCGATTTGTATCCCAGTTTGTGCTAGCCTTCTTAAGGCAAACTTGTTTAACTTATGTCCGTACTCAGATATTGTTGCTTCTGCTGACTCGTCTATGATCGAGCTCTTGTATTCGAGCCTTCGAGGCCCTGGCTTGTAATATGATGCTTGGATGACTTATTTTTATTTGTAGAGTTGTGTTGTGATATCTTCCCGTGAGTCCCTGATCTTGATCGTACACGTTTGCGTGTATGATTAGTGTACGGTCAAATTGGGGGCGTCACATAGGGTTTCAAAGAAAAGGAATATCAAACGGAGTCCAAACGGAATGAAACCTTCGGGAACGTGATTTTCTCAACGAACAAGACCCAGGAGACTTGGACCCTACGTCAAGACACAAAAGATGAGGCCACGAGGTAGGTGGGCACGCCTACCCCCCCAGGCGCGCCCTCCACCCTCGTGGGCCCCCTGTTGCTCCAACGACGTACTCCTTCCTCCTATATATACCTACGTACCCCAAACGATCAGATACGGAACCAAAAACCTAATTCCACCGCCGCAATTTTCTGTATCCATGAGATCCCATCTTGGGGCCTGTTTCGGAGCTCTGACAGAGGGGGCATCGATCACGGAGGGCTTCTACACCAACACCATAGCCCCTCCGATGAAGTGTGAGTAGTTTACCTCAGACCTACGGGTCCATAGTTATTAGCTAGATGGCTTCTTCTCTCTTTTTGGATCTCAATACAATGTTCTCCCCCTCCCTTTTGGAGAACTATTCGATGTAATCTTCTTTTTGCAGTGTGTTTGTTGAGACCGATGAATAGTGGGTTTAGGATCAAGTCTATCTATGAACAATATTTGAATCTTCTCTGAATTATTTTATGTATGATTGGTTATCTTTGCAAGTCTCTTTGAATTATCAGTTTGGTTTGGCCTACTAGATTGATCTTTCTTGTAATGGGAGAAGTGCTTAGCTTTGGGTTCAATCTTGCGGTGTCCTTTCCCAGTGACAGTAGGGGCAGCAAGGCACGTATTGTATTGTTGCCATCGAGGAAAACAAGATGGGGTTTTCATCATATTACATGAGTTTATCCCTCTACATCATGTCATCTTTCTTAAAGCATTACTCTATTTTCAACTTAATACTCTAGATGCATGCTGGATAGCGGTCGATGAGTGGAGTAATAGTAGTAGATGCAGGCAGGAGTCGGTCTACTTGTCTCGGACGTGATGCCTATATACATGATCATACCTAGATATTGTCATAACTATGCTCAATTCTGTCAATTGCTCAACAGTAATTTGTTCACCCACCGTAGAATACTTATGCTCTCGAGAGAAGACACTAGTGAAACCTATGGCCCCCGGGTCAATCTTCATCATATTAATCTCCTACTACTTAGTTATTTCCTTTGCTTTTTTACTTTGCCTTTATTTGACTTCGCATCTTTATCACAAAAATACCAAAAATATTATCTTATCATATCTATCAGATCTCACTCTCGTAAGTGGCCGTGTAGGGATTGACAACCCCTATTCATGTTGGTTGCGAGGATTTATTTGTTTTGTGCAGGTATGAGGGACTCGTGTGTATCCTCCTACTGGATTGATACCTTGGTTCTCATAAACTGAGGGAAATACTTACGCTACTTTGCTGCATCATCCCTTCCTCTTCGGGGAAAACCAACGAAGTGCTCAAGAGGTAGCAAGAAGGATTTCTGGCGCCGTTGCCGGGGAGGTCTACGCAAAAGTCAACATACCAAGTACCCATCACATACCCGTATCTCCCGCCTTACATTATTTGCCATTTGCCTCTCGTTTTCCTCTCCCCCACTTCACCCTTGTCGTTTTATTCGCCCTCTCTCTCTATCCTCCCTCTCTTTCTCTGTTTGCCTCTTTTTGACCGCTTGCTTTTTGTTTGCTTGTGTGTTAGTTTGCTTGCTTGTCATGATGGCTCAAGATAGTACTAAATTGTATGACTTCACCAATACCAACAACAATGATTTTATTAGCACTCCAATTGCTCCTCTTACCGATGCTGAATCTTGTGAAATTAATACTGCTTTGTTGAATCTTGTCATGAAAGATCCATTTTCCGGCCTTCCTAGTGAAGATGCCGCTACCCATCTAAATAGCTTCATTGATTTGTGTGATATGCAAAAGAAGAAAGATGTGGATAATGATATTGTTAAATTGAAGTTATTTCCTTTTTCGCTTAGAGATCGTGCTAAAGCTTGGTTTTCATCTTTGCCTAAAAATAGTATTGATTCATGGAACAAGTGCAAAGATGATTTTATCTCTAAGTATTTTCCTCCCGCTAAGATCATCTCTCTTAGAAACGATATTATGAATTTTAAGCAACTTGATCATGAACATGTTGCATAAGCTTGGGAGAGAATGAAACTAATGATACGTAATTGCCCTACTCATGGTTTAAATTTGTGGATGATTATACAAAAATTTATGCCGGATTGAATTTTGCTTCTAGAAATCTTTTAGATTCGGCCGCAGGAGGCACTTTTATGGAAATCACTTTAGGAGAAGCTACTAAACTCATAGATAATATTATGGTTAATTATTCTCAATGGCATACTGAAAGATCTACTAATAAAAAGGTGCATGCGATAGAATAAATTAATGTTTTGAGTGGAAAGATGGATGAATTTATGAAATTATTTGCTAATAAGAGTGTTTCGTCTGATCCAAATGATATTCCCTTGTCTACTTTGATTGAGAAGAATAATGAATCTATGGATGTGAATTTTGTTGGTAGCAACAATTTTGGTAACAACGCGTATAGAGGAAGTTTCAACCCTAGGCCTTATCCTAGTAATCCCTCTAATAATTATGGTAATTCTTATGGAAATTATAATAAGATGCCCTCTGATTTTGAATCTAATATTAAAGAATTTATTACTTCGCAAAAGAATTTTAATGCTTTGATTGAAGAAAAATTTCTTAAGATTGATGAGTTGGCTAGGAACGTTGATAGAATTTCTCTTGATATTGATTCTTTGAAACTTAGATCTATTCCACCTAAGCATGATATCAATGAGTCTCTCAAATCCATGAGAATTTCCATTGATGAGTGCAAAGGAAGAACCGCCAGGATGCGTGCTAAGAAAGATGCCTTTATAAGAGCATGTTCTTCTAGTTCCTATGAAAATAAAGATGAAGATCTAGAAGTTATTGATGTGTCCCCTATTAAATATTTGTTTTGCAATATGAATCTTGATAATGATGGAACTGAATATGAATCACATTTACCTAGAAGGTGTTCCAAGAATTCAGAATTTTTTGATGTTAATGCTAAAATTGATAAAAGTGGGATTGAAGAAATTAAAACCCTAGATGTTGCTAAACACACTATTATGGATTTCAAGGAATTTAACTATGAAAATTGCTCTTTGATTGATTGTATTTCTTTGTTGCAATCCGTGCTATATTCTCCTCACGCTTATAGTCAAAATAAAAGCGTTTACTAAACATACCGTTGATGCCTTGATGCAATCTTATGAAGAAAAACTTGAATTGGAAGTTTCTATCCCTAGAAAACTTTATGATGAGTGGGAACCAAGTATTAAAATTAAAATTAAAGATCATGAATGATATGCTTTATGTGATTTGGGTGCTAGTGTTTCCACGATTCCAAAGACTTTGTGTGATTTGTTAGGTTTCCGTGATTTTGATGATTGCTCTTTAAACTTGCACCTTGAGGATTCCACTATTAAGAAACCTATGGGAATAATTAATGATGTTCTTATTGTTGCAAATAGGAATTATGTGTCCGTAGATTTTATTGTTCTTGACATAGATTGCAATCCTTCATGTCCTATTATTCTTGGTAGACCTTTCCTTAGAATGATTGGTGCAATTATTGATATTAAGGAAGGAAATATTAGATTCCAATTTCCAATAAGGAAAGGCATGGAACACTTCCCTAGAAAGAAAATTAAATTACCTTATGAATATATTATGAGAGCCACTTATGGATTGCCTATCAAAGATGGCAATACCTAGATCTATCCTTGCTTGTTATGCCTAGCTAGGGGCGTTAAACGATAGCGCTTGTTGGGAGGCAACCCAATTTTATTTTTATTCCTTGCTTTTTGTTACTGTTTAGTAATAAATAATTTATCTAGCCTATGTTTTGGTTGTGTTTTTGTGTTTAATTAGTGTTTGTGCCAAGTAGAACCGTTGGGAAGACTTGGGGAAAGTCTTGTTAAACTTGCTGTAAAAAACAGAAACTTTAGCGCTCACGAGAACTGCTGCCATTTTTATTTGGAAAGTGATATTTAGTTAATTATTTTTGAAGATGATCAATAAATAAATTCCTCACGTCCAGCTATTTATTTTAGAATTTTTGGGGTTCCAGATCTTACGCTACCTACAGATTACTACAGACTGTTCTGTTTTTGACAGATTCTGTTTTTCGTGTGTTGTTTGCTTATTTTGATGAATCTATGGGTAGTAAAATAGTTTATAAACCATAGAGAAGTTGGAATACAGTAAGTATAATACCAATATAAATAAATAATGAGTTCATTACAGTACCTTGAAGTGGTCTTTTGTTTTCTTTCGCTAAGGGAGCTCACGAGATTTTCTACTTTGAGTTTTGTGTTGTGAAGTTTTCAAGTTTTGGGTAAAGATTTGATGGATTATGGAACAAGGAGTGGAAAGAGCCTAAGATTGGGGATGCCCATGGCACCCCCAAGATAATATAAGGAAACCTAAAATCCAAAGCTTGGGGATGCCCCGGAAGGCATGCCCTCTTTCGTCTGCTTCTATCGGTAACTTTACTTGGAGCTATATTTTTATTCGCCACATGATATGTGTTTTTCTTGGAGCGTCTTGTATGATTTGAGTCTTTACTTTTTAGTTTACCACAATAATCCTTGCTGTAGACACGTTTTGAGAGAGCCATACATGACTTGCAATTTGTTAGAATACTCTATGTGCTTCGCTTATATCTCTTGAGTTATATAGTTTTGCTCTAGTACTTCACTTATATCTTTTAGATCACGGTGGTGGATTTATTTTATAGAAACTATTGATCTCTCATGCTTCACTTAGATTATTTTGAGAGTCTTAAATAGCATGGTAATTTTCTTAAAATCCTAATATGCTAGGTATTCAAGATTAGTAAAATTTTCTTATGAGTGTTTTGAATACTAAGAGAAGTTTGATGCTTGATGATTGTTTTGAGATATGGAGGTAATAATATGAAAGTCGTGCTAGTTGAGTAGTTGTGAAATTGAGAAATACTTGTGTTGAAGTTTTCAATTCCCGTAGCATGCACGTATGGTAAACCTTATGTAACAAATTTGAAACATGAGGTGTTATTTGATTGTCCTCCTTATGAGTGGCGGTCGGGGATGAGCAATGGTCTTTTCCTACCAATCTATCCCCCTAGGAGCATGCGCGTAGTGCCGAGGTTTTTGATGACTTGTAGATTTTTGCAATAAGCATGTGAGTTCTTTATGACTAATGTTGAGTCCATGGATTATACGCACTCTCACCCTTCCATCCTTGCTAGCCTCTTTGGTACCGTGCATTGCCCTTTCTCACATTGAGAGTTGGCGCAAACATCGCCGGTGCATCCAAACCCCGTGATATGATACGCCCTTTCGCACATAAACCTCCTTATATCTTCCTCAAAACAGCCACCATATCTACCTATTATGGCATTTCCATAGCCATTCTGAGATATATTGCCATGCAACTTTCCACCATTCCATTTATCATGACACATTCATCATTGTCATATTGCTTAGCATGATCATGTAGTTGACATAGTATTAGTGGCAAAGCCACCGTTCATAATTCTTTCATACATGTCACTCTTGGTCCATTGCATATCCCGGTACACCGCCGGAGGCATTCATATAGAGTCATCTTTTGTTCTATCATCGAGTTGTAATCATTGAGTTGTAAATAAATAGAAGTGTGATGATCATCATTTTTTAGAACATTGTCCCAAGTGAGGAATTATAAAAAAAAGAGAGAAAGGCCATCAAAAAAGAGAAAGCCCAAAAAAATGAGAGAAAAAGAGAGAAGGGACAATGTTACTATCCTTTGCCACACTTGTGCTTCAAAGTAGCACCATAATCTTCATGATAGAGAGTCTCTTGTTTTGTCATTTGCATATACTAGTGGGAATTTTCATCATAGAACTTGGCTTGTATATTCCAACAATGGGCCTCCTCAAGTGCCCTAGGTCTTCGTGAGCAAGCAAGTTGGATGCACACCCACTTAGTTTCTTTTGTTGAGCTTTCATACATTTATAGCTCTAGTGCATCCGTTGCGTGGCAATCCCTACTCCTTGCATTAACATCAATCGGTGGGCATCTCCGTAGCCCATTGATTAGCCTCGTTGATGTGAGACTTTCTCCTTTTTTGTCTTCTCCACATAACCCCCTCATTATATTCTATTCCACCCATAGTGCCATGTCCATGGCTCGCACTCATATATTGCGTGAAAGTTTATAGGTTTGAGATTACTAAAGTATGAAACAATTGCTTGGCTTGTCATTGGGGTTGTGCACGATGAGAGAATTCTTGTGTGATGAAAATGAAACATGACCAAACTATATGATTTTGTAGGGATGAACTTTTTTTGGCCATGTTATTTTGAGAAGACATAATTGCTTTGTTAGTATGCTTGAAGTATTATTATCTTTATGTCAATATGAACTTTTGTCTTGAATCTTTCGGATCTGAATATTCATAGCACAATTAAGAAGAATTACACTAAAATTATGCCAAGTAGCACTCCGCATCAAAAATTCTGTTTTTATCATTTACCTACTCGAGGACGAGCAGGAATTAAGCATGGGGATGCTTGATACGTCTCCATCATATCTATAATTTGTGATTGCTCCATGCTATATTATCTACTGTTTTGGACATTATTGGGCTTTATTATCCACTTTTATATTATTTTTGGTACTAACCTATTAATCGGAGGCCCAACCCAGAAATGATGTTTTTTGCCTGTTTTAGGGTTTCCAAGAAAAGGAATATCAAACGGAGTCCAAACGGAATGAAACCTTCGGGAACGTGATTTTCTCAACGAACAAGACCCAGGAGACTTGGACCCTACGTCAAGACACAAAAGATGAGGCCACGAGGTAGGTGGGCACGCCTACCCCCCCAGGCGCGCCCTCCACCCTCGTGGGCCCCCTATTGCTCCACCGACGTACTCCTTCCTCCTATATATACCTATGTACCCCCCAAACAATCAGATACGGAGCCAAAAACCTAATTCCACCGCCGCAACTTTCTGTATCCACGAGATCCCATCTTGGGGCCTGTTCCGGAGCTCCACCGGAGGGGGCATCGATCACGGTGGGCTTCTACATCAACACCATTGCCCCTCCAATGAAGTGTGAGTAGTTTACCTCAGACCTACGGGTCCATATTTATTAGCTAGATGGCTTCTTCTCTCTTTTTGGATCTCAATACAATGTTCTCCCCCTCTCTTGTGGAGAACTATTCGATGTAATCTTCTTTTTGCGGTGTGTTTGTTGAGACCGATGAATTGTGGGTTTATGATCAAGTCTATCTATGAACAATATTTGAATCTTCTCTGAATTCTTTTATGTATGATTGGTTATTTTTGCAAGTCTCTTCGAATTATCAGTTTGGTTTGGCCTACTAGATTGATCTTTCTTGTAATGGGAGAAGTGCTTAGCTTTGGGTTCAAACTTGCGGTGTCCTTTCCCAGTGACAGTAGGGGCAGCAAGGCACGGATTGTATTGTTGCCATCGAGGATAACAAGATGGGGTTTTCATCATATTGCATGAGTTTATCCCTCTACATCATGTCATCTTGCTTAAAGCGTTACTCTGTTTTCAACTTAATACTCTAGATGCATGCTGGATAGCGGTTGATGAGTGGAGTAATAGTAGTAGATGCAGGCAGGAGTCGGTCTACTTGTCTCAGACGTGATGCCTATATACATGATCATACCTAGATATTCTCATAATTTATTCACCCACCGTAGAATACTTATGCTCTCGAGAAAAGCCACTAGTGAAACCTATGGCCCCCGGGTCTATCTTCATCATATTAATCTCCTACTACTTAGTTATTTCCTTTGCTTTTTGCTTTGCATTTATTTTACTTTGCATCTTTATCACAAAAATACCAACAATATTATCTTATCATATATATCAGATCTCACTTTCGTAAGTGGCCGTGTAGGGATTGACAACCCCTATTCGCGTTGGTTGCGAGGATTTATTTGTTTTGTGAAGGTACGAGGGACTCACGCGTAGCCTCCTACTGGATTGATACCTTGGTTCTCATAAACTGAGGGAAATACTTACACTACTTTGCTGCATCATCCCTTCCTCTTCGAGGAAAACCAACGCAATGCTCAAGAGGTAGCACTCGCCGGATCTGCTTCTCCGGCCGCATCTACCCCTCCCACCTCCACTAGAAACAAGTAGACTGCTCATCCACCACTGTACCACAGCCCATTCAATGTCCGCGTTGTCCACGACGCCGGATCTACTTCGCCAATACTCTCGTCAATCGCAGCGCATTTGCAGCGGCTCATTCGTTCTCCCCACAGAAGACGCTTCGTCCACACCCCCCGGAGCCGCCCCACCGACGGCCCCGTTGATGGCCTCTGATCCTCTTTGCTGACACCTTCCTCAACCCTACCGGAGCCGCTTCGCCGACACCGTCTTCAACCCTACCGGAGTAGCGTCACCTATACCATTCTCAACCCTACCGGGGCCACTTTGCCAACTCACAAGTCCACCCTCTCAGATCCGCTTCGTCGCACTCTCATCCAACCTACCGGAGCAGCTTCTGACACCTCGTCCATGGCCGCAGATCCCCATCGTCGACACCATCCTTAACCCAACCACTAGAGCAGCTTCACCGATGCCCTCGTCCACAACCATAGATCCGCTTCGCCCGCACCGTAGTCCACCCTACCGGAGCCGCTCCATAAACTCCCTACTCGACGGTTCTATATCTCCTTACCGGACCCCGACAGCCAGCGCAGCATCATCACCCTTGACGTTTCTAACCCGATTCCCACCATTTGGCAAGATGCCAAGCACCCGCCACGACCTAGGTACTTGCCACCTTTAAACCCGTCCAGCAACACCTGCCCGATGTACTTCAAATATATTAACATGTCGTTGTTACCTGTTATGTAGCTGGAAAATACTACAAGGACGATGTTTCTTATGGATCTAATAGCTTGGCCAACCAACATCCTGGACTGAGGCATTGCTATGATCTTGTAAGTGCGGCTCTCCTCTCTCTTGTATTGTTCTGTGCCTGTCAGCGTGCTTTGCTAGGATTTTCAACCATTAATCCCTTTATCTAGACAATGATTTCTACTACTGGCTACTAAATTAGATATGCAGATGTCATACATGATACTACCTCGTACCTCCGTTCCTAAATATAAGTCTGTCTAGAGATTCCACTATAGGCTATATATGGAGTAAAATGAGCGAATCTACACTCGAAAATGCATCTATATACATATGTATGTGGTCCACACTGGAATCTCTACAAAGACATATATTTAGGCACAGAGGTAGTACATTACACAAAATCGTAGGTGGCATGGAGGAATTCCAGTGCACTACATTAGGCTCCCTAAGAGTGCTTGCTAGTCCAGCACACAGTCACGACTAGTTTATGCTACGCACACAATCATTAATTGGTGGTTTAAATATGCGCAAGGGATATGCAAAGGTATTATCATGTAGAGATGTTTGAAATTAGTCGTGTCAACTTGCAGATAGGTTTACACAATGAAAAAGTACAAGATGTATGTGGAAATTTCATGGAACATCGCAAAAAGGAGAGGCAGTGGTGAGCCTATACAGTGTGCTATGGTAGGTCACTCCTCCATTGCAATCATCATGGCATGTTATTTGTATGTCAGTTCTATTGGCCAAGTTTCTTGGGGATAGTTAATACGAGTTATCCTAAGAAAATAAGCACCTGTGAATATAAGCTCCAGGTAATAAGCCAACCAGTTCTTTTCATTGCCTTCCTTTTTAGCTTACCTTTGGTATGATTAGTGAAAAGTCTAGATTGCATTATATTTTGTCATTCTGCTGCCCATATGAAAATTAATTTGACTTGCAAACATCACAAATTGAACCCAATGCAGTAATTAATATGATACGAAAATAGACCATCACTATTTGTTCAAAATGCAAATACAAAGATACCATCTACTTGGCACAATCTACTTTGTCAATGTCTTCCATAGAGATCCCATTGCCCAATTTAAATGAAGAACGCATGACCCACATTTAAATGAAGAACAATTATTTATTGAAATTTTATGGTCCAAGTGGCTGGTTATATCATATAGCAGCACACCTAAAGGCATCATATAGCAGCAGCTCATAGCAACTCATCATACAACAGCGGCAGCAGAAGTGTGCAATTCATCATATAGCAGCAGTAGGACCAGCTCATAGCAATTCATCATATAGAAGCAACAGGAGCAGCTTATAGCAACTCATCATATAGCAGCAGCAGCTCATTGCAATTCATCATATAGCAGCAGAAGCTCATAGCAATTCATCATATAGCAGCAGCGGGAGCAACTCATAGCAATAGCACAAGCAACACATAGCAACTCATCGTATACTGGATCAGAATGAAAATTTGGCAAATAAATCAGAGGAGATCCTGTCGATGGGAACGACGCCTATGGGATCACTGGGTTCCCTTCTACGGTCGGTGGGCGCGGGGTCGTGAGAAGAGCAGGTTTAGGAGCAAGCACACGGATCATTTACCCAGGTTTGAGCCGCGAGGATGCGTAAAACCCTAGTCCTGCTTTAGTGGATGTATTGAGTGTTCTTGAGCTTTTTGAACTATCTACGGTGGTTGTGCCGTTCCAAAAAGCCGAATCCCCCTCCTGGCCGCCTCGGGCCTCCTTTTATAGGAAAAAAGGGGTTGCCACAGTGGCACATAGGAGGTGGAAAGGCCTACAGTGCGCGAGCTTATCGCATGGCATTACGAGACAAAGTGCATTAAATGTGCTACGTAGGTGTCCGTTAGCTTTATCGGGGACGGGAACGAGGCCCGTCCCATCCATCGCCGCTCTGCCTCGTTTTGACATGCGCCCAGGCTAGCGGTGCATGAAGTGCCATGTAGGCAGGCAAGCAGCTGAGGTGGCGTGGTGGTAGGGCCTTCATGAAGATCTGCATGCCGCCACACGGGTGCTTGCTGATTTGGCCTGGAAGCTGCATGATGCCACGCAGGTGCCTGCCCAGCTGGTTGGGCTGGCAACTTCATGCGAACGGCGGCGGAGTCTTGGCTGGTGCGGGCCTGGCAGTGGCCCTGCTGGCGTCTTCGGCAAGGGCCTTGCCGGGGGCCCGGCAAGGGTCTTGCCGTGGTGTCGCAGTCGTCCCCGGCAAGACGCTTGCCGGGGGTCTTGTGGATTTCCCTGGCGAGGATCCTGCCGAGGGTCGTCGTCTTCTAATCCTCATTTGATCTCATATGTTTATGATCTAGACGAAGATTTGCATGCCACCACAGAGGCGCCTCCCGAGCCTTGGCTCCAATGTAGTTGGTTGGGTCGGAGCCTATGGGTTTAATGGTGGCTCGCTCCCGTGTTTGAGCTTAAACAATTACCTGATACTCTGAAATATGCTTATCTTGATGAAAAGAAGATATATCCTGTTATTATTAGTGCTAAGCTTTCAAAGCATGAAGAAAATAAATTATTGAAAACTCTGAAGAAGCACTGTGCCACTATTGGGTATACTCTTGATGATCTTAACGGCATTAGTACCACTCTATGTCGGCATAAAATTAAACTGGAAAAAGATGCTAAACCAGTTGTTGATCATCAACGATGGTTAAATCATAAGATGAAAGAAGTGGTAAGAAATGAAATACTAAAGCTTCTGGAGGCAGGTATAATTTATCCTATTGCTGATAGTCAATGGGTAAGTCATGTTCATTGTGTCCCTAAGAAGGGAGGTATTACTATTGTTCCTAATAATGAAAATGAATTGATTCCACAAAGAATTGTTACAGGTTATAGAATGGTAATTGATTGCCGCAAATTAAATAAAGCTACTAGAAAAGATCATTACCCTCTACCTTTTATTGATCAAATGCTAGAAATATTATCCAAACATACTCATTTTTGCTTTCTAGATGGTTATTCTGGTTTCTCTCAAATACCTGTGTCAAAAGAGGATTAAGAGAAAACCACTTTTACTTGCCCTTTCGGTACCTTTGCTTATCGACGTATGCCTTTTGGTTTATGCAATGCACCTGCTACCTTTCAAAGATGTATGACTGCTATATTCTCTGACTTTTGTGAAAAGATTGTTGAGGCTTTCATGGATGATTTATCCGTTTACGGAACTTCTTTTGATGATTGCTTAAGCAACCTTGACCGAGTTTTGTAGAGATGCGAAGAAACTAATCTTGTCTTGAATTAGGAGAAATGCCACTTTATGGTTAATGAAGTTATTGTCTTGGGGCATAAAGTTTCTGAAAGAGGTATTGAAGTTGATAAAGCTAAACTAGATGCAATTGAAAATATGTCGTGTCCTAAAGATATCAAAGGTATAAGAAGTTTCCTTGGCCATGCTAGTTTCAATAGGAGGTTTATTAAAGACTTCTCTAAATTTCTAGGCCCCTCACTATTGTCTTGCAAAAAGATGTTCCTTTTGTTTTTGATGATGATTGTGTAGAAGCATTTGAAATACTCAAGAAAGCCTTGATCTCTACACCTATTGTTTAGCCACCTGATTGGAATTTACCCTTTGAAATTATGTGTGATGCTAGTGATTATGCTGTTGGTGTTGTTCTAGGACAAAGAGTTGCTAAGAAATTAAATGTTATTCAATATGCTAGTAAAACCCTAGACAGTGCCCAGAGAAATTGTGCTACTACTGAAAAATAATTTTTAGCAGTTATATTTACATGTGATAAGTTAAGACCTTATATTGTTGATTTCAAAGTAATTGTTCACACTGATCATGCTGCTATTAAATATATTATCGAAAACAAAGATGCTAAACCTAGACTTATTAGATGGGTTCTCTTGCTACAAAATTTTATTTGCATATTATTGATAGAAAGGGAGCTGAGAACCCCGTTGCAGACAACTTGTTCTTGATGACCCACTGCCTATAGATGATAGCTTTCCTGATGAACAATTAAATGTCATAAATGCTTCTCATAATACTCCATGGTATGTTGATTATGCTAATTATATTGTTGCTAAATTTATACCACCTAGTTTCACATACCAGCAAAAGAAAAACTTTTTCTATGATTTAAGACATTACTTCTGGGATGACCCACACCTTTATAAAGAAGGAGTAGATGCTGTTATTAGATGCTGTGTACCTGAGCATGAACAGGAACAGATCCTACGCAAGTGCCACTCTGAGTCTTACGGAGGACACCACGCTGGAGATAGAGCTGCACGCAAGGTATTGCAATCCGGTTTCTATTGGCCCACTCTCTTATAGGATGCCTGTAACTTTGTCTTGTCTTGTGATCAATGTCAAAGAATTGGTAATATTAGTAGACGTCAGGAAATGCCTATGAACTATTCACTTGTTATTGAACCATTTGATGTTTGGGGCTTTGATTATATGGGACCTTTTCCTTCCTCTAATGGGTATACACATATTTTAGTAGCTCTTGATTACGTTACTAAGTGGGTGGAAGCTATTCCAACTAGTAGTGATGATCATAACACTTCTATTAAGATGCATTAAGAAGTTATTTTTCCAAGGTTTGGAGTCCCTAGATATTTAATGACCGATGGTGGTTCACATTTTATTCATTGTGCTTTCCGTAAAATGCTTGCTAAATATAATATTAATCATAGAATTGCATCTCCATTTCATCCTCAGTTTAGTGGTCAAGTAGAGTTGCGCAATAGAGAGATTAAATTAATTCTACAAAACCTGTTAATAGATCTAGAAAGAATTGGTTTAAGAAACTTGATGATGAATTATGCGCTTATAGAACTGCTTATATGAATCCTATGGGTATGTCTCTATATAAAATGGTTTATGGAAAAGCATGTCACTTACCTCTTGAACTAGAACATAAGGCATATTGGGCTATTAAAGAGCTCAATTATGATTTCAAACTTGCCTGCGAGAAGAGGTTATTTGACATTAGCTCACTTGATGAATGGAGAACCGAAGCCTATGAGAATGCCAAGTTGTTTCAAGAAAAAGTTAAAAGATGGCATGATAAAAGGATACAAAAGCGTGAGTTTAATATAGGTGATCATTTTTTGCTATACAACTCTTGTTTAAGATTTTTTGCAGGAAAGCTTCTCTCTAAATGGGAAGGTCCCTACATTATCGAGGAGGTCTATCATTCTAGTGCCATAAAAATTAACAATGCCGAGGGCACAAATTCGAAGGTGGTAAACGGTCAAAGAATCAAGCATTATATTTCAGGTACTCCCTTAAATGTTGAGACCAATATAATTAATACCGCAACACCGAAGGAGTACATAAGGGACACTGTCCAGAACGTTTTAGACTCCTAAAAGGAATAGGTATGTGGCACGGTAAGTAAACCATCTCCAAAACGTTTCCAATGATAAAATTTCTCCATTTTGGAATATTTAAAAAATTAGGAAAACTAAAAGTAGTCTGAAAGTGACACAAGGCCACCACAAGGGTGGAGGGCGCGCCCTACCCCCCCTGGGCACCCCCCGACCTTGTGGCCACCTCGTGTGCCTTCCGGACTCCGTTTTTTTGCACGATACCTCTTTTGGTTGGTAAAAATTCATTATATAATCTCTCGTAGGTTTTGACCACCGTACCACACAAAAATCTCATGTTTTTGTTTCGATATGATTTTCCTGACATATTTAGATTGCCATGACGTCTCCAAGCGCCCCCAAGGACAAGTTTTTCGAGAAGCTCATCAACCCCTACCTTGCGGAGTTGCTGCTGCACCCTCAAGCCATTGAGTTGCGTGAGGGGGTGCTGCAAATCCGCGATGTTGAGGGGCCGAAGAAGACCGGAACCGTGGAGACAAGGATCGAAGCAATGGAGCAAGAAGTTTTCAAGTGCCAGGGGATGGTGGAATGTGGAATCAACGCAAATCACATGATGACCACGGAGTTCACCAACAAGCACAAGCTGGATCCCAAGAGCATTGAGGAGGCCATCTTCAGGCTTCATTAGAAAATCGAGCATCTGCAAGCCCAAATCTATGACCTGCAAAACCAAAACTGTTGGGGATATTACTATTAAGTATAAACCGGCCATGAGGGGCCGGGTTATGTTCACAAGGAGTTAATCAGGTTTGAAGCCCGTGAAGATAAAAGGGATGTCGCTTTATGGCAGAGATCTAACATAAAGGCCCAGGGCCCGAAGGCGATTAGGGCCCGTAGAAGTAAACCGCCATATTATATGTAACTTATATTGTAAGACAAGGAAAGGTAGAAACCGAGTCAGACACGTTTATGAACCGGCCTCGGGATTCTGTAAACCGCTGGGCATCAACCTGTGTATATGAAGGGACGACCCGGTGGCGGTTTAGGGACAACACACAACAACTCGAGAGCCAGGCAAAGCGGATTCGCTCCCTGGTCATCGAAACCCTAGAAATTCCATCACAACTGGAGTAGGCTTTTACCTTCATCGTAAGGGGCCAAACCAGTATAAACTCTTGTGTCCTTTGTCCTCTTTAACCCCTTTAAGATAACCCATGGTGATGGCTCAACGACTAAGTCCCTTCACGAGGACATCTGCCGTGACAAAACCACGACAGTTGGCGCCACCGTGGGGCCATCGCATGATGGTATCGAGTTCTTGAAGGGCGGCTTCGAAGGACTAAAGGGATACGCTGTGGGCCGAATGACTAAGAGTCGTCGCGGCAAGTTCTACATCGACAATGCAGGATGGAGCCCCGAGGCCGGCTCAATTGAGTACGGATACCGGGTCCCCTTTGGCGGAATTCACGTCTTCATCGGCAAGATAGGTGAACTGGGCCCTGAGCCGGACATCTGCACCGACATCATCGAAACGGCTCAGCGTTCAAGATCTGCCCAGGTTCAGCCCGCCGTAAAGCGCGCCTTCGTAGGTGTCATCCATGGAGCGGAATATGAGGATAGATCGGCATCTGGTGGTGAAACCGTTGTCTACTCTGATGATGAGTCTTCAACCGGAGAGACCGAGTCACTGTATCAGCTGCAGGATGGCCGAATTAGTGCTGGTCTCGATGGCGATAGTATTTCGGACCCCTTTGATCCGCCGAGTCGGGTCGCCGTCTTCATGGCCAGTACACAATTAGCGCAGCACTCTTCTGCCGCAGAAGCAATGATCTCTGGTTCAGTAGCGGCATCACCAGCTGGGGCAGGATTGTAACACCCTGGATGTAATTTACCTTATATGTATCCCAACTCTTGCCGTTTCCGGCGCTAAGTTATTTTATTTCCTCGGGTTTGGGTTTTTTGTCTCCGTGTGTTGTTTCCTTTGTCATGCATCTCATATCATATCATCATGTGCATTTTATTTGCATACGTGTTCGTCTCATGCATCCGAGCATTTTCCCCGTTGTCCGTTTTGCATTCCGGCGCTCCTATCTCCTCCGGTGCCCCTTTCTACCTCTTTTCGTGTGTGGGGGTTAAACATTTCCGGATTGGACCGAGACTTTCCATGCGGCCTTCGTTTACTATCGGTAGACCGCCTGTCAAGTTTCGTACCATTTGGACTTCGTTTGATACTCCAACGGTTAACCGAGGGACCGAAAAGGCCTTGTGAGTGTTGCAGCCCAACACCCTTCCAATTTGGCCCAAAACCCACCAAAAACCCTTCCATCACCTAGAGCGTTTGATCACAATCGCGTGGCCGAAAACCGCACTTCATTTGGAGATTCCTAGCTCCCTATATGCCTATAAATAGATCACCTTCCGAAATCACGGGTCTTCTTCCCCCAAAACCCTAGAAATTCACTCTCCGCGTGCGGACACGTCCGCCCGCACCGGACGCAATCGCCGCCGCCAACCGGGGCGTGCCACGTGGCAGCGCGCGCCCCACATCGCCGCCTCACCCGCGCCGGCCTGCCTGGCCCGCGCGCGGCCCTCCCCGCCACCGAGCCGGGCCAGAGGCGTCTTGCCCGCGCCGCCTCGTCTTCCCCAACGCCGTTCGCCTGCGCCGCCCCGCCACCTCACCGTCATTGCGCCAGCCGCCGTGCCCACCATTGCCGGCCGCCACGCCCCTTCTCGCCACCTCGCCGCCCACCTTCTCCGACGGCGGATCCAGCTGCCCCCTCGCCGGATCGACGCTTCTTCCTCGCCAGAGCAGGAGTTTCTCGCCGGAGTCTTCGGTTCGCGTGCCGCTGCTACAGTACCTCGGAGGAACCCTAGATCTGAGATTGAACTCGGTTGACTTTTGCCTTCTCTCAGTCATTTTTTTGCAACCTTTGTCATGTCGTAACTACGCATCCGTAGCTCCGATTTGCGCGTGTAGCATATCAAAATGTTCGTCTCGACGAGTACATAATTTGATCACACTGCATCATTTTCATTTGAGCTCATCTTGACGCCCAAAATGCTGTTGGAAGAGGGCTATGTGATAAAATTGCCAGATCTGTTTCATCAAATAGATATTTGTCATTTTTGCCATGATTAATGTGTGCATGATATGCTCCTGAGATCTACATGAGTTTTGTTATATGTCATGCCATCTTTACAGAGGTGCTTACCGTGTATTTTTGTGATATGTGTGGTGACTAGCACAAGCTTGCAAAGTAGTGCAATCGGTAATGCTGATTTCAGGGACTTAGAATTTCACTAAGTCCTTGTCCTGATTTTGTCGGTATGCCATATGGTCATGTTGTTTCCTAGTGATCCGTGCCTGTTTTGAGGATGATCAGTAAGGATGCTTTGTTAACATTGTGGTGCTCTATCTATCCGTGTCTTTGTTTGCATTTATGGAGCACCCTAGCTTGAGTAAATCGAGCTCTACTTTCCCTATTTCGTGAATCCTGGCAGATTGTTGACTTGTTAGCGATTTCGCCGAGGATGTTGCTATTGATCCGTGCATGCTATGTTGTTGTTATTGCCATTTCTAGCTTCTATGCCATGTATTCTTGATGGGTGTATGCTTAGCTTGTCATGCCATACTCTGTAGTGACTGCATCGAGCTCGTAAACATGCCTACTCGTTAACTGATTTGCGTGCTTCAGTCTGAGATCTGTTTATGTTTTTGTCATGTTCACATGCTTGCAATTGTATTTTCTGATCCCTATTGGCTCAAGGTAACTAAGGGACTTTTGTTAAGTGCTTTGAGTAGCTTCATGCCCTGCCTTTCTTTGCCATGTTAAGTTCCTGTAGCATGTACTTTTCATGCTCTAAAGTGTGCTTCCTGATGATAAATTCCAGACTTGTGTTAATTTCACGAAGTCTGAAACCTGTTATCATTTGCATTTTTGCCATGCTTGTTGGAACCTGTTAATGGATAAATTAGCCGTAGCTCAGTGTTCATCTTTTGTAAAGATTCATGAGTGGATCCCTGCCATGTATTTTGTTGTCATGCTTGAGTGTTGTAGCATATTTATCTTGATGCATTTAGATGGCTACTTGCTGATTATCGCAGACCGGTGCCATATTTGTTTTGCTTGCCATTTCCAAACCGTGCATCCGATTCCGGTGATCTTTATATCGATTTCAACCGAAATCACCTCACCTTTCCAGTGGCACTCTTGGATTTCCATGTTGAGTCCAGGTTCAATCATTCCTTGTCAAATCTTGCATATGCATCACATACCGCATCCCACATAGCATACCATGTTTGCATCATGTTGTTTGAGCATTGCACGTGGTTGGTTGTGTTCCTTTTTCTTGTTTGTCTTGTTTGGGTAGATCCGGGAGACGAGTTCACGAACGAGGAGCCCATTGAGTTTGCTTACAAGGATCAAGTCAACTCTGCCAACTTTGCAGGCAAGATGATCATACCCTCGAAATCACTTCTATCTTTGCTTGGTAGATGCTTGCTCTTTTGCTATGCCCATGATACGATACCTACCACTTGCTTATCATGCCTCCCAAATTGCCATGTCAAACCTCTAACCCACCATGTCCTAGCAAACCGTTGATTGGCTATGTTACCGCTTTGCTCCACCCCTCTTATAGTGTTGCTAGTTGCAGGTGAAGATTGGAGATCGTTCCTTGTTGGAACATTGTTTATTGTTGGGATATTACGATATTATCATGTTTATCTTAATGCACCTATATACTTGGTAAAGGGTGGAAGGCTCGGCCTTTTGCCTAGTGTTTTGTTCCACTCTTGCCGCCCTAGTTTCCGTCATATCGGTGTTATGTTCCCGGATTTTGCGTTCCTTATGCGGTTGGGTTATAATGGGAACCCCTTGACAGTTCGCCTTGAATAAAACTCCCCCAGCAATGCCCAACCTTGGTTTTACCATTTGCCACCTAGCCTCTTTTTCCCTTGGGTTTCCAGAGCCCGAGGGTCATCTTTATTTCAACCCCTCTGGGCCAGTGCTCCTCTGAGTGTTGGTCCGAACTGGGCAGCCTGCGGGGCCACCTCGAGGAAACTCGAGGGTTGGTTTTACTCGTAGCTTGACCTATCTGAGTGTGCCCTGAGAACGAGATATGTGCAGCTCCTATCGGGATTTGTTGGCACATTCAGGCGGTGTTGCTGGACTTGTTTTACCATTGTCGAGGATGTCTTGTAACCAGGATGCCGAGTCTGATCGGGTCTTCCCGCTAGAAGGAATATCCTTCGTTGACCGTGAGAGCTTGTGATGGGCTAAGTTGGGACACCCCTGCAGGGATTTGAACTTTCGAAAGCCGTGCCCGCAGTTATGGGCAGATGGGAATTTGTTAATGTCCGGTTGTAGATAACATGAAACTTAACTTAATTAAAATGAATCAACTGCGTGTGTAACCGTGATGGTCTCTTCTCGGCGGAGTCCGGGAAGTGAACACGGTGTTGGAGTAATGTTTGACGTAGGTTGTTCTAGGATCACTTCTTGATCATAGTTTTCCGTTCGTCCTTTGCCTTCTCTTCTCGCTCTCTTTTGCGAACAAGATAGCCACCATATATGCTAGTCGCTTGCTGCAGCTCCACATATTACCTTGCCTTTACCTATAAGCTTAAATAGTCTTGATCGCGAGGGTGCGAGATTGCTAAGTCCCCGTGACTCACAGATTACTTCCAAACCAGATGCAGGGACCAATGATACCGTTCGAGACGATGCGCTTGAGCTCAAGTGGGAGTTCGATGAAAACTCTCGTCGTTACTATGTGTCTTTCCCAGATGATCAGTAGTGGTGCCCAGTTGGGGCGATCGGGGACCGTGTCGCATGTTGGGGTTGATCTTTTATTTTGGTACCGTAGTCGGACCATAAGTGTATTGGATGATTGTAATGTTATTCATGTATTTGTGTGACGTGGCAAGTGTAAGCCAACTATGTACCTTTCCCCCTATTATCTATTTACATGGGTTGTTGTGAAGATTACCTTACTTGCGACATTGCTTTCAATGCGGTTATGCCTCTAAGTCGTGCTTCGACGCGTAGGAGATATAGCCGCATCGAGGGCGTTACAAGGAGGGTCTGCACCGCCGCCGGCTCAAGTTTTGTCTGATTTATTTGACGCGTTGGCACATTGCTGACGGTTGTGGTTAACCCAGTAGATTAGGACCGGCATAATGCGGAAGTTGCAAAGGTGAAGGATCAGATAACTCAGGCTAAAGAGGACCTGGCGGCTGAGAACACCAGGATGGCTACAGAGCGGGCCGAGTTAGAGGCTCAAGCTTACCGGCTTATGATGGATCAGAGTGCGTCATATGATGTCATCAGGAGAAGATACCGGTGGCACCTTTCGTTGGTTTTTGAGGCAAGAAATCTCTTTAACACGCCAGGAGCAGGCAACAGCAACTAGCCAGTGGTAAACCGGGCGGAGGCGCCTGGGACCGGGGAACCAATTCAGCCGCGCGCGATGGATCCACCCCCTCGACCTCGTCAGAACGATGCCCCATCACGACACGTCTCAGCACCTCCGGGTCATTACTCTAACCCGTTGGATAACATCGTGGCCACCGCATCATGATTGGCAGCCCTCCTGATTGACGGCGAGTCCCCAGTAGCAGTTGAAACACGACGAGCTAGGGTCCTCCTTCAGATGGCCTTGACTCAGCAGAAGGCTAATTTGTATTGCCGCAAAAGGATTCATTCTACTCCCCGCCCGAGCCGGAGCTACAGCAGGCATATCGATGAACCAGCCGTATCAAGCAGTGTGGGGAATCATAATCCGCCCCGCGACCATAACTTGGCCGGTGGCGATGGCAATGCTCAGGACGTACTAGATCACGCTAGGGCACGACAAGAGGCCAAGTTAGCGGTGCACCATGAGGCCCGCCAACTCACTCCAGTTCGTCCAACAACATCGGTAGAACCAGGGGTTACCTCCAGTTCTTTGGGGGTACCATGTCTCGTCCCAGCACTACGCAATGTACGGCTACCCAAGGATTTCAAAGGCCCGCGCATGGTGCCAAATTACACTGCCGATTTATCCCCTGAATCCTGGGTGGAAAGCTATGAGATGGCAATGGAGTGATACGTCTCCGTCGTATCTACTTTTCCAAACACTTTTGCCCTTGTTTGTACTCTACCTTGCATGATTTCAATGGAACTAACCCGGACTGATGTCGTTTTCAGCAGAATTGCTATGGTGTTATTTATGTGCAGAAATAAAAGTTATCGGAATGACCTGAAACTTCACGGAACATATATTCGGAAATAATGAAAAATCCTTGCAAAAGATAAAGGCCAGGGGGCCCACCACCTGTCCATGAGGGTGGGGGCGCGCCTGTCCCCCTAGGGCGCGCCCCCTACCTTGTGGGCCCCCTGGAGCTCCTACGACCTCAACTCCAACTCTATATATTTGGTTTCAGGGAGAAAAAAAATCAAAGAGAAGAATTCATCGCATTTTACGATACGGAGCCGCCGCCAACTCCTAAAACCTCTCGGGAGGGCTGATCTAGAGTCCGTTCGGGGCTCCGGAGAGGGGAATCCGTCGCCATCATCATCATCAACCATCCTCCATCACCAATTTCAAGATTCTCACCGCCGTGCGTGAGTAATTCCATTATAGGCTTGATGGACGGTGATGAGTTGGATGAAATCTATCAGGTAATCGAGTTAGTTTTGTTAGGGTTTGACCCGTAGTATCCACTATGTTCTGAGATTGATGTTGCTTTGACTTTGCTATGCTTAATGCTTGTCACTAGGGCCCGAGTGCCATGCTTTCAGATCTGAACCTATTATGTTTTCATCAATATATGAGAGTTCTTGATCCTATCTTGCAAGTCTATAGTCACCTATTATGTGTTATGATCCGTTAACCCCGAAGTGACAATAATCGGGATACTTACCGGTGATGACCGTACTTTGAGGAGTTCATGTATTCACTATGTGTTAATGCTTTGGTCCGGTACTCTATTAAAAGGAGGCCTTAATATCCCTTAGTTTTTCGTTAGGACCCCGCTGCCACGGGAGGGTAGGACACAAGATGTCAATGCAAGTTCTTTTCCATAAGCACGTATGGCTATATTCGAAATACATGCCTACATTACATTGATGAATTGGAGCTAGTTCTGTGTCACCCTAGGTTATGACTGTTACATGATGAACCACATCCGGCAAAATTCTCCATCACTGATCCATTGCCTACGAGCTTTCCATATATTGTTCTTCGCTTATTTACTTTTCCGTTGCTATTGCTATCATCACTACAAAATACCAAAAACATTACTTTTGCTACTGCTACCTTTTGCTACCGTTACCACTACTATCATATTACTTTGCTACTAAACTCTTAGCTATAGATATTAAGTTTCCAGGTGTGGTTGAATTGACAACTCAGTTGCTAATACTTGAGAATATTCTTTGGCTCCCCTTGTCGAATCAATAAATTTGGGTTGAATACTCTACCCTCGAAAACTGTTGCGATCCCCTATACTTGTGGGTTATCAAGACTATTTTCTGGCGCGGTTGCCGGGGACCATATCTCTATTCTTTGAGTCACTTGGGATTTATATCTGCTTATCATTATGAAGAACTTGAAAGATCCAAGAACCAAGATTTATCCCTCAACTACGAGGGGAGGTAAGGAACTGCCATCTAGCTCTGTACTTGATTCACCTTCTGTTTTGGGTAAGCTTGCGACACCTAAACCTGCTTCTGCTATTCGTTCTGATATGTTGCATGTTATTGATGATGCCACTTCTGCTATGCATGATACTTATGATGAAACTACTTCTATGCTTGATACTACTGTGCCACTTGTTGAATTTCTTGATGAACAACTTGCTAGAGTTAGAGAGAATGAAAATATTGAATCTGATAATATTGACGAAAGTGATGATGAAGACTCACCTATTATTCCTGAGGGTTATGTTTTTGAAAAAGAAGCTGCTTTAGCTATTTTAGCTTGCAAAGATAGATACGAACTCAAGAGGTTATTAGCTAAATGGAATAAGCAATCTCTAAATGCTAGGATGAAACCTGACCCTGCTTTTGCTACTTCACCTATCTGTGTTACTGATAAGGATTATGAATTCTCTGTTGATCCTAATATAATTACTTTGGTTGAATCTGATCCTTTTCATGGCTATGAATCTGAAACTATTGTGGCACATCTTACTAAATTAAATGATATAGCCAACCTGTTCACTAATGATGAGAGAACTCGCTAGTTTTATATCCTTAAAATATTTCCGTTCTCATTAAAGGGTGATGCTAAGATATGGTTTAATTCTCTTGATCCTGGTTGTGTGTGTAGTCCCCAGGATATGATTTATTACTTCTCTACTAAATATTTTCCTTCTCATAAGAAACAAGCTGCTTTAAGGGATATATATAATTTCATGCAAATTGAAGAAGAGAGTCTCCCACAAGCTTGGGGGAGGCATCTCAAGTTACTTAATGCTTTGCCTGATCATCCTCTTAAGTAAAATGAAATACTTGATATCTTTTATAATGGACTAACCGATGCTTCCAGAGATTACCTAGATAGTTGTGTTGGTTTTGTTTTCAGGGAAAGAACACAGGATGAAGCTGAAATTCTATTGAATAATATGTTGACAGATGAAAATAATTAGACACTTCCTGAGCCAACTCCCGAGCCTATTCCTAAACAAACTCTGAAGGAGAGGGGTGTTCTATTTCTCAGTCCTGAAGATATGCAAGAGGCAAAGAAATCTATGAAAGAAAAAGGTATTAAAGCTGAAGATGTTAAGAATTTACCTCCTATTGAAGAAATACATGGTCTTAATTTACCGCCTGTTGAAGAAACATATGATCTTAATGCATTACCTACTGAAGAAACTCATGGTCTTGATAACCCGACACAGGTAGTAAAGGTAAATTATCTCTATAGATATGATAAAGCTGAAATCCCATTGACTAAGTTTGCTAGCCCATGCTTAGATGAGTTTGATAAATTTATGGTTAAGCAAGAAGACTTCAATGCTTATTTTGGTAGACAATTGAAATACAATTCAAGTATTCTTGAACACTTGGGTGATTATATGGCCAATGTCAAAGGTGAACTTAAACTTATTAGTAAACATGCTTCTATGGTTACCACTCAAGTAGAACAAGTACTTAAAGCTCAAAATGATTTGCTCAATGAATTGAATAGTAAGAATAATGATAATGTTGTTAGAGTTATGACTAGAGGTGGTAGAATGACTCAGGAACCTTTGTATCCTGAAGGCCATCCTAAGAGAATTGAGCAAGATTCTCAGAGAAATAATATAGATGCACCTAGTCCTTCTAAAAGGAAGAAAAAGAAAAATGATAGGACTTTGCATGCTTCTAGTGAACCTGTTATTGAAACACCCGAGAATCCAAATGATATTCCTATCTCTGATGCTGAAACACAATCTGGTAATGAACCTGAAACTTGTGATAATGTTAATGATAATGTTCATGATGATGTTCAACCTAGTAATGATAATGATATAGAAATTGAACCTGCTGTTGATCTTGATAACCCACAATCAAAGAATCAACGTTATGATAAGAAAGACTTTGTTGCTTGGAAACACGGTAAGGAAAGAGAGCCTTCGGTTCAGAAACCCATGCCTTTTCCTCCCAAACCATCCAAGAAAAAGGATGATGAGGATTTTGAGCGCTTTGCTGAAATGATTAGACCTATCTTTTTGCATATGCGATTAACTGATATGCTTAAAATGAATCCTTATGCTAAGTACATGAAAGATATTGTTAGAAATAAGAGAAAGATACCGGAAGCTAAAATTTCCACCTTGCTTGCTAATTATACTTTCAAGGGTGGAATACCAAAGAAACTTGGAGATCCCGGTGTACCAACTATACCATGCTCCATTAAATGAAACTATGTTAAAACTGCTTTATGTGATCTTGGAGCCGGTGTTAGTGTTATGCCTATCTCTTTATATCGTAGACTTGATTTGAATAAGTTGACACCTACTGAAATATCTTTGCAAATTGCTGATAAATCAACTGCTATACCTGTCGGTATTTGTGAGGATGTGCCTGTTGTAGTTGCAAATGTTACTATTTTAACGGATTTTGTTATTCTTGATATTCCCGAGGACGATAGTATGTCTATTATTCTCGGAAGACCCTTTTTGAATACTGCAGGGGCTGTTATTGATTGCACTAAAGGCAATGTCACTTTTCATGTTAATGGTAATGAGCATACGGTACAGTTTCCGAGGAAACAACCTCAAGTTCATAGTATCAACTTTATTGGAAAAATCCCAACGATTATATTTGGAGGTTTTGAATTTCCTCTTCCTACTATCAAGAAGAAATATGATATTCTTATTATTAGGGATGTGCATATCCCCGTTGAGGTAACATAGTGTTATTCGAAATTTCTCCGGTTCCATGTTATTCGGAATGAGCTCATTAACAAGACTTGATCAACGTTGTTAGTGGATTCATTTTGATGATCATGAGATGGATGAAACTAGAAAACACAACTCTCTGTACCCTCCTCTTACTTTCTGTTATTTATATTAAATAAAATAAAAATAGTATTTTTCTATCTGTTATATGATTTATCCGTGCAATATAAAAATACCTCAAAAATAAAAGTTCTCCAAATGCCCTAAAATTTAAATATGATTTTTTCTGGAATATTTAAGAATATTTGGCACCAAGAACACAGCACGGGGGGCATCCACCTGGCCACAAGGGTGGAGGGAACGCCCCCCTGCCTCGTGGGCCCACGGTGGCCCTCCTCATCTTATTCCTGCACCCACACACTTCTTCTTCCTCCCACATACATGAATATCCAGCTCAAGCTCGAGTTCTAGCTCATTTTGCTGCCATTTTCGATCTCCTTGCTCAAAGCAACTCTCACAAAACTGCTTGGGGACATTGTTCCTTGGTATGTGACTCCTCCATTGGTCCAATTAGTTTTTGTTCTAGTGCTTTATTCATTTCAAATTTGTGCTACTTAGGTGACCATGTTCTTGAGCTTGCATGTCAAATTTATATGGTTAGAAGTAGTTTTGATGCATGATATAGGCTCTAGGCACTTGTAGGAGTAGTTGCTATCAATATTTTTGAGATTTGTTCACTTCTATTTTGAAGTTACTAAAAATTTCAGAATTTTTCAGAAAATAATGAAGATATTTTTGAGGGGCCCATCGAGTCGAAGCTCAAAGGAAAAGGCACAGAAGCCCGAATATAATCTGCCTCATACAGCGGAGGTTCGGTCGTGTGAATGGCCTTCCGATGATTTATTGAGAGCAGCCAGGATTTATGAAGATTTTTACGAATTGGCTGAGAATGCAGGCCTCACTGCTTTCCTCCACGACCAACGCGACCAGTATCTCTTACTCACAAATATCTTTGTGCAAAACTTTCATTTCCATTCTAGGAGCTCACCACCTACGGTGGAGTTTTATTTATATGATGAGCATAAGGAGATGTCACTTTATGATTTTTGTCGGGTTTGTTTGGTCCCTTTCGAGGGCACGACAGAGGAACCACACCGCAGCGATGTGGTGGGTTTATTAATACCATCACTGTAGGGGAAACGAGGAAGGTTTCCGATGCACGAATCACTAGCATACATTTTCCTGTTTTACGCTACTTTGCAATATTTGCTAGTCGTTGCTTAATTGCTTGCGAAAACTGTGGAAACCTTAGTGCTCCTAATATTATTATTTTGTTCCACGGTTTATTCAGTGCTAACTCTGTTAGTATGGGAAGTATTATTGCTAAACGGTTAAGTCTGAACCGTGCAAAGGGACCCATCTTTGGAGGCATCTATGCTTCACGCCTAGCTGCACATTTTAACATACCTATTAGGCATTATGAGAAGGAAGAAAAATTGCTACCTCACGTTTGTTTAGATTATAAGAGTATGGTAGCACACGATTTTATTGTTAAGAATAGGGAAGGGGAGCTTAAATACAAATTGTTCTTTCATAAACATCATCCTGAGACTATTACCCTGCCTGCTCCTTCCTTGTTTGATTTATCTGCAGGCCAGTACCTTGTTCCTTTAGAGGCTATTCACGCCTATCGGAACCCTACATCAGCCATAGAGCCGGAGCCGGAACCACAAGTTGATCCTCCACAACAGTCTAATTACCATTGGGATCCAGAAATGATTGTCATCTAGTGGCAGTCAGAGTCTTCTTCTTCTCAGTACGACCCAACTATTATTATGGATATCAGCCAGGCCTTTGTTATTAGTATGACCCAACTAATGAGTGTGGTTGTAGTTGCAAACGTTACTATTTTAATGGACTTTGTTATTCTTGATATTCCCGAGGACGATAGTATGTCTATTATTCTCGGAAGACCCTTTTTGAATACTGCAGGGGCTGTTATTGATTGCACTAAAGGCAATGTCACTTTTCATGTTAATGGTAATGAGCATACGGTACACTTTCCGAGGAAACAACCTCAAGTTCATAGTATCAACTCTATTGGAAAAATCCCAACGATTATATTTGGAGGTTTTGAATTTCCTCTTCCTAATCTTGGGGGAGTACGTATTTCTCACCGACATTACATTTATGTTCACACACTCATTGCTAGATGTCGGTGCTCATACTTTTTCATTGTATCATCCATGCTAGTTTATTTCCTTTTTATGCTTTCTTCTTGTGTGTTTAATAAACCTTAAGAAAAACAAAAAAAATAGTTGTAGATTTTAATTAGTTTATTTTCCATGGTTGTAGTAGTAATTAAAAATAAATCCCAAAAAGATTTCTTGTTCTTCTTTTACTTGTTGGGACCTTTCCCATGTAAATACTTTTATTTATTTTCTTTTCTTTGGGGGTCAATAGGAGAACACCATGATTAAAATGTTGTAGTGACTCTTATATGCATTATTGTTGATCTGACAAAAAAGCCCATATTGCCTTGTCTTCTCGTGTTTATTGAATGCTTGTAGATTCCAGCTTAGTCCAATGCACATGCACTATTATTATTATCCACATCGTTTGGTCATGCAAGTGAAAGGCAATAATGATGATTATATGATGAACTTATTGAGATGAGAAAAGCTGGTATGAACTCGACCTCTCTTGTTTTTGTAAATATGATTAGTTCATCGTTCCTGATTCATCCTATTATGAATAAACATGTTTGCAATGACAACTAGAGATCATAGTTTCTTGTGCCATGCTTGATTAGCTAGGAGCTTATAATGGTTTACCTTGCGTGCCAACATGCTATTAAAATGGTTGTGATGTGGTATGATAGGGTGGTATCCTCCTCTGAATGATTTAAGTGACTTTACTTGGCGCATGTTCACGCATGTAGTTGAAACAAAATCAACATAGCCTTCGCGATATTTATGTTCATGGTGGATTATATCCTACTCATGCTTGCATTCGGTGTTGATTAATTTTAATGCATGTTCATGACTATTGTCGCTCTCTAGCTGGTCGCTTCCCAGTCTTTTGCTAGCCTTCACCTGTACTAAGCGGGAATACTGCTTGTGCATCCAACCCCATAAACCCCAAAGTTATTCCATATGAGTCCACCATACCTACCTATATACGGTATCTACCTGCCATTCCAAGTAAATTTGTATGTGCCAAACTCTAAACCTTCAAATAAATATCCTCTTTTGTATGCTCGAATAGCTCATGTATCAACTATGGCTGTCTGTATCTTCCATGTTAGGCGGGCTACTCTGAAGAGGAGTGGACTCCGCTCCTCACTCACGAGAAAATGGCTGGTCATCGGGATGCCCAGTCCCATGCTTTATGCAAACTAAATCAAAATAATTGCAAAGAAAACTCCCCCTGGGACTCTTGTTAGTTGGAGGCACTCGTTGTTTCAAGCAAGCCGTGGATCGATGCTTGTTGGTGGAGGGGGGTATAAACTTTACAATTCTGTTTGGGAACCGCCTATAAGGTGTGTAGCATGGAAGATATCGCCATCTATTGGTTGTTATGTTGACAATGAAAGTATACCGCTCAAAATATTATTCATCTTTATTTCAAAACCAAGCTCTAGCACCTCTACAAATCCCTGCTTCCCTCTGCGAAGGGCCTATCTATTTACTTTCATGTCGAGTCATCATCCTCTTATTAAAAAGCACCAGTTGGAGAGCACCGCTGTCATTTGCATTCATTACTGTTAGTTTACATTGAGTATGACTTGAATGGAACTCTTTCACCATGAATTACAATGTCTAGTCAGTCCTTGATCTTTAAAGGTGCTCTGCATTTATGTTTTGCGGTATCAGAAAGGGCTAGCGAGATACCATCTTGTTATATCATATTATGATTGTTTTGAGAAAGTGTTGTCATCCGAGATTTATTATTATTGCTCGCTAGTTAATTAGGCCATTGATATGAGTAAACTTGAGAACTAAGCTTTATTGTGAATATGGTTAGTTCATAATCATTGCTGAAAACTTGAATAATGTCTTTACATATTTACAACAACAAGAGCAAATAGAGTTTGTAAAAGTTTTTCTTTATCACTTTCAGTTATCAACTGAATTGCTTGAGGACAAGCAAAGGTTTATGTTTGGGGGAGTTGATATGTCTCCGTCGTATCTACTTTTCCGAACACTTTTTCCCTTGTTTTGGACTCTAACTTGCATGATTTGAATGGAACTAACCCGGACTGACGCTGTTTTCAGCAGAATTGCTATGGTGTTATTTATGTGCAGAAATAAAAGCTCTCGGAATGACCTGAAACTTCACAGAACATTTATTTGGAAATAATAAAAAATCCTTGCAAAGGATGAAGGCCAGGGGGCCCACTACTTGTCCACGAGGGTGGGGGGCGTGCCTGCACCCCTAGGGCGCGCCCCCCTACCTCGTGGGCCCCCTGGAGCTCCTCCGACCTCAACTCCAACTCTATATATTTGGTTTCGAGGATAAAAAAATCAGAGATAAGAATTCATCGCGTTTTACGATACGGATCCACTGCCAAGCCCTAAAACCTCTCGGGAGGGCTGATTTGGAGTCTGTTCGGGGCTCCGGAGAGGGGAATCCGTCGCCATCGTCATCGTCAACCATCCTCCATCACCAATTTCATGATGCTCACCGCCGTGCATGAGTAATTCCATCGCAGGCTTGCTGGACGGTGATGGGTTGGATGAGATCTATCATGTAATCGAGTTAGTTTTGTTAGGGTTTGTCCCCTAGTATCCACTATGTTCTGAGATTGATGTTGCGATGACTTTGCTATGCTTAATGCTTGTTGCTAGGGCCCAAGTGCCATGATTTCAGATCTGAACCTATTATGTTTTCATCAATATATGAGAGTTCTTGATCCTATCTTACAAGTCTATAGTCACCTATTATGTGTTATGATCCGTTAACCCCGAAGTGACAATAATCGGGATACTTACCGGTGATGACCGTAGTTTGAGGAGTTCATGTATTCACTATGTGTTAATGCTTTGGTCCGGTACTCTATTAAAAGGAGGCCTTAATATCCCTTAGTTTCTGTTAGGACCCCGCTGCCACTGGAGGGTAGGACAAAAGATGTCATGCAAGTTTTTTTCCATAAGCACGTATGACTATATTCGGAATACATGCCTACATTACATTGATGAATTGGAGCTAGTTCTGTGTCACCCTAGGTTATGACTGTTACATGATGAACCGCATCCGACATAATTCTCCATCATTGATCCATTTCCTACGAGCTTTCCATATATTGTTCTTCGCTTATTTAATTTTCTGTTGCTATTGCTATCATCACTACAAAATACCAAAAACATTACTTTTGCTACTGCTACCTTTTGCTACCGTTACCAATACTATCATATTAATTTGCTACTAAACTCTTAGCTGCAGATATTAAGTTTCTAGGTGTGGTTGAATTGACAACTCAGTTGCTAATACTGGAGAATATTCTTTGGCTCCCCTTGTGTTGAATCAATAAATTTGGGTTGAATACTCTACCCTCAAAAACTGTTGCGATCCCCTATACTTGTGGGTTATCATGGAGATGCTTGATGTGGATGAGGCGGCATGTGCCAAATACTTTACCATGATGTTGGAGGGAACAGCTTGCACATGGTTGAAAATCCTATCGGCCAACTCCATTGGGTCGTGGGCCGTGTTAAGGGCCTGGTTCATCCAGAATTTCAAGGATACATGCAAGCAGCCCATGTCAATCGTGGATTTAGCTGCCTGTGTCCAGGAGGAAGGAGAATCAACAACCCGCTGGGTGCGCCGGGTTTCAGAGATTTTGCATTCATCGGACTGCATCAACGCTGACACGGCAGTTTTAGCATTGGAAGGCAATTGCCGGTTTGCACCTCTGAAGCTGAAGTTGGGACGGCTCAAACGACATTGCAATGACATGGGAACACTTATGGCAGCTCTGGTGAAGTATGCCGACTCTGATAGTACCAAGGACCCCGAGTCTGATGACGACAAGACAGGGAAGGGAAAGAAGAGCGGCAGCACCAAAGGGCAGTAGCATAACCTGGCAGGTCATGGGAACAATGGTAAATGCAAGGCAGATAATATCTTGGACTTGGTGGCTAACACCAACACCCAGGATAATGGTCAGCGGCGTAAGGGTAGACCGCCACAGCGGGGTGGAGGGTCAGGCCCCAATCTTGAGCGCCTGTTAAATCAGCCTTGCCTGAAGCACAGATCGAAGGAGTGGCTAGCTACGCATCTTTGGAAGGATTGCTTCATTATGCGGGAGTTCAAAAATTCAAATATCTTTCAATACGACAATGGACCGCCCGGCGATTCAGGAGGCGGTTTCCATGGGCCGGGTTATGGCGGTGGCAGCTCCGGTTCAGGATTCCATGGCAACCAAATCGGACATGGCAGTCATGGCGGCCAGGGCAGTCAGGGAGGTTATAACCATCAGGGGAATCAAGAGCAGCAACAATCGGGTTATTAGAGCAATCCGAAGCAGTTGAATAGTGGGCAGTATCATGTCTTCACCACTAGCCTATGTAAGCACGATCAGAAGCTTCATAAAAGGGCTGTGAACTTCGTTGAACCGGTGGTACCTCGTTATCTGCGCTGGTCTGAATAGCCCATTTTGTGGAGTCGAGAGGATCATCCACCCCGGGTTGATAATCCGGGTCATTTAGCCTTAGTGGTGGCACCTCAGGTTGCGGGGTATAAGTTCACCAAGGTTCTTATGGACAGAGGAAGTAGTATCAATATCCTTTACTACAAAACCTTCCGTTGCATGGGATTGACAGATAAGAATCTTAAACTGTCAAACACTGTTTTTCATGGTGTGGTGCTTAGTAAATCGGCATACCCTGTTGGCAAGATAGCTCTAGAGCTTGCTTTTGGAGATGATCATGATTCAAGATCAAAGGTGTTGACTTTTGAAGTGGTGAAAATCAAGAGTCCATATCATGCCCTGTTCGGATGGCCGGCTTATGCTAAGTTCATGGCAAGGCCTTGTTATGTTTATCTGCTACTTAAGATGCTGGGTCATAAGGGGACCATCACAGTGCATGGGAGCTGGAAGATTGCTTTGGAATGTGAAGAGGGTGATGTGGCTTATGCTGAGTCGGTTTGGGCTATAGAGGAGCTAAAGTTTTAGAAAGACAATGTTGATTTGGCATATATGAATTCTCTGAAAAAGCCAACTGCAGAGCATGATCTGGCGCTGAAATTTAAATCGGCTGAGGAGACTAAACTGGTTGACTTTGTTCCTGGCGATTCATCCAAGCAGTTCAGCATCAGCGCTAACCTGGATCCGAAATAGGAAAGCGTGCTCATCGGGTTCATCTGTGAGAACTGAGACATCTTTGCATGGAAGCCTTCTGACATGCCAGGTGTACCGAGGGAACTCACCAAGCACACTCTTAATATAGATCCTATGTTTAAACCGGTTAGGCAGTTTCTCCGCCACTTCAACGAGGAGAGCCGTAAGTCTATTGGTTAGGAGGCAGCCCGGCTTTTGGCAGCATGGTTTATTGTGGAGGTCTTTCACCCTGAGTGGCTAGCTAATCCGGTGCTGGTACTTAAGAAAAACGGCACTTGGCGCATGTGTGTGGACTACACAGAATTGAACAAGGCCTGTCCAGCTGATCCCTTTGCTCTCCCTCGTATTGATCAAATTATTGATGCTACGGCGGGTTGTGACCGTTTGTGTTTTCTGGATGCTTATTCTGGTTATCATCAGATCAAAATGGCAGTTAAGGACCAGGAGAAGACAACTTTCATAACTCCCTTTGGAGCCTTCTGCTATGTATCTATGCCTGTTGGGTTCAAGAGTGCTCAAGAAACTTATCAGCGCTGTGTCCAGAATTGTCTTCGTAAACAGATTGGGCGCAATGTTCATGCTTATGTGGATGATATTGTGGTGAAATCCAGAAAGGAGGAAACATTGGTAGATGACTTAAAGGAAACTTTTGATAACCTCCGGGTTTATAATATGATGCTTAATCCGGCCAAATGTGTATTTGGTGTACCGGCAGGCAAGCTCTTGGGTTTTCTGGTGTCTAACAGGGGCATTGAAGCTAATCCGCAGAAGATCATAGCTATCACATCTCTGGCTAAACCGGCGTGTATCAATGATGTTCAGCGCTTGGCGGGCCGGATTGCGGCCTTAAGCCGGTTTATCAGTCGCCTTGGGGAGAAGGCTATCCCTTTGTATCAGATGCTCAAGAAGACGGATGACTTCGTCTGGAGTGATGCTGTTGATAAATCATTTGAGGATTTGAAGAGACAGTTAGCCAAGCCACCTGTCCTTGCGGCTCCGGTCGATAAAGAGCGCTTATTGCTATATGTGGCTGCTAATGCCCGGGCTATTAGTGTATCTATTGTTGTGGAGCGCAAGGAGGCTGGAAAAGGGTATCCGGTTCAACGGCCGGTTTATTATATCAGCGAGGTGCTTATTGAGTCCAAATAGAGATATCCACATTGGCAGAAGCTGGTGTATGGGGTTTTCATGGCAAGCCGGAAGCTCAAGCATTATTTTCAGGGTCATCCTATCACAGTGTTCAGTTCAGCCCCCTTGGGAGATATCATCCACAACAGAGAAGCAACTGGCCGGATTGCCAAATGGGTTATTGAGCTTGGACCTCACGGGTTAAAATATATGCCTCGCACAGCAATCAAATCCCAAGCACTTGTGGACTTCATCAATGATTGGACAAAGTTGCAGGAACCAGAGGAAAAGCCAGACAACACTTATTGGACTATTCATTTTGATGGGTCCAAACAATTGGAGGGCTCGGGGGCTGGAGTCATATTAATTTCCCCACGAGGTGATAAGTTTTGTTATGTTCTCCGTTTAATGTTCCCTTGCACTAACAATGCAGCTGAGTATGAGGCCTTGCTCCATGGTCTTCGGATGTCTAAGGAGATGAATTTACGCCGGGTTAAGTGCTTTGGTGACTTTGACTTGGTGGCTCAATAGGTGTTTGGCACTTGATATTCCAATGATCCACTCATGGCGGCGTATAGACGAGAGGTGGATACAGTGGCTGGTCATTTCAAGGGTTATCAGGTTGACCATATAGACCGGCGAAAGAATAAAGCGGCAGATGCTTTAAGTCGCTTAGGCTCTCAACATAAAATGGTGCGACCGAATACCTTTCTAGATGTGCTGCATAATCCGTCAGTCAAGATACCTATGGAGGAGGATTTGGCTGTGCCTGGCCCGGAAGCTCAATTGGTGGCGGCTCTTCATGTTATTCCAGATTGGACGGTCCCATACCTGGCGTACATGAACCGGGGCGAGTTACCAGACGATGAAACCTTGGCCCGGCAGATAATCCGGTGATCCAAGTCAATGACCATTATCAATGGGGAGCTGCATCATTGCAGCGTAACAGGGGCGTTTCAGCGTTGTGTGTCTCCTCAAGAAGGTTGTGAGATTTTGCGTGAGATCCACGAAGGAGATTTGGGTCACCATGCCGGTTCAAAATCCTTGGTGGCTAGGGCCTTTCGTCACGGCTTCTATTGGTTGATGGCTCATGTTGATGCTGAGGATTTGGTAAAGAGGTGTGACAGTTGTCAGAAGTTTGCACGCCGCGCTCATGTTCTGGCTCAAGTATTAAGGATGATTCCAATCACTTGGCCATTTGCAACTTGTGGGGTAGATATGGTTGGACCCTTTAAGAGGTCCAAGGACAAGAAGACCCACCTGCTGGTGGCGGTTGATAAGTTTACCAAGTGGGTAGAGGCAGAGCCAGTCAATAAGTGTGATGCGGCCACAGCGGTTCAATTCATCAAAAAGGTGATATTCCGGTTTGGTTTTCCACACAACATTATAACTGATAATGGTACTAATCTGTCCAAGGGTGCGATGGAAGAATTTTGTCAACGTGAGCATATCCGGCTTGATGTGTCATCAGTGGCTCACCCCCAATCTAATGGTCAAGTGGAGAGGGCCAATCAAGAGATTTTGGGAGGTATCAAACCCCGGCTTATGGTTCCTTTAAAGCAGACACCAGGTTGTTGGGTGGACGAGTTACCTTCCGTGTTATGGAGTATCAACACCACAACAAACAAATCTACAGGTTACACGCCTTTCTTCATGGTTTACGGAGCAGAGGAAGTTCTCCCTAGTGACATCCGTCATGACTCGCCCCATGTGGCGGCTTATGTTGAAGCTGATAACGAGAGAGCACGTCAGGATTGATGAGGAGCGTGATCTTGCAGCGGCACGTTCGACGATTTATCAACAAGGTCTGCGACGTTATCGCAGCCGCCGGGTTAAAACCAGAACTTTTCAAGAAGGCGATCTGGTGCTCTGGCTCATCCAGGATCAGACTGATATGCACAAGTTATCCCCACCTTGGGAAGGGCCTTTTGTGGTCAGCAAAAATTTTCACAATGGATCATACTACCTTATTGATGTTCGAGAGCACAAAGACTCACGTAAATCGAAGGAGGAGACCCAGCGGCCGTGGAATATAGCTCATCTTCGGCCTTACTATACTTGAGCAATAGGCTCTTTTTTTCTACATAATTATGACAATGTATATATTATGATCAATATAATAAACTAGAGCCTCAGCTAAAGCGGGGTCTCTGTTGTTTTTACATCATGTGTGTTTACATGGGGGCTTCTGTTCATAAAGCGAAGTTCTACTGATCTGGCTTATAAAGCCACACATATAAAAGGAATCACTAGGGGGCTTGGTCGTATTCGAACCTTAGCTACGCCTATTGATCGGCTTAAGGCCAAAGGGAAATCACTAGGTGGCTTGGTTGTATTCGCACCATAGCTACACCTATTGATAGGCTTAAGGCCAAAAGGAAATTATGTGGGGCCAAAGAGAGTGTTCCACCAGCACAACTCAAACATAGGCACCCACTGAGCACAACTCAAATGTTGCTTGGGGGCTCTCTGCTTCTCAAAGAACAAAGAGTTTGCACCCTTGCAATAGGCTATCAAGCCAGGATTGGAAGCCAAGTGTATTCACCTAAAACACTGGGTTATCCTGCCTCTTTAAGTAAGCCACTCCATCCAGGTAAACCTGGCATGATCCGTCGAATGTTTGACAAGTCAATCTGATCGACCCTGAACTTGTCAAAGTTAAAACGATGATTGGTTAAAGATTGAGGTCCATCTTAAAAGGCTTTGAAAAATGGTTTAACTTAGTGGCCTGGCAGCCCATGAAAAGCCTCGATTTAGGGCCTGACAGCCCATGAAAAGTCTTGCATAATCTTCTTGTGTTTTTTGCAAAGTTTTCTTTCCTTTGATAAGATTCATAAATATTTTCTGATAAACCGGTGTTTATTAAAACCCGGTGTGGCTTTCAATGCTAAGTTGTTAGTACATGATCAATTATAATCCGGCACTTATTTATCCGGTCTGGTTTTGACTACAAGTCACCAGTATTATATTGATGAACCGGTGTTTATCATAACCCGGTATGGTTTTATTGTAAACTGGCAAACATGGAAGGAGTCATGAATACTCCAGATTGGTGTTATCACCATTGTTATAGCAATAGATTGGTCAACCAATGAGGTGATTCAGTATAACAGGTATCAGCTATTTTAAATCTGTTTGTTTTTAAATACAACCGTGGCCCTACACCTAGGCTATATATTTGGGCACCATGACCCGTCCAACGGTAAACCGCCAGGACACTTTCAATCTCTTGTATGCACGAACAAGTTAAAATACAGCCACTGCGGATTATGCATATAATAGATCCCAAAAGCATGGCGAGTTATCAGTATCAAGCAAAAAAGTATGCTCGACGGCATAGCAGACAAGTGTTTGAACTAGCCTATTACAAGGCGCTTTCATGCCCACACAGAATAATTGTTTCAGCAAGAGTGGTAGGCTACGACAGGCTAAACCGGCCCCCAGTTTACGATTCATCACCAGGACGGCTTGAAGATTGGGGATCATCTTGCGTCGGCGCATCTTCCTCCTCCCTACCAAGTGGCTGGAAATCAATGGTTGCCCAATCGATTCCAGTTAAGGCTTGGAACACGCCTTCTTCACTTATAAGGTTGGAAGGATCAATGTCAGGGGCATAAGTGTGCTTACGAATTGGCGGAACAAGATCTTCTACAACATGTGTTGGCGCAGGATATCTTTTCTGATCAGCATCGTAAACCGACTGATAATGAGATAGATCCGTTTCTTCCGCCAATTTGCTCGCTGAAGGTCGCATTTCCCTTGTCAGCCTTTTGAGGTCGTCATTGTTAAATTCTGAACCGTCTTCCTTCACGCCAGGATAGCCTTTGCCAATATCTGACGGTTCAAGATCTGGAATCCATGCCTTGGCCCAGATTATCGCAGTCAGCGTGCCTGACCTTACAGCTGATCTTTTACGTTCATCCAACAGGGCAGACAACATTGACAGTTTCTCAATAGTTTCTTTTAATAACGTTGGAGGAGGCTTGTTATGAGCAGCGGTGCAAATAGCTCGTTGGGCTCCGGAATATAACTCCTCTATCAAGGTATAGGCAGCCTTCAGCTTCATCCGCATGTCAGTAACTAATGCGGGTCCCTGTGACATTGCAAGCATCAGTAAACCCGTAACTAATGAGATAAAATGAATTGAAAAACATCAGATGGGGATACTTACCAAATACAACAGAGGTCATAATGTTTATTTGCCGCTTTAAACCGGTCAGTTCTTCTACCACTGGTTTAAGGGCTGCTTCTGCGTCTTCGGCTCTCTTTGCTAAAGTGGCTTTCTCTGTGTCCCAATCCGCCCATTCCTTCTTAAAGGTCTCCTTCAGCTTCTCCATGGCTGTTAAGACATTAGTCAATTCCTCCTTGGCTTTATAAGCCTCCGCTTGCTGAAGTTTAATGTTCTCTTGAAGATCAGCGGTTGGGTGTCCTTTTTGCTCAGCTCAGCCTATAAAGGAAAGACATATCATCAGTAGGCCGTATATATTTGAAGTACCAAGCACATAACAAGTTATGCACTTTGCACTTGGGGGATAATGCCTATTTGCTTTATTATTAGAAAAAAATTCAAGTCCCAAGTGTAATACAAGCATTAATCTTGGCACTTGGGGGCTAATGTACATTTGTTCAAAGTAATAGTGGTTAATGTCCCGGTTCACCTTGGAAAGATAAACCGGCCCTTGGGGACTACACAAGCGAAAGTTACAAGATTACAATGCTAAAGTACCGGTTCATTTTTTAAAAGGATCAACCGACCCTTGGAGGATATGTATGCAGAGTTGAGATATTACAAAGTCCCAGTTTTTGATTGCCATCATAAATCGGCCCTTGGGGGCTACTAGAGTTGGTACTTACAATTGGACTTAAGAGAGAAAATTTTATGTAAATTCCTCATAACGCTCCTTCATCAGGTTCACTAAACCGGCTTCGTAGTCACGGTTTGTGTACAGACGGTTTAAAAAACCAGAATGGAGTTCCTGGGCGTTGAGGTGAGCATAACATGATAAATCGATGCTCCATTTTCCTTTTTCCATAGCAGAACGTTCCCCCTTGGTGCTATGCTTTGACAATGCAACAGGGTTGTCAGGGGAGGTGTGGCCAATGCCAGTGATGATAACATCATCTTCCTTGTCACCGGTAGCCTACATTGGAGTTGATAGGATATCAACAGCCTTAACTGGACTAGACGGTCCATCATCAGTACGGACCGGGCTCGTCGGTTTATCAGCATGCTCTACTGTTTCAACTTCTACTTGTTCATCAAAATCATGATCTTGAGGGGGCAGTTCATCAAACATGGCGTCAGCATTTGGACTTTCCGGTTCTGGAGTTTTCTCCGGTTCAACAACCACGTGGTCGTCAGACGGTTTATTCGCCCGAGCCTTCTTGCTGGGTCTAGCCTTGGCTCTGAAAGGAACAAGATGCAAGGGTTAATATAGCATGCAAGTATAAAGCGTTAAAAGATTGAGTTAAAATACTTACCCAGCAACTGTCTTAAGAGGAGGGAGTTGTGTGGTAGTCGACTCGCTAGATGATGAATGAGGCGTTCCCTGATAATTTGAATCGGACGGATTAAGAGGTTGTCGGAAATAACCTGCCTTGGGATAAGAAGTATCAGAAGTGGGTAAGACCTCAGGTTGACGTTTTCGAACCGGAGTGTTCGGTAAACCGGCCGAAGTGACTACTTGGCCGCTGTGCTGGGTTGTGCGGCGAGCTTCATGCTGCTGCTTCTTCAAAAGAAATTTTGGGTCCAAGTGAGCAAGGGGGTGAGAAAATTTTATTTCCCGGATTGTTTTCCGGATTTTCTGTGTTGAAGGAGTGTCTGAACCGGAGGGAAGAGTAGTTACCTCTGCATCGTCAGCCTGGCTGCCTTCAGCGTCATCCTGATAATAATCATTGTCAATGAGATGTATGAAAAATGAACCAAGAGAGTCAAGTTCTACCTCTGAGTCCAGATTATCAAGGTCTTCGTCGAGGTTCAGCCTGGCGGATTCAACCGCCTTCTTCTTGGCAAGCCTCTTGACCACCTTCGTCCTAGGTCGAGGGGTTTTCACTGGTTTTTCTTGAGGCATCTTCTTCCAAAATGGGTCATTGATACGTCTCCGCCGTATCTATAATTTTTAATTGTTCCATGCCAATATTATTCAACTTTCATATACTTTTTGGCAACATTTTATATTATTTTTGGGACTAACATATTGATCGAGTGCCCAGTGCCAGTTCCTGTTTGTTGCATGTTTTTTGTTTCGCAGAAAACCCATACCAAACGGAATAAAAACCAACAGAGATTTATTTTGGAATATTTATGAATTTTGGGAAGTGGAATAATCGCGAGACGGTGCCCGAGGGGGGCACGAGGTAGGGGGGAGTGCCCCAGGGTGTCAGGCGCGCCCCTGACCCTCGTGGCCACCCAGTAAGGCGGTTGGAGCCCTTCTTTCGCCGCAAGAAAGCTAATATCTGGATAGAGATCGTGTTAAAATTTCAGCCCAATCGGCATTTTGGATCTCCGGGAATATAAGAAACGGTGAAAGGGAAGAATCTGAGAACGCAGAAACAGAGGGAGACAGAGAGACAGATCCAACCACGGAGGGGCTCTCGCCCCTCCCACGCCATGGAGGCCAAGGACCAGAGGGGAAACCGTTCTCCCATCTAGGTAGGAGGTCAAGGAAGAATAAGAAGGAGGAGGGCCCTCTCCCCCTTGCTTGCGGTGGCGCCGGAGCACTGCCGGGGCCATCACCATCACCGCCATCTTCACCAACAACTTCACCGCCATCATCACCAACTCTTGCCCCCTCTATGCAGCGGTGTAACCTCTCTCTTACCCGCTGTAATCTCTACTTAAACATGGTGCTCAACGCTATATATTATTTCCCAATGATGTATGGCTATCCTATGATGTTTGAGTAGAGCTGTTTTGTCCTAATGGCTATTTGATGATCAAGATTGGTTTGAGTTGTATGTTTTATTATTGGTGCTGTCCTATGGTGCTCTCCGTGTCGCTCAAGCGTTAGGGATTCCCGCTGTAGGGTTTGCAATATGCTTATGATTTGCTTATGGTGGGTGGCGTGTGTGACAGAAGCACAGACCCGAGTACGTAGGTTGTTTGCATATGGGATAAAGGGGACTTGATACTTTAATTCTATGGTTGGGTTTTACCTTAATGAATCTTTAGTAGTTGTGGATTCTTGCTAGAGTTCCAATCATAAGTGCATATGATCCAAGTAGAGAAAGTATGTTAGCTTATGCCTCTCCCTCAAATAAAATTGCAATAATGATTACCGGTCTAGTTATCGATTGCGTAGGGACAAATAACCTTCTTGTTGACAAAAGCTCTCTACTAAAACTAATTTAGTTGTGTCTTTATCTATACAGCCCCTACTTTTTATTTACTTGCTCTTTATTATCTTGCATACCTATCCTACAACACCTACAAAGTACTTCTAGTTTCATACTTGTTCTAGGTAAAGCGAACATCAAGTATGCGTAGAGTTGTATCGGTGGTCGATAGAACTTGATGGAATATTTGTTCTGCCTTTAGCTCCTCGTTGGGTTCGACACTCTTACTTATCGAAAGAGGCTACAATTGATCCCCTATACTTGTGGGTTATCAAGACCTTTTTCTGGCGCCGTTGCCGGGGAGCAATAGCGTGGGGTGAATATTCTCTTATGTGCTTGTTTTCTTTATCACTAAGTAATTTTTATTTTTTGTTCTTAGTTTTTCTCTATCTTTAGTTATGGATATGGAACATGAAATACCAAAAACAATTAGGTGTACTTGCTGCTCATGGAGATGGGGAACCTCCTAAAACCCTCGATGCTGGTTATGTGAAAGATATTATGTACTACTTTAATAACCTGAGAAAACCCCATTAATTATGTAATGGGAGTAACGTTGGATCAACGTGAATACTTTAGGGATTACCGCTTGACACAAAAAGGGAAACTATTATGGGATCAAATTCATATATTGAAGTGGTATCCTAGACAACTATGCTTGAGATATGATTATACTTGTTGCTCTAAGGTGAAGGCTCCACACCTTCCCTTTTCATGTGAATTTAATGATAATGAAACCTTGGCTTCTTATGCTAATGGTATATAAGATTACTATGATGTGGAACAAATAGAAGAATTTGTTGCTTTTAAGGGTGATTATGAAATTGAATCTATGTTTAAAGAGTTTGAAGATGTTGATGATGCTGTTTATAGACCTGAAAATTTAGCTATCCTGAAATATTGTTATGAGAATTATGAATACAATTACGAAATTAATGCGCTTATTAAGAAAGTCTCCGCTGTCCAAGAAGAGACTAATATTTTGCAGGAGTCTATGGAAGAACAAATTGATGAAACTGTGAGCTCATTGGATGAAAAAGATGATGAGGAGAGCGAAGAACAAAAGGAGGAAGAGCGGATTGATCACCCGTGCCCACCTTCTAATGAGAGTAACTCTTCAAGTCATACGTTGTTTAATTCCCCTTCATGCTTACCGAAGGATGATTGCTATGATGACTGTTATGATCCCTTGGATTCTTTTGAAATATCCCTTTTTGATGATGCTTGTGGCCAAGATGCCAACATCAATTATGCTTATGAAGATGAACTTGCTATAGTTCCTTATGTTAAACATGAAATTGTTGCTATTGCACCCACGTATGATAGTCCTATTACCTTTTTGAATTCTCCCGATTACACTATATCAGAGAAGTTTGCTTTTATTAAGGATTATATTGATGGGTTTCCTTTTACCGTTGCACATGATGATTTTGATGAATATAATGTGCATGTGCTTGCTTCTCCTACTTTCAATTATTATGAGAGAGGAACTATATCTCCACCTCTCTATGTTTCCAATATGATAAAATTGCAAGAAACTGTTTATACTATGCATTGGCCTTTACTTTGTGTGCATGAATTGTTCTTTTATGACATGCCGATGCATAGGAAGAGAGTTAGACTTCGTCATTACATGATATATGTTACCTTGTGCTAACCACTAAATTACAAATCATTGTTAATTAAAATTGGCTTTGATATACCTTGGGATCCGGGTGGATTCACTACTTGAGCACTATATCCTAGCTTAATGGCTTTAAAGAAAGCGCTGCCAGGGAGACAACCCGGAAGTTTTAGAGAGTCATTTATTTCTGTTGAGTGCTTTCACATAGTTTAAAAACAACAAAAATAAAGAGGGGAACCCAAAACTTTTTCTAAAAGAAAAGTGAAAGTGAGAGAGACGAGAATTGTGAAAGTGGGGGATGTCCTTGAACTTTGTTCATGCCCATGGGAACTTTGTGAATCTTAATTATAGAAACCTTTCAACAAAAATAATTATCCCCTTGTACAATTCCATTGTATTATAAAAATAATGTGCCAAGGTTTTCCTTTAGGATGTTTACATTTGCTTGATGGTTTGTACGGTGCAGGACATAAACTTTGGCTGTAGTGCGTGATTTTACATTTTTAGCTGGAACGTCAAATGGTTCTGATTATTTTTGCAATGTCTTCCTATACAATTTTTTTATTTTTCCTAATTTGGGTAGAATTTTTCAAGTACCATAAGTATGGTGAATGTTCAGATTATTACAGACTGTTCTGTTTTAGACAGATTCTGTTTTTGATGCATAGTTTGCTTGTTTTGATGAAACTATCAATTTATATTAGTGGATTAAGCCACGAAAAAGTTATATTACAGTAGACACAATGCAAAAACAAAATATGAATTGGTTTGCAACAGTACCTAGAGTAGTGATTTGCTTTATTATACTAACGGATCTTACCGAGTTTTCTGTTGAAGTTTTGTGTGGATGAAGTGTTCGATGATCGAGAAGGTTTCGATGTGAGAAGAAGGAAGAGAGGCAAGAGCTCAAGCTTGGGGATGCCCGAGGCACCCCAAGTAAATATTCAAGGAGACACAAGTGTCTAAGCTTGGGGATGCTGGGAAGGCATCCCCTCTTTCTTCAACAAGTATCGGTATGTTTTCGGATTCATTTCGTTCATGCGATATGTGCAATCTTGGAGCGTCTTTTGCATTTAGTTTTCATTTTTCTTTTATGCACCATGATGGTATGAGATAGTCCTTGGTTGATTTATAGAATGCTCTTTGCACTTCACTTATATCATTTGAAGTTTGGATTGCTTGTTTCTCTTCACTTAGACAATCGCCATTTGTAGAATGCTCTTTTGCTTCACTTATATTTGTTAGAGCACGGGCATATCTTTTGTAGAAAGAATTAAACTCTCATGCTTCACTTATATCTATTTAGAGAGATGACAGGAACTGGTCATTCACATGGTTAGTCATAAAATCCTACATAAACTTGTAGATCGCTGAATATGATATGTTTGATTCCTTGCAATAGTTTTGCGATATAAAGGCGATGATATTAGAGTCATGCTAGTCGAGTAATTGTGAAATTGAGAAATACTTGTGTTGAGGTTTGCATGTCCCATAGCATGCATGTATGGTGAACCGTTATGTAACGAAGTCGGAGCATGAGGTGTTTATTGATTGTCTTCCTTATGAGTGGTGGTCGGGGACGAGCGATGGTCTTTTCCTACCAATATATCCCCCTAGGAGCATGCGCGTAGTACTTTGTTTCGATGACTAATAGATTTTTGCAATAAGTATGTGAGTTCTTTATGACTAATGTTGAGTCCATGGATTATACGCACTCTCACCCTTCCATCATTGCTAGCCCCTCTAGTACCGCACAACTTTCGCGGGTACCATAAACCCACCATATACCTTCCTCAAAACAGCCACCATACCTACCTATTATGGCATTTCCATAGCCATTCCGAGATATATTTCCATGCAACTTCCATCATCATCATATACATGACTTGAGCATTCATTGTCATATTGCTTTGCATGATTGTAAGATAGCTAGCATGATGTTTTCATGGCTTGTCTGTTTTTTGATGTCATTGCTACGCTAGATCATTGCACATCCCGGTACACCGCCGGAGGCATTCATATAGAGTCATATCTTTGTTCTAGTATCGAGTTGTAATATTGAGTTGTAAGTAAATAAAAGTGTGATGATCATCATTTTTAGAGCATTGCCAAGAAAAAAAGAGAGGCCAAAGAAGCTTAAAAAGGGGGGGGCAAAGAAGCCCGCAAAAAAGTGCAATGTTACTATCCTTTTACCACACTTGTGCTTCAAAGTAGCACCATGTTCTTCATATAGAGAGTCTCTTGAGTTATCACTTTCATATACTAGTGGGAATTTTCATTATAGAACTTGGCTTGTATATTCCAATGATGGGCTTCCTCAAATGCCCTAGGTCTTCATGAGCAAGCAAGTTGGATGCACACCCACTTAGTTTCAGTTTGAGCTTTCATATACTTATAGCTCTAGTGCATCTGTTGCATGGCAATCCCTACTCCTCACATTGATATCTATTAATGGGCATCTCCATAGCCCGTTGATACGCCTAGTTGATGTGAGACTTTCTCCTTTTTTTGTCTTCTCCACATAACCCCCACCATCATATTCTATTCCACCTATAGTGCTATGTCCATGGCTCACGCTCATGTATTGCGTGAAAGTTGAAAAGGTTTGAGAAACGTCAAAGTATGAAACAATTTCTTGGCTTGTCATCGGGGTTGTGCATGATGTGAATGCTTTGTGTGGTGAAGATGGAGCATAGCCAGACTAATGATTTTGTAGGGATGAGATTTCTTTGGCTATGTTATTTCAATAAGACATAATTGCTTGGTTGGTATGCTTGAAGTATTATTGTTTTTATGTCAAATGATAGACTATTGCTTTGAATCACTCATATCTTAATATTCATGCCATGATTAGACATATGATCAAGATTATGCTAGGTAGCATTCCACATCAAAAGTTATCTTTTTTTATCATTTACCTACTCGAGGACGAGCAGGAATTAAGCTTGGGGATGCTGATACGTCTCCATCGTATCTATAATTTTTGATTGTTCCATGCCAATATTATTCAACTTTCATATACTTTTTGGCAACTTTTTATATTATATTTGGGACTAACATATTGATCCAGTGCCCAGTGCCAGTTCCTGTTTGTTGCATGTTTTTTGTTTCGCAGAAAACCCATACCAAACGGAGTCTAAACGGAATAAAAACTGACGGAGATTTATTTTGGAATATTTATGAATTTAGGGAAGTGGAATCATCGCGAGACGGTGCTCGAGGGGGGCACGAGGTAGGGGGCGCGCCCCAGGGTGTCGGGCGCGCCCCTGACCCTCGTGGCAACCTCGTAAGGCGGTTGGAGCCCTTCTTTCGCCGCAAGAAATCTAATATCCGGATAGAGATCATGTTAAAATTTCAGCCCAATCGGAGTTACGAATATCTGGGAATATAAGAAACGGTGAAAGGGAAGAACCTGAGAACGCAGAAACAGAGGGAGACAGAGAGACAGATCCAATCTCGGAGGGGCTATCGCCCCTCCCACGCCATGGAGGCCAAGGACCAGAGGGGAAACCCTTCTCCCATCTAGGGAGGAGGTCAAGGAAGAAGAAGAAGGAGGGGGCCCTCTCCCCCTTGCTTCCGGTGGCGCCGGAGCACTGCCGGGGCCATCACCATCACCACCATCTTTACCAACAACTTCACCGCCACCATCACCAACTCATCCCCCCCTCTATGCAGCGGTGTAACATCTCTCTTACCCGCTGTAATCTCTACTTAAATATGGTGCTCAACGCTATATGTTATTTCCTAATGATGTATGGCTATCCTATGATGTTTGAGTAGATCTGTTTTGTCCTAATGGCTATTTGATGATCAAGATTGGTTTGAGTTGTATGTTTTATTATTGGTGCTGTCTTATGGTGCTCTTCTTATCGCGCAAGCGTGAGGGATTCCCGCTGTAGGGTTTGCAATATGCTTATGATTTGCTTATGGTGGGTGGCGTGAGTGACAGAAGCACAGACCCGAGTAAGTAGGTTGTTTGCGTATGGGATAAAGGGGACTTGATACTTTAATGCTATGGTTGGGTTTTACCTTAATGAATCTTTAGTAGTTGCGGATGCTTGCTAGAGTTCCAATCATAAGTGCATATGATCCAAGTAGAGAAAGTATGTTAGCTTATGCCTCTCCCTCAAATAAAATTGCAAGAATGATTACCGGTCTAGTTATCGATTGCCTAGGGACAAATAACCTTCTTGTTGACAAAAGCTCTCTACTAAAACTAATTTAGTTGTGTCTTTATCTATACAGCACCTACTTTTTATTTACTTGCTCTTTATTATCTTGCATACCTATCCTACAACACCTACAAAGTACTTCTAGTTTCATACTTGTTCTAGGTAAAGCGAACATCAAGCATGCGTAGAGTTGTATCGGTGGTCGATAGAACTTGATGGAATATTTGTTCTGCCTTTAGCTCCTCGTTGGGTTCGACACTCTTACTTATTGAAAGAGGCTACAATTGATCCCCTATACTTGTGGGTTATCAGTCATCACCCTGTTAAAAGAATTGACAAAAGTTATAGGAGATTACACAGATTAAGTACAAGCAAGAGTGAGGCAATGCTTACAGCTGGCGGTTTATTCAAAGTGTAGTAGGGACTTGACCCGGTCCTGCTACAGACAGCCTCCGGTTCATTCAGTATCTTCTTCATAGATTCAGTAACTTCAGCTTCTGTCAGCTCAATATCAATATGACGTTGAGGGTCCTTTGAGTCACCAGTATACTCGCACATTAAACCGGGGTGACGGCTTAAAGGCAATATACTCCATGAAATCCAACAGCGAACAAAATCAACTCCTGTTAGACCATTGGCCATAAAGGCCCTGAGCTTGGAGTGTTGTGGTGCATATGTAGCCTGTTCTTTGGTAGTCAACCGTTGCGGCAATGGATGTGTGTTGGTAAGCCGGTGAGGACGGTAACCCGACAGAGGATTCTCATCATCAAGAGAAGTATCTTTACAGTAAAACCAAGTCTGGTTCCAGTCCTTAGGATGGGTATGGAGTTTGGCATGAGGAAAACTGACATCTTTTCTCTTCTGAATCAAAACGCCGCCTAGTTCAGTATTGGGCCCGTCTACAAACTCAGTATGGCGGTTTAAATAGAAAAAGTTCCGAAATACCTCAACAGTTGGCTCCTCCTGCAGGTATGCTTCACAAAATACTTGAAAGTCGCAAACATTGGACACAAAGTTTGGTCCAATGTCTTGAGGATGGATTTGGAAGTTGGCTAGCACATCATAGAAAAACTTGGACCCGGGCGGTTTAAAGCCACGGCTCATATGATCAACAAACACTACTACTTCGCCATCTCTAGGGGTAGGAGGGTTTTCTAGACTGGGAACTCACCACTGGATTTCACTTTGCATCGGTAAAGCGCTAGTTCTGACGCATCCATCCAGTTGCTCTTCAGTAACCCGGGAACGGACCCAGTTACAGGCATAAAATTGTTTGGCCATTGCGAGTCAAGAGCTGGAAAGGTTAATGCCAGTTTACTATTCATGATTGACAAAGCATAAAGCGCAACAGGTTAATAAAAAGGAAATTCAAGCATGCAAAATCGTTAAACCGGAGGGTGATGCTATTATAAATAGTAAAGTGACGGGCGGTTTACAAGGGGACTAATGGCATATGACGGATTATTTTCTAAAAGGATCAACCGCCTATGCAGATGAGGAAGGTATAGATCTGAGGCAAAAAACGACTAAGTGAGGAAAAATAGGTTTCACAAGTTCACCTTGGCATTTTGGATCTATCACAAGTCAGGAATGGAAAAAGATTAAGACCTAAAAAGTTGGTTCTGGAGCAGTTCGCAAAAAGTCCAGATCGGTTTTTATAGATAGAAGGCATGGTTTGATAGCCAAGATAAAGACTGCTATAGCTACTGCACGAAACACATCAAAGTTGAGGTCTGTTGTGTATGAACTGACGAAGAACAAGAGAAGAACACCATGAACCCATGTGAACCCTAAGTGGATCTATAGAGGAAAGAGGGAAAGACTTACCGAAGTTGTTGAAGTAGCGGAGGTGCGCCGCATTTTTCTGGTGCGATCGGGTTGATGCAGCATCTGACGGTGAGGCAGAGGCGAAGCTCGACGACAGCGGCGGCGCTCGGGTGCAGAGGCGTCGCGAGGTGGAAGAAGAGATGAAGAGACAACGGGAGGAAAAAGAAAGGGATCCTTAGCCCTATTTATAAGGCAAAGAGATAAGCGACAGGCGCGGGAATCGGGGAGCCCAAAAAATGGATATATAACAAGGTTGTCACCTCGATTGTTGGATGCTTATTAATAAAGGGTATCTTTGGCTTTAATGAACAGGTGATGTCATGGCGGTTTACTGCGAATCTGGAGGATGACGTCACGGCGGTTTACAAGATCTATGCGAAGGTGCAAAAGGAGGAATTAGTCTAAGTAGTGAAGATTGACACGAACTAGTTCAAATCAATCTGGGGCCTAATGTTGGGGACATTACTATTAAGCATAAACCGGCCACGAGGGGCCAGGTTATGTTCACAAGGAGATAATCATGCTTGAAGCCCATGAAGATAAAAGGGATGGCGCTTTACGGTGGAGATCTAACATAAAGGCCCAGGGCCCGAAGGCGATTAGGGCCCGTAGATGTAAACCGCCATATTATATGTAACTTATATTGTAAGACAAGTGTAACACCCACAATGCGGCTATATCTCCCATGTGTCGGAGCACGACTTAGAGGCATAACCGCATGGTAGGCATGTCGCAAGAGGGGTAATCTTTACACATCCCATGTACTAAATAAGATACTGAGTTGGCTTACAATCGCCACTTCAAACAATACATAAACATCATACATTATCCAGAATACAATCAAGGTCCGACTATGGAACCAACATAAAAGAAAGACAACCCCAAATGCTAGATCCCCGATTGCCCCAACTGGGTTCAACAACTGGTCGAAAGGAAACGAAAAAACACAACGAACACGATCTTCATCGAGCTCCCACTTGAGCTGGGTTGCGTCACCTGCACTGGCATCATCGGCACCTGCAACAGTTTGGAAGTATCTTTGAGCCACGAGGACTCAGCAATCTGACACCTGCGAGATCAAGACTATTTAAGCTTATGGGTAGGAAAGGGTAGTGAGGTGGAGCTGCAGCAAGCACTAGCATATGTGGTGGCTAACTTACGTAAATAAGAGCGAGAAGAGAAGCAAAGCAACGATCGTGAACTAGAAATGATCAAGAAGTGATCCCGAGTCTACTTACTTTCAAGCATAACACAAGAATCGTGTTCACTTCCTGTACTCCGCCGAAAAGAGACCATCACGGCTACACACGTGGTTGTTTCATTTTAATTAAGTTAAGTGTCAAGTTCTCTACAACCGGACATTAACAAATTCCCATCTGCCCATAACCGCGGGCACGGCTTTCGAAAGTTCAAAACCCAGCAGGGGTGTCCCAACTTATCCCATCACAAGCTCTCATGGTCAACGAAGGATATTCATTCTCCCAAGAAGACCCGATCAGACTCAGAATCCCGGTTACAAGACATTTCGACCATGGTAAAACAAGACTAGCAAGACCACCCGCTGTGCCAACAAATATTGATAGGAGCCACATATCTCGTTCTTAGGGCACACCGGATAAGCTAAGCGTACAGGAACCAACATAACCCAAGTTGCCAAGGGACGGCCCGGCACGGTGCTCTAGTTTGGACCAACACTCAGAGGAGCACTGGCCCAGGGGTTTAAAATAAAGATGACCCTTGAGTCTGCAGAACCCAAGGGAAGGTGATAGGTTGTTAAGCAAATGTAAAACCAAGGTTGGGCCTTGCTGGAGGAGTTTTATTCAAGGCGAACTGTCAAGGAGTTCCCATAACACCCAACCACGTAAGGAACACAAAATCAAGGAACATAACACCGGTATGACAGAAACTAGGGCGACAAGAGTGGAACAAAACACCAGGCATAGGGCCGAGCCTTCCACCCTTTACCAAGTATATAGATGCATTAAATTGAACAAGATATAATAATGATATCCCAAAAATAAACTTGTTCCAACAAGGAACAAACTCCATCTTCACCTGCAACTAGCAACGCTATAAGAGGGGCTGAGCAAAGCGGTAACATAGCCAAACAATGGTTTGCTAGGAAAGGTGGGTTAGAGGCTTGACACGGAAATATGGGAGGCATGATATAGCAAGTGGTAGGTATCGTGACATAGCAATAGAGCGAGTAGCTAGCAAGCAAAGATAGAAGTGATTTCAAGGGTATGGTCATCTTGCTTGCAAAGTTCTCTGAGTGGACGAAAGCTTGATCCTCATAAGCGTACTCAACGGGTTACTCAATCACGTACTCGTCTCCCGGCTCTACCCAAAGCAAGAACAAAAGCAAAGGAACCAACAATCAACCACGGTGCAATGCGCAAGCAACATGATGCAACACATGGCATGATATGCGGGATGTGATATGCAATGCATATACATGCTCCGGAAGGGAAAGATTGAACAAGGCATTGACTTGGCAAACCAAGTGTGCTGCTGGAAAGATGAGATTATTTCGGTCGAAAACGATATAAAGATCACCGGAATCGGATGCACGATTTGCAAATGGCAAGCAAAACAGGAATGGCACAATTCTGCAATTAACAGCATGATGCCATATAGAATGCAACAAGAAACTAAGCTACTGCACACAAACATAACAAAAAAGCACATGGCAGTGATCTACTCAAGATGCTTGACAAAAGATGAACACTGAGCTACGGCTAAATCACACAAGAGCTGGTTCAAACAAGCATGGAAAAAGTGCAAAAGATATGAGCATCCCAGACTTAGTGAAAATACTAACATGTCAGGAATTAACATCACGAAGCAATGTTTAGAGCAAGCAAACAACATGCTACAGGAATATATCATAGCAAAAAAAGGCATGACATGAATCTACGCAAAGCATAGAACATAAGTCCCTTATTGACCATGAGTCAAAAGGGCACAGAAAATATAATGGCACCCATGTAAACATAGCAAGTTTCGTTAACAGATTCAGACTTGGCAGAAAACTGGGCATGGCATAAACAGAGTTATGAAGGCCTCTTTGCGAGCTCGATTCAAACAACACAAGGAATTGAATGACAAGAAAAGCATAGCAATAGCAAGAAGACATGTTCAAGAATCTAACCATGGAAATAACAAGTTTATAGCTTGCTTGGTTCAACTACAACAACCTTGGCAAAATTGATTAACATGTAAATAATCTGCGAGGAACATTTTATAGCAAAGGTAGAGCAAGATTTAAACATGCTACGGCACTCCATAATTGCAAACAGGGCCATGGGTGGATAGAGCACAACCATATGTCCAAATCATCCTTACTGAAGCAACTCAAACAAAGCATGGATCTCACTTTAGCAACATGGTTACATGGCATCAAAATAACAGCAGAGCAAAGACTTAGTGAAATTCTAAGTCCCTGAAATCAGCAATATCACGAGAGCTACTTTGCATGCTTGTGCTAGTCACCACAAAGATCACAAAAATACATGGCATACACCCTTGTAAAGATGGCATGGCATATCCCAAAACACATGTAGAGCTCATAGCCAAATGCTGCACACAGCAGTTGTAGCAAAAATGGCAAATCCTCATATTCTGATAGGAATCAGCACCTAACATTTTATATCACTCTTGCATCAACAATTTGGGCATCAAGATGGACTCAAAAAAAGCATGGAACAATGGAACAAAATGAAGAGCACATCATGATGAGCATTTTGATATATTATGTGCATGAAACGGAGCTACGGTGCTGAAGTTATGATGCGAAGAGCAGGGCATAAAGACATGAGGGGAAAAGACTTAGAGAAAATCGACCTCTCTGAAAGTCAACGGGATCTAGGTTTTGCACGTCCTTAGAGGATGACCGGGGAGCTCGCCGGAGCAGGAGGTCGCGGTGGCCGGAGTAGCAGCTCGCCGGATCCGTCCTTCCCGCGGCTGGACCTAGCTGGAGATGGAGCGTGAGGCACGGGGAGGCGCGTCCTCGCGGTGGTGCTACGGCGGCGCAAGGACGGAACGACAACCCGGCGTGGAGGAGCGGGGCGGAGGCGGCGCCGGCGTGGACTCCTGGCGGCGGCGGCGCCAGGCGGCTGAGGCGAGCGCCTGCGGTGGAGCGGGCGACGTGGTTGGCGGCGGCGGGTGGTGCCCGGGCCGAGAGGGCCCCCCTGGGCCCCGGCTGGCCGGCGCGGGTGGCGGCGCGGGGAGGTGGGCGCGGCTGCCCCGGTGAATGGGAAACCGACACGTGGCGTCAGAGTCGGAGCGGACACGTCCGGCCGGTGGGGGAGAAATGTCTGGCGGCACAGAGGAGGAAGATCTAGGGTTTGCACCGCGAAATTTCGGGGGGAGGCACATATTTATAGGTAGGAGGATATAGGACTGTCCAAATGAGGTGTAGTTTCCGACCATGCGATCGTGATCCGACGGCGGAGGACATGGAATAGGTTTGGAAGGGTCATTGGGCCACTTTGGAGGGGTGTTGGGCTGCAACACACACGAGGCCTTTGCGGTTACCCGGTTAACCATTGGAGCATCAAACAAACTCCAAATGACACGAAATTTGACAGGCGGTCTACCGGTGGTATACCAATGCCGCTTGGAAAATCTCGGTACATTCCGAGAACATTCAACACCCACTCACGAGAAGACACAAGAGGAGGACGCTGAATGACATAGGAGTGTCCAATTGCAAAACGAACAACGGGGAAAATGCTCGGATGCATGAGACGAACACGAATGCAAATGCGGTGCACATGATGACATGATATGAAATGCATGACAAGAACAAAATGCAAAATGAAGAAGAAAGCCCAACCAAGAAGAGAATATCATATCGCATTTCTGGAAAAGGCAAGAGTTGGAGTTACGATTATGGAAAGTTGTATCCGGGGGGTTACAACACTCCACCACTAAGAGAGGATCTCGTCCCGAGATCTAGGATGGTACTGGGGGAAAAAGGAAGAGGAAGATAAGAGGTGAAACTAAGTTGCTTCTTTGACAAACGAGTGAAACCAGAGAACCTTGAAAGGTTAAGCCATCTCGAGAAAAGAATACCACGAAGTTGAAAACTCTCCGTTAGAAAAGAGGAACAAGGAAGAACAAATTTGGACGGCACTCCGGTTGAAAAGAGATGCAAGACTTGATAAGGCAAAAAGAACTTGAGCAGAGGGCACAACACCATGGTTAAATGGATAAGAATGAAAAGAACACGATCCTCACCATTCGAGATGATGAGAGAAAAGATCAACATCACAATGCCTTCGGATGAAGGAATAGAACGTACATCGTTGGAACAAAAGAACGGAGAAGAAAAATGACAACTTCTACCACAAATGAGTTTGTAAACCACTCTTCCAAGAAGGTTAACGGAGTTGTTGGAAACGAACAACGAAAAGAGTAAGCTTGTTGTGGGCTTATGGAAAACATGTCGAAATCTTGAGGTGAAATTCTGCCACTAACGGATACAATAGATTGGATTGATATGAACAAGGAGATGAAAACTACTTCATCGAGATGAGAAGTGGAAATTGGATCATAGATAAGCACCATAATGGCAACATTCCCAATGGAAGGCTTTAGGTGACATCTATACCAACATAACTCCAAGGAAGAAAATGATGGGTTTAAATATCTCATTCCTGACAATTTTCAATTATGAAGACGAAGGAAAATTATCACCAATGACATAACACCACCTCAAAAGATGAGATATGAAAGAATTAAACTTTGGAATGCAATATGAAGAATGCTTGAAATCCTCAAAACAAGACATGTGTTGAACACCATGCTTAATTTTGAGTATAGCTTGGCAGATCTTAACTCCGAGAAAAATCTTGAAGAACAATTGAAGAGTGAAAAGAATCCTTGACGAACCACCATGTAGCTTCCATGAAGAACTCCCGTAACAAAAGAATGATCAAACGAAATGAAGGATGAAAAGAATAAGGTCGAAGCCTTGCAATGATGAGATGGATATTTGTGATGATATAACTGAGAGATCTTGGTACTCCGGGAATAGAAAAGATGAACAAATGAAATCAAGAATTTTGATGAACCTCCGGAATAAGGAATTAATCACTTGGATGAAACAAGAATAAGAATTACATTATGCATATCCTTCACCAATTTAAATTGACGACAAGCAGCGGATTTGGCATACTACTTATTCTCGTAGAAGGATTAAGAGAGATATAGCATAGACTCAATGGACCACCGGTAGGATTGAAACAACGAATAAATTGATACGGTAACGAAGGAAGAGAAATCTCAAACGAACCACTGTAAGAATTGAAAATGAACAAAGAAAAGATAAGGAAACACCATAAAGAATTAAAGAACGAATGAAGATACTTGATGGAATTTGATACATGAGGACGAATAGATCACGAACTTATTAGAGAATATTTGAATGATGCACCGGTATGATTTGGAGAACGAGAGATGAAAGCTGGAATGAATAATTCTGAGATGATGGGCTCCAGAGAATCAAACTAAAATACTCTTGAATTGCTCCGGATGGTTGAAAAGAATTCACCGAAAACAATTATGATAGGATATCATGAAGCTAGAACCACGAATCTTCGAGACAACGAATAAGATTGAAGAGAAACTTTTCTTTGGTCTTCAAATGTTGAGAATGATGACGGGAACCACCACTGAGATTTTTTGAGGCACTCCAGAATGAAAATTGGAAAGGTTGAGCCAACGATGAAAAGAATTTGAAAGAACATGGAGAAATACATATGACTGATGATAATTCATTCTTACGTCAAACTTTGAAGAGGATTTGAGAATCACTTCGGAAAGATTAGAAGAGTCAGGTATGATCCTAGAAAAAGACCTGTGGGTTAGGGCCCACTCAGAAGAAACAACATTGACGATTTAAAAGAGATAAAGCACCGGTTGAATAAAATAGCTTGAACGAGATAACAACCTCGAGACAGCTTGAACGGAATTAGGAATGGAAACGCGAATCTTCGGAGATATCTTCAGCACTCCGAAAGAAATGAATAGTGAGAGGTGAATGATAAAGAGGTGCACCGGCATGAGAAAACATTTGAACCGAGGAAATGATATGATCGACACCAAAATCTTGCATTGAAAACACCAGAAAATAAAAGATAACGAATAATGATAACTTGAAGGTCCGTTGGTATCTTCGTGAGAATCACCGGATAAGAACATTGACAGAAAAGAATGGAGATACTTCCCATCAGTAAAAGGATACTTGATTAAGAAATCTTAGTCCTTGATGGAAAAGGGTGGGAGGGCGGGAAAAACAAAGGCAAGTTGGGATGTATGCAGCAAATAACGCTGAGAAGACTTTGAGTTGATCTTGCGGATGGGAAAAATGATAGGATCATCTTGAAGCGAATCACACCGGATGGAAAGAATTTACAAGACAATCTCGATAAACGAAAAGGATTAGTATTCACATAGGAATATGAGAACACCGCTTGGAAGAAGGTATGGAAACACATTTGACTTCGAAGCAACTCGAATACCACAACTCAAACAAAACAAAGATTGGCTTGCAGGATAAGCCGGAACAAACATATGATAGATCCCAGATCGTGTCATGTGTCTATTGAAAGATATTCTAGGAGCTACTTGAATTCCCACCTATAAACTCCCGAAACTTTCTGGTTATGCAATCAGGTGTTGGGGATATAGGGGAAGCATAATATCTCACCCAAAACTAGCCAATCCTACATCCAGCTGTATCCATCCTTCAACACATAACCAAGAAACCTTCAGAAATCATTTACCTCAACCTTCGAAAAGCATCCGTTATATGAGTTATTGCAATACTCCCGAACTCCCGCCCAGTACTGGGTGGCGTCGAGGTTATCTCACCAACATCTGCATAAAAGAGATTTTCGATGTCGGCGAAACTCAGGTATTCCAGAACTGCAACGATAAAATTGTGAAGATAACACCTCGGAGCTCAACTCCCCGGGACACTGCCGCAACCCCTAAATGTCAGGAGGAACCAAGAACAATGTTCTTATCACAAAACCATCGAAACGATTCCAAGATACCCACGTGATCCTAAAAAAATTTCGTGAAATTTGAGAAGAGAAGAGTCAAAACTCTACGTCAGGAGGCCTCACCAGAGCGACGAAGGGACTGAGGAGTAAAAAGAATCCTACTCTCCGATATATATAATCCTATAAGACTCAAAACATTTTTCTAGACTCAACAACGTCAGCGATTCGATCAAGCAGAGGGCTCCTAAGTCCGAGAAGGCTCTGATTACCAACTTGTAACACCCACGATGCAGCTATATCTCCCACGTGTCGGAGCACGACTTAGAGGCATAACCGCATGGTAGGCATGTCGCAAGATGGGTAATGTTTACACATCCCATGTACTGAATAAGAAAGGGAT